>NC_059080.1:51992228-52691395 GCF_020497125.1 Mauremys mutica
GGGAAATTACTCAGAAGGAACTTTTCGTGCTCTTGACTTTGAAAAACTTGATGTGCACATTTGTGTGCGTGTGTGTACACCCTCCATTCCTTTGGGCTTTTGAATTTTTAAAGGACTCATTGACCAAGCGTCTTGCAGGGGTAAAACAATAGAGAGAGTTGTGTTTCTAGTAAAATTGGGTGTGCAAATGAACATTATTTTGTAACCTTGCCTGGTGAGCATCACAAAGCACATAAACAAAAAATGAAGGGCCAGAGCCCTGAGAGCCTCCACTGCCATAAAGCATTGCCGCTCCATTGACCTAAAACACTTTTGCCTAAAACAACAACAACCCATTTTTAGTTTGGAGTTAGGGTTTTTTTGGTTTGATGAAAAAAAACAAAAATTTTCAAAGGAAATAGACATTTTCCAGGAAATGTTCATTTAATCAACATAACAATTCACCATAAAAAAATGTGTAGATGGAATTTTTCAACCAGCATGCATGAAACGAAAGAGACCAATATTTTTACAAGTGGGTGCTTCCTAACTCCATATTAAGGCAGCTAAATAAGTAGCCTCTTCTTAAAAAATGCTGACCCATTATTGATTTCTGATGAAACTATTGGGTGCTCACCATGCTGGAAAATTAGGCCACTTATTTAAGTGCCTAAATAAGAATTTTTCGGAACTTGACTTTAACCATTTCCCAAAATCTTCTGCTAGTTTTTAAGCAATTCTGTCTACGGTACCAACATCTATTTTCTCCATGAGAGGCCTAGTCAGCAGTTCCTGCATTCTCAATGCAAGCTTGTTCCTCCAGCCGCAATTGGTTACAGTGTGTTATGTAGATGTTAAAAAAGCTCTTCTAGCATATAACTGGAGGCCAGTAAGATTCATATTATCTAGGGGATATAGCACTACTAAAAATAGTAACAAGAGTGCAGGGTTCTTATTTCTTTAATTATTGGTTTTAGTAATTGGCTAGAACATGGTCAGGTGATTGGGATGAAAATAATCAATAGCTCTTGCCCGCTAGTGAATGATTTTCTACCAATCACCAGTGCAAGAGGGTTTCATTAAAAAACAAAACCAAGCAAACAAGAAAATAAACAGTCAGAACTTATGAAACCTCTGAAATTGCTTGGGTCTGGATTTCTGGCTGAAATTACAAATAGCTGCCACTGTGATTTCGGTAATCAGGTTTTCTTGTCATTTTTCATTCAGGGTGTTTAAATAACAACAACAGTTAGTGACACTTCAAGTGTTTCATGCCCTCATTCAGCAAAAGACTTGGGCCCTGATTCAGGGCTTAAAATTAAGCATGTGCTTGCTTGGCATCAGTGATCATTGATGCACACGCTTCAATGCTTACCTGAATTGGGGCCTGTAGCATGTGAAGTCAACGGGACTATGCACATGCTTCAAGTTAAGCACACTCTTAAGTCCTTTGCCTAATCAGAGCTTTACAAATGTACCTTACCCCTCAAATAGTCCCACTGAAGTAAATGGGGCTCCTCAGGGTATATGATTCTACTGAACATAGAGGTATCACAGTCTGGCCCTTTATAAAGGAGCCGCAGTGAATCAGGGACTTACTCAAGGCTACATGCAAGCCAGTGGGAGAGCCAGGACTAGAGCCCAAGTGTCCTGATGCCAAAGCCTGTGCCCCATTGATTGGAGCACATCGCTCTCTTCTTCATTGTACAGATGGAGTGGTAGCCGAGCAGAAATAAGACAGTGATGACGTTTGTAACAATTACAACATTGTAAGTTGTGACTGGAGATATTTAGCATGGCCAGTCTGTGTGCAGATGCTAATCCAGCATAGACAGCATGGCAGGGACATATGGGAAGTGCGCTAAATTGTGACATTCAGAATCGAAGCTGCCAACTTCCTACCTTTATCCACCAAGAACAAACCTTTCCAGGGCTCATTTAAGAGACCAGCCCGGCAGCACCATATTGGTAGAGGTATAGCCAGGTACCTGGGAAGTGCAAAGCACTGCAGAAGCTCAATTCCTTATTCTCAGAAGTGCAAAGCAGAGGTGGTGAGTTTGAGAGTTTGAGAGTGTATTACTCCCTTGAGCATTTGGAGGCTGGTCACCTCCTGCTTGCTGATCCGTGAGAGGCATTACTCTGTACCTATTCCGGGGGATGTGTGTCTGAAATCCATTCCAGAGCAAAAGGGACACTTTATGGGGGCCAGTATGAGCTCAGGAGTACTAGCTAAATCTGAATGGCAGTAATGGACCAATCATCCTCACCCTCATCAAAAAAAAATCCCAAGGGACAGCACCACCCAGTCTGACCTCTAGCAGCGTCAGCTATGGATAGCACATGCCAAACCCTTCTTGCTCTCTTATACCATGTCACTTTTCCTTCTCTCTCTTTTGTTTACTCAGACTCTCTTGATCCCTTCAGTACCCTTCCTGCTTTCCTTCTCTTTTCCGTGCCACTGTAAAACGGTGCCTTGTTTGTGTTAGGTAAAAAGCAAGTCCTACTCACCTCTCCAGCACCCGAGTTTGTGCGGAGTTGGTATAGGGCTCAGAAATCTGTCAGAGACCAGACAACAACTCGTTGATCAACGGGCTCACACCATCCTTAGCTTAAAAGCAGAGCTTCGGAGTAAGTGTGGCAAGTTTATTAGGGGTGAGCATCAATGTTTATACACAGAAGTAAACAAAGTGATTAACAGATCATAATGGTCATGCATAATCAATGAAGATTCTACAGGATAAAACAGGTTAAAATGTAAATTAGAAAAGACAAAGGAGGAGATGGCTACTTGTTGGGAGGGGGAGGTGTCATGAGTAGTTCGCAGGTCAGAACTTTGATTAAAAGTTTCAGATAGAGACATCAAGTCTGGATTAAGTTTAAACTCATAAAAAGTTCAGACTCAACATTCCTCCATTTGTAGCTTTGGGATAACTATTTACCAAAAGCTACACCCCATTTTAAGGAGCCAAGGGCCGCTTGGCAATTTCAGCCTGGGCCAACTCGAAGAGAGTAAGGCCTTTGGCTGAAGTAGGAAAAGAATAAACTGACCCACATGAGTTTATGAGGGAGGGGACACACTGGATACAGCAACACAGTATTATAAGGATTACTATGGCCCCAACAATACCCACCAAGAGGTTTTAACCCACCCAAATCCAGGCAGCCAATTCCATAAGGCTCCCCACCAATCATAAGGTGGCTGGCCAGAGGAGTAGTTCTTAGCCATTTCCCTTAGATGTTTGGTACGTTGAAAAGTGTCAGGGTAGGTGTCATTTACAAAAACACAGCATTCTTCATAAGCAGAAAATAAACTAAAAAGGCATAATAAAAAACATACAGTTGTCAGAATAAAAGGTCCTCTTATTTTTTTCGAGTCAATTTAAGTCTGATGTCTGAAAGAGGTAAGCTGGTCCACTGGTCAGAGGCAGTGTCCTCAGTGGTGGCAAGGGCTGCTGGTCCGTCACTGTGGTCCACTATGGCTGGCTTGACATGGGAGTGGTGGATCCAGGATTTGCGTCCTTCCAGGAACACTGCAGTCTGGGTTGTTAAAAGAACCTGGTGGGGTCCAGTAAACCTCGGCTGGAGGGCGTCGCCACGAACGAACTTTTTGGCCCAGACGAAGTCCCCTGGTTGGAACGGGTGGATCTGTTCTTCTAGCGGCACGGTCTGGGAAAACTGCGAGGCTTTCCAAAGGGTACGGAGGCGAGCCTGTAGAGAGAGAAACTGGCACGCGGTCATATGATCCCCTCCCAATAGTGAAACATCAGCACGTGGTAGCGCCCCGCCTTTGAAAGGGGGGTGTCCATAGAGCAGTTGAAAGGGGGATAATCCCAATACACGGGTTGGGCGAGTACGAAGGTGAAACAGGACCAAGGGAAGTACCTGAGGCCACTTTAACCCTGTTTCCTGACAGTATTTAGCCAATGTAAGCTTAAGCTCCCTATTCATACATTCAACTTTCCCGCTAGACTGGGGGTGGTAGGGTGTATGAAAGGAGTGTGAAATGCCCAGTCCTTGTTCTAAACGGCCAAGGACATTACCAGTAAAGTGGGGTCCGCGATCTGAATCAAGTATGAGAGGGATGCCAAAACGGGGTACAATGTCTTTAAGGAGGATCTTCGCCACTGTGGCAGCAGTACAATTAGCAGTAGGAAAAGCTTCGACCCATGAAGTCAGAGGGCAAACCAAAACAAGGAGGTGCTTTTTCCCAAAAGCCTTTGGCATATCTGCAAAGTTAATTTGAAGATGTTGAAATGGAACAGCAGGCGGCGGTCTTCCACCCTTAATTTTGTTAAGAGGCGGAGCAGGTCCATTTCGCTGACATGTGCTGCATGCTTTCACTATTGACAGGCAGTAGGGTTGAATGCCTGGAGCATACCAAAAGCGAGCGATGGTGTTCACAAGGGCGTGCGTGCCGTAGTGACCCCCCTTATCATGGTGCCAGCGAACTGCCACGGGGTATGTGGAGCGAGGGAGGCAGGCTCGGCCATCCGGCATAAGCCAGGTCCCTTTGACCAGAGTGGCTCCGAGGCTTTCCCACGACTGTAGTTCAGCAGCGGGTACCAGTACAGGGTAAAAGCATACTTGCTATCAGTAAAAATGGTAACGGTCTTACCAGCGGCCAACTGGCAAGCTCGGGCCAGGGCATAGAGTTCGGCGGCTTGGGCTCCCCAGTTGCCTGGCAGTGAGGCGGCCTCTTGAATGACCCATTCAGAGGTGACTGCATAACCATTAACATAGAAGGAGCTTCCGTCCGAGAAGAGGATGCAATCAGGGTTGTCCAGTGGCACGTCAAACAGGTTGTTCCTTATCTGTAAGATGCTATGAACTACTTCCACACAGTCGTGCTGATCCTGGAGGACTGGCAGGTCAGGAAGCAAGGTAGCTGGATTAAGGGGCCCACACCTTTCAAAAATTAGGTTAGTGTCTTCTAGGAGTTCGGCCTCTAGCTGCTGCTGACGATGGGCCGAAAAGACTTGGGTCGTGCCCCTACGCAGAAGGGCTGACAAGGCATGAGAGGTCCAGACCGTGGTAAAATGACCCAGGGTCAGGCTCTTTGCCTTTGTGATCAGCAGGGCAGCTGCTGCCAGAGTCCGGGTGCAGGATGGGGTTCCCTGAGCGACAGGGTCGATCTGCTGGGAGTAAAAAGCAAGCGGAAAATGGGGGGCCCGCTCAGCTGGGTAAGGACGCCACTAGCAATTCCGCCCCTCTCGTGGACAAAAAGGTGAAAGGGTTTGCTGTAATTGGGGGGGCGGAGAGACATGGAGGAGGCCACACTGTCCTTGAGTAACTGAAAGGCTTGAATCGTGTCTGGGGACCACTGCAAAGGGTCAGGAGCAAGGTTAGCAGTGAGTCGGTGGAGCGGTTTGCTCAACTCCCCGCAGGATGGCAACCAAGGGCGACAGAAGCCAATTAATCCTAAGAAACCTTGACGTTGTTTCTTGGTGTTTGGCAGAGGGCAGTTTTGGATAGTCTTTATGCGGACTGGGTTCATTTGTCTCCCCTCTGGGGTTAACAGGAAGCCCAGATATCGGACCTTCTGTGAGACCCACTGAATCTTGTTAGGGTCTACCTTGTGGCCTCTGGTGTGTAGGTATAATAAAAGTGCCTTACCATCGATGCGGAGGGCGGCTTCTTCGCGGTTACCTAGTAGGATGTCATCTACGTATAGGACTAACGTGGATCCCTGCCGACTGGTGAAGCCTTCCAAGTCCTGGCGGAGGCATTGGCTGAAAATCGTGGGGCTGTCTCTGTAGCCTTGAGGAAGTCGTTGCCAGACATAACTTTGTCCCTCCCAGGTGAAACCAAAGAGATATTGAGAGTCTGGGTGCACAGGAATGCTGAAAAAGGCTGATTTTAAGTCAATAACAGTGAACCACTCAGCATCCCAGGGGATTTGGCTGATGATAGTAGCTGAATCAGGAACTACTGCATGAAGAGGGACCACATACTGATTAATAACCCGTAGATCCTGTACAAAGCGCCAACGAATAGGGTCTCCGTCCTTTTTAGGAGGCTTTTTGACAGGCAGTATAGGGGTATTACAGGGAGTGCGCTGAGGGCGGACTAGCTTTTGTGCAATGAATCCCTCGACAATGGGGCGGATGCCCTCCCGGGCTTCCAGCGACAGGGGGTATTGGGGAACTGACGGGGGGGGCTAAGGAGGGCTTCACTTGAATCCTTACTGGCTCTGCCGAAAGGAGCAGGCCAACATCAGTGTCAGAAATTCCCCAGAGGGTTGAAGGCAAGTCAGTGAGGTCAGGGGAGAAAGGGGGGGGGGTTCCCAATTACCCTGAGTTAGGGCCGAATCTCCTAACACTGTCATCAATAATCCTACCCCTTCAGGAGTGCAGGTTAAAGTAGCATCAAGCTTACAGAGTAAATCCCGGCCCATCAAAGGGATCGGACAAGCTGGGGAAAAAAGAAAACGGTGAGAAAAACATTTATCAGCATAAATAACATTTAGAGGCAAAGTGAGTCCCAGAGACTGTGGGTTGCCTTCCACCCCAGTTGCAGTTTTAACCTCAGAGGATAGCCAGGGAGAGGGGGCATGATTTAAAAGAGAGAAAGTAGCTCCAGTATCAATGAGGAAACAGACAGGCAGTCCCTGGACTGAAAGGGTTAGATGAGGCTCTTTGCTGGGAGGGGAGAAAGTGAGGAAAGAGCCGGCTAAAGACATTAAGGAAATAAGACCATCACATTGTTTGCCTTCGCCCCCGGGGTACCGTCATTGAGAAGGCTGAGTTTGCTGCAGCTGCTGCTGTTGCCCGTAGTTGATCCAGGCCTGAGGAATGGGCTGGGCTGGTGGTGCAGGGGTGTATTTGTCCCTGGTGTAAGTATCTGCGGATGTGACCGGACCCTCTGGGCGTCCCCAGGGGCATTCACGTTTAAAGTGACCGGGCTGTCCGCACTGAAAACAATTTCCTGATGGCTGGGGTTGCCAGGACCCTCTTCCCCGAGCACCCTGAAATTCCCTGCCACGGCCACGGCTTCTGCCTCGAATACCACCGCGAAAAGCTAAAGCCATCAACTTATATTCTTCCTTTTTCTCTTTCTTTTTACTACTTTCCCTTTCTTTCTCCCATGCAAAACTCCTTCCGAGGTGTGCCCCTCCAATTCCTCCTTATCCCTCTGCAGAGATTCCAATTTGGAGTCCTGCAGATTCCCCTCTGCGCTCTGGAGAGAGTCCCCTTGCGGAGGAATAGGGGCAGGTGCAGTGGGGACCAACTGACGAGTTAAAACACGCCGTGGTTTACACCCTTCATCGAAATAACATGGAGGGGGTTCACTCCCGGAAGAATACCTGACTGCCATAATTTTTAAAGATTTCCACAGCTCTGCTGCTGTGTCCCAACAAAACCAGTAACATAACTGTCCCGGATGGTCTTTTTCGATCTGGCTCCTTACTCCTCTTAAGGCAGCCTGTTCGAAAGAGCCATACGAAGGCCACCTCATCTCCGGGTCGGCCAATACCGCGGTATACCCAGTCCAATTCCTTACACACAGTGTGTACAACTTCCTCCTAGACATTCCTGTCTGTACTGGGAGTTTCCCTTCAATCCATAACTTATTTACAATCCCCAGCGGACTCTCAAGAGGCACGCTAGTCCCTTGACCCATGGTGTCTGACAGGAGCCCTCCAACTGGCGTTTATCCTGCTGTCCAGTACACGACCCCTCAATATTGAATTGGCTGGGAGAAATCTCCCGTGGCGCCTGCCAATTCGTATATGAGTGGTCTGACCACTGGACAGAGGCACCGCACCAGAAGGAATCCCGGACGAGCCCCCAAATTGTTAGGTAAAAAGCAAGTCCTACTCACCTCTCCAGCACCCGAGTTTGTGTGGAGTTGGTATAGGGCTCAGAAATCTGTCAGAGACCAGACAACAACTCGTTGATCAACGGGCTCACACCATCCTTAGCTTAAAAGCAGAGCTTCGGAGTAAGTGTGGCAAGTTTATTAGGGGTGAGCATCAATGTTTATACACAGAAGTAAACAAAGTGATTAACAGATCATAATGGTCATGCATAATCAATGAAGATTCTACAGGATAAAACAGGTTAAAATGTAAATTAGAAAAGACAAAGGAGGAGATGGCTACTTGTTGGGAGGGGGAGGTGTCATGAGTAGTTCGCAGGTCAGAACTTTGATTAAAAGTTTCAGATAGAGACATCAAGTCTGGATTAAGTTTAAACTCATAAAAAGTTCAGACTCAACATTTGCATAATGCCCCAGAAATTTTGCAAAAGCAAATCTCAGGCATATCTCAGAGAAGCTTCAGCACAGCCCAATAGAGCACACAGAGCAACCGCAACAACCAGAACCCAGTTCTTCAGCAAGGAAATGGAGCCGGTAATTTCTCTTTCCCATGAGATGCTCTCATTTTTCAGGACGGGCTGTGGATGAAAAGAGAAAACACTTCATTTGCTCCTTGGAAGTCAGGGCCATAGATCATAGCCATGTTCCCTTGGAGACTGGAAATGGGCTTTTTGTGTGGGAATTGAGGCTGTCCTTCAAGAAAACTGAAATGATTCTCTACACTTTCATCAGGAGCACAGTAATAGAGATTTTCTTCCAAAGCTGGGTAAATCCAGGCTACTTAGTTCCCTCTTTTCTTCTCTGCTCAATTATTCCATTATATTAGCCAAACTGTCTGAAACAAGCTTCTCTCAGTTCCACTTTTATCACTTAAAAGGACTGGATTTTTTTTTTGGTGCACTGAGAATGTCTTTGCCAACTTTTGACCCGTAATGTATTTCTGCTTCCAAGTTCTAATGGTCCAATAAAACACAGTTTTTATGGGAAAATCCACTGCCTGGAAGGGGCTGACACATAGGAGGCTCAAACTAGATTTCTGTTCCTCTTCTCTTGCTGGGTCATGAGGAAGGGGGTATTGGCTGTCAAGAGTCACCCTTCCAGCTAGCAGGAAACAGCGCTAGCAGGCACCACACAGAATGCTATGCTTGCCAGCTAGGGTATCTGGCATGTTTCTGGGCTAGCCGTACCTCCTGGACTCTGAGTGCACTCTTCTAGGTGACAGGCTCCATGGAACCCTGTGATTCTCCCACTCTTAGACCGGGTCCTGACCAACAGCACCCTATGTACCAAGCACGATTCCTCAGCAGGCCTGATGAAGTTGGCCACCTGCAGGTTTTCCCCTTGGCTCCTTGTGACCAGTAGTTAACACAGCGAGCAGGCCATTTTCTCAACCAGGCAGGTGCAGCTTCTTCAGACCCTCGTGGAGATTCAGTCTCTGTGGCAGCCTGTCCTTCTGCTAAGAGCTCTCTAAGCTGCCCAGAGAATGACTTTTTAACAGGTTAGCATCCTTTTGATCAGTCGGTTTCCAGCCTTGGCAAAACAAGTCTTGTCACTTTGCTGATGCCTTCAGTAGCTTCTTCGCAGTGTAACGGCTCGGGCATTATTCCTGAGCCCCCTTGACATGTTTACTTTTCTGGAGCTATTGTGCTGCCTTCCTGCTTCTTTCCTAAGAGCCCTGCTACTACACCAACCCACCATATGCACACAGTAAGCATTCCAATCACCCAACACAGCTACCCGGCAGTAACTCGGCAGTAACCCAGCCACACACAGTATTCAGGAATTATTACAGACCGGTGCCATGTCCTTCATGGTAACTTCCTAGGGTCTGTTATGCCAGCTAAATATGTAGTAAATTAATTGAATCTGCACAGGGGTGAGAGCAGAGTTTGTCCCTATTTGTTTTTGTAATGCTCCCACCTCTGGTAGCTAGGGTCTCCCACTCAACAAGATGGTACCGATAACACAAGGCCACAAGGGGTGTTACCATACAGCTGAGAACCTTGTTTCTCTGAATACCTCACAGCACTATGAGGCAGGGAAGTACATTTTACAGGTGGGAAACTGAGGCATGGAGAGGCAAAGTGAGTTGCCCAAGATCACATGGAGAGTCTGTTGCAGAGCAGAGCATTAGAAAAGGAGTCTCCCCAGGCCCAAGCGAGCACTTAACCACTGGATAATCCTTCTGCTCCTCACATGAGACTCCATTGCTTCAAACGGAACACAGACAGGAGTTGTAAATGAAAGTCCATGCACAGCTTTAGCATTAGCTGCCATTGGCTTCACTACTGTAGGAAAAATCAAGAGGGAAAATACCATTTAGATCATCCCCAACCCAGTGCAGGACTGTTCCTTACCAGCAAACACACTTCCTACTACATTGGCTCTGAGCCTGGGGGCACGGCTTAATGGCATGGGATCCCCAAGTGTTTATCTGTTGTGTCAGTGGGTCAGGGAAGAGGTTGAAAAGCATCAATTTAGCACTGGCAGCAAAGAATCCTGTGGCACCTTATAGACTAACAGACGTTTTGCAGCATGAGCTTTCGTGGGTGAATACCCACTTCTTCGGATGCAAGAATACCCACTTGCATCCGAAGAAGTGGGTATTCACCCACGAAAGCTCATGCTGCAAAACGTCTGTTAGTCTATAAGGTGCCACAGGATTCTTTGCTGCTTCTACAGAACCAGACTAACATGGCTACCCCTCTGATACTTGACAATTTAGCACTGTGTCCTGTCCTCACTTACATAGCTGAAGCAAAGAGGTTTCCCCACTTCCCTTGGGATACTAGTCCATGCGCTGACAGATATCACTAGTAGGAAAGTGTTTTGGGAATTCATGCTCAATTTTATCACATAGCTCTTACATAGACAACATCTCCTGGTACTGCACTAAACAATTACACTCCATGCCTGGTGTTTGGAGCCTTCCAACACCCATGCTGGAGCTGGTTATTATATCACATGTCATCATTGTTTAGCTCTTCTCTGCAGTCCCTTTGATTTGGCTGCACCATTCTGAGACCGAGTTATCCAGAGCAGAGCACTGTGCTCAAGGTGAGCCTCTCCTCAGAGCTTTAGAATGAAATTTTGTTGCCAACATCTCACACCAAAAGCTGCCAAATTAGCGGTCCACGGTTGTCCCTATTCGCCTTTGGGCATTATTGCTTTGTAAGTGCTAGAGGGAACTATTTAGGCAAAGGGATGGGTATGAAGTCAAATTGTTCCAGAAGGAACACTAGGAGGCATTCTCTGCAGCCTTTTGGAGCTCCCAGGAACACCGAGGCACCATTACTCCCTTCTCTAGCACCCAGGCGCACTCACTACTGCACCCTTTCCTTGGCTGCAGTTTCGGATCTACACAGAAGACAATGTTAAATAAGGCCAAATCAGTTTCCAATCCCTGCATCAATCCAACAGGCCGCCTCCTACAAATAGACACATTACCCTTTTTTATATACAGTCCTTCATCCAATTTTCATCTCCCAGCTTCTTATTTAACCAAGCAACAATCTACTGGTTCAGTGCAAAAGTCCACAGCTGTATGGTAAAGTAGGTATCACCAAATATCCAAATAAGCACTAATACAAAGATTGTACTATTCTAGCAGCAAGCAGTTTTCACTGTAAGGACACAACTCATTTGTCCCTCCATTCTGGGAAGCTCAGAATTTGTTGCATTTTCCACAGAAGACAAACCATTTCTGCTCAGCACGATGAGTAGTCCTTTTGAATGCTAAACCCTTTCCTATCAAATTCACGCACATGGAGAAGACAGGTGCAATATCAGTGCCTCTAAACCAACAGGGGTCAACAAGAATAAAAGACTTCCTAACTCCAGATTTCAAATGAGCACTTTTCCCATATGGATGACAAGTAGATCTGGTCGCGAATGTTTGCCTATTTGCCAAAAGTTAAACTTTTTGCAGGAAAGGGGTGATTTTGACAATGCTCTTGACTCAAACACGATTTGGTGAAAGAGTTTCAGTATTCATTTTTAAAATAATAAAAAAAATCATTGTTCTGGTTTAGAATGACTTTTCATTTCAAAATGTCTGTTAATTATAGTACAAAATAAAAACGATTGAAATCAAAATAAAACATTTCAATTGACCTGCATTGAGATTTTTTAAAATTATTTTTGGTTCATAAAATACTTTGAAATCTCAATTTTTGTCTTGATTCAGAATGGGGAAATTTCTAAAATCTCAAACATTTTCCGGGATGGGAAAACTGTTTCCTTGCCCAGCTCTGCCCAGAAGCATTGTCAGTGGTCACAGAGGGTTATCAGGCTGGAATATAATAGGCAAGATTTCCTGTATTTAGTCCCAGTAATGCCTGGACTGTATTACATTCCTGAAGGGAATGCCACATTGTGGTACACTGTACTATTTACACAATATACACCACACCAGGGCGGGGTTGTGACTTGCTGTAATGACACCACCCCAGGAATGAAGGGGTTTCATGGTGTCCATGTGTTCCCCTGCATGGTCTGCCTTTCTCATGGCTCACAATGGAACTTCTTCTCCTTCCACGGAGGTGATTACGGAGTGGCCAGGCAGCGCGGCAGGGGCTGGGGAGTGTTGATATATCCCAGTAGCACATCACCTCCCTGATGGAGTGAGTGGGGAACGGGGAGCAGGGGACCTGTCTCTCTCAAGGTCACCAGGCTGGTTCACTAGCAATTTTGAAAAAATAGGAAAAAATGGTTTGGGGCCAAACCAAACATGATAGTTGTCAAAATTTTGTGGTGAATCAAAAAGCAGAATTTTTTTTGAGCCAAAATGTTTCATTTTGACCCCCAAAATTTTCATTTTAACTTTCAGGCATTTTGACAAAAGCAAGAAAAAGATTCACAGCATGGCCAGAGGAGGGCGTGTTTCCCACTTATAAGGGTTAGCCCCAGGGTTAGGACGCTCAGCTAGGGTGAGGGACACCTGGGTCAACCCCCCTCTCTGTCCAATGGGGAAATGGGATTATGAACTTGGGTCTCCCCACTACCCAAGCAATGGGGCTTTCTCAGACACTCCTGCTGATGTGGTTCCACTTTTTATAAGTAATTAAATAGTCATTGGGGCAGGGCTTGAAATGGGGCATCCCACATCTTCAGTGGGAGTCCTGATTAGCAGGGTGCAGTATCATTCTTGCTGGCCTAGTGAAGGTCATTATGAATGACTAGAAATTGCAACTATGAATGACAATAGATAGTCATTTGGCCAAGGAAAGAGAGTGAGAAAATCTCTACACTCTGGTGACTAGGACACTCACGTAGGAAATGGAAAAGCTAAAATTTTGGCTGGCTCTAGCCACAACTTTTCCCCGATCTGCTTCTAGAGCAATTTAGCTTCATGCTGTCCCTCACTCAGGGAGAGATGTAAAGCAACAATCTAGCCTATATTCGGTAACATCATGTTACAATTGTTGTCTAAACCCACAGGAAATCAAACCTCTTTGTAAATGAAAACACAGTGTTTGCATGAAGTTATTAACATTGGCTTAAGTCTTCCATGATTTCCAGCTTCCCGTGCGGAATGTGGGCTCTTGGGGCTACAGATGTGGGAGACATCTGCATAGACGCAGCCAGGTTTTAACTCACATGACAATGCTTGCATCCACTCTAATTGGAGAGAACACGGTGAGTAAGATTTTTGCAAGGCATTCTGTCAAGTGCATCTCTGAAACCCAGATACATTATTCCTACTGCATTCCCTTCATGCATTAATTTTGTAACTCTATCAAAACCAGTGATTGCGTCTGTCTGGTATAATTTGTTCTTATAAGCCCATGTAGTTATCGTGGCAATGATTATCCTCTCAAGGAACAACAATTGGGATGAAATCTTTTCCTCCAGAGACTATTACAACATAGTCTATAAATGCCACATAGCAAGGCATAACTACCCCTACCTCCCCAGACTTTGCTACTTACCCCCTTTCCTAACCATTCTCTTTCTATCATTTCCTCTAGTCCTTTACCTCTGTCCTCTGTCCCTATTACTATTACTTGACCTTCAGGTATCTGGTTAAGCAACCAATCAAACAGCAATAATGATCTTACTGAATCAACAGAGTGGTACATCTACTGTGCTAATGGCAGCTATATTTTACTTCATGTGCAGGATATTCGGTATTCCCCCACTCTGTTCTGACCAGAATTTCAGTGATTTGCAGCTGACTTTTTCTTTTTCTTTTCAGCATCTGGGCTCATTTCTATTTGTTAAAATAGAAGTTTTCTCCATCTTTCCTATGGCAGCCTTTCAAGTAACTGAAGATCACTATCATGTCCCCCCTTAATCTCCTCTTTTCCAAACTAAACATACCCAGTTCCTTCAGCCTTTGCTCCTATGGCTTGCATTCCATCCTTTTTATCATCTTTGTCACTCACCTCTGGATCCTTTCCAGTTTATCTACAGCCTTTCTATACATTGGTGACCAAAACTGGACACAGTACTCCAGCTGAGGCCTAGTAGAGTAGAGTAGAGTGGTACTATCACCTCCTGTGACTTGCATGCTATGCCTCTGTTATTGCAACCTAAAATTGCATTTGCCTTTTTTGCAACAGCATCTCATTGCTGACTCGTGTTGACGTTGTGATGCACCACAACTCCCAGATCCTTTCAGCAGTGCTGCTGCCAAGCTAGTTTCCCCTCATTCTGTATTTGTGCATTTGCTTTTTCTTCCCTAAGTATAGCACCTTAGATGCGCCTTTGTTGAATTTCTCTTTATTGTCTCTACCCAGTTCTCCAATTTATCAATATTCCTCTGAATTTTAGCTCATTCCTCCAAAGTATTGGCAATCCCCCTTAGCTTTGTGTCATCTGCAAACTTGATCAGTATGCTCTGTATACCTACATCCAGGTCATTAACAAAGATGTTAAATAACACCAGACCCAGAACAGATCCCTGTGGAATCCCACTTGGGAACTCCCTCCAGTCGGGCATCTTTCCACTAATAGTTACTCTTTGTTTGGAGTTGTTTAACCAGTATCCACTTAATGGTAGTTCTGCCAAGCCCCCATTTCTCCAGCTTACTTATCGGCATGTCATGTGGGACTGTGTCAGAAGTCTTGCTGAACTCCAGGTATATTATGTCCACCGCATTCCCCTTATCCACCAAATCAGTTACCCTGTCAAAGAAGGAAATCAAGCTGGGTTGGCATGATTTGTTCTTGGTAAATCCATGCTGGCTGCGAGTGATCACCCTTTCATCCTCCAGGTATCTGCAAATCAGATGTTGAGACAGAAGTCACCTAACAGAGAGCCAGAGAGCAGTTTAGTCCTGACTGTGAGATGTTATGGTTGAATCCATTCTGTCCAGGAAAATCCACTCCACAGTTTCATCTTCTCTCTCCACTCCCTCTGGCCTCCCTCCTATGGCTGGTTCTGGAGTGAGCGCCTATAAAGTGCGTTTTATTGTTTGTCACCTGCAGCACTTGAAAAAATTACACAAATCCATCAAAGTAATGAATCTTCTCAGCAGAGGCAAATAGACAGAGACAGACAGGCACTCATCCGAAACAAGTCATCTTTAAAAATTAATATAAAATAAACAACTGGCCTTTTGCTTCGTTCCCAGGAGGCGAGTGCGTGAACAAGGGAAGGGGGTGGGGAGGGACAAAGAGAACAGCAAGAGGATTTATTCACGGACATGTTCTACTGATGTAGGCAATCAGCTGGCTAGAGTGTCAATTTAACATCAGGGATAAGGGGCTCTGGGCCCCACTGGCTGTCGCTCGGCAGGGCTGGCAGGGGTGGATGGCCTAGTAGATCAGGAATGAGCCTAGGACTAAAGAGCCTTGAGTTCAATTCCTGGCCCTATCAAGGGACACTGGTATCATTTCTCTCATGTAAATGGGTAGGAGGCTGCCAACGGCTGCTTCCAACATAGAGTGTTCTGCTTTTTCTCATGATTCAGCCTGCCAGCTGGGTCACATATACTCCCCCTTGCCTTCTGGGGTGACACAAAGGCCAACAAATAAAATTCCAGTGTTGTGACACCAGGTCTTTGGCCCTGAATCTGGATCCCCTGGTCTTTAAACCTGCTCATCTCCGGCTTTCAAAAGTCCTTTTTCTCTTATACCAGGGGCTAACCTATCTCACACAGAGGAGCTGTGAGGATAACATGCATTCTTGAGAAGGCAACGCTCATGCCATGAGAGGCGGCGGCGGGGGGGGGGAGGGGAAAGAGGTCACATCGTAGGGCAGAACTTGGATTCTGCCCATGTATGCCAGACATGGAGTTGGGGAAGGAGGAAGGTGACGTGCAGGTTCCGAGATGCAGGGGTCTTACTGGCTAGCCTATTGTTTCTGACCCATGTTCAAGGCACTCAGTGAATAACAGATGGGCTGAATCTGTTAGCTAGAGCTCAGATGCTGTGATTTTTATATTCCCTTTTAGACCTCACTCAGAACCAACTACCACACTACCATTTTGCATAATGCCTTTCCAATCACCTGCACCCGACATGGGCTTACTGTGAGGATGTCCGTGCTGACTGTCTGCATCTGGCATGTGACATCTGGCCATGCGTCCTGTAATGACATGCAGACGTGGCAGACTATAAACATTCACTGCACTCTCACCCAATAGTGTGTTTGGGGGAGGGGGAGATGGCTGACGATGGCCAAGCTGAGCAACCTGTGAGTCCGGAAACCTCAGTTCTAATCCTGTCTCTGCCAATGATCTGCTATGTGACCTTGGGCAAGTCCCTTCTTTTGTTTAGTTAGCTTGTGAGCTCTTTGGTCCAGGGAGTGTCCTTGCACTGAGTGTTTATGAATGGTCTGGGAGACTCTGAGCTCAGTTAGGGCCTCTAGCAGTTGTTACTATTTATATTACAGTAACATCATATGATGCCATGGCTCATTTGATCAACATGACTTTAGGATGGACAGAGTCACAGGCGGTGAGAAAACCTTCTGTCTATAAATGACAGGTCAAGTCCAAGCTTTTCAAACTTGGGATCATAATGCTAAGCCCCTAAATCCAAGTGCCCTGATTTCCAGAAGTGCTGGGGACTCACAGCTCCGGTTCAAGTGATTGCTTGTTGCTTTTATTTACTCACATCTAGCACCCTCCAGCCCTAGCTGTTCACGCTATTTTGTCTGTGTCTGAGTTAGATTGTGAACTCCAGAAGGGAGGGACTGTGTCTTCATTTATGGCTGTACAGTGCCAGTCCCACTGTGTGTGCTCAGTAAATAATAGTATCTTCCACCTCCCTCTTTAACTCAGACCTGCCATTTTCCTTCCCTCATAATTCCCAATTCTCAACTTTTTGCACCTTCAGTATCTAATAGCCCATCTATTCCCTATACATAATATAAAAGGAAATGTAGAAAAGTGGGGTCACCACTGGGTCACCCTCTCATGGCTCAGTACGGCATAGCTCCTCCTCTAGCACCACCCATCAAGAGCTGCTCCCGACGTGCAGTGTTCTGCCTCTTCTCCTGATTCAGCCATCCAGCCAGGTCACGTACAGTCCCCCTCCCGTGCTGGGGTGACAGGAGGGTCAACAAATAAAAGTCCATTGCTGTGATTTTGGCCGTGAATCTGGATCCCATGGCCCATTCACCCACCCATCTCAGGCTTTAAAAAAGCCCTTATTCTCTTATATCAAGGGTGTCAAGCCACCTTCCCTGATGACTGGTAGGGGTAACCAAGCCTTCCTGCTATACTGGGTTCCAGCAAATCAGCCAGCAAGGCCTGTCTATTCAGACCTGCCCCCTGCTACCTTCCTGGGCTTCTTCTACCTCCACCTGTCAGGAGACCTTTCCCACAGCCCCTTCTTTCTCAAGCTACATGGCTTGTCTGGGCTCACCCTTCTTTCAGGGCAAGGACTCACAGGGCTTCCCATTTGGAGGCCTCCAACAAATCCCAACTGAAGATATACATTGAGGCCTGGGCTACACTAAATAGTTAGGTTAGATTGGCCCAGCTAGATCGCTCAGCTGTGTGAAAAATCCACTCCCTAGAGTGACACAGTTAAGCTGATCTAACCTCTGGTGTAGACAGTGCTCAGTCAATGGAAGAATTCTTCTGCCGACCTAGCCAGCACCTACTGGGGAGGTGGATTACCTATGCTGATGGGAGAACCCCTCTTGTCACTGTAGGAGGTGTCTTCACTGAAGCATTGCAGCTGTGCCATTGTAGTGTTTCAAGTGTAGACAAGCCCTTAAATTCACTTCAGTCCTCCTTAGGCTTGACCTTTCATTCTCTTCTGTTTCTCTGTGCTCCATTCCTCAGCTGACCTGCTGGGCTGGCTCTGCTGTTTTTGCCGCCCCAAGCAGCACGCTGAATTGCCGCCGTGGACGGCGGGGGCAGTCCATGTGCCCTTAGGGCGGCATACACGCTTCCACGGCGGTGGCAATTTGGTGGCAGCTTCTGTCTTCATCCTGAAGACAGATGCTGCGCTGCTGCGGACATCTGAACTTAGAAGCTGCCGCCGAATTGCCACCGTCGTGGAAATGCGCGTGCCCCCCTAATGGCACATGGACTGTCCCCGCCCTCCGTGGTGGCAATTCGGCGCGCTGCTTGGGGGCAAAAACACATGGACTGCCGCCCCTTGCAGATTGCTGCCCTAAGCACCTGCTTGGAATGCTGGTGCCTGGAGCCGGGCCTGATCCCAGGGCTGTCTGCCCGGAAGTCTGGATACACATTTCCATCAAGGCTCACCACCAGAGATTGCTTCGCCCTAGGGGCTGTTCTGTGTCACTCCTGGATCTTCTCTGGAGAGGATCCCACCCTCCCCCAAGGGAGGACATCTGGAACCTTTATAAAGTTACAGGCTTGGGGAGGAAAACAGTAGACAAAGAAGCGGATCAACGAACAAGAGAGCAACACATTGGGAGAAGAGTGAACAGTAGGTCAGTGGGCCTAGAGAACATCATTGCAGTGTGGATAGGAAAGCTGTGGAGAGGGAAACTCAGAGGAGAGGCACATAGACTGACCAAAGACAGCAGTGATAGGTGGTTCCAGGCACAATGACTCAGAAGCTACCTGTTTCAGCACAGCTATGAAAAACACTCTTTTGGGCCCCAGTTCAGCAAAACATCCCTATTCAACAAAGCACTTAAGTGCATGCTTAACTTTCAGCACATGCTTAAGAGCTTTGTTGGATTCAGGCTTAGGCAAGGGCTATACAAGACTTTCAGATAATAAAGAGTTCTGAATTATGGATGCAGCTAATCAGGGCTTGTATTGAATTAGCTTAATAGATTTTAAGGCCAGAAGGGACCACTGTGATCACCTAGTTTGACCTCCTTCATAACACAGGCCAGAGAACTTCCCTGAATTAATTCCTGTTTGAGTTAGAGCAGATCTTTTAGAAAAAATAAATAAATCCAGTCTTGGTTTAAGAATTGCCAGAAATGGAGCATCCACCACAGCTCTTGGCAAGTTGTTCCAATGGTTAATTATCCTCATTGTTTAAAATGTGCACCAAATTTCTATTCTGAATTTGTCAAGCTTCAATTTACAGCCATTGGATCCTGTCAGACCTTGGACTGCTAGATTGGAGTGATCGCTATTATCTAATTTTGGTTCCCTAATTACTGTGATCAAGTTATTGTGTAGCTTTCTTGTTGTTAAACTAAACCAATTTAGCTCCTGGAATTTCTCACTATAAGGCATGTTTTCCAATCTATTAATCATCCCTGTGGCTCTTCTCTGAATACTCTCCAATTTCCCATCAAACAGGGGCTCTCAGTAGGCACGCTCACCACAATTCCTTGAGGAGGCTTCAGCCTACTGTCTTCTGCCTGGTGGGGCTCGTGGATTCAAGGGAGACAGCCATTCATTTGCCATTGCTCCAGCTGCCAATGGAAATGGGTGACTCACCCCAGGGAGCTGCTGCTGGTCACTAAAGCAGCACAAAGTTGCCACCTGGCATCTTGATCTCCCCAGGCCCTAATCCTGAGCATTGCAATGGCAGTGGCTCTCGTGAGCCTTGGGCTATTTGTCGTCTTTCTTTTAAAGCCCCAAGCTCCTGGAGTCCCGTGATTGTGTAGAGTCATTTAAAATAAAGTAAGTTTCCAGCCATTATGGTGGTGGAGAAAAGCTTGATAATGCTACCTACAGGCTCAGGAGTCAGCAGGCAAAAGAAAAAAAAGAAAAACCAGAATGGATTGTGGGGTTTTAAAAAAAAGATAATCTTATGATATTTAACCCAATCTCATGATTTTGGGGGCCTGACTTGGGATTTCTGAAGGTTTGGGGTTGGCTGTAGTGCAGCCAGCTCCTCCTGCTGCTGTGGAACCCCAATCACTGAAATAGTTACAATGAGAATCATTCATTTGGGGCCAAAAATCTGAAGAGAGGAAGAATGGTCCAATGGTCAGGGTACCAGCCTATGACTTGGGAGACCTGGGATGAATTCTCTGCTCTGCCGCCACCTCCTTGGGCAGGTGTGGTGTTTAGATGTTGCTTGTGATTATTAGAACTGGGAGCACTGACTGTTGGGAATCTGAAAGGACAGGAAACAAGAAGGAGGTGGGAGGAGTGGAGGAGGCTGAGTGAGAGTTACTGAGGGTGCAGCAGCAGCTTGGTAAAGAGGTTTCCACTTTAAAAATAAAGTCCTGTTGAAGTTTGTTAGTACCTTGCCTGGTTGATACAATAGCAGGTCACCTTGGTTCTGAGCCTCAAAAGGTATTTAGGCTCCTAACTTCCACTGAAATCAATAAACAGAGGCTCTGGCTAGGCAGCCTGATTCTCTGTCTTCTGTCTGGTGGGGGTCAAGGGAAATGGACATAATTATGCCAGGTATTGTGGGGGAGGTGTCAAAAAAGATAAAAAAAAATTTCCCTTGAAAATGTTTTGATTTTTGATGAAAAATTGAAACCAGACCTTTTTATTTTTATTTTTCTACATATCCTTAAAATGTTTGTTTTCATTTCATCCGCTTTTTTGGGGGAGCAAAAAGCAGGAAAATTTCAATCAAATTGAAAAATGCAAAAATATTCATTTTGGTCAAAAGCCATTTTTTCACTGGAAACACTTTTCAGTGAAAAAAAAAACCCCAACAATCTCAAACCAGATCCAATGGTAATAAAGGCAGCAGAAATAAAATAATTAACTTACCTACAAATACTGGACTCTATAACTGACTTTTATGATTTTAAAATGTTACTGTTGAGCCTTTTTAACATGTCCGCTCAGAGTGCCTTCAGCTGTCACTTTAGTAAGATGTAGATCAGAGTCAGAATCAGGGAAAATGCAGAAAAATGTTCCACCTAAAAGATGCTAATTTCACAGTATCCAGAAGGAAACAATCCTGCCACACTCACACAAAAGAAAGAGAACCGCAGAAGGGAAATGGCTCTGTAGACCTTGAATTCTTTTTCATTCCGCCTGGTACCATCTTGATTTTTTTATTTATTAGTCTATAAATAGGCCAAAGTGTCAGATACCTATGGGGCCTTTGTTTGACCAAGATACAGTGTTGTGCTGTCAAAAAGAGATAATCCAGCAGAGGACTACGAAAGGCAGAGAGACAGAGAGTGGGAATGAAGATTAATGGATCTTGAATCGTTTCTAATTTATGGGGCTACGTGATTCCCACTTCCATATGTCTCCGAGAAATGACACCACCACTTCAAGAGCAGAGATTAATCGGAGTCAGCATAAGAAGGACAAAACAAATCATCTAATGTGGGGATCTCATTTGACAGCAGTTAGTAGAAGCATTGGGATGAATGGCTTTTGTAAAGCCCTCACCACAGTATGGTTTTCCCTGCCTTTTTTTGCTGCTCTGCAAATTGCAATCTTTAACACATGAGGTGGGGTAACTTCCCAAGACTCTTCTTAGCATGTGCAGTTGACAACATAGGGATGTAGGAACAGAGTAATTGCCATTTTGGATCAGATCTGAAGTCCTACACTCCTGTACAGGAGACTGAATGGTTGGACTGAATAGCTTCATTAGAGGGACTGAAGATGAGTATTTTATTACCTTCCTCCAACTCTGAACTCTGATGTGTGGGTTTGTACCGGCTCTTCTGAGCTCTGTGATGTTTCGGGAAAGTAAGTCTTTTGGGAATGTTATTGTAAGGGATTGTGTCATTTAACTGCTAGTATCTTTTTGCCTAGTGCTCAGCTGGTTGCATGCCATTTTGCTGGGAATGTTTCATTTGTTATAAGCTTGAGCTCAGGATCTAGGGAGCTATTAAACAATTCCATGTGCTCAAAGAAAAAGGCTGTGGCGAAGCTTTGCTGTGAAGACAGAGGTATCCCTGAGAAAATACAAGCCTGGGAGATGCGTGTGCATGCACTGAGATCACAGCAATATGGCTTTAAGGCATATCCAGTCATGCCCTGCTGATCTGTCATCTGCAAGTGATACCACGAGGACAGGAGGATGGCAGGAGTGACTGGCCCAGATTCTCATCTGCAACCAGTCTCCCTAGCAAGGGACATGCGTCCAGTTTTGGTCCCCTTTGCTCTGGCAAAGCAGAGCAAAGGTAAATGAGCTGGCCAGAGAAACAAGTCTCTTGGGATATCACACTGGGTTGGTAGCAATATTCAAAGCCTTCCTGTAGATCTCTGAGCACTTCCAAACATGTGGTATGCAGAGCTGAGAAAGCCCATTTCACATGTTAAAACCACTAATTCCAAAACAAAACGACACTGAGCTGAATTGATCTGGCTGGTAAATTCAACCGCAGCCCCCATGGGAAGGCTGAATCATAGCTGCAGCCTGGACTGTGCAGCTATTTCTTCTCTGTGTGGCTCATGGTGGCAGTTGCATTTTCAGAAGCGCCCCAGGCCATGGAAGACAAATGTGAGGCAGATGGCCTCAAATCAGAGGAGGGAGGCCAGGGTTGAGGAGGAGGCTGAATCTGACGTGGAACACCTGACCATACTGAGTCTGCGCAAGGAATAGCTCCACAGAGTAAGGTGCCAGATACTGGGCACAATGGACAGGGAAAAGCACTTGTTCAGTGCTAGGTGGAAGGGATGAGGAGTATATGTGGATGCTGAAAAAGAACCAAGTCTCTGGGAGCAGGAGGCCAGCAAGTCTCATCATAAACAAACATCCTCCCACAATGTTGTGGCCCCGTAGCAGCCCCGAAAGCAGTTCCTACTCGGCTGGCTTCAGCTCTGCTGTGGAGCCCAAGTAACCACTGGAGAAATGATAGCAACATAGGAGGAAACAGATCCAGGTAGTGTCAGGCAGTGGCATAGCCAGTTTTTAAGTGCAGGGGGAGCAAACATAAAAAAGGCGTCCTCCCTTGGCTCCTCCTCTGGCCATGCCCCCCGACCCCTCCCATTCCCCCCTCAGATTAACCCCGGGGCCAGCTCATGACTCCTGCAGGCTTCCCGGGGGTGCGGATACCCCCCCATCCCCGGGAGAGTCTCTCCTGCCCAGCACTCTCTGCAGCTGTCCCCCGCCGGGCTGTGCCACCCAGCCCCACCTGCGGGGTCCCGTCCCCTCCATCCCAGGCTCCTGCACTGCGCCAGGGCCCCCCGTCCAGACAGCATGGCCTGCGCCCCTGCCCTGCGGTCCCAGCCCTGGGGAGCCCCTTGCCTGGACCCCTAGTGCAAGGCACCGGACCCACCCCCTCACCTTCTGTCCTGCGCTGCCGCCTGTCCCTGGCCTGCTCCCAGCGCGCTCCACGCGGGGCTCACCAGCCAGGCAGCCTTAAAGGCGCAAGGGCCCTTTCACTTTCCCCCTCCTGCCGCATTAGCAAGGGGCAGGAAGCGCTTGGCCACCAAGCCCTGAGCCGCTGCAGAAAGTGGCTGCGGCGATGTTGGGGCCACGCTGAGCGTGGGGCGCGATGGCTGAGAAGCCGGCCCCCTCGCTCCTCCAGCCACACTTGCCTCCCCCCCATGGCTCCTCCGGCCGTGCTGCCGCCAGTGCTGGCCTAGCAGGTGCCGCTTTTTGAAAACGTGCTGAAGGGAAGCGGCTGCTTCCCCTGAACCCCACTAGCTACGCTACTGGTGTCAGGTTTGGGACTCTGGACAGGGCAGCTCTGCAGCCTGCGGTAGCTCCTCACTCTTGCGATGCCAGCCACGGTGGCAGAGAGGACTTCCTTCCTCAAATCCAGACCAAAGCAATGGTCTCTTCCCCAAAGTAATGGGGCTGCCAAATCATCAATGGCAGCAACAGCGATGAGATCAGACACTCAGCTCTACCAAAACTCAGATGTTGCAACTCAAGGAACCTTCACCGTTTTTTCACAGTAATTTCATAGATGCAAGGGGATGGACCTGCTGCAGATGAGAGCTGAGATTTTCAAAGCTGGATGCCAGTTCCCAGTAAGACGAATGGGAGATAGCTTTGAAAACCCCAGTCGAAATGTCTGGTCCTCCTCTGTCCCTGAAAATGAATTCCCTGCATGTTTTTTGTTTTTTTTTTAAAGCAGGAGAGAACTCACATTTACATTTCTTATTCTGTATGAGAAAGTGTAGCAGAAACAACAGATTTTGCATCAGAATCCCAGGGCACAATGTTATTCCCATGTGCAATGTTACCTCGAATTCATAAAGCATCGGTTGAATAGATTCAGCTTAAAGCCAGTCTCGGAGTGGTGGAGGACAGAATGAGAAAGATGGAGTTAGGTCTACGCTTCCCCAAAATAATTTGTCAGGCCCCACTGTAAAAGCCTAATGATGGTTGTAATTTATTGCTGACAGAGGATATTTATCACTGCCAGCGTTCTCTTGCGCTCTCTTCCTCGGTCTCGTTTGGCATAGCATCAATAATGTTTATTGTAGCTTTTAATTTTGTATAGTTAGTATTCCTACCTGTGTTGATAATGGCTGGCTGGAGACAAGAAAAGGCATTAGAGCAGACATGGGGGTGGGGATATTATGTGCATTCAAGGGTGAAAGATAGATTTAGGACTTTCTTCCTGAAGCCCTAAGTGTCCTGAGTTGCAAGTGCAGGGTTTGGAATCTATCTCAGGATCATTAGCACATCTCTGGACTTCTACAGCAGGGGATAGCACTGGAGGAAACAAGAATATAAGAACGGCCACAGTGAGTCAGACCAAAGGTCCATCTAGCCCAGTATCCTATCTTCAGACAGTGGCCAATGCCAGGTGCCTCAGAGGGAACAAACAGAACAGGCACTCATCGAGTCATCCATTCCCTGTTGCCCAAGTTGTCTCACTGCTGATTGCAGTCAGAGCTCTCAGCAGGCTTTGGAACTACAGCCATGTAAGGATGATACTCAGCTACAGCTCTCCTCCCATGGACCATCTGGTGTGAATTATCAAGGGAATCAAGACAGGCCAGATGATGGAAAGCCCCTGGCCTTAGGTGACTTGCCAAGGTCACACAGGGAGTTTGTAGAAGACCTGAAATTGAATCAGATCTCCAAAGTCTCAGTTCATTATTCCTATTCGTTATTATGGTAGCACATAGAGGCCTCAGCCAGATTTGAAGCCCCTGGTGCTAAGGCGGTGAACAAACACATAGTGAGAGAAAGCTGATGTGCCATTTCAGAATCTTAACTCCAACACCATCATTCCTTGAGAGTCTTTAGACTGGAAATCGGAGCATCCTTAGTAACATTTTGCACATGAGCGAATCTTGCTGTTCAGTGTGCAAACAAAGCCAGTTATCAGTGAGAACGCCTTGGCGAAAACATTATTTTCTCTCTTTTTCTGCTCAATTTACCATTGTCCTCACCATTTAATGCAGCTCAGCAGTCCCAGGTGGATGTTTACAGGTTGCACACAGGCTCTCTTTACACCTAGCAGCCAATGTCTTAGTTAAAGCGCTCTGTGAGCATGTTGGCAGGTGCTTCCCCATCGGGATGTTGCTTGCTGTCTATGCCTGAATATTTAGGTAGCTTGAAAGAAGACCCCCACATGAAAAATGATTTCTCTCAGTCAGTGGAGCTGTGCCTATCAGAAAGTGTCTACACTGCATTGTAAACCCAAGTCTGCAGGACGCGGGCCTGTGGACACCATTTTTCTAAGCCTGTGCCTGAACATCCATACTGCATTGTAAACCTGGGCTTACAGTTGCTGAAGTTGGGTCTCACAACCGTGCTAACAGGTCCATACTACAATACACAGACCTTCTGACTTGGGTCTGCACTTGAGCTGTGTCCACACTGCAAAGTGACTGGGCTTGGACCTGCAAGTAAGGGGGACTCGGACTCAGACGTCTCATGGGGGTAATAGGCCCATAGGTGCTGACTTTTCGTTTTATTGTTGGGTTCCCCACACTGGCTCTGCCACCTCCCCTGAGGCTCTGCCCCCACTCCACCTCTTCTCACCCCGCTTCTCTCTCTCCCCCAAGATCCCCTCCTCTGAGCGTCTGCTGCCTGCCACTTGCTGCTTTCTGTCACCTCCTGCCTTCAGGGCAGCGAGGGGGTAGGGGGCAGAGAGGAGCATGGTGGGGCAGACCTGCTCAGCAGCTGTTCAGTGGAGCAGCCGCTAAGAGCTGCTGGGAGTATAGGGCCAGCTGCTGAGTAGCTGATTGGCAGCTAGCCCCAGGGCCACCAAAACAGCTACCCTGGCCAGCACACTGGGTGCTGAGCACCCCCTATTTTTTCTCCATGGATGCTTGAGACCCTGGGAACCCATGGGGTCGGCGCCTATGAATAGGCCCCAGTGCTTGCTGTTCCTAGTCAGACTGATGTGTGGAATGTAGGGGTGTTTGGGCTTGGAGCCCAGGTTTGCAATGCAACATAGAGATCCCCTTACAGTCCTCCAAACTCATTTTACATAGGACACCTGTGATGAGGCGTAGCAACCCCCACACTGACCAGAAAGGCTTAACTAGAGCCGAAGAGCTCCAGGGTGTGTCAGGCTCAAGGAGAAGACAAAAAGGAAGGAGTTCAATGCCACTGGGAGGAGGCAGCCCAGGAGAAGAGTGGCCTGGCATTCCCATCCCACTCTGGGGGAAGGGCCTGGCACAAGCAGAACTGTGGGAAAGCTACAGGAGTGGAGTTAACTTCTGTGGTGGGCCTTGAATCAAAGGCAAACTCCAGGGAGGCAGCCCCGTGGGTCTGCATTCTGCAGAAAAGTGGAGGACTGCCGAGAACTGAAGAGGGTCTAAAAGCTCAAGCCTGGAGTGGGTGGAAGTTGCCTAAGTTTGTATTTTTGTTAGGTTTTTAAGTTTTGCTGAGGGACTCCAGGGGCAGCCACTGCTCCAGAAGAAGACTGCGGCTGAAGAGGAGAGCAGGAGGGCAGAACCTGTTGTGTTGATTACCAGAGATGATGTGTCTGGAATGGTGACATCGCAGAAGTGGTGGGTCTCTAGTAGTGACCTGTCCAAAGAACCGAGTCACCACCACTCCAGATTACTGACGTCCCGAGGAGCAAACTGAGACAGAGTTGCTGAAATGCTGGGTGATGCCATGAGGGGCCCTCTGGGATGGTGAGACTACGGCTGCACCCAATGGCCATCAGGTGGTAATGAGCACCCCAACCAGTCAATTGTCGAGCCATTCATTTGGTGAGCACTAAAAATACTTGAAAATTCTCCATCAACGTTTTTCTACAGGAAAATGGCTTTTTTCTTTATTTAAATATTTCATTTCGTTCTAAACTGCCTGGATTATTTTGATGAAAACCCCCAAATGTTCATGGAAAATTAGAAAAATAAATAAATAAATTGTTGCAAAAATACAGTTGGCATTTTCCAGCCAGCACTAGGGAGCACTTGCTCAGGCATATAATTCCTTTGACTTCTTGGGGACTACTCGCATGAGTAAATGCTCACCACTATATGGATGCATCCCACATTCTAGCCCCCCTGAGTCCAATAGGATTCTCTTCATGGCTGCAATGGCCTTCAGGTCAGACCCTGAGACTGGAAGCACTTCAGGACTGGGACAGTATCTTCCTATGTCTGTGAGTAGTGCTGAGCACAATTGGACCCCAATCCAGACTGAAGCCTCCACACACTCCCACAATGTAAACATTGTATGAGACTAATTGAACATTGTGGTTGTAGGGCATATCTGTGCTTGCATTTTAGTGATGAGGTGCTAGCAGGAGTTGGTGTAACAGCTATGATGTAACAAAGTGGCGCAGTGTGATGGGATATAAAACCCCACGCTGGGCCCGAAAGGGGCTAAAAGGCAATACTGGACCCAGGTAGCACATCCCTCCAGGCCGGCCAAGCATGCTCTGGCTGGAGAAGCATGTTAAAAGGAGGTCAGAAACCCTAGCAAAGAGTGGTACACAGGCTGCAGGAGAGAGGAATCATTCTCCAGGAAGATAGAGAGGGGACCATGGAGCGGGTAAGGCCCACAGGCAGGGCCTTCACCAACCACCACCCCCTCTGAGAACCAGCAGCTCCTACTACAGGGCCCTGCTCCTTTGGACTTGTTGTTCAGTGACTAGCTGTGTGGACTGGCTGTGTGCCCTTGTTGCCAAGAAGGCTAATGGCATTTTGGGCTGTATAAGTAGGGGCATTGCCAGCAGATTGAGGGACGTGATCATTCCCCTCTATTCGGCATTGATGAGGCCTCATCTGGAGTACTGTGTCCAGTTTTGGGCCCTACACTACAAGAAGGATGTGGAAAAATTGGAAAGAGTCCAGTGGAGGGCAACAAAAATGATTAGGGGGCTGGAGCACATGACTTATGAGGAGAGGCTGAGGGACCTGGGATTATTTAGTCTGTGGAAGAGAAGAATGAGGGGGGATTTGATAGCTGCTTTCAACTACCTGAAAGGGGGTTCCAAAGAGGATGGATCTAGACTGTTTTCAGTGGTAGCAGATGACAGAACCAGGAGTAATGGTCTCAAGTTGCAGTGGGGGAGGTTTAGGTTGGATATTAGAAAAAAACTTTTTGACTAGGAGGGTGGTGAAGCACTGGAATGGGTTACCTAGGGAGGTAGTGGAATGAATCCCTTTCGCTAGAGTTTTTTAAGGTCAGGCTTGGCTGGGATGATTTAGTTGGGGATTGGTCCTGCTTTGAGCAGGGGGTTGGACTAGATGACCTCCTGAAGTTCCTTTCAACCCTAATATTCTATAATTCTATGACTGTAGGGGCCATGCCCCAAACTGAAGGGACCTATTGGTAGGAAGCATCCCAGGGAAGTGAACTTAGACTTGCTGCAGGGAGAACCAAGCCAGTGCTGCTTCCCACTCGCACCTGGGCTGTGACCTGGTGGAGAGGGAAGTCACAGGTCCCTCTACAATACACCTTTAAGGGCTGAGGTCCAGATGCAGGTGGAAATCTGAAGATTATTGGCTTAAGACCAGGAATTGTCAAGGGGCCAGAAGCAGGGCATGCTACCACTAAACCACCCAGCCCTCTCAGCCCCCTCACACCCAGCCAATCAAAAAGTGGCTATGGACAATGAGTGACCTCTGCCATATGCTGATATACGTTATTAATACCAATCCTCAACAATGGCTTTATTGCAATCAGACCTTATGCATGGGTGTAACCCCTTCTTACAGAACAAAAGTGCATGGGGTGTCTCCTTCTAGGTGAGGAGGCCATCCAGGCTGAATCCTACCAGAAATACTGGACGCCTGTCTTTGAGAAAGAGAATTATCCTAAACTTGCTGGAAAACTGCTTGTATAATAGCAGTGACAGATGTGAATGCTACACAGGGAGCTGAAACAGGAGTTAATGTATTGTTATGGTGAGATTCACACCTCTGCTAATGCATTGCAGTGAGAGTGACTGTGCCTGCTCCCAGCAATGGAGGAGAATGGCCTTTGGATAACACCACCAGCAGCACGTCTGGCTCTTTCTGGATTTTTGCATGAAAAGGGACTCTTTCCCCACCTCTGATGTGAATAATTACTGATCTGATGGTTATTTTAACATCATTATAGGAGACTCTCAGACTAGTTGGTCATTTACAGATTAGATGTTGCTTACATTGTTCATAACTGATTAAAGTGACAGCTTGGCTTTCACCCAAAACATGGAGCCTCAATTTAGCATAATTTGAATGGAGTGACATAGAGATGGGGGAGGGATTTGTGGGTACTGATAATTTAGTAGTTAATGCTGCTTTTATTGAACTTTAAAAAGCCTCTGCTGTTGCATATCATTCTTTATGGGGTAATAAACTTTATAGCTTGGGCTGTCCTGTGGGAGTGACTTTTATGAGTCTCTTTCTATCAGGGAGGTTGTTACTAGTCTTGGAAGCAGAGCTGGCTGCAGTTACATCCCTGTGTATCTCAATAATTAAGAGGTCCCAGGACTAGGCCGTATCTTTAGGAAACAAAACAGTACACTCCCAGTGTGAGAGAGGATTTTCTAAACATCATGGAGGACTCCATTTCCATCCATTCCCCCCAAAGCAGAACAATAATTCTAACCTCCACACATGAGATGCTGCTTCCTAGACCACAGGAGCTGGCAGGGTGGATGGAATCACCTTAAAGTGGCTCTGCCTTTTTTCATTAAAAGAGATTGAAAAGAGCAGGAACAGGCACTTCAGCTGAGGGATCTCTATCCTGTCACCATACTTGTTCATCGTTTAAATAAATCTATTCCGGGACATCTTTGGGAGATAGGGCTACACTACAGTGTCCTCAACATGCTGGTGGCACTCAGCTCTACATCTGTTTTTCAATGGATACTGACAGAGCTGCTTCCCTGCTCTCCCAGTGCCTGGCAGAGATTACGAAAGCCAACTGATTCAGGCGAAATCCAGACCAAATGGAAGCAATACAGGTCAACAGAGCATAGCACTTGAAAGAATTAGTAAAGCCTGCTCCCTGCTTCCTCACTTGAAGGTGTCAACTTGCTTACTGTTCAAATGGAAAGTCAGAGAATTCCTTTCTTCTTCCCCAGCAGACCAGATCATTACGACTCTTCCTCTTGGATGCAGTCAGACATTATCCCAGTAGTTCATGCTTTTGTTAAGGTGCAACACCTATTGCAAGGTGCCAATCTTGAAGCATGCTCGAAAGCTCTGGCTAGGGCAAGATTCAACCACCTGCTTCATAGGCTAGTTAGATCAATGAGAGGACATCACACCTGTGCTCCTTGCTTTCTACTGCCTGCTAATTCACTTGCAGGTATTGATCAGGAACTTTAAAGCTCCAGTGTATGTGTATCCCAGCTGTCTCAGAGACTGTGGCTTCCCTATACCACCCCATAACAGCTAGGCTTGTCGGAAATTATTCAACTACTGTGAAGCTTAATGGGATCAGTTATAAAGCTAGTCAGGAACCAATATTTTCATTGGGTGGAAAATTCTGGCATTTTGGGGGAAAAAACTATTCTGAATTAGAACATCAAAAAAGTTCAAAATTTCCCACAAAACAAAACTTTGATTTTGGACCATTAAAACATTTAGTTTCGACTTCAGCATTTCAAGTACTGTAATTTAATTTTGTTTATCACATATTAAAATATTAAATATACATATTGTGTATATATTTACATACAAATATCAAAACAAAATTAATCACAATGATAAAGTCAAACCGAAACATTTTGACTTTTTCAGCTGAAAAATGTTGGCGAAATGGATGTTTCCATTAAATGTTTAGTTTTGGATGAAACGGAATTTTTCAACCTGCTCTGCTGAGGGGGCAGGACCTTCTCAGGACCGGGCCCTTGTCTCAGAAATTTGATCTCCCCAGAAATAAATCTGAACCTCAACGTGGATTTTTCTCTCCTTCTAAAGTTTTCCAGTAATGGCAGGAGCTGGATTTTCTTGATGTTTAATTGTCTGGATGCTTTCTGATCTCTTGGAGCTTAAGGGAATGAATTTGCTGCTTTGGAGGGTCACAAACTGAGCTGGTTGTAATTTTTCAGATGACAGATTTATTGAAAAAATGACCTTTCCCCCGCAAATGAATGCACCCCAGTGAGGCAGGGCAGTGCTTTTATCCCCATTCTACAGATGGGGAACTGAGGCACAGAGATCCCAAGTAACTAGCCTAAGATTGTAGAGGAAATCCAAAACAGAGCTAGGCATTGAACCAGGATGTCCTAAGCCCCAAAGTAATACCCGAGCCATCGGACCATCCTCCCTCACACTCGGCAAGGATCTCTGCCTTATTTTGAAATGCTAATTAAAACACAGACCTGGCCATGTGTAGAGAATCAGACTCCAGCTAGGGTGAGCATTCTCAGAACAATAGCATCCCCATCAAACACACTTCTCAGCTGGCCAGAAAAAAAAATCAGAAGCACATCCACAGATGCAGAAGCAGCCAGGCCACGAGCAGATGCAAATGTTTAAACATCTCCCAGTCAGGTACCACACAGTTTCAGTCTGTGGCTTGTGGAACATGAATAATTGTGCTGCTGAGCTGAATGGCTCGGGAAATTTCAGGATAGGAGTGTAGGGCTCTTTTTTTCTCCTCTCATTCCTTCCCTCTGACCGCAGAGTTATCTCTAATGTACTAGCAGAGCTCTGTTTCCTAGTCCTGTGGCTTCCAGCTCATTTGTCAAAGAGATAGATCTTTATGAAAGACTGTTAGCAGGGCATTTACTTCCCATTCCTCATCCTGAGCTGTCATCACCTTCCAAGATTAATTAAGGAAAAAGAAAAGACATCTTGTCTCCCTTTTGTTTTTTCTTTCCCTTTCTTTTTACAGCCCCTTTCTCTCCATTCAGGCAGGGAATAAGTCTATGAAATAAGACAACACACAATCTAGGATTATTTCCCTTCCTCTCTTGTGGGCAATATATCTTTTTTTTTTTTTTTTTTGTAAATGGAAGTGGTGGGAGATCTTCATTCGGAAAAATCAATTTTCTCAAGTGGCCTCAGCTGCTAAAGCCAAGCAAGGAAACATCTCAAATTCATTGACTTATATCATTGCAAATGCCTGTTGCAGACTTGCAACCACAATCTCTCAGGTCAGTGTCCTGTCCCCAAATTCCATGCAGATTTATACAGCACGTTTCCCTGCCATTCACTGTGTAACCAAATGTTTGCATTTCTTTTTTAAAAGCAGTTTATTCTGACAGCACTTAGTCCTTCTCACAGGCAATCCCACTGCCACCAGACTATTTTGGGGGTCTGTCTTCATGGCATAGTTAACTCGTGTTGTCAAGTTATCCCTTCTGAGTTAGCCTCGCTCAAATGCAAGCAGCCATGCAGTGACAGAACACTTGAGTTGCTGCGTGTGCACGGGCGCTGCACTCGCTCACGTGTGGCACTAAGAGTTCGGGGGGCATAGCCCATGGTTCTTAGTGCGGCTGTAAGAGAAGTCACTCTATAATTTGTTCCCAGTGAATCGTGGAAGTTGTCTGTCCACTCTTGGCACAAAGTGAGAATTGTGGGAAGGCCCTGGATGACTAGCAGTACTAAAATGGGGCTAGCCTTACATCCAGACTAGAGCAGTTGTGCTAGCAGCTTGAGTGTTAGCAGCACTAGAGTTTAGCCAGTAGTCCCCGGTGCAGGGGTGCCAGAATGGGGGGAGAGGGACAGGGGGTCATGAGTCCCCCACTTTTTACCGGCCCTAAGGGCAAGTGACAGCGGGAGGAGCCGGAGACAAACAAATGAGGGGGTGGGGTCTTGGGGGGAAGAGGCAACACAGGAGCGGAGCCTTGGAGGAAGAGGTGGTGCCTGGGCAGGGTCTTTGGGGAATGGGTGGCACAGGTGGGCGAGGCCACAGTTTGGGCACCTGTGGACCCCCACTTTTAGGGCGCTTCTGCCGCTCCTGCCCTGGTGGGCCAGCTAATTAATGTTAAAAGCACCACTGCACACCAGTGTGTGGTCTGTTTTAAAAAATAAGTGCAGATAGGTTCTTTTTTACATTAAACTATGCCTCCTCAGAGGAAAATACCATTTCCAAGCACTTTGTATGGGACCAGTTGAAAGTATCTTATCAGACTTAGGCCAGAGGTTAACCATGGCACGTGAGTGACATGGAAAGGACAGTCAGACTATGGCCTGGTCATTGAGTGACAAACTGGTTCACCCCCCAGTAGTGCCATGGCAACTGGTCCATTAGGCCGCAGTTCTGTGGTCTGATTTAGAAATGGGCATAGGTGAGGAATTTGTACTGCAGGGTGCACCCACAATGTACCGATATCTCCATCAATTTATATCCTGGACGCTAAGGCCTGAGCGACACTGAAAAGTTACATCAGCGTAGCTGCATTGGTGAGGTGTGTGAAACATACCCCTTCCCCCCCAGTGTAGATGCAGCTATGTCACCGGGAGGGCTTCTGTCGACACAGAGCTAACTTCCTTTGGGGAGCTCGTCATCCTACACTGAGCAACACCTTCTCTGTTTGTGTGGGAGGCAGCTACACAATAGGGCTATGATGGCATATAGTCTCTATAGTGTAAACATACTCATAGCAGCTGCAAGCGTATCCAGTGCCAGAGATCACAAAGCAAACCATTGAGACAGTTCTGGAGGCTGCTTTTTGCCCACTGACTCATACAGATGAAGATCATGGACTACAATTCACATCCTCTAGGCTTCAAGCACCCATGAACATTTGATGCCTCTACCCAGCCCACAGGGCATCTCCTGCAAGTCAGTAGTGATGCATCACATTTAACTGTATGGCGAAGGAGAAATTATAAATCCATATGTTACATGGCTCATCTTCTGAGGCAGCACTATAATTAATGGTGCCTCTTACTCCCTACAACCCACAGGCTCATTACCGGTCTCTTTTCTTGCAGGCAAGGAACTGAATCTCCTATTTTGCCAGCTCTGAGTGCCAGTAATGGAATAAAACCCACAAGTGAAGATATGCAGGAGAGAAAAGAGTGCAAGATGAAAGGGTGTTTGACCAATGCAAAGGAGTTTTCTGGGCAGATCTATGAGCAATTGACTGGGCTCAGTCCACTCCAGACACATCCCAACTCTCAGAATGCACTTACCAGCAGATTAATTACATCGTAACATTAACTATTAAGAGCATCCCTACTGAATAAAGACCAGAAGCTTGGAGCAAACATAAGCTGTAGCTTCAGATGGGTCCCCCATTCCAGCTGCCAGAACATCTAGCCTTCAGCGGATCCATCATACACCCCCTAATTTTCACGACTGTAGCTACACAATCAGGATGACTTGGAAAGAAGGAGAATATAGTGATTGAAGTTTAGAAATCATTAGAATGAATGGATTAGAAGGATCAGCCAGCAGGGGCCATTAACCAGGAAGTGAAGTGTTGTTTCCACTGGTAGCTCTGTACTGGAATTCAAGTATAGTTGTGTATGCTAGTTGCCCATGCACAGCATCTTGTGTATGGTATTAACCACTGCATAACCATCACACGATCCTGAATACAACACTTGCAGTAGCTTTGGTTATTTTCTTCCTTTCTGAAATTGTTCATGTCCCAGCTGTGTGACTGGACTAATACTTAAAATGCTGAACCATGCTAGCTAACCTTTGCCTGATATAATGTCTCTAATGGTACCCGGGAGGTACAAACCATGTTGCAGAATTCTCCCAGATTATATTATTAATTTACTCTATTCGCTTGGTGTCTTTGTTTTTTTGTGGCTGGTGTTTTGTTTTTCCTCTGTTGTACAGTGCCCTCGATACTGTCCAAGGAGGCGTAGTGATGAGGGAAGGCAATGCAATATGTCACACAGTGAAATAAAGCAAACTTGGGCACAAAACTATGTCTTGACAGGTAGGGATTTAAAACACAGGAAATGGGAACTCACTAAAGGTGTCTGGCTGGTTTCCACAGAGAACTCCAGGCCGTGGGAGGCTACTCTATTCTGGTCCTTATACTGCCTGCCTCATCAGGGTATCTGAGCACCTCCCAGTGCAACAGCGCTAATATCTATTACCTGTGGCTCATTCTATTTCAAGTTTTCCCCGGGGGAGAACTGTGTGTGTAGCGTTGTGTTTTGTTTACGTAGGGTTTTTTTACATGTCCACACTGCTGTGTTTCTGGTAGAGAAGGCAGGTCAAAGATGTGTGCCTTGCACTTGGAGTGGGAGGTGGGGCACTCTGGGGATGGCCCTCAGGTGTGATGGGAGTTCTTTCCACAGTCACAGACCAACCCTCAAGAAAGCTCTGTTTCCTGCACAGATGTATTTAGCCTTAGGGCAGAAAGTTCCATTAAACCTGAAGAGCGGAGTTGCCAACCATGGCAATGGAGCACCTTGGAGATAAGTATTGAGACCTTGATCTTGATTCACTATTCTATGAAAACCAGTGTAGGAAGTAGAAGACAGACGTGATCGGCTTATGGTAGCCTGAGGAAATGTTCTGCAGTGTTGTGCACTAGTTGGAATTTCCTGAGTGCTGAAGGCTTCATGGCCCGGTATATCACATTTGTGTAGTCTAGCTGGGAGCTGATGAAGGCATGAATAACTGAGGACAGGTCATGGTCTATCAGGATGGGATGGAGTCTCCTAGTCAATTAGAGATGGCAGAAGGTGTCACTCATGGATGGCCACTATCTGACAGCTTAGTGAGGAATTCAGGAGTGCTCCTAAATGTGGATGGAACAGACCAATTGTGGGCATGCCTTCATCCAAAAGAGACTGCACTGTGGCTGTGAATTCTTCAAAGTGCTTTCTCTGCCCACCAGCAGAGCTCTGTCTTGCTCAGCTTCAGTTTTGGCCTGCTGTACTTGATCCATGGGCTGATCTCATGCAAGCACTGACCCACCGTGGTGGTAGTGGTATGGTCATATGTGATGAAGGGTCACTAGATAGAACTGTGTGTCATCTACATATTACTGCCACTTGAATCCATATCGTCTGACCAGTTCATCTAGTGGCTGCATGTAGATGCTGCATAGGAATGGAGAGAACTGATTCTTGTGGGACGCCAGAAGTGAATGGTCTAGAGGTGGAGGTACAGTTTCCCCACTATGTATTGGATGTGTCCCTCGAGGAAGGACAACCATTTTAGCACATTCCCCTAGATCCCTACCACCTCTCTCAGGCGAGATAGAAGCATCTCATGGTCAACAGCATCAAATACTGCGGAGAAGTCCAGGAGAATGAGAATCAATGTCCACCCTTTATCCATTGACCGGATATCATCCATCAGTGCCACTACAGTCCTTCACATTCTGTGTCCTTATCTGAATGCTGATTGTTCTGGGTCCAGCAGATGAGTTTGTAGGAGGCCTTTGGCTAGCTTCTCTGAGCTTGCTTGGAAATGGAAGGTTTGACACTGGAAGGCTGGCAAGAACTGATGTATCCAGGGTGGGTTTCTTCAGCGTTGGTTGGACTAATGTGTGTATGGAGGAGGAAGGGAGGAGTCCTTCACTGAAATGAGGCATTGGCTTTTCTAATTAGAAGTGCACCCATTGCTTATGATTCTTTCACCAGCCAGGAAGGACTGGGTTGAGAGACCGTTAGGGTGTTGAGGGGTGAATATACTGACCTTTGGGTATGAAGGAAAGCAGTTGGGTGGCCATTGTATGGGGCAGCAGATCCATGCTCTTTGAGAAGTCTTCCAAAAGGTTGGTGATCTTTTCTGTGGGATAACTGTAAGTCTGAGGAAACTGAGGAAAATATAATTAAAATCCCTCCTAGAAGCCTCACTCCTGCCATTTTGCCTATGAGAAGTGAGTGGGGAGAAGAGGGAGGGAAAGCCCCAAAGTTAACAGAAGCATCACCTGCCTTCCTGAGGGATGATCTCATCATTGTCACCCCCTCACTGATATGTGCACTGGAAACACTGCTGTTTGCTGTGAGGGTGGGGGGAATCAGGGTGATTGCACACCCATCCCTCTGGCCCATTCCCTCTGTTATATCCTTGGGGCAGCCGATGTAGGAAGCAATCACTTGAGGCCAGAGAGCAGGCAGCTAACCAAAACCTCCATTTTATTTACATATCTACAGAGAGCTTCTCAGCCGGTTGAAACCGGTTGAGCTAACCCATAATAATCTAACTCAGTTGCCATAGCAACAAAACCATGACAACCAAATACACAACATATTCCTCCCCCCCTAATAAGAACATCCCCTAAATAAAACACACACTAGACTAGAGAAGGAGGGTAGACTGCCTCCATTCCCGGCTAAACCCTGGGGATTATTTTGCCCCATAACCGTGGGTTCGCCCTAGCTAAAGATCCAGCCGATGAGGAGGCCTTCTGTCTCTAGGTGGATTACGGCGAACGACTGGTGTTATTGCACCCGAAAGCACTAGGGGCTCAGGGTCCGCAGCACGAACAGGTGAGGAGGTGGTATCAGCTCGTGCTGGGCAAAGGGGTATCTCAGCCGCCGGCAGTAATGGAGGAGAACAGTCAGAAACAGGTGACTCGTGATTCGATCCCTCACCAGAAGAGGTGAAGTCAGACCCCTCAACTGCAGATGGGTCCTGAGGACTGGCATGACCTGGCAACAGCTGATCTACATGTCGCCGCCAGGTAAGATTCTCTGCAGTCCGGACTGTGTAGGAAACAGGTCCTGTTTGAGTGATGACTGTGGCCGGAACCCATTTAGCTCTGGAAGTATAATTCCGAGCCAAAACTGGCTGTCCCGGGCTAAAGGTTCGGTCTTTTGCTCTGGGTGCCCGTCTGATGACTTGATATTGCTGCTGATGTTGCACAATTTGTCGGGGTTCAGAAGGTTTCAGCAGATCAAAGCAAGTGCGCAGCTGTCGTCCCATCATTAGAAAGGCCGGAGGTGCGTGGGTCGTAGCATGAGGTGTGTTTCTGTAGGAAAGTAAAAAGGTATCCAGACGCTTTTGAATGGAGTGTTGTCCCCTTGCTGATTTCAAAGCGTTTTTCATTGTCTGCACAAATCTTTCAGCTAATCCGTTGGTGGACGGATGATATGGTGCTGACGTGATGTGGTGTATCCCATTTGCTTTCATAAAATTTTGAAATTCCTGAGAAACGAACTGCGGTCCGTTGTCGCTCACAAGTTGTTCTGGCAGACCAAAACGACTAAAGAGTCCTCGTAGTTTTTGGATAGTACTCTCTGCAGAAGTGGACTGCATTATAGAGACTTCTGGCCATTTAGAATGGGCATCTATTGCCACCAAGAACATGCTTCCTTCAAGGGGGCCAGCAAAGTCAACGTGAATACGTTGCCACGGGTTTTCAGGCCAGTCCCATGGGTGTAGGGGTGCCCACTGGGGTGCATTCCTCACACCCTGACATGACATACAAGCTTTTGCCTTCTCTTCAATAGCGCTGTCCAGTCCAGGCCACCAAAAATAGCTTCGTGCAATTTCCTTCATGCGCACTATTCCACAGTGACCGGAATGTAGCTGTTCTAACATCTGTGATCTCAGTGGTGGTGGAATAATGACACGTCTCCCCCACAACAAACAACCAGATTGGACCGATAACTCCGTCCGCTTGGACATGTAGGGAACAAGGTCGGATGAGACCGGAGAGGTTTGTCGAGATGTTCCATGCATCACCAGGTCCATAACGTGGGACAATACTGGGTCAACGCGAGTTGCCTTCTTTATCTGAGTAGCAGTGATGGGTGTATTCTCTACCTGTTCAAAGTAGAAGATTTCCTTGTGGGCACTATCTTGGTGTTTGACCGGCAAAGGCAACCTTGAGAGGCCATCTGCATTGCCGTGTAGAGTGGATTTCCGATATTTGATTTCATATGTGTGTGCTGAAAGTAACAATGCCCAACGTTGCATACGACTAGCAGCTAATGGGGGAATGCCTGTGTAAGGTCCAAAAATTGATGTCAGAGGTCGATGGTCTGTGAGAAGAGTAAATTTTCGCCCAAACAGGTACTGATGAAACTTCCGAATTCCAAAAACAATTCCTAATGCCTCACGTTCGATTTGGGCGTAGTTAGTTTCTGCTTTGCTTAGAGTGCGTGAAGCAAAAGCAATAGGTCTCTCTTCTCCTGAAGGCATAATATGTGACACGACTGCTCCCACTCCATAAGGGGAGGCATCGCAGGCCAATTGCAGTGGTAAGGATGGATCAAAGTGCGTTAGAACTTCAGAATTTAGCAATGCATCCTTAGCTTTGTTAAACGCAACATCACAGGCTTCAGTCCACTTCCAGGCCTTGTTCTGCACAAGAAGCTCATGAAGTGGTTTTAGCAGTGTGGCTAACTGTGAGATGAACTTTCCATAATAGTTCAGGAGTCCTAGAAACGAGCGCAGCTGGCTTACATTTCGAGGTGGGGGAGCCTCCACAATAGCTTTAACTTTTGCAGGGTCCTTATGAAGACCTGCAGAATCAATGATGTGACCCAAATATTCAACAGAGGGCTTGAAGAATTCACACTTGTCTTTGCGAACTCGTAGGCCATACTCTTCCAGTCTTTGTAGGGTAGCCTCTAAATTCTTTAAGTGATCCTCTTCATTTCTTCCAGTGACCAGGATATCATCCAGATAGCACTGAACTCCTGACAAGCCACACAAGATCTGGTCCATAGCCCTCTGGAACAGGGCGGGAGCAGATGTTATTCCGAAGGGTAGACGACAGTATCGATAAAGCCCCTTATGGGTCACAATAGTCAACAGCTCTTGGGACTTTTCATCGACGTGCATCTGTAAATATGCTTGACTCAGATCAATCTTACTGAACTTTTGTCCCCCAGCCAGGCCCGCGAAGAGGTCATCGATGCGGGGAAGAGGGTATTGCTCTGCACACAACACTGGGTTGACAGTGACTTTAAAATCACCGCAAATCCGGAGAGAGCCATCTTTCTTCATGATTGGAACGATAGGAGTGGCCCATGAGCTATGGGTAACTGGTATTAGGACTCCATTGGTGACCAGGCGCTCCAGGTCTGCTTCAACTTTTGGCCTGATGGCATATGGCACAGTTCGGGCTTTCAGATATTTTGGTGGACTGCCAGGTTTAATGTTCAATGTCACAGTGATTCCCTTCATACTTCCCAAATCATCTCCAAAAACAGCAGCATGTTTCCTTAGTATAGGGGTTAGACTGGTTTCTTCCTTAGTCAACCGGTGCACTTCTGCCCAGTTCAGTTGAATCTTCCCAAGCCAAGACCTACCCATTAAAGCTGGGTAGTTACCTCTCACCACAAACAGTGGCAATTTAGCCACCTGTCCATTGAGCTCCACCTTAACATCAATAGTGCCCAGCATAGGCACAGCTTCTCCCGTATACGTCTTCAGAACAGTTTTTGTTGCCTTAAGCGGAAGATGCTGTAGCTTTTCTTTATACACAGTCTCGGAGATCAGTGAGACGGCTGCACCGGTGTCCAGTTCCATGCGTATACGTTTGCCATCCAATAACGGGATAACCCAGTATTCATGTGAGCCCATTGCCAAAGACAAAACATGCAGTGGCACTTCCTCTTGCGATGAGGTGTCACCTTGATCATCCTGGGTCTGCTCTAGGGTATGCAGGGTTCCTCTTTTTGTCGGCCAGACCACAGGCCTCTTTTTCTTTTGTTTACAGGCACACTCAATGTGTCCCTTTTTGCCACAGTGTCAACACACCAGGTCCTTACACCAGCATTCTGATGCCTGGTGACCCGGCTTACCACAGCGGTAACATTCTTGAATCTGCACAGTTTTGTGGGTCGGTTCTTGTGACACTTTTTGCACCCTAGGGGGTGCACCGATGTATTGTGCCTCCCTTGTAGCCAGTTCCATGGAGACAGCAATATCAACAGCCTTCTGTAAGGTAAGCTGAGCCTCTGTCAGTAGGTGCTTCCGTATAGCTTCACTGTACAGGCCACACACTAACCTGTCACGCAGGGCATCATGTAACATTTCTTTAAATTCACAGTGTTCTGCTAGCTTTTTTAAAATGGCTACAAATTGTACAACTGTTTCATCTTCTTTTTGGTCTCTTTTGTGGAACCTATATCTTTCAGCAATTACCAGTGGTTTTGGGGAGAAATGAGACCCCAGGATTTCCACAATGTCACTGTAAGATTTAGTTGCTGGCTTAACAGGGTGTAGTAAGCTGTGTAGCAGGGAGTAGGTTTTAGCCCCTACAACACTTAAGAATATTGGCACCTTCTTCGCTTCTGTAATGTTATTTGCAATAAAAAAAAGCTCAAAACGCTCAGTATACACATGCCACTGCTCTGTATTCTCATCAAAAGGCTCCAGGGGCCTGGTCAGATTAGTCATGATTTTTAGTTTCACTTTCACAGTCAGTGCAAAGAAGCAGCTTTTTTTCTTTGTTTGGTCTTTACCTTGACTTCTACTTCCTTCTGTTACTGAAGAAGCACCAGGATCCCATCCTCGTCGCCAGTGTTATATCCTTGGGGCAGCCGGTGTAGGAAGCAATCACTTGAGGCCAGAGAGCAGGCAGCTAACCAAAACCTCCATTTTATTTACATATCTACAGAGAGCTTCTCAGCCGGTTGAAACCGGTTGAGCTAACCCATAATAATCTAACTCAGTTGCCATAGCAACAAAACCATGACAACCAAATACACAACACCCTCCTCATGCACAGATCCTTGGGCCTAAGGAGAAGCCTCTCTGCACTGGGGAGATGGGGGATGGTATTGCAGAGATGGCTAGATTGGCTGAGTGCATAGACCCTATTGCACTGGGATTTCATCCATCTCCAAGTCTGGCTTTATATGACAAAGCGCTAGAGGTAGGATTTGAAAGCAGTGGCATTGAGGAGTCAAAGCTGAAAACAATTTGGAGTCACACCAGCTGGGAAGAGGAATTTAAATCAGAAAAAAAAGAATTATATTTGGGAATTGTTTAAGGACACTACTAGATGCTCCCAAAGCCACAATCACACAATAGAGGAAGGCTGTATTGGTTAAAAAACTGACCTGATTTAGATAGGAAGTAAAGGTAGATACAAACTTTATATAGATAAACATATTGAAGAAGAGTTGATAGTCATGAATATAAATCAGAAACTAGGAAGTGTAGAAAATTGATAAGGGACACAAGGAGAAATCTATTGCCAGCAGAGTTAAAGACAAGAAGAAACTGTTCTTTAAGTATATTAGGAACAAAAGAATCCTAAAAATGGCATTTGTCCATTACTAAATGGAAGAGGTAGAATATTAAATAATAACAAAGACATATATGTAACTATATATATCATTTGTAGTCACATCATATGATAACACTCTTTCTATTCCACTAGTATCTTAGGAGTATGTTAAACAGCAGTTAGTAAAGTTAGACCATTTTAAATAAGCAGGTCTGGATAACTTGTGTCCAAGTGTTTTTTAGAAAAGCTGGCTAAGGTGCTCTCTGAACCGTTACTGCTGATTTTCAATAAGTCTTGAACACTGGGGATGTTCCAGAAGACTGGAAGAAAGATAACCTTGTGCCAATATTTTAAAAGGGTAAACAGGATGACTTGGGTAATTGTAGGCCTGTCAGTCTGCCATCAATCCCATGCAAGATAACAGTGCAGCTAAAATGGGACTTAATTTATAAAGAATTAAAGGAGTGTAATATAATTAATGCAAATCAACATGGATTTATGGAAAATAGGTGCTGTAAAACTAACTTGATATCTTTTTTTTTATGAGATTGCAAGTTTGGTTGATAACATTAACAATGCTGATGTAATATAAGGTATTTCATTTGATACCATGTGACATTTTGATTAAAAAAATAGGAAGATAAAATTAACATGGCAGACATTAAATGGATTAAAAGCTGGCTAACTGATAGGTTTGAAAATGTAATTGTAAATGGGGAATCATCACAGAACAAGTGAGTTTCTAGTGTGGTTCTGCAGGAATCGGTTCTTGTCCTTACGCTATTTAACATTGTTATTAATGACCTGGAAGAAAACATAAAATCATCACTGATATAGTTTGAATATGACACAAATATTGGGGGAGGGGTAAATAATGACGAGGACAGGTCACTAATACAGAGTGATCTGTATCACTTGGTAAACTGGGAGCAAACAATATGCATTTTAATATGGCTAACTGTAAATACATATAGAAACAAAGGACGTCGGCCATACTTACAGGATGGTGACTCTATCCTGGGAAGCAGTGACTCTGAAAAAGATTTGGGGTCCAGGGTGGAACATCAGCTGAACATGAGCTCCCAGTGTGACTTTCTGGCCAAAAGGGCTAATGCAATCCTGGGATGCATAAACAGGGGAATCTCAAGTAGGAGTAGAGAAATAGTTTACCTCTGTATCTGGCACTGGTGTGACTGCTGCTGGAATAGTGTGTCCAGTTCTGGTGCCCACAATTCAAGAAGGAGGTTGATAATTTGGAGAAGTGTCAAAGAGTTACAAGAATGATTAAAAGATTAGAAAATCTGCCTTATAGTGATAGACACACTCTATTTAGCTCAATCTATTTAGTGTCACAAAGAAAAAGTTAAGGGGTGACATGGGAAACAAATGTTTAATAAGGGGCTCTTCAATCTAGCAGCTCAATCTAATATGACCAAATGGCTTCAAGTTGAAGCTAGACAAATTGAGACTGGAAATAAGGTGTAAATTTGTAACAGGGAGGGTAATTAACCACTGGAACAATTTACAAAGGGGCGTGGTGGATTCTCCATCACTGACCATTTTTAAATCAAGACTGGATGTTTTCCTGAAAGCTCTGCTGTAGGAATTGTTTTGGGGCAGTTCTCTTGCCTGTGATATACAGGGAGTCAGACTAGATTATCACAATGGTCTCTTCCGGCTTTGGAGTCTATAGATGGTCTCTTGGAGCCTGATTCCTGAAGGGCCTGATGCAAAGCTCATTTAAGTCAATGGAAAGACTCTTACTAAGTTTGATGGGCTTTCGATCCAGCCCTAAACCAGGGTTTTTTGGAGCCGATATTTTCTAAAGTAACAAACAAAAAGCTGAAATAAAAAAGCATAACACGTGGAAGGCCAGATCCGCCACTTGTGTAAACTGGCATAGACTGACTGTAGTCAATGGAGCTGAACTGATTTACACTAGCTGGGGATCTGGCCCAACATGCTGGTCATTTGAGTAAAGGAAATAGCTGCTGTAATTAGATCTGGAGCATGATTATCCAAAGGGAACTGAGAAACGAATGTGGGTGACAGGTTTTTCCAGGATAACTGGTGTTATTAATGTTCTTCTTGCTACCAATGATGGGCACAAGGGATTTGCATAGCCTTAAAAAAGTCTGCTGTTCTGCATGCCTGTGAAGATGGCTTAAGCCAAAAGAACCCAAGGCACACGTGACCCACATACAATGAGAATAAGAAAAGTGTACCTGTTGCATGTCTGTCTTCAGAGCATGGGGTCAAATTGTGACCGCACCATTCTCACTGGTGAGGAGTTACTCACACAGGCAGTCCTGGTGACTTCTGTCCAACTACATGAGCATATAACTGATCATCAGTGGGAGAAAAAGGATATATCTCTAGCTGACAGTGCCAATCTCTGACTCAGTATACAGCCTACTGGGACCCTATGGTTTGACCCTGCCTTCTCTTAAAGTTTCATGTATTTTTTTTATAAAACAGAAATCTTAAGTAGAGCTGGTCATAAAGCAGGGAAAAATTGGTAGGAAATTTCCAAATTGTTTACATTTTGCAGAGTTCGAAATAGAGTTCGTTTTCTGTCCTTCATGAACCTGAGAAATTTTTATTTACTTTTTTGAAATTGTTCCATGTTATGGAACTGAAGACTGGGGTTTCAGTAAACAAAAAGTTTCAGAAACAATTGAGAGAAAAAAATATCAGTTAGAATATCAATTGTTAAAAAGTCATGGCAAATTTGATGAAAAACAAAATTTCAATCGGACTGATTTTTTTTTTGGCAAAAAGATTCTTTTTAAAAATGGCTCTTTTCCAATTAGTATAATCTTTGCAGGAAAAAAAAAACGACTCAAGAAGTTGGGAGTCCCTCACATTGAGTGCTATGGCTTTGTCTCCACTCCATTCATGTATGAACCATTTCCATTAGTATCACATAGGACCCCGGAAATATCCAGGCTGGCTCAGACCTTAGGGCCATCTATTGGAGTATCCTGTTTTTGACAGTCGCCCATACCAGCGACGGAAAGTGAAAGAACCCGGCAATAGCAGATGTGCGGTAATCTTTCCCCGGTAAAGGTCTCATCCTGATCTCTAATTGTTAGAGACTGGCATGAACCCTGAAGCATGAAGTTTAATATCCCTTCCAAAATTTGTTAGCATTAGCTATTATAACTCTGGATATTCTTGTTATCTATATCACTGTCCAGCCTCTATTTAACAGCAACTATGGCTCGGACATAATGGGCCGGATCCTCAGCTGGTGCAGGTATACACAACTTTATTTAAGGCAAATGGAGCTGTGTCCTCTGACACCAGCAGAACGTTTGCACTAATGTCTTTGGAACTGTTATGGTTACATCCATATAGGAGGGGCCATTCAATACAGATAACTTAAGCGATGGAAACTAGTCCCTCTGAACTGTAGACTGGGACCAATGCCTTCCAGTGGAGTTACTCCCCTGTGATACTGGGGTAAATGGGGGAGTAAGGCCTTAAATAGCTTGGCTTTTAAAATGAAATTGTGTAGCGGAAGCAGGTAGACACATTTGAAACCACTGAGAGAAACAGTATTCGGTTTACTGCTCCAATAATTAATAGCCATATGCAACCCCACAAAAGGAACAATTGCAACCGGTGTGTGATGAGTGGCGGTGTGCGTGTGTATTAAAAAAAAAGAAAGCTCCAATTCAGAATGAGTCTGGGCACATTCAGAGCACACTGCAAGAATCAAAAGGCCTGTCCTCTGTAAAGTAAGCTGCTACCTGGCTTGGCAACCTTCCCTTTGAAATCCACCTCCAAACTCATCCTTCAGTAAAAGAAGATACCCCAGGTAAATGCAGAGAATACAGTCCCAGTCCAACATCACAGTGTTCCTACTAATTCTTGTATATGGCAGCTTTGGTACCACAGTAAAGAGCCCATGAGCCATTCGTGGTAAGACTGGCAGACATGCTAATCAAGTCACTGCAGGCCTCAAAAAATAAGGGACCAAGTCTTGGCAAAGTTGGATCATATGCCACCAGCTCCACGCAGCCCCTAGGGAATGTGGCAGGGCAGAGAGTGGTTGTAGCTGGAGCGCACTGCATGCTGGATATCCCTAGCTGGCAGATGTGCCCTTTGGGTCTGTTTTTAGAGTAAACAGAGTTTAGAGCAGCCCCCAGGCTTTCTGAACCTACACTGGTGCCAGGGTGGTCATCAAGCAGAGAATCCCTGACCACACTGCTGTCCAACCTCCAAGCTGAGCAGACATTGGCCCCAGCAGACAGCCCAATGTATATATGGTTCTAGCTTTGGAGCCACCTTGCATGCTATGGAACACCCTCATTTACATTTTAAAAAGTTAACAGGTAGCTAGGTGTTAGTGGGAACTGTCCCTCTTTGCAGCTGGGATGAAGCCCATGAGAAGATCTAGTGGAAAGAACTTTACTTATAAGAGCAAAACTTGTCTTTTCTCTTTACATTCAGAATGCACCTGGAAACAGCCCACCAGGTGTCTGTGAAATAGCAGCTTGGTGGATTAAAAGAACAGCACATGCTGTCTGAGCCATAGCTTATTATGGAAGGAAATCACTATGACCCTTTGTTCTCATAAGGAATAATAAATGAATAGGTAATGATGAGTCTAGCAACATAACACAAGGACGGATGAAAAGAAAAACAAAATCCATCAGGAATGAGAATAATAAAGCAACAAGGAGATTCTGTATACAATGGAAATGAGAAAGTGGCTTATGCACAGTGTGCATGGGAACAGAATAATACATGCAAATGGGGCAGCGGCCCGGAGGACTATTATATGAGCAAATACAGCTTACAAGACCCAAATGATAGAAGGAGAAGTTACAATGTGAACAGTGGTTAAGTTCTGAGCTACATCAGAGCTGTTTCACAGGCCTGATTCTCACCCTTCTGGAACCCAGGGCCTTATGCAGTTGTTTCTCAAAATTTGAAGACACTTGTGAAATGCTTTTATTAGAGCTGGTTGGAAAATGGGGTCTTTTCCCACAGAATATTTTAATTAAACTGATTTTTTCCCCAAAGCTTTTATGTGGAAAATTTTGGCTTTTAATTTAAACTGAAAACGTTCACCTGAAAATTGCTGAAAACCCCAACAGTTTTGGTTGACTTCTTGGATGAAAAGTTTCAAGTGTCAAGTTTTTGGTTTCCCAACAAAAAACAATTTTTTATTATTTACATGAAAACACATTTCCCATGAAAATCTTTGCGGGGTGTGGAAAAAGTTGACAGAAAATATTTTTAAGCAGCTCTATATTTTATTAATTCTAGTTAGCATGGACTTTCCATCCCCATTCCCCCTTTGTAGCATTTGACAGGTGCTCTAAGGTTCCCCCCCCACCCCCATGGCTAGGATGGCACATGAAAATTGCTGTGGGTGACAGCTGCTTTCCAGCCGGCAGACAGTGGGTGGGTTAATCCTTTACAAGCAGGTGGGTATCCTCCCATGGGATCATTTTATTTTAAAGTACCCACCCCTTTGGTTCATTCCAAAATTGGAACCCCGCCCCCCATGAATGAGCTCCAACAGAGACAGAAACAGAAATAAATGCAATCTTTGTGCATGGGTACAAAATATACAAACTATAGAGCAATGCTGGGCAACGTGCGGCCCATCAGGGTAATCCGCTGGCGAGCCGCCAGACAGTTTGTTTACATTTGCACAGTCGCCGGCGCTCCCAGTGGCTGCAGTTCACCGTTCTCGGCCAATGGGAGCTGCAGGAAGCAACGGCCAGCACATCCCTGCGGCCCGCACCGCTTCCTGCAGCTCCCATTGGCTGGAAACGATGAACCGCGGCCACTAGGAGCTGCGGGCACCCGTGCAAATGTAAACAAACTGTCTGGCAGTCCCGCAGGTTGCCCGGCATTGCTATAGAGGAAGATAAAGTTCATGTAAAACAGGCCAGTGTAAAGTGCAAGGATATTAGTGGTTACAAAAGGAATGGGCCTTCACTATTTGGGCAAAATCAACTTAGATAAAAAACAAAAACTACTTTAAATCTAGGTTTAATGAAAGGCACAGCTGGGAAGCTACAGGATCATACATTTCTTGATGCTTGCTGTGTATTTAACACTTGCCATAAACTCCACCATCCCCAGAACTGATAGCCAACTGTGACCAGACATTGTCATCACCAACTAGGACCAGAAGAAGATCATCATGGTGGACGTCACAGGGCCGTTCAAGAACAGGACCCCAGCCTTTCACAACACCTGAGCTCAAAAGGTAGAGAAATATGCTCCTCTGGCCCAAACCTTGGGAGGTAAGGGTTACCAGGTCCAGACACATGCACGGATTGTCAGAGCCTTAGGCGCATGGGACCCCAGTAACAAGCAAGTGCTGAGAGAATGCGGAATTGATTAGTGCTACGCTTGGCTGATGTGGCAAGTCAAGGTGTCGTATGCCATCAGGTGGTCGAGGGACATCTACACAAAACACATCACCAGACATCGGCAATACCATGAAGGATGAGCTGGTGTGCACAGTCAGGAAAGCACAGTCAGGAAAGTAACTGTAATACTTTCCTCATGGATTGTATTTTCTAAATCGACAACCAACCTGATTCTCAGTTACTGAGGGACAATACCCACTCATTGATATATTTTGGTTTCCACAACTAAATCTCTGTACAACTTTTCATGAGTCATGTACCTGTGTATTCAGATTCTAATATCTAAACTGTATTGTTAAATCTATTCACCCAAAATTGGGTTATTGCTGATTATGCACTCTATGTGTCATATGACTTTTAAAAACAAACTTTGTATTTGTGGATAATCTAAGCACTATACCCAGATGTACAGACACTCTTTCCCCCACCTATGGATTATATACATTTTTTAACATTAGCTTTAATAAAAAAATTTAAAGGTTTAGCTGGGAGGGCTTTAAGTTCAATTGTAGATTCCCAGATTCCAAGGCCAAAAGGGACCAGTGGGAGTCTCACCTCCTGTCTAACACAGTTCACAGAACTGCCCCAAAATGATTCCGAGAGCAGATCTTTTCAAAACGCAGCTAATCTTGATGAAGTCTGGTAAGTGAGAATGAAAACCAGACCCAGGGAAGGGTCAGTCAAGCCTTGGCCAGTGCAATATGGTTTCAGCCTCCTCCCGAGACCTCAGTGTTAAATTACATGTATTTTTTATGGTGCTTGGCTGTGTGAGACTTTAGAGGGCACAGTCTGAACCTCCACTCACATTCTTGCTATCTGGTTGACCTGACTGGAGTGGCATGGGTCAGGTGGAACTAAAAGGAATACTTCTACATTGCCAAAAAAGCAAAACTAAAATTCCCGTTTGCCACTGTTATTGTTTAACACAGATCACAGCTAAAACCGGATTAATTGCAGCTTGGGCGCCCATTCGCCCAGCTCCAAAATCTATACATTTGCACTGCAAAGTCCCCAGGTCAGTCAAGGAATCTGAGCTAGATGGCAGGGTAGATCTTATCATAAAAAAGAAAAGAAAAAAAACCCAATAAACAACTCATGATGAATTCATCCTTTGCTGTGATTTTAGCAGAATCCCAGCCCCACACCTCTTCTCCCATCACCACTAATGAAAAAATACCTGCTCCCATCAACCAATTCCTTGTTTCAATGTGTGTCTTTGAAAGCCAACCCTTCTGTAAATGGTAATGCCATTAATGATGCAGGGACATATCTCTGCCTGTAGACAAATCAAACCAGCTAGCCCCCTCCTCCCCCTCAAATTAAACCCATCTACTACCTCTTCCCCCTACACCTGTGGCCTAGCATTGTGCAATTATTATTTCACTGGAGATCAAGGGCAAGAAGCAAAAGTGGTGATAAAAAGGTCCTGGAAGAATGTGAATGAGTCCACGGAAGAGAGGAGATGAATAAAAGGAAAGGCGCAGAGAGGGAGGAAATGAAAAAAAAAAAGATTAAAAGAAGGGAAACAGAAAAGAGAAACGAGCCAAGGTCAAATTCCTTGGAGTGGGAGCCCCAGCCTCCCCAGCTCTGTTTTAATCTCTTCCCTTTTCCCCTCACAATCCCCATTTTTATTAGCCTCCCATTGGCTTGTTTGTTTGTTCTCAGCAGCTGCCTCTTCGCTCAGTGACAAGCGCACTCTCAATCTTCTCCGTAACAAATGGAGCACAGGCCAGGCAATGCACGCTTTCCTGCCGATGATGGTCTGGGAGACAAAGGGCCTGTGGATGAAATTATTCAAATTGCAACTATTGGGAACAGAAAAAGAGGGGGAGGACAGGCAAAGAAAATACCAGTGCTGAAGAATGTGCCTCAGCTGGTGTCTGGGTTATTACTCATTGCCCCATCATATGCCATTAGGAGGCATGTAATTGCATATGGTCACTGCAACGACCAGGGTGGCCTGTGTTAGTCTGGAAGGCTGGAGTGTGTTTTAAATAGGAGGGCCCTACTTGTGCTGTTGTGAAGCCACATCTCACAAGCAGGGGAAGGCCCAAAGCTTGTCTCTCTCCCCCAACAGAAGTTGGTCTAACAAAAGATATTCCCTTCCCCAGCTTCTCTCTCTAATCAGCATTAGACAGAACCTTTGAGGAGAGGAGGCCTGGAGTAGCCTTGGATGAGGATAGGCCTGATGCAATAGTAAGATCTTCCTGCAGGCTGCGTCCCTCCCTCTGTCTGGCGGAGACTGGGCATAAGCTACTTGAAAGCAGGAAAAAATATCCCTTCCTTCCAGAGAATTGGGTGAACTTGTGGGGCTAGGGTTGCCAACTTTATACTCTCACAAAACCAAACAGCCTTGCCCTGCCCCGCCCCTTCTCTGAGGCCCTGCCCCTTCTTACTCCGTCCCCGCTCCCTCTGTTGCTTTCTCTCCTCACCCTCATTCACTTGTTCATTTTCACTGGGATGGCTCAGGGGGTTGGGGTGCAGGAGTGGGTGAGGGCTCCAGCTGGAGCTGCAGGCTCTGCAGTGAGGCCAGAAATTAGGTGTTCAGGATGTGGGAGGGAGCTCTGGGGTGGAGCTCAGGCAGGGGGTTGGGGTCTGGGAGGGGTACAGGGCTCCAGGCTGGAGGTGCGGGCTCTGGAGTGAGGCCAGAAATTAGGTGTTCAGGATGTGGGAGGGGGCTCTGGGGTGGAGCTCAGGCAGGGGGTTGGGATCTGGGAGGGGTACAGGGCTCCAGGCTGGGGGTTTGGAGAGGAAGGTGTGAGTTCTGGCTGGGGATGCGGGCTTTGGTGTGGGGCTGGGGGTGAGGGATTTAGGGTGCAGGAGGGTGCTCCAGGCTGGGACCAAGGGGTTCAGAGGGCAGGAGGGGGATCAAGGCTGAGGCAGGGGGTTGGGGTGCAGGAGGGGATCAGGGGTGCAGGATCCAGGCAAAGCTTACTTCAGGTAGCTCCTAGAAACAGTGGCACATCCTCCCCATGGCTCCTATGCGGAGGAACGTCCAGGCGGCTCTGCGTGCTGCCCTGTCCACAGGCACCATCCCCACAGCTCCCATTAGCAATGGTTCCTGACCAATGAGAGCTGTGGAGCTGGTGCTTGGGGCAGGGGCAGTGCATGGAGCCCCCTGGCTGCCCCTGTGCCTAGGAGCCAGAAGTGGGACATGCTGTTGCTTCTGGGAGCAGTGCAGAGCCACAGCAGGCAGGGAGCCTGCCTTAGCCACACTGTGCCACTGACTGGACTTTTAAAGGCCCAGTCAGCAGTGCTGACCAGAGTCACCAGGGTCCCTTTTCAACCAGGTGTTCCGGTCAAAAAACAGAAACCTGGCAACCCTATGTGGGGTTCAGACAGCCATCATGAACCCTCATATTTGCAGCTGCTGGCCAAAGTCAATCTCTGGCTTCCTCCTCTTTTCTGTATTGCCTGTGCTACCTGTGGAAGGGGTGGCTGTGGTGAGCGGTAGCTGAGCTTGGCAAGTCTTCTCAAAACTAGAGGCTCAGGCTGAGAACCTAAGGCTAGGGACATGAGGGCATGAGGCTCTGGGAAGTCACTGTTTTGCCAGCCAAACCTTGTGGGCCTGATGTCAAGGCCCTGAGAGGTCAGTTTCTGTTTCATGGCCAACATGAGGTCACAAGGGTATCTGGATAACAGGAACTAGAAAAACCAGAGATGAACCATCCATTGAACCGCTTCTTCCTCCACAGCCAGAAAAAGATTGTTCTAGATGATCTAGGTCATGCCAATTGCATGTTCCCTGCTGGAAGGGCACTTGGACAAACAAGAAGCTCGCTACTTCATCAACTGTTTTCTTTGGAGCTGCTCAACAGGGCACATCTCTGTTCCTTCTCTGTTCTTTTAAGTGCCACTCTCATGGCTGTTGGGTCTGGGATGGCAGCAGGTAGGGAATGGTGTGGACACTGACAATTATGAGTTTGGTATCCCAAGCAGACCTGAAGACCAAAGCAATACCTCAGAGTCATTCTCCAGGCAGAAGCCTGAGATTAGGCTTTTGTGCTCACAAGCTTCCTAGAAACCACTGTTTCACCCAGCCCTGCCCTAGTGTAGGGCTGATACCACCAGAGCAGAAGCCTCTAGCAGGTGCCTGCCTGGCCCATCTTACACCCGTAAGTCTGTTGTCATGGCATAGGTCTGCTCTCACCGCCTCACTCGTCACCATGTAGCTGCTGAAGGGGTGTCACAAGGACAGACAAAGTGGGAAGTGTAAGATCTGGGGATTTCCTTGAGGTTGCTGCACCCCACCTCACCCCCTCACACACACTGGGGAAAATGGATCTCCAGTTCAAGTGAATGTGGAGACACACAGTAACTGATGACCTGTCTTCTCTGCAGCTGCCTGACTAACTCCTTGCTGCCCTACCTCAGCTACCAAGGGGCTGTGAGTGACTATGCTGGCATGGAGGGAGACACTTGCATGAAGTTTGCCTGGGCCGTCCATAGCTGCATAGTAGAAGGAGCTAGATTCAGCTGGGCATATGGTAGCAAGGAATTCCTTCTGGGGCACTCAGAAGGCCTTCCCCACAGCCCAAAGGAAGGGTGCACTTCCCCCCCCCCCCCAAGGTGCAGCATATTCACCCTCACATGCCTGTGCAGTGCACCCCATGGGAGCAATTCCTGCCCTCTTCTGCTCTACCCCTCCCAGCTAACTGCATACCAGTGTAAGGGGGAAGAATTGCAAGAGACTTTCAAAGGGACTCTAGATACTTTTGAATGTCTCTCCCAGGCAGGCTCCATCCCTAGAACCATAAATTTGCATTATTCTATAGTTATGGTTTTAATGCATAATCTTGCACTGTACTTTGCTTTCACTAAAAACCCCATCTTACATTTATAACGGTAACAAACATGTTTAGCCTCAACAAATCTGATTTGGTTTCCAGGTCTGCTCCCTTCTGCTTAGTTCCAAGGAAGCTTTAAATGCACTCAAAATCCTTCTTCAATCAACATTGACACATAAATGTGAGGAGTTGGGGGTGGGGGAAATAGAAGCTGGCACTTCTGATGAAGCACTGCAAGAGGTCACACACAAAAAACAGTCCCAGGAAAGTTATTTCCCCAGAGCTACCCAGGTGAAATCCCTGGCAAAACTATCCTTGCCCCAACAGTCAGTTTACTTTCCAACACCAGACTAATCTCCTTAAAGGTGTAAGGGATTTGGCTAATGCTGTACAAGCACTATAATAGGACATGACACATTTAAAATGATAGATGAACCCTTCCCCATTTCAAGTCAGACACCAGTCTTGAGTATAAACACTACAGCAGGCTGTCTCCAATGCTAGAGAAAGTCTGCCACTGGTCTGTCCTACCACAGTATCAATGTTTGCCAATCAGAATGACATTTCTTAGAGCAGCACCTTACCCCCAGCTGCAATGATGGATCACTTCATGGGCACAGAGGAGAAGTGAAGTTTCCCTACCGGCCTAGGCATTGCCAGGATTATAGCAGTGACACTTATTTAAGTAATTATCCTAATGTTTATAGACAGTCCTGTTTACAAGAGATGACCAGAACAGCTGGGCATATCATTCTGTCCCTTCCATGCTGAGCATGGTGCCAGCAGTACTTAGATAGGAGATCTTCCAAAGGCACAAAGGGTAGTTAGCTGTCCAACTGGCATTGAAAGTCAATGAGAGTTGGATGCTTATGTCTCCTTCAGGCTTTTGAAAATCTCTATAGTAACTATTTTCTTCATGCTGTATTTCTCATATTACTGTATTTTACCATTTGGAGACAAATCATTAGATAAAGGACACAGCGGATCTGATTATGTGACTAATAGAACTAGAGCTGTAAAAAAAACCTGACAGAAGTTCTCATCTGAAAATAGGGTTTCATGGAAAATAATTTTCCAGAAAAAAAGTCATTTTGGATTAAATTCACTTTTCTTAAAGTTTTCCAAAACAAAAACATTTCAGGGGAAAACATTTCAGATTTTTTTGTTTTGCTTAGAACTCGTGTCAAAAAGACCCCAGGAGAATGTGAGTGTTACTACGTTTCAGGAGAGACACGTATCCTGCTGGCTCTTTGAGGCACACACTGACAGACTTTCAGCACAAACTCATTTCATGTAGAGGTGAACACGTTGGAGAGTCTCAAGAGCATGATGCTGAGACCTGTTATCTCTCACAGGCTGGGGGAGATAGGGGGCTGTGCTTGGGGGATGGGGGGGGGTCCACATTCTGAATGCTTTGGAAGTGGCTGCAGTTCTGCTGTCTCTAGTAGTATCTGGGCCAGTACTAGAGTCATTGCTTAATCAGTCTCATCCAAAGCCCATTGACATCAATACGAAAGACTCACTTTCATTGACTTCAGTGCGCTGTGCATCAGGACTTGTATGCACGTGCAACACTGCAGCTGCGGTGTGATGGTCTGTACCTCAGGGGAACACCCTGTACCCACCATGTTCAGCCTTACAATGATTGTGTGGTATCCAATGCAAAGTTTGTCATGTCGGGTGTCTTCAGAAGGCTCATGATGCACTGAGCATTGTTATAGTGATGTTACAGGTTGTAATTTCATGTATATAGTTATGAAGCTGAAAATGTGTCCTCGTGGCTTAAAACAAGCCCAGGCAAAAACTCTCCACGAGCAGAGGCCAAGGCAAATCTCTATAGGAGCAGAGGGGCAGTTCACACCTCATCAGGGCATGTATGGGACAAACCCAGCCCACCCTCACAGGAACAAAGGATCTGTTGGACTCTCGAGTGAGTCACTCCCCTTCCCTTGGTCAGCTTGGAACTGAAATAAGGTAATGCTCACCTGACTCTGAAGGGGGGGAGGCAAAGCCAAGAGGGAAGAAAGGACATGATAAAAGGGAGAGACTTTGCCATGTTCTCTCTCTCTTCCACCTCCATCTACAGACATCACCACCAAGCAAGTGAAGTGCTGATCGAAGGGGAGAGTCTGGCTGAAGGTCAACCAGCCCGCCTGTGGTGAGAATCATCTAAGTTTGTAAGGGACACTGCAAGACAAAGGTTCCTAGGATAGAGTCTGGGACCAGAGCTACTGGCTAGTGTCATTCAGTTGCACAATCCAAGCAGCAGCAGCAGCAGTGAGGGGAGGGATAGCTCAGTGGTTTGAGCATTGGCCTGCTTAACCCAGGGTTGTGAGTTCAATCCTTGAGGGGGGATCTAGGGCAAAAATTGGTCCTGCTAGTGAAGGCAGGGGGCTGGACTTGATGACCTTTCAAGGTTCTTTCCAGTTCTAGGAGATTGGTATATCTCCAATTATTACCTAAAAGTGCTCACTCATGTAGCTGGGAGCAGCTTACATGCTAGAGGCTGTGTATGAACAGCCTGGGAGTGGGGGTTCTCACAGGAGAGCAGGGTAAGGCTGGCTCCCAGAGTAGAGGATTGGAGTGACCTAGCAGATCACTGGTCCAGATAACACCAGGAGGAATGTCACATGCAGCTCTTCAGTGTAGATGCTACCTATGCCGGTGGGGGGGGAGAAAAGGTTCGCCTATCAGTGCAGTAACTCCACCTTCGCAAGAGGCAGTAGTTAGGTCAACAGAAGAATTCTTCCTAGTGCTGTCAAAACCAGGGGCTAGGTCTGCTTAACTCCGGGGTAGTCAATGTGCAGATCGTGGGCCAAATCTGGATTGCCACATGCTTTTGAATGGGCCACAAAATCTTATTTACTTGTTATTGTGGTGTGAAAAACATTTCTCTGGAGTCTGGACATGGACTATACCTTGACCAAGACATTTGTACCTTGACAAAAATAATTGACTACATTGGGCTTAAATACTCTACGCAGGAGCATGGATTTTTCACACCCCTGAGCTATGTAGGTTGGTTGAACCAAATTTTTAGTTCAGACTAGGCCTCAGGCCTCTGAAGTTGTGCCTTAAAGCATCCTGGTTTGGCCATATCTGCAGAGGGCTGAACATCTCTCTACTTGCCATACAAACAAGGAGTGAAATGGAGCCACTTACAGCTGAACAGTTGTTGAAAGCACTTTTTGCAGAACCTCTAAAGCATTCCCCCCTGAGGGCTCTTTCACCTGCTCTCTCGTGGTGTTCCTGGCCAGTGCTCACACATACAGCAAACAAATATATAGCCTTCCTGCATGCTAGTGGGCAATTAGGGAGACAGGTCAGCATAACAGATAATGTGCTGATTTCGCACCGGTTCAGGCTAGATACCTAACGCCTTGTGGCTAGGAATGCCAACTTGTCCCTGGTGATTTTTAAACTCATCCTGTGGCTGGAAAAGCTGCCCTGACTAGAACAAAAGCTGCATTGGACTTAAAGCAAGAGAGGGTAAGTAGAGAGATATTCTCCATGTTGATTTCTGTTGCTGTGCACTATCATTTGCAAACAGCTGGTGTTGGGACCCCCATCTCCAAGTGGCAGGACCAGTGTAAATACAGAGTAGAGGGGGAGAAGAACCAGAACTAGATTTCTGTACCCACATGGTATGGACTGTGAATCAGCCTTTGAAAAAGAAATGCAGATCTGGATTTCATTTTCACCCGTTATAGTCTCTGGCTAGACCTCATATATTGGGTCTGATTGACTCAATGGGTAAGATATCTTTCTGCCTTCATTTTTAGGGCTATGTCCTTACTGTTCAGCATTGGTTTTCCTTCCTGTTGATATTACTATTGGTGTCAAGTCTCTTATAGAGCCCTGTGAACAGATTTCAGTTTGTTGGTAATTAAAGAAATTATATATACAGACACTCCCTGGGTTATGCAAACCCAGCTTACGGAAATCCAGACTTACGGAAAAAGTTCTGTAAGTTTTTTGTGTGCGTGCGTAATTGTCAGAGATATGTTCCAGACTTATGCAAAATTCAACTTACGCAAGGCGTTCCAGAACAGAATGCCTTGCGTAAGTCAGGGAGCTTCTGTAGTTAAGTTTTAGGTTGACCTAATTAAAAATTGGTGACGTGGAGTACAAAAAAATCCATTGGTTTCAATGTTGAGCAATTTAATTTGAATTTTTAAATAAAATTCAAGATGTCAAAACAAAAAGATTTTTCCATTAAAAAAACAGTGTTTTGTTTTGAGAATGTTGGAATGAAACATTGAGATTTTCAGAACTTTTCTTTTGACATGAACTATTTGATGAAACCAACATGAATTTGAAAAATGTTCTGGGCCACCAAATTGGATTTTTCATTGAATACATATTACCAAAAAATTTCACCCAGCTCTACCTCTTATGGAAGACCCAGACTGCTCTAACATAGCAAGGATACTTGGAAATTGATGACCCAACAAGACACTGCAACACTGACCTTTTACCACCATCTCTAATGGAAAGCCTCAGTAGCCTGTTCTCAATATGTGCCAATAGCATTGCTGCATCTCCTGAAATAACTCACCCTTCACATGTGTCACTGTTGTTTTCAGCCCCAGGTAAGCCTAGATTTGCATGACATGGAATGCAAAGTATGCAGTGCTATTTTGTTACTAATCATGCACTGAAATGGTAGTCTCACATCATGTCTTAGGAGATGGAAATGTGACAGGATATTATTTCAAGTAAACTGAACATAAGCATGACAAGGAAGGGTGCTTCTGCAGAGCTCCCCCAAGGTATGTCCCCCTTCCCACCCTGTCTCCCTTCTAAAGCATCCCAGTGAGACCTCTTTTGCCTCCTTCTGCATGAGTCACTCTCTGGAGTGGAGTTCAGAGAGTTGTGCTGATGGATGATCCCTTTCAGCTTGCACACGATAGGAGCACATAAATAGGGGAAGCAGAAACAGCAGTGAGATAAAGGAAGTGGAGCAGGGAGAGAACAATGCATGTATTTAAGAGATTATCTCAATATGCGGAAGAGCTGGGTGGGAGGGGGTTAGACAGATAATGGTCTGTTGTAATCAATAGTTCATCGGCAGCACTTAGTTTGCCTGCAGTCAAGCTTATGAAACCATCCCCATTGAGATAAGTGCCTGATATTACTGTTGGAAGACAACAAGAGTGGCCCTGCTTTATGGAAAGGTGTCTATTCCTACAATGACATTTTCCTTTCCTTTTGAATAATAGCTTCTCTCAGCCCTCAATTAACCTACGGACACTTGGGGTGAATTCCAGAGGACGGTGTGTCCTCTGCAATGCCACCGATCAGTGTTATTTGTGGAAGTATTGGTGGTGGTGGCAGGGGGGGGGGACATCAGGAAAGCTGGGAGTGAGGTATTGGCACGCTGTCTCACCAATATTGCAGTCCCAGACAGCACTCCATTCTGGATCATTTGGTTACAGTCCTTTGCAATTATAGGGCAGACAACCTGAAGCACCCAACAGTGACACAAAATGGTCTTGTGCTAGGTTCTGGTGAGTCCAAGCAATAGGCCATGATCCAAAGCCCATTGGAGTCAATGGGACTCATTCCATGGTCTTCAATAAGCTTTCAATCAGGCCCATAAGTGGGAAATATTGGTTTTAGATCTTGTTCCAGTCCTCGTGTTGTGTAGTGTGGGCACCCTGAGGGAGGTACTAGCTCTGCATTATATCAATCAAGAAATGGATCCTAACTCACAGCCAGAGTCACTTCTGCTCCTGAGAAGTCACACAGGAGCTCAGATCCTTGAATATGTATGGAAAGCAAGTTTAAAACCGTATATCCGGTTGACAGATTTGTCTGCAATTCACGCTGCATTTTTTAGTTATGCAAGTTACATGGTATAGTTGTTCCCTGATTGGAGGAGATGTGACAAGTTTTAATTGTGAATATGAAATTTGTCTGAGTCACTCTTGAAAAGTGGATTCCTATGTCAGGTAAGCACTTTGGATAGTTCCCTCCCTCCCAAAAATTGTTTTTTTAACAACAAAGTAAGTGAGTCACACAAAATTGTGTGAATCAACTTAGCAAGCTTGCACAGCTGGTATCTGTGGGGCCATAATGCTTGTTGCTTGTGGGTATTTCAACCACCATCACTTTATTACTGATAGCAACAGCCATTATAAGTTAGTGAATAGAGCAAAGGATGACTGGACTCAAATGACTTGGGTTCTACTCCTGATTCTGGCACTGACTGGCTGTGTGATCAGGTCCAAGTCACTTCACCTCTGCTTCCCTTCCCATATTTTATCCATCTTGCCTCTTTGAGGCAGGGCATGTCTCCTGCTAGGTGTCTACGCAGTGCTTAGCACACTAGTGTCCCAATTGCCTTGGGGACATGAAGTGTTGCTGTTCACACATTCTGACAGCTTCAGAATGATTTGTGCACGTGAACATTTGCACTAGTATTGCTGTTATTCACTATTTTCCATTTATAGTTTGTTTTTCCCCCTTTAAAAAAAAAGTAGTCATCCAATCAGGGAGCAGAAGCAATACCCACATTTCTTCAGGAAATGGTTTGGTCACACACAGTGAACCAAACTCTTTGCTAATATAAACTGACACAGCTTCACTGAAGTCTCTAATGCACCATGCAAACCTATGGTACCATCCCAAATGATGAGGCAAAGGCCCCTTAGAGCAATGCCAGCCTGAGAGTAAAGATGTTAGTCTCAAAAAGCACATTGCATAAGGTGTATACAAATTACATTGCCTCCTGTCTGATCACTGTGCCTCTCCTACCCACTTGTGTGGAAAGCAATACTTGTTGAGCATTATTGGAGGGACATAACCAAGATCAATAGACTCACTAGCACTTCAGAAAGAATAAGCTGAAAGAAGGACACTATAAACTTTTCCTTTGGGCAAGGCCAGGGGATTTGGGCAATGTATGGGGTGAGGAGAAGTGAGCCCAAACTGTGGGATCATATCAGAAAAGTTCTCTGGTATCTCTGCATCTCGGTCATCTTCTCTTTCCTAACCAAAAACTTGATTTCCAAGACATGGATTGAATTGTTCAAATAGAGCTGGTTAAAAAAAAGCCTCCCCTCAGAAAATTAGACAAGTGAAAATAATTGTCTAATTTTTTTCCAAAGAAGCTTTCAATTTTCAGCAGAAATTCAAAAATTTAAATATTTTAATTTGGAAATGCTGCCGTGATGCCTCAACGGGCCATGTTCTTCTCTATATACTCAGCTTTCTAGTTGAACTACATCTTTCCCTTTCCAAGAGGTAAGGCCATGGAAGTGGTGCATCATGGTAGATGTGGTCTATCTGGGTGCCAACCCCTGCAGGAAAACAGACGTGAGGCAAACTACAGCTCTCATGAGATATTACAGTAGCATTTCCAAATCAAAATATTGTTTTTTTTTTACAAAATATTTGTGTTCAGGTTTAAGATGAAAACTCTAAATTTTCCATGGAAAAATTTTGCAGAAACCATTTCCTTTTGTCAACCCCTCCCAATTTCAGTGGAAAAATTTATGACTGGCCCCAATCATAAACAAGAAAATACCAAAGCTCCTGAAAAGACAAAGCCAGCAGAGCCTGGTTAGAGCAAGTTTGAATCCAAACAACCCCTATTTAACAAGTCCATTGTGTCCAGTTTGAGTCATGTGTTGATGTGACCGTTCATGACAGTATGCTATGAAAATCCATCATTTAAGAGGAAGGATGCTGTCAGAAAGACTCAAGGAATTTATTGTTTTCAGTGAAATATGGATAACATTTGTGTTGTGTTTGACTTCCCCTTTGCAGGTTATTTTCCATCTCTACTTCACCTATGTTCCCACTGTTGCTAAAAATATCATTTTGCTTTTACAGCTAAAGTGATTTTTTTATGCCATGTTGATTAAGATGCAACTAGCAGCTAAAACCATCTCTGGTGGCTAACTATTGATCACACAGTTCCTTACAAAGGAAATCCCTATAATTATCTTCCATTTACAAGTTGGTAAACTGAGGCACAGAGAGGGGAAGTGACTTGCCCAAGATCACCCAATGGCCACACTGAATAGAATCCAGGTCTGGAGAAGTGCCTCATGGTATAGACTCTTATGCTCTTAGTTTGTTTATTCTGGTTCTTCCTTTCCCCTCTCCCATCACAGGTTTTTTAAAAAAACTTTTGTATGTATGTGAATTTGTATACTCCAGCACCTCTTGCCTCCTCTCACATCAGTTTTGCCCATATACCATATTGATCTGCAGCACCACTGTACCAGTTTTTGGCCAAGTTTCTCTGAAGTGCACCAGATTCCATGAAGGCTCAATATAACCATGGCAGTGATATTCTTAATGAAAACACATGGCCCAGATGGAGTGGATTAGTCTATCAACCCGCATACTGCAGGGATGTCTTAGGGCTCACTCCCTGTGTAGACAAGCTCTGAGAGAACAAAGAAGCTAGCGTCTTAAGCTAAAGTGCACTAAGGCCCTTTTCAGGTGGAATAAGAGTCTCCACATGGGAAGTTAAAGCATGCTAGTTCACCCGCATTAAATTCACATCCTAGCTTACTTCGCCCTCACTTCCCCAGGTAGACAAGATCAGACAATCTGAAGTGGAGCTGGTTGGGAAATGAGATCTTCTACCCTTCCCGTCCCCCTAAACATTTTTTGGGCAAAAAGAATGGCGATCCTGGGTCATACCAAAGGTTCATCTAGTCCAATAGCCTGTCTTCCAACAGTGGCCAATGCCAGGTGCCCCAGAGGGAATGAACAGAACAAGTAATCATCAAGTGATCCATCCTCTGTTGCCCATTCCCAGCTTCTGGCAAACAGAGGCTAAGGACACCATCCCTGCTCATCCTGGCTAATAGCCATTGATGGACCTATCCTCCATGAATGTATCTAGTTTTTTTTAACCCTGTTATAGACTTGGCCTTCACATATCCTTGGGCAAGTAGTGCCACAGGTTGACTGTGTGTTGTGCAAAAAATACTTCTGTTTGTTTTAAACCTGTTTATTAAATTTCATTTGGTGACCCCTAGTCCTTGTGTTATGAGAAGGAGTAACTAACACCTCCTTATTTACTTTCTCCACACCAGTCATGATTTTGTAGACCTCTATCATATCCCCCCATAGTCATCTCTTTTCCAAGCTGAAAAGTCCCCGTCTTATTAATCTCTCCTCGTATGGCAGCCATTCTTTGTATTAAATGTGCCTCGTATTAAATGAGGAATTGATATTTCATTTGATTCTATGCTTTCACATATAGTGTCACTCCTGCACCATGTAGTGAGTCGGTGTGGCTCCCCTCCTGCCCGGCAGAGGGAGCTCCCTTGCCAACCCCTCAGTGGGTGGAGCTACCGCCACCAGTCCCCGCCCCCGGAAGTCAAGGGGCGGGGCAGGAAGTAGAAAAGGAGCGCACCAAAGCTCAGTCAGAGGCCAGCCACCGCCGAGAGCAGACGTGCCGGCGGGAGCTCCCGGCTGGGAACCCTCCTCGGCCCGAGGCAACTACCCTGCCTGGCCGGAGCTTCCCCGCGCTCACTACGACGAGGAGTCCCCGGAGCCTCCCCGGAGCCGGTACTGGGAGGAGCCCCCAGGATTGCCTAGCGCCCGCTACGACAAGGAGCCCCCCAGGCCCTGCTGTTACCCGGAGGAGCCGCCCGAGCAGCCCTGGCCCGACTTCCCGGAGGAGCTGCCGGACCTGCCGCCAAGCCCGGGTCCAGAGGAGCCGATGCAGATATACTGGCCCGAACCCAGTGCGACCGACGAGGTAGGCCCTGAGGGGGAAATGGAGTGTAGCCCGGGGGTAGCCGACCCCTGTCAGGCTGCAGGCACTGAAGTGCCGATGTCAGTGTGTTGCGGCCAGGATCCCCACTGACTGCAGCGGATCCACGCCGCTGCTAGGGCCCCGGGCTGGGACACAGTGGAGTGGGTGGGCCTGTGTCCCCCCTGCCACCCCACACGGGTGGCAGTCTTCCCCCTCACACCAGCATCCCGACCCAAAGGTCTGGACTTACCGGTTGTTTGCTCAGCTCCTGACTGAGGACCTGAGTCCCTGAACTTGAACTGCTACTCAGCCCTGCCTGAGGGTCTGAGCCGTGTTTGTTGCTGCCCCGCCCTGCTCCAGAGGGCCTGGGCCTCTTTTGTACTGACTTGTACTGCTGTTGCCCAGCCCCTGCTCCAGAGGGCCTGGGCTTACTTGTACTGCTGTTGCCCAGCCCCTGCTCCAGAGGGCCTGGGCTTACTTGTACTGCTGTTGCCCAGCCCCTGCTCCAGAGGGCCTGGGCCTATTTTGTACTGACTGGTACTACTGTTGCCCAGCCCCTGCTCCAGAGGGCCTGGGCCTATTTTGTACTACTGTTGCCCAGCCCCTGCTTCAGAGGGCCTGGGCTTACTTGTACTGCTGTTGCCCAGCCCCTGCTCCAGAGGGCCTGGGCCTATTTTGTACTGACATGTACTGCTGTTGCCCAGCCCCTGCTCCAGAGGGCCTGGGCCTATTTTGTACTGACGTGTACTGCTGTTGCCCAGCCCCTGCTCCGGAGGGCCTGGGCTTACTTGTACTGCTGTTGCCCAGCCCCTGCTCCAGAGGGCCTGGGCCTTCTAACATTATTCCCTGTCACTCAAGCAGACTTACAGGAGATAAGAAGTGAGTCGGTGTGGCTCCCCTCCTGCCCGCTGGAGGGTCGAGCCCCGACCAACTGATTACACACCAGCATAACCTGTTCTGTGCTTTGATATATTTTGTATCCTAGTATTACTGTATCTATAAATCCATGGTACACCCACATCTTGAGTACTGCATGCAGATGTGGTCACCCCATCTAAAAAAAACGTATATTATCTATATCTATAGGACTTGGAAAAGGTTCAGAAAAGGGCAACAAAAATTTTTAGAGCCATGGAGCATCTGCCAGGTGAGGAGAGATTAATAAAACTGAGACTTTTCAGCTTGGAAAAAAGATGACTGACTAAGGGGGGGATATGATAGAGGTCTATAAAAAACATGACTAAAAATCATAAAAGTTGGCCTCCTGGCTATCCTCCAGTCATTTGGTACAGAAGCGGATTTAAATGATAGGTTGCAGACTACAGTTAGTAGTTTTGGAATTTCACATTTGGGTTCCTTCAAAACTCTTGGGTGAATACCATCTGGTCCTGGTGACTTATTACTGTTTAGTTTATCAATTTGTTCCAAAACCTCCTGTAATGACACCTCAGTCTGGGACAGTTCCTCAGATTTGTCACTTAAAAAGAATGGCTCAGGTTTGGGAATCTTCCTTAACTGTGAAGACAGATGCAAAGAATTAATTTAGTTTTTCCACAATGGCCCTGTCGTCCTTGAGCACGAGTGGGAAAAGTAGTCCAGGAGGTCTCCAACCCTAGTGGTTTCTGCCAGGACCAATCTCCAGCGCACCGAGGGAGACTCCGCCACCTGCACATGTAGATCAGGGTTGTGTAGCAGGGGCTCCACGAGGAGGTCCACCCCCTCAGTGGCCACAAAGGACCTGGTTGCCAAAAAGAGCTTCCAGGTCTGGAGGAGGTCCTGGTAGAAGACCGGCAGCTCTGAGAGTTCTCGTGGAAGACCCCTCAGGTGGAGAAAGAGAGCTGCCGGTCATATCGGAGCCCTCAGAGGCGGCGGAGGAAGGCGTGTGCCAACGTGCTCCACGCCAGACTACCTGCACTGTAAAGGAGTCTCTGCAGGGCCTGGAGGAGGAAGACATGGACCTGGCTGCGAAGGCAAACCAGGCCCTGCCCACCCTCCGAGGGGAAGATTCAAAACCCCTGCAGAGACCCAGTGCAGCTCCGGCCAGAAGAACTCCAGGGCCATCCTCTGGAGTCTGGCCAGGATCCCCGGGGCCAGGCTCAGGGTATTCAGCCGGTGCCAGAGCATGGCCAGGACTAGCTGGTTCAGCACCAGCGCCCTCCCTCGCAGGGAGAGACACCAGAGCAGTCCTGTCTATCTCCGCAACCGCTCACCCACCCTGGCCTCCAAATCCTGCCAGTTCTCTGGTGGAGAAGGATGCGTGGCAGATAAATGCCAAGATAGATCAGCAGACCTTTGCTCCACCGGATGGCTTGAAGTGTGGGTGGGAGGGAGCTTGCCTGCCACCCGAGCCGGACCACCAGGCCAGAGCTGTTGACCCAGTTGACCCGGGCGGAGGAGGCTGCCAAGTAAACGGCCTGGCAGGCCTCCACCCGCACCAGGTCGCCTGGGTCCTGGACGATGAGGAGCATGTCGTCAGCGTACGCCAACAGAACCACCCGCAGATCTGGCTCCCGAAGCACCAACCCTGTCAACCTCTGGCAGAGGAGACAGAGGAAGGGCTTGGTCACCAAAGCGTACATCTGGCCTGAGAAGGGGCACCCCTGCTATACTCCCCGCCCAAAGCTGACCGGCTTGGTCAAGGTCCAGATGAGCCTGACCAAACACCCCGCATCAGCATACAGCACCTGGAGAAAGCCCATGAACTGGGGCCCGAAGATGAATGCCTGCAGAGTGCCCAGGAAATACCCATGGTCCATCCTGTCAGACGCCTTCTCCTGGTCCAGGGACAGGCAGGAGGAGGAGTCTCACTGCCCTCTCCTCTGTGGGCCTCGCCGAACTGCAACCGAAGGAGATGAGGCCCCACCCGCTTGGCCGTCCCTGAGGCCTGAGCGGGTGCTACGGCAGGAGGAGGAGGGACAGAGGCAGCGATAGCTGGGCCACCAAGGTTGTTAGCAATGACAAGGCTAGCACCCTCCTGGGTATCGGAGGTCCCGGATGCCCCTCCGTGCCAGGCCAGGGGACAGTCCCTCCAGTCATGCCCCATTGCCAGGCAGAGGAAGCACCAGGCCTCCCCCATCATATAATGGACCTGGTAGTGGGCCCCTTGGTAGGGCACCAGGATGGACCTCTTGAGCGCCACTCGGTCATGTGCCACTGGCGGTAGCTGGATCTGGCCCTGCTGGCGGAGGGACAGAACATGACAAAGGGCGGGGTCCTTACAGCCCAGGAGGAAAGGGCTGATGATGGAAATGGGCTTCCCCAGGGTGGAGAGGGCAGGTAACAGGGCAGCGTTGGGAAGGAAGGGCAGGACGGAGGTTAACACCACCTGTACACCCAGGTCCTCCAGGGGTTCCAAAGGTGCCCCCTACCACCAAGACCTTCTCCACCGCCTCCTGCGCGGCAGCCTCTGACACCAGGAAGAATATGATCTTCCCGTACATTTTGGAGGCCACCATGACGGCCGCGGGCCCCACCATCCTCGCCAGCACCCACACGTATATTTTGACATGGGGCAAGGTAGGCACCAGGAGGCAATGGACGCCATGCCTCCTGGTCATTGAGGGGAAGGGGCCCCGGCCGCCAGGGATGGTACCGAGGTGGCGGTCAGGGTGGATGGCGTGGTGGCACATGGAGGGGCGGCAGCCACCTGGGCGTATGCTCTGGAGGTTTGAGATAGGACGCCTCCAGAGCTGGTGGAAGGAACAGCAGAGGAAGGAAGGGCCACGGCAGGTGTTGGGGCCGCAGCGGGAAGGGCGGCCCTGCCGGTGGGAGATTGTTTTCTGGGCGGGGCCTTTGCCCTTTTTATTCCCCTGGCCCTTTTTGCTGGTGGAAGGGGTGGCCGTGGCAGCGGTGGAGTCAGGGCTGGTGGTGGCTGAGAGGTCAGCCGCTGGGGCAGGCAGGGGCGGTAACAAAGGGGACACCACAGGGGCAGGGGGAGGGGCAAGGGTGGGGACAGGGGCAGGAGCAGGGTCCTCCATGATGGCAAGAGGAGGCCCTAATATGGGGGTGAGGCAATGGACAGCCGCTCCTCCCCACTAGGCAAGACGCAGGGGAAGAGGGTCCAGCGGGAGGGGCAGAGGGGATAGGGAGAGGGAACGGGGCTAGCCACTCCTCCCTGCCAAGCTGTGTTCAGGGAAGAAGGGCACCAGTGGGCAGGGAACTGCGGGGGGAGCGAGGGAAAGGGAAGAAGCAACTGCGCCTCCCTGCTAGGTTGCAGGCAGGAGAGGAGGGTGCCAGTGGTGGGGTATGCAGGGGCGAAAAGGGGTTGGGATACCGGCTCCTCCGGCTGCACTGGGAAGGGGAGGGTCTACAATATCAGTGGGGAGGCTGTGAACAGTGTGTATGGGGGCAACCGAAAAGGGGCACAAGTGCTTATGGAGGGGGTATGGGCAGACAGGTAAGGGGAAGGGCTAGCTGCCTGGGAGCAAGGTACCTGAAGCAGAGCAGTGCTGGGGAAAGGGCAAGAGGAACTGGGGTGCTCTAGCCTGGCAACTCCCCAGGCTGAGGCCTTGGTTAAGGTCTAAAGAGGTACTGGGGCTGCAGAGGCAGCTGGTCCAACTCCTTTGCCAGTGATGAGTGGCCATGACAGACTGCCGTCTGCCCCAGTGAAAGGGGGCTAGATGACTAGCAGTAGCCACTGAGGCAAGGTGGGTATAGAGGGTTGGGGGTACTGCTGTGGGCAGAACCCCAAGGTAAAGGGCACTGGGGTCTGGGAGGGACACAGGGCCTGAGGCAGGTGAGACACCAGCCAACTGGAGGTGCTCTGAAGCCAAAAAAAGCTAATTCCTAGATAGCCAACCGGAGGCACTGTGCCAGTGAGAGTCATTAGAGTCTGTAGGCGATCGACAATTACCCATAGAAGGATCCACATTTCAATTAACCAGTAGATGGCAACATGTTCAAGTGACCAAAAAAACCCAACATGGATAACCTGAGGGTAGCATGCATTGGGCCAGGACCACAAGAGGCAAGTAGTTGAATTGTCAAACCCAAGTGTTCAGAAATCATGCTTCATGCACCTAAATTTGAGGGAGGTTTTAAGCAATACATTTGGGTCTCTTTGTATCCTGGTTGCTGAGACTTTTGGGTACACTCAGGTGACATTTTAAGGTTTCCCTACAACCATGTGGGTAGAAATTTACCATTCTTTCAGAGTGAAAGCGGAGATTCTCTTCTATTCACATGTAGCTGGGACTTTAAAAACACCGAATATCATGAAACTCAGCTGAAGTTGTGAGCATTGGTAACACTGCAGTTAGCATTGTGCAACTGGCAGATCTTTATGTAGTAGGAAGTGAGAAAGCACTTTTAAGAAGATGAAGGTTAGTGCCGTGGTTTGAGTAGAGAACTAGGTAAGGAAGATCCTGGTCTGCCACATCTTAGGCAAGTCACTTAACCTTTGCTCCCCATCTGCACAATGGGGATAGTAGCATTGCCTTGGCTCACAGGGGGTCTGGGAGGATAAACACAAAGGTTATGGTAGGCTCAGACACTATGGCCATGGGGGACAGAAAATTAACTATGTCCTGATCTGTGTACCAGTGTGACTTTCAGTGAGAGGTGTGAAATACCAAAAGTTACATTAATGCAAGCCCTGTGCTGATGCAGTTATACTGGCACAGCTTATTACCTTTCCCATATGGGAATAAGCTATGCCAGTACTGTGACAGACCCAGGCTACAATCCAGACTAATGAGTAGCTATGTCACCCCCGCCCACCAGCCAAGGGTGCCACTTACAATGCTTTTGATTGCTCACAGCCTCCTGCATGCAAGTCACTCCCAGAAGTGTCTGGGAGTGTACTACAGCCAGCCAGCTGCACCTGGCCTCTTACCATCCTGGATTATCCTGCAAGGTGACCCCAACATACTCCTGGTCCTAGATTTTTCACTCTAGAAATTGGTGTCTGGTCCTGCCCAGCCCTCTCCTAGGTGATACAAGTTTACAAATGCCTGTTTCATCAATGGAAAATATGCACACATTGTTATTCCAAATAGCATTTCCCCAGACTATCTACAGACAGATTTTAAGTGAATACAAGTAATGAGGCATGAGAGCCCAAGATAGTTACAATAAAAATAAAATGCAACAAGCTGTTAAATTCAAAGCAAAAGTTTCTCACCATAGGCTCAGTCTTACTGGCCAAACTCATTAGGCCAGGATCCCTTCTTCTGTGTAATGGCTGCTTCCTTTCCCCTTCTCATCCAGTGACTCAATGGACAGGGGAGGGGAGGGCACACAGGAAGAGGAACGGTGCCTTGGGGTGTCTGCCCCTTTATATAACCCTGTCCTCCCCATTGGGAAGCTTTTCCAGCTGGAAGCAGAGAGAACAGGCCATTGATGTACCTAGAGCACCATGTGATTAATTAGATCTCAACCCTGCCAAAATATATAGAAGAGCATACAGAAGCCAGCCCGCAGCATTGCCATTATGCATGTGAATCCAGACAAGAGTGGGCTCCAAAACACATCCATGCTCAGTGGCCTAGCTGCATAGCAGCACAGGATAAAAAGACCCTGGGAATCACAATCCCAGCAGACACAGCCTTCCTCTGACACCCTCCTGGACAACCTGAAGCTTTAACTTCAGGGAGGGGAGGGTCACAGGCCCTCAGGACTTTTCCCCCAGAGCCGTTCTTAGCCATAGGCAGAACAGGCAGCCGCCTAGGGCACCACTAGGTCTGGGGGCACTGCTCTGCCGGGAGCCCAGACAGACAGGAAGCAGTGGAGCATGTAAGAGCAGGGCTGCTGGGTCCTAGAGAGAGCTGAATGCAGCACAGTCTGAGGTGGGGGATTGGCGGCTGGGGGTCTCTGGGAAGGGGTGGGGGAAGGAACTCACCTTAGGGTGACCAGATGTCCTGATTTTATAGGGACAGTCCTGATTTTTGGGTCTTTTTCTTATATAGGCTCCTATTCCCCCCCACCCTGTCCCGATTTTTCACACTTGCTGTCTGGTCACCCTAGGTGGGGGTAATTGGTACCTATATAAGACAAAGCCCCAAATATCGGGACTGGCCCTATAAAATTAGGACATCTGGATCTGGTCACCCTAGCTGGGGAGTGTGTCTCTCCCCAGGGCTGTCAGGGATCCATCTCATCCGGGGGGAGCTGCACAGGGCAGGATGAGCTGCTGTGGCTCCATGGGTGCCCCGTCCCTGAGATCAGATACTGTGCTAACTTCACCATGGTCCGTTGGGCTGACAGTGGTGCCCATTGGCGTGTGATCGGAGCTGAGGGTTTGCTGCTGCTGTTGCCACTCTGCACCCCAAGAGGTGGATTTTGGGGTCCTGCAGTTTTCCACCTATCTCCTCCTCTACTGCAGCTGTTGGACCAGCAGGCTGGGGGGTGAGCCAAGCATGGAAGGAGTACTGTGTTGCCATTTAGATTGTCATTTAACAAATTTGTTCGACAAAAATGCTTGCTAACAATCCTGAATTCAATTTCAATATTTTTTTTAAAAAACAGAAAAAACAGAAAATTAAGTTGTTGACAATTATTTGTGACAAGTTTGGTAGGGGGAAGGGAGTGGGCCAGTTTTCATCAGAGAAACAAAAAACGTTGACTGACTTTCCTATAGCCCTGTTACTGCTAAATAGAGCCCTCCAACAACTGTAATATGCTCATCTCCTTTCTAGTGTATAGAGCAGGGGTCAGCAACCTACAGCACACGTGCCAAAGGTGGCACACGAGCTGATTTTTGATGGCATGCGGTGGTGGGCTGAGTGGCTCAGCCCACCGCTGCTCTGGGGTTCTGGCTGCTGCCCCATTGCCACCCGGGGTCCCGGCCGCCAGCCCCACTCAGCACCTGCTGCTGGTCTGGGGACCCCCAAGGAACCCCAAGCTGGCAGTGGGCTGAGCAGGCCGGTGGCTGAGACCCCGGCTGAGCCACTCAACCCGCTGTCGGCCTGGGGTTCCATTCACTCAGCTGGTAGCGGGCTGAGCAGGACTAAATTCAACGAAATAGGAAAACAAGAGCAACTAATAACAAAGTGCAAGAACCTAGAGCACTGGTCCCCAAACTTTTTTGTCTGGCGGTCACCAGTCGAAGGACCGTGGCAGTGGACGAGCATCCACCGAAATGCCGCCAAAATTCGGCGGCATTTCAGCGGTGACGCCTCTGCTTATCAGCGGCACGCGGTGTCATCCAGAGGCGTCGCCGCTGAAATGCCGCCGAATTTTGGCGGCATTTCGGCAGATGCTCGTCCGCCAGCCAGTACGCAGGTGCACTGAGAGGCCCCTGTGGGCGCCATGGCACCCTCAGGCACCATGTTAGGGACCCCTGACCTAGAGAACCTCCTGAAGCACGGCGATCATTTTGATTTAAATGGACTTGAACTGTATGAAGAATTGAGTACACTGTCATCAATGTTGCCACATACAAAATCAGTGATGGACATTGTACAGTTTACTCATACCAGCAAACTTGTTGACATATATCCTAATGTGTACGTTGCCACTCGTATTCTACTGACAATTCCTGTAACAGTAGCATCAGGAGAACGGAGTTTCTCAAAACTAAAGCTCATTAAAAACTATTTCCGCTCTACAATGAGTCAGGAACACTTGACTGGTCTTGCTATTCTTGCAATCAAACAAGACATCACTTTGTCTTTGTCATACGATGACATTATTACTGATTTTGCAGCCAAAAAAGCCAGAAAGATTGTTTTTAATTAAAAACAAATCCTTGTTTCAATACTGCTTCATAGAAATTTCCAATAAAATGTTGACAAATTAAAAAAATTATATTATTTGCATCATTCTGTCAAATCAGAATTTTTTCTATAGTGCTACTTCTTTAGTGCTAGTCCATCAGCATTACAGTGTGCTTAATTAAGTTAAACTGGTTTTAATAACATTCATGTGGCAAGTTTTCCAGTAGTGTAAGCTTATGTTTGTGTTGCTAAGAGCAAGACAGGCACAGGGGCACCAGTTTAATAATCCCGCCTAGGGCACCATAAATCCTAAGGACGGCCCTGTTTTCCCCAAACATTCGGGCGCTCAGATCTTGCTGCCACCAGTGCTATGGCCACAATAGCCATGTTTAATAGCACAGTGAAGGAAAGCAGAGATGGGTCCTGTGCTGTGTCTTGTCCAGATTCACGCAGCAGGAACTAGATTTGTTTCCTCCTGATTTTTAAAGTTACCATCAAACAACTGACAAGTGCAGTATGGAAGGGAGGGGGGCAGGTCAATGGAGAAGTAAACCTTAGGCTTTTCTGTTTCTTTTTGACTCTCAGTCAGCCAGGCCTCACCCCCTGCAGCACTCTCCCATCTCCAAGCACCATCTTCTGCAAGCTCCTGGCCCTGGGTCCCACCTCAGCACCTTCTCTCCCCTATGCAGGAGGAAGAGCCCTGCCATCATCCCCACACTCAGGCCCCCACACAGCCCTGCTGCCCTCCTACCCAGGTTTTCTGTCAGAACTAGGATGCAGGCAGTCTTACCTAGCAGTCAGAGCCACCAGCCAAAGCTAGAGTCAGGAATCAAGCCACCACTCAGAGCCAGAAGTCAACATCTAGGGCTGGGCAAGGCAGCAGGACATGAACAAGGCTAGTACAGGAGCAGCTGCAGACACAGCATGGAGCAGCCAGTGACCTTGTGCTGCTGCTAAGCTTAAATGCAGACCTGTTGGCTCCTTTCAACCAATGGGGAAAGCCCACCAATCAGGCGGGTCTGCCGCAGCCCATCTTGGCTCATTAGCCTTCCTGAAGGCTGAATGGGGCTAGCCCCTTCCCAAAGCACAGCAGGGACCACCTGTCAGCCCCAGCTATTCTTCCGCTCTGGGCCCTGGTCCTCATGTGTCCGGGCTCTGGGCTCTGCAGGGCAAGTCAGTGAGAGCTGGCTCTGATGGAGTTGCTGATCGTGCCTTTGCCCAGCTATTTCATTCCCACTCTCCCCTTGGAGCAGGTACTGTGCTGATTTTTACTCCAACTGCCTGCCGGCACTAGTGGTGCAGCATGAGTGTTAATTTTCACCCACGTTGAACAAGTCCTTGAATAATTTATTGGTTATTTATTCTGCTGGAGAGGAAGGTCGGACTGTGAATTTAAATGGAAATGCTCTTCACAAAAGCTACAGAAAGGACCTAGTAATTATCACTACTTCTCAGCTGGACCTAGGTTGGAAACAGACTGACCGGGAAGATCAGACACACTGTGCTCAGTCCCTAAGCATTCATCAAACACTATCTCGACTGTTTTACATTGAGAGGCTTTCCTGAAATGTGTCTCACACCCAGCACATGTCCTTGAATAGGCTGAAGTCAGCATTAGCCTCTTCCCTTCCCCTTCCTGTCCTCTTTGAACTACCAACTTTATCGAGGTGGGAAGGGGACTGAATAGTGTGCAGAGAGCAGTTCTCACAGCCCATCAGCATTGCGGTATGAGCAGGGGAGCAGCCTAGCATTCTGGGCTCTACAACAGCAATGAGCATGACAGGGCCACAATCCCAACTGGCTTCTTCAGCACAAATAATGTATTATCATAATTATCCTTCCTAGGGGAGCTTGGTTCAAGGGACAGCCACACATTGGAGGAGGAAAAGGGGCCTAGCTTACTCATATTTTGTAAAAAGCCTGTGCCTAACAACTGATTGAAAGGCTTTGTTCAAGGTCAGCTCATGCCTATCCTTTTCCCGCTGCAACTCACTTTCTCTTTGCCATCTCAGCACGCTCGATGCCGAAAATCTCCACCACATGAACTGCCCCCTGACTCTCCTCTCAGTCAGTCAGTTCCTCTCACTCCTCCTTCCTCAGTGGCAAATTAGGACACCAGTAGCAAGCCAGTCTGGGATTAAGTGCAATCCTGTACTGAGCTATTTGCGCTGGAACTAAGGGGGTTCCTTGCTGCTTGGAGGTGAGAAGGAAAGAGCTAACATAGAGGGAGGATGTGGGAGCAGAGGGGAGACTGCCTCATGATTCACTGCCCAGCTGGTCACTACTGCTGGTCCTATACACAAATCTATTCTCGTGCAGAGATTTTCTTCCACCTCCCATCTCTCTTGACTCTGCAAGGACTAGGCACTCTCTCGTCAATACCATTCTGTTAGCCCCCGTTATCTGCTTTCCTTCTCCATGTAGTCATTGAGTGTGCACGCCTATCTTAGGTTTTATTGTAGCACTCATTACTATGGTGTCTAAGCACATGACAAATAATTACATCCGCCAGGGTGCTTGTCTAGTGGACTTCATATAGGATCCTGTTCTGCTCACTCTGAGGTTCAAGGAAGCCCTGTTTTGTTTTCAATATTGTTTAGTTGTGGTGGGAATCCAATAGGTTTGGCCCTGTAGCATATTCTTTGAGGCAGGAACCATCTTTTTGTTTTCTTCGTTCAGCCCTGGCCCAGTGGGGTCCTAGTCCATGGCTGGGGCTCCAATAGCTATTGCAATGGGAGAACAGAGGTGAAAGTAAGCTGGTACGGTCCGGTACAGCGTACCGGCAAGAGCCAGTACGCCGTGCTGGACCACACTGGCTTTCGCGGTGGGAATTTAAAGGGCTATGGGCTCCTCACAGCAGCGGGGAGCCCACAGCCCTTTAAATCCTGCCAGCGGCTCGGCGGCTGGGCTGGGACCAGGATTTAAAGGGCTCAGAGCTCCCGCGGCTGCAGGGATCTCAGAGCCCTTTAAATCCCGCCTGCGGCTTGGGTAGCCAGGCTGGAGCTGGGATTTAAGGGGCTCGGGGCTCCCTGCAGTGGTGGGAGCTCCAGGCCCTTTAAATCCATGCCCGAACTCGGCTGCCGGGCTGGGGCTGGGATTTAAAGGGCCCTGTGCTTGGTGGCAGCCAAGCCCCAGGCCCTTTAATTTGCCCTTGAGCCCCAGGGGCTCCCAGCCACCTCTGCAGCTGGGAGCCCCCGGTTGATTTAAAGGCCCTGGGGCTCCCAGCCAAAGCCAATGCCTCGCCTCTTCTGGTTGAGGCCACACCTCTTCTGGATGAGGCCACGCCCCCCGCAGGACTCCAGCAGTACCAGTAAGTCCTGTAACTTACTTTCACCCGTGTGGGAGGAACATATCCTAATGAAGTCAGACTTCGCCATATTCTCTTTTGGAATTGTCTTGTCCCCTGTGGAATTAGTTCCAGTATCCACCACCAGAGCAAATGAATTCTCAGAGTGGAGCAATTCATCCGAAGCACAAACATCTGAAGTGGTTTGGTCCTTAGTTCTGTGGAGAGCTCGCTATCTGAGTAACCCTACCCATGGGTGCCCAGGAGTTTTAATCACAGGCAGGACAATTCTCTTCATGTCTCTGCTGGAGTTAATCACAAAGCTGCTTACAAGAGCTGTGGACCATTATTTATAAAACATGAATTTAGAAATTCTCATTCCTCCTCAATGGACAACCTCCCTTGCTACTCACTGTCACCAGGGCCTACAGGATCATTCAAAGGGAAGTGCCAAGTCCAGGAGTGTTTGGAGACCGAGTGAGAGCAGGAGGACAGACAGACATGCAGGAGGTGAGAGGGAAAGAGTTAACTGGTGTGAGGAGGTTGTATGCTCGGGATGGACTAGGCCTCGGGGAACGTTTCATTCTGGCCTGAGTTAGCATTGCTTAGGTGGACAGAGAGTGACGCCCTCAGAGCCACCGAGCTGCAATGTGGATTTCTTAAGATATATAGGATCAAATTAAGAGCCGCTGTGTTCAGAGGTTCCAACTGATCAAAGCACCGTTGCCAAGGTAACCGTGCAGATTGCCATTGGGGACCTCCTTTGGGCAAGGTTTTCAGAGGGAGGCAGAGAGGAAGAATGTCTAGTCGAGGCTAAGATGGGAAAGGTCATGTCATTCAGGAGCTGTTGCTTGGAGTTGGTGGCTTAGAGGATGAGCAGCCTGCAGAGCTACAGAGTGAGGACAGTTACCTCCTGAGAAGACGTCGAGTGAAGGTCTGAGCAGGAGATGCTGAGAGATACAGTGTACCCGAGACACCTTGAAATCTGTGCATGGGTGAAAGCAATAGGAGGAAAATAATGTCTCTGAGGCAGGGTGTCACGGATCCACAGGATCAGTGCTACACCCCAGCTTTTAAACAGTCTCTTGGAGGAATCCCTTCAGTACCACAGCCCTTAAAGGGTCACACTTGTGTTTTAGGGAAGGCCATGCAGTCTTGCCTCCTCCAAGACTGAGCCTCTGAGCTCCAGCACTCCTGCTTCACACCACAGGTGCTGCCCAGCAAGTCCAACTGAGGTAGGCTCTGAGTTCGAGGTTTGTATACCCTTCAGAACCAATGCTCCTCAGCAAATGCTTGCAGCGTCACCCGGGCAATGAACAGTAGGGTTTATTAGTCAACTGGAATACAGCATTGGAAATCCGTTGGTTAGCACAGAGAACTATAGGTTAAGGCATAGTCCATCTGGCCAAGCCAGAGCAATCCACCAGCCAAGCTGTGATGGACTCCATTTCAGGCTCTGTCTCTCTCTCTCTGGTCCTTTGTCAGTCCCGGGTCAGAGCAGCCAGCCTCTTCCAGAAGCTACTCTTTTCCCACTATAAGTCTCTGCTCTGTTCTGAAGCTGTCCTCTGCTCAGCTTCCCAGCTGAGAGGAGTGTGTGGGAGGGAAAACCTCCTTCCTCTGGTCACGGATTGCTAGGTGTCAATGTTCTGGTTGCTGGGGCTTCCCGTTGTCTCTTTCAGATTCTGCATGGATACTGGTTGCTTTCAGCATATTACAGCCAGTTTCTTAATGACCCTTTCATTATGCCAGAGACAGCAAGGCAACACACATATACCTCTCATGACTCCTGCAGTGCCCCAAGAGCAGACTTAACCATTTCCCCCCACTGGGTAGCAATGCCAAGTACAGAGGGAAACAGGCACACATAGGATTCATAAAAATATTACAAAAAATTCCCACTTCGTCACACTGAGCATGAACATTGGCTTTTGTAAGAATGGTTCTACGTTGTCCTTTCTGTGAGGGTAAATACTGCAGTTCTTACTGGGTCAAAACTCCAGGTGAAGTCAATAGAAGTTTTATCTGAGAGTAGACTGGGAGGAATGCAAGGCCGGTCCTTAGCAGTTTCCCTCTTTGCCTAAGTCGCCCAGTTTTCAAAACTGCTGAATACCCAGCAGTTCTCATGGCCTTTAATGGGTGCTCTTAGGTGCCCAGCACCTTTGAAAATCAGGCCCATCCTGCGCCGGGATTTGTATGTATTGTTCACTGTCCTTCGGACTTGGTCACTATTGCATATACATAAATACAAATTTAGCTCCACCCGATACAGCCTGTTATCTAGACATCAAATGAATTAAAGGGGGAGTACAACAAGCTTAGAACTGGTCTGCCCTTGGCTGAGACTCTATATTTCAACAAACCCATAAAAAGGCTCAGGGAGCTCACTCAAGCATGAATAGTTACAAGTGTAAAAGAGTGGTGACATCGTATTTATTATTAAAGCCTTTTTAAAGCCCCACGTTGCAGATGGTTTCTGTATCTCTGGAGAATGGCAGGGACAGGGTATTTAATAAAAACTTTATGAAAAATAGAAACTGTTTCCCACGGTTAATCATAATGCCCAGGGACAAATTACCTGTGGGAATGTTATTGGAAAGCATGCACTTTATATAGTTGGTTGAGGCCAAGATTAGTATTCAGGCCAATGCATTGGGGTTCTTGGGCAAGCAGCAGCACCCCAAAACACACTGGGCTATTTGGGGGACTAGCCATGGGAAGAGACACACTGGGGCTCATGGAAGAATAGCTCTGACATAATACACAGGGGTCCAGGGGCAAACCGCTCCCCAAATAGACACTCTAGGATTCAGGGAGCAGTACATGCACCCAGACTAGACTCGAGTCAACTTTGTAGAAGGTTGATTAGCTGCTGGAAGCAGCTCGGAGATTTGGAACATCTAAAGTAGTATGGAGTAGTGGGCAGAGTGCCGGTGAGGCTGGCAGGGATTCCTGATTAATGCAATTTATCACATCGTCAATCTGCAATGCATCACAAGGATATTGCCATCACCTGTGAAATATGTAGATACAGGATGCTCCTGATTGGCAGAGACACTGAGTACCCACAACTCAAATTGGCCCCAGTGGCAGGTTCTTCAAAAGAGTTCCGCTTGCTGTGGGTGTGTGGGGTGCTGAGCATTTCTCTTTGGAAACCTGGCCCTAACTGTGGGTGCTGAGTCCTGGAAAATATGGCCCTGAGACGTATGGCAAATCTACTCCATGGGTCCATATACATACATGCATGCTGCAGAGGGATTTCTGAGTTGATCTTATGTTCTCCTAGTTCCCTCATGTGCTAAACACCAAGGAAGACAGGCAGATATCACACAATCAGCACAGGCAAATGTCCCCCCAATCAATAGCTGACTACAGTGCAGTGAAATAGTTTGTGGTCATCTAAGCTTTGTTTGTCTGCAATCATTTCCTGTAATGTTTCTCTAAAAAAGAAGCACGGGGGGTTGAAGGGGGTGAGGATGAAATTAAATGAAAGAACTTCCAAGAAGGTCTGTGTGGTTAAAAAAAAAAAAGGCTAGTGCTGAAATTTTGCTTTAAGCATCAATCTCTTGTGGATGCCGTAAACCATCTTCCTATTTATTACAGGCAATCCCCTCTTATTTAATGAAATCCCATCCATTATGCAACTTTGCAGATATCCGAGATCACTATTAGGGAGTTGGGCCTCATTATAAGTGGAGTTATTGTCCTTTGGAGATTGAGTTAATGGTCATTTGTCTTTTTCATTCGATTAATAGCAACCCTCTCGGGACACTGAATAGGTTATGTTTAGTGATGCAATGTTAAGTCCCTTCCTCCATCAATGCAGATTGCTGAACATGACCCAGATCTCTCAATACAAGGTCTGGCTTCAATGTCTTTCTTAATAGCAGCTTCTCATTTTTTAGCAGTTAAGGAGAACAGCACATTAAATTGCCAGTGAAAGAACTGGACCGGAGAGAGCGGTACAAAGAAAATGCAGGTGTTGATGGCAGTTTTTCCAGCTGCTCCTATTGGCCATTAATGGTTCCAGTAACATAGAGCTTCCCTAGCCATGCAAGAATTTGAAATGCAGGAATAGTCAGCTGCAAAATAAGACCTGGTCTACACATAAAATCTAGGTTGACCTAACCACATCACTCTGGGCTGGGAAAATGTCACACCTTGTGCAACGTAGTTAGGTTGAGCTAACCCCAACTGTCAATGCAACAGGTCAATGGACGAGTTCTTCCATCAACCTCACTGCCACCTATTGGAGAGACAGATTACCTACATCAATGGAACAACCCTTTCTGTTGATGTAGGAAGCGTCTACACTACAGTGCTATAGCAATACAGTTGCAGCTCCATAGCAGTCTCTCTCGTGTAGACACACCCTAAGTAGCTGCATCTGTGAACAAAGGACTCAAATGGGAAAATGCATCCATCCCTGGCCTTCTATGGGCTCTTATGTTCTAGATTTATGGAGTACAAGATGCACCAATGATGGGCATGCAGTAAGCACTGCCCTTGGGAAGAGCCTGAACTGGATCTCGGTGCTCACTTTGGAATACCTGATCACCCACTCTGGATCCTGTTAAACCATTCTTACCAGGGATGATTTATATCCTGGTCTCTTGCAGCCAAATTTAGGGGCTGGTGTAAATTGTCATAGCTCTCTTGAAGTTAAAGTGATAGCTTGTCATTTTTAACCAGTTTCCCAAACAAACATGTCTAGGCATGCACACACGTCAGACCTGGAAGTAATGCCCCATGATAAACTGCAGATTCATATCATACATTTATTTCTCAGGCATCTCCATCAACCCCACCTGCCCACTAACACATTTCTTGAGGGTTCATTATTTCCTCTGCCCCCTGAGCAGCTTCAATCAGCTGTCATTAAAAGATTAAATTAAAATACAAAATCTGCCTATGCCAGGAACGTTTCTGCCTTTCTCCCCCAAATATGGAATTTGCCCCACAACTTTCCCAGCCCCTGGTTATGCAAGATTCACCCCTGTGCCAATGGCAAACTGCTCTCCCATACCTAGAAATGCCATGCCTTTGCCATATGACCTCTTATTGCCCTGTAGGGCTGCGGGTGTCTAATACCATTGGAAAGGGGAGATTTCCAGGACTTGCTTTGAATTTTGAAACGGGCTGGGATACTGGATTTTAAAACTGGGTCCTTTTCAAATCTTGAAAGGTGATGTTTAGATTATTTTTGACTGTTTCCTGGCTCTCTCTGAGCTCTGTACAGTTTGACTCATGGGATAAAAATCTGGCCCCAATGGAGAAATTATTTTGGGGCAGTTCTCTGGCCTGTGTTATACAAAATTTCAGACTAGCTGATCACAAGGGTCCCTTCTGGCCTTGGAATCTATGAAGTCAAGGGGAGTTTTGCCACTGACTTCATGGGGGCCAGGATTTCACCCCTGGTAACTAAAGCTTTACAAGGAGAGGGATACATAAAATAGTCCTAATCAAATGAATAAAGGTCGCTAAAACATTCCCAAGTAAAGCTTTCCTGCGACCATGTAATGAAGACAGGTCATTGTGGTGTAATAAAGAGGCCCTCTGCTCTGTTTGTTGGTAATTTCACAGAATATCATTTGTCCCTGGCAAGCTATTCTGGTAACCATTCAAGGTAAACACCCACCTGACTTGTTTTTCTAACGTACAAAAGTCTGCCTTGAAAGACTTTAAAAAGGTCTTACGTTTTTATAATTTGTGGTCCGGTAGCACCCAGAGAAGAACTTGAAATCTAAACAGACAAAAAGTGTGTGTTGGGGCGGGGGAGACTTAGACAGAGGGAAGTGAAGGGATTTGCCTAAGGTGACCCAGCAGCAAAACCAGGAGTAGAACCCAGGTCTTCTGACTCCCACTCCAGGGGTCTGTTTGCTAGACCACCTCATTTACAAGACATTTTTACCTGCAATCTTTGAATTTCTGTTGCTTCCCCTGAGTTCCCCATTTCTCTTTAGGTAGCCAGGGACCTGCATAGGAAACAGCTTCCCCTGCACAAGCAGATCTCCCTGAGCACTAGGAAGGTAGTTCATGTACTGGAGCAGCCCACGTATCCTGGTCCCTAGTATGTATGCTTTCTGACTAGGGACACAGCCCTGGTCTACACTAAGGTCGGGGGTCGAACTAGGGTACGCGAATTCAGCTACGTGAATAACGTAGCTGAATTCGAACTACCCTAGTTCGACTTACTTACCCGTCCAGACGCCGCGGAAGCGAACTCCGCGGCTCCAAGGTCGACTCCGGCAACTCCTCCTGCCGCGGTGGAGTACCGGAGTTCGAACTAGCGCTTCCGGGGTTCGAACTATCGCGTCTAGATCGGACGCGATAGTTCGAACTCCGAGCAGTCGAACTCGCCGCGTCGACCCAGCAGGTAAGTGTAAACGTGGCCACAATCAGCTCACTAGTTGGTATGCTGTAGACAGAACCATGCACTAGCTGGGGAGGGCACTGCCTGAGAGACATAGACGTCTTTCCCTACAGCAGTGAAGTACCTCTCTTCTGGCTTGCTTGGCGTAATCCTGTCTTGCTGGGCAGGATTCTTTATGCAAAAGGCATCATTATGGGGCAAAAATACTTGGTCTCTTAAGGCTTTATGTCTCTCTTTTGAAGTCCGTGGGAAATATACTTAGGGAAACAGGACACTGAATTCACTTGAGATGAATCTGGGTTATGCTTACAATCTTGCTGTTTAGCCTAGACTTAAAGCCCTGCTGAATCTTAGCAAAGGTAATAAAAGCTTATCAATAGCACTAGTAGCGCTTAACCAAAAAAAGACACAGGATGGTCTCATGGAACAATGAGTTACTACACTGGTTCATTACCTTTGGACACTTGGTTAAACACTGATTTAAATCACATTGAAATACGCAATGTGTTGGTCTCAGGGTTTTCCCTGTAGCTATCTGTCCATATTTTACATATACATAGTAGAGCTGATCAGAAATCCCCTCCCATCCACAGGAAAGTTCATCTTTTCAGTGAAAACATGACCACCATTTATTCCCCTGCCCAGTTTCTGGCTGAAAAATCTTTTTAGAAACCAAAAGTTTTTGGATCTTGCTGTTTCAACAGAAATACACAATAACAAAAAAAGTTGAGGAAAGCAGAAAATTTCCATGAAAAATATTTTTAATCAAAAAATTAATTTTCCATCAAAAAAAATGTTGGTGGAAAAGTTTTTGACTGTCTGTAATATAGTACATAGGTCACTGCAATAGACATGGTGAGGAATTTTTCAGTGAAACTTTGTCAGAAAATGCCAAATCATCAAATTTGAAATTTTTTGCAGGAGAAGGTAGGTCAGCTTCGCTTCATTTTTATTTTTTAAACTCCAAAAAATTCTGAAAAAAGTTTTGAAATTGTTGAAACCTTTTGTCTTGACCTTTTCAAAAAGAAAAAAAATTCCAGTTTTCTGGTTCAAAACAACTTTGTGTCCCAAAATTAAAGCTAATTATAGTTTTTAAAATATTTAAAAAGGATTACAAAATTGAAACAAAACATGTTTTGATTGACCTGAAATGATTTTTTTTCAGGCAATTTTCAGTTTACAAAAACAATTTAGATTTCAACATTTCTATCTAACTTGGGATTGAACATTTTTTCAACAACATCAAAAATTTTTGGCAGGATGGGAAAACCATTTCCCACCCACCTCTGCATTTCTATATGATATTATCGTACACAGAGAGAGCCATTTGGGGCTCAAGGCTGGAGAAGCAGGGGCTGTTACAGGTCAGGAATTTGTTGTGTTGGAGAAGTTGTGTTTGGCCCTGTATTTGGAAATTCTGCAGGGCAGAACACAATAGCTTTGCTAAAAGTACACGGGGACCTTGCCCTGACATAGCAAAGCTGCAGTAGACCAAAACTGATGTGCATTGACAAAGGCGTTATGGGAAAAGATTGCAAAGCACCTGCTTGGCCCGTGCCCAGTTCTAGTTATTCACTCACCTTTACAATCACAAAATTAAAATAAAAGCTTAAAATGCTCGGCTGGATTGGCTGGCTGCAAAGAATGAAGCTTTCTCTGTGTCATCAATATTCAAGGGGATGGAATAAACACAGCCTTGCCTCACTGCGGCTGTAAGTAACACAGGGATGGAGTCACTGAAATGTAACAAGATTTATTACTTTCTCCCAAAGAACAATTGCCAGTTTGGTGTCCTCAGTAAATAATGCTCTCCTGGTGTCAGCTGGGGACACCATCAACCCAGTGGATAGTGACACCACAGTTAACCCTTTGGGGTATTATTCTCAACACCCGGAGGCTGCTACAATGTGGGATCACATGAAGGATTGTTCCTGAATGAGATGACTTATGGGAATGTCTTCCCAGAAGAGTGGCTATTGGGGTGTGTGGCCAAAATTAATTTGCCCCGTGAAGAATGAAGGAACTGACACCGAAATTCACTAGGGGATTTACCTCCAGCAGTCACAAATGAACAGCATGAGCTGACCCATTATCCTGAGCACGCTAACAGCCTGTGGGAGTCCTGCATCTAAGGCCTGGTCTACACTAGGACCTTAAATCGAATTTAGCAGCGTTAATTCGAACTAATCGCTCAACCGTCCACACCAGGAAGCCATTTAATTCGAACTAGGGGGCTCCTTAGTTCGAATTTGGTACTCCACCCCGACAGGTGGAGTAACGCTAAATTCGCACTTGCTAGCTCGAATTAGGCTAGGTGTGGATGCAAATCGAACTTAGTAGCTCCGGGAGCTATCCCACACTGCACCACTCTGTTGACGCTCTGGACAGCAGTCCGAGCTTGGATTCTCTGACCAGCCACACAGGAAATGACCCGCGAAAATTTGAATTCATTTTCCTGTCTGGGCACTTTGAATCTGATGTCCTGGCTGGACATCGGGGCGAGCTCCGCAACACCTGCAACGATGCAGAGCTCTCCAGCAGAGGAGTCCGGGCAATCCAAGAATAGAAAGAGGTCCCCAGCATGGACTGACCGGGAAGTCATGGATCTGATCGCTGTGTGGGGCGAGGAGTCTGTGCTCTTGGAGCTGCGCTCCAACAAGCGTAATGCAAAGACCTTCGAGAAGGTCTCCCAAGCCATGACACAGAAAGGATACAGCCGGGATGCAATGCAGTGCCGCGTGAAAGTCAAGGACCTGAGGCAAGGCTATCAAAAAGTCAGAGCGGCAAACAGACGCTCCGGAGCACAGCCCCAGACATGCCGCTTCTACGAGGCACTGCATGCCATTCTCGGTGGGTCTGCCACCACTGTCCCACCAGTGACCGTGGACTCAGTGGATGGCATAGTGAACCAGGACAGTTCCTACTCGATGTTCGCCGATGGGGAAGACGAGGAAGGGTCCGTGGAGGAAGGCGCAGGCGACAGCGAACACAATGCCGCTTTCCCTGACAGCCAGGATCTCTTCCTCACCCTCACAGAGATCCCCTACCAACCCTCCCCGGCCGTTAACCCGGACTCAGAGTCAGGGGAAGGATCAGGCGGTAAGTCGTATAAACAAGAAAACATTTATTTGTACGAAAACATGTATACAAAAAATAGAAATTCTATATCTAAATACTATATCTAAAAGTTTTTAACGGGAAACTATACGAACAGTAGGTCCACACACATTGGGATGGAACAATAGTCCTCCATGGACAATTCCACAAATGCGTCAAAAAGTTCCTCAAATACCCTCCGCAGGAGGTTTCTAGGAAGAGGTGCCTTATTTGGTCCTCCGGTGAAGCACACTCTTCCACGCCACGACATCCGTAGATACAGGGGAACCATCGCCTCAACCAGCATGGCCGCGTAGGGTCCCGGTCGGTGAAGTGCTTCCCTTAGCATCCTGTCTTTCTGTACTTGAGAGACCCGCCTCAGGGTAATCTCGTTCATGAAGTGCTGCATCTAATTAGGGCAATTAGCGAATAGTTACTGTTCTTAATGGTTTACTTATACTTTGCATAACAAAGCCCCTCGCTTAGCAGCCACGTGCTGTAGGCCACAGAGGAAAAGCATACATTGATCTTTCCCCTGCAGTGTCGGGAGTGGCTGGAAAAGGGTCATAGTATCTGATTTCCAGATTGCCTTTAGCAGGAGGGCACAGCTATCCGTTAACTGATAAGCATAATGTACTGTAAGGCTTACCAGGACTGTCTGCTAGACGGATTCAGCTATCTCTCCCGACTTCTCCGCTCTCCTGTGCAATGCCGCAGCCAATCAGAGCATAGCCCAAAATGTCGTGCTTGTCTTGAGACCACGTGAGACTTGTTGCCCGGTATGGTCTTGTTCATAGAAATTGACTAGACGGTGTTCACTGTCCGCAAAAATGTATCTGTTCAAGGAAATCACTAACTTTCCCCATCACACAACTTCGGCTCTTTCCCGGACTGCCCCGGCATCCCCCTCGCAGAGACTGGCAATGATTAGACGGCGAAAGAAGAAGACTAGGGACGAGATGTTCGCTGAACTGATGGCCTGCTCCCGAGCAGAGGCTGCAGAGCAGAAACACTGGAGGGAGACCCTATGTGAGCAGCATCGCACACTCATGGAACGTGAGGATAGGTGGCGGCAGGAAGACCAGCAGACCACCCAAACGCTGCTTGGTCTCATGAAGGAACAAACGGACACGCTTCGTCGCCTTGTTGATGTCCTGCAGGACCGTAGGCTGGAGGACTGGGCCCCCCTGCAGTGTATCTGCAATCGCCCTCCCCCGCCAAGAAGTCCTGGCCCCCCCTCACCCAAAAGTACAAGACGGAGGGGCGGTAGGGGCCGTGAGAACTGTCACTGAACCAGAACAGAGCGACCGTGTACCCCGCACTTCTCACGTTAGAAATTTGTAGAAGTGCTTCCCTTATAGGCTCAGCCAGTCCCAAATCCAAGTTTCATCCCCCCACTGTTTATTAGATTAATAAAAGATGTTTGCTGTTAATCACTGTTTCGGTCATGTCTTTCCTGTCAGAGGATTTTTCGGTGTATGGGGTGGACAGGGGTTTCATACTTGCACGGTATAGCCTACAGTACCAGGGTACAGACTTGGGGAAAGGATCAACTGCAGGGCACACACACACTGCAGTCAGTAGGCACCAGGGTCATTCTGTGTGGTGTATGCTGCCCCTGGTCATTCCGTAATGTGTATGCTTGTCCAGGGTCCTAGCGCCTGCCACGCCATTAATGTAAAGGCAGGCTGCCCTTTCCATGCACTTCCAACGGATCAACGAGCCTATCCGCTGCCCTGAGCCCCAACAAGAGCCCTCATCCACGGACAGATACTCACCCTTCTCCCACACCCATCACCCCTTCCTACGCACAAACCCGCAGCCCACTGCCGTCATCCAAACCCCTATGCAAAGAAGGCACCACTCGCCCCTTCCTGCAAACCCACCCCTTCCTGCAAACCCTCCCCTTCATGCACAACCACTAGCAACCGTCCCCCACCCCAGAGACCTATGTAGGAGCAGGAGGATGTCATTCCTCTATGGAACAAGCGGTCTGTACATCAGTGCACACTGTGCCCAGCACAGTATGCGTCCATGTTTCAACACCTGAACAGAAATGCAAAGTAAAACAAAGATTTATTAATAATGAGTGTTACAATTAATTTGCTTTAAAACGTGCTTTGGAAGTGGGGGAAACTTGGAGAACGGGGTATGTAACCGCAGATCGAAATCGACACATACAGACACAGGCCCAGGGTCAGTTTCTCTTGAAAGCAAGTGGAGAGTCATAGGTTACCCTGCTCTCCGAGGAAACTTGCTTTCAAAGCCTCCCGGATACACAGCGCTTCCCGCTGGGATATTCTCTCGGCACGGGTGTCTGGCTGAGCGTAAACTGCAGCCAGGCGATTTGCCTCAACCTCCCATCCGGACAAAAAGGTCTCGCCCTTGCTCTCACAGAGATTGTGTAGCACACAGCAAGCAGCAATAACTACGGGGATATTCTTTTTGCTGATGTCCGAGCGAGTCAGTAAGCTCCGCCATCTCCCCTTGAGACGTCCGAAAGCACACTCCACCACCATTCTGCACTTGCTCAGCCGGTAGTTGAAGAGTTCCTTCTCTCTGTCCAAGGCGCCTGTATAGGGCTTCATGAGCCAGGGCATTAGCGGGTAGGCTGGGTCCCCGAGGATCACTGTAGGCATCTGCACATCCCCAACCGTTATTTTGTGGTCCGGGAAGAAAGTACCTGCCTGGAGGAGTCTAAAGAGACCAGAGCTCCTGAACACACGTGCGTCATGAACCTTGCCCGCCCACCCGACGTTGATGTTGGTAAAACGTCCCCTATGGTCCACCAGTGCTTGCAGCACCATTGAAAAGTAGCCCTTTCGGTTAATGTACTCGCTGGCCTGGTGGGCTGGTGCCAGGATAGGGATGTGAGTTCCATCTATAGCCCCACCGCAGTTTGGGAATCCCATCGCGGCGAAGCCATCTATGATGTCCTGGACGTTTCCGAGAGTCACTACCTTTGAGAGAAGTTGCTCAACGATTGCGTGGGCTACTTGAATCACAGCAACCCCCACGGTAGATTTGCCCACGCCAAAGTGGTTCGCTACTGACCGGTAGCTGTCTGGCGTGGCAAGTTTCCAGAGGGCTATGGCCACTCGCTTCTGCACGCTCAGGGCTGCTCGCATCCGGGTGTCCTGGCGCTTCAGGGCAGCGGCCAGCAAGTCACAGAGTTCAAGGAAAGTGCCCTTACGCATCCTGAAGTTTCGCAGCCACTGTGATTTGTCCCAGACCTGCAGCACTATGCGGTCCCACCAGTCCGTGCTGGTTTCCCGGGCCCAGAATCGCCGTTCCACACCATGAACTTGACCCATTGCCACCATGATCTCCACTGCGCGGCGTACCCTGCTTTGTGAGAGGCCTGCGCCACTCTCCTCACCGCGCTGCCGGAGCCTCCTCACCCGATTTCTCAGCAGCTGGCTGTGGAAGAGGTGGACGATAAGGTGCGAGGAGTTGACAACGGCCATAAGTGCAGCGATGATCGCAGCGGGCTCCATGCTCGCAGTGCTGTGGCGTCCGCGCTGTAACCGACCAGAGAAGGGCGCGAACAGATTTCCCGCCGGCGCTTTCAGGGAGGGAGGGCGGTTGTGAGTGACGGTTGAATGATGACAATTACCCAAAACCACCCTCGACACATTTTTCCCCCAGCAGGCATTGCGAGCTCTACCCAGCATTCCAATGGGCAGCGGGGACTGCGGGAACTGTGGGATAGGTTCCCACAGTGCCCCGCTTCCAAAATCGACGCTGGCCCCGTTACTGTGGACTCAGAAATTCGAATTAGTGTATTTAGTATGGATACACAAATTCGAATGAATAAGGTCGAATCCACAAATTCGAACTAAGTTGATTCGAAATAGTCTTGTAGTGTAGACAAGGCCTAACTGACACTAACACAGGCTTTGCCATAGAGCAGAATCCAGGAGCTGATTCCACACATGTGCACAGCAGGAGTGACTCTATTGGTGTTATGCTTGGGTAAGTGAGAAGAAAATCAGGCTCCAGAGTTTTGTGTACCACTAAAAACAGCCAAGTCTGTCCTATGGGCTCAACACCTCATTCATTCTTTTTCCTCCACATACCCCCAAAATGACCTTGACAGTATTTCTACATTGCAGTTACAAACCCTTGGCTGGCCTGTGCCAGCTGACTCGGGCTCAGGGGCTGTTTAATTGCATTGTAGAAATTTGGGCTCAGGCTGGAGCCTGAGAGCTGGGACTTGTGAGGTGGGAGGGCCCCAGAACTCGGGCTGTAGCCCAACATCTGCTCTGCAATTAAACAGCCCCTGAGCCTGAGTCAGCTGGCACAGGCCAGCCGCGGGTGTCTAAGTGCATTCAACATAGCCTATGGCTAGAGCAGGAGGGTTCTCTCTTCCTGTCCAGAATATAAAATCCTTCTCCAAGATTCTAACCTTGGCTCTACCTACGTCACCTGGGGATTTACATAAGTGGACAGCTGAATAACAGGCCGACGGCTCTTCTCACGTACACTAGTTTTCCCACAGAGTAACTCCATTGATTTCAGTGGAGCAACTTCTTCAGGGTGGTGTCCATTAAAGGAGAATCTGACCTTGTAAGTCCAAATCACCAGCTGCTACAAACATCTTAGTTCATTCAAGCCCAGGCTGCACAGGAGTGCGAGGTTTTTCACGTGAAGAGGAGGAGCTGCGATAACTGCTATTTGTGGAGGAAGATGCCATGCAATAGGAGCTGTGGTTATTAGAACCTAGCCCCCAAATGGCTGGTGCGATATGTTTTATGCAACCCAGGTTGCAACTGGCAGTGTTCGGAAAGGTTTGAAGATGTCCTTCCTAGACCATTCACTCCATGTGTGTCAAGGAGGTCCAGGCACCACTGAAGAAATCTAAACACTTTACTAGTTGCAGTATTATTTTGGTAGCACCAGGTCAATTCCCCTAATTGCTGTGAGCTGCTGTGTCTCTCCTAGAAAGTACCTTAAAACGTCCAGTCAGTTCTTTTTAAGACAAATATCCAAAACCCACGAGGACTCAAAGGAGTTTGGGAGAAACACCGAGACAAGGATGTTCACAAATGGGGTCCTAAAATTCGGCCAAGTCCATATTTAAGCACCAAAATAAGTAGCTGATTTTCAAATGTGCCGAGAACCTTAGGGTCCCATTGACTTCCAAGGATGTCTGCCTCCTTACCCCTTCTCCTCCATTCTTGATCAGTACTGCTCCACAGCTGCAGACTGCTCTCACAGCCAAACCTTTGACTGGCACTCAATTCAGTTATGTATTTTTAATTAGAAGCCCTTAAAGCTCCATCTGGAAGTGTTTTGCATGTTAATGTCGTCTACTTTGGGAAAACTCATATCCTGATCTAATGCCAAATTCTAATTTTGTACCATAGGTCCATATCTACCTACAGTAAAGTATCCCATTAACTCTTCATTCTTGGACTGACCAACTTGGGGATAGGATGCAGGCATGTAAACTTGATAAGCAACTGATTAAAATGGGCATCAGCAAAAGATTGTTAAAAATGGATATGTCACAGTGGGGGTGGTTACAAGTGGGGTGACTCTCAGGTTACTATCTTGGCCACTGTTTTGTATTTTCATAGAATCATAGGAGTGGAAGGGACCTCAAGAGATCATCTAGTCCAGTCCCCTGCACTCATATGGCAGGACTAAAAATTATCTAGACCATCCCTTTTTTGCTTGTTAATGAGCTGGAGCAGGACTATGGAGTTTGTTTTCTGCAGTTTTTAATTGCTCCTAAGCTCTGATTAAGCACATTGCAAAGGTAGGAATTGTTATAGTTCTTCTCATTTTACAGATGAACAAACTGAGGCAAAGAGAAGTTAGGACTTATCCAAGGGCACGCAGCAGGTTGGTGGCAGAACTGAGGAAGGATCCCAGGTTTCCAGTCTGCTTGGTCAGTCTTTGTGTGAGTCAGAGACTCCTGCACAGCCACTGGTTGAGTGCAGAGCCTACTAGAAAGTGCAGCTGCCCATAACAATAATTGTTACAGGCTGTGGAAAGGGAATCTTGCACTAATGTTCAATATTTGCAGCAGTGCCGTGTTTACCCAGGAGGTGTTCACACCCAATTAATTCCCTTGATGAGAGCTGCAGACTCAGCATAGCTTGGGTCAGTGACTGCAAAGACAAAGACATTCCAGAACTCAACAATGGCTAATGGAAACATTAGCAGATGCATTGTCATATAGCTTACATCAACAATACATGTGGCAGAAAAGTCTGCCATAACCCCAGTCTATTGCATCTGGACCAAGGGCATCTCTCATCTTTTCAAAGAACTCCCTGTTCTTGAGTACAAGCATCATTAATTGCAGTGTCATAACTCATGCAGAGGATGTTCACCGAGCATTCAGAAGACTTGGGGTTAATTCCCTGGCCTGCCACCTACTTCCTGTGTGGCCTTGGGCAAGTCGCTTAGGCCCAGATCCTGTAAATGATTTAGATGCCTACCTCTGATTGGTTTCAGTGGGAGTTGGGTGCCTAAATACCTGTGAGGATCTGGATCTCAGTTCCCCATTTATAAAATGGAGATGACAGCACATCGCTACTGCACAGGGGTGCTCGGAGGATTAATTTAGTGCCTTAGCCAGTTCTATAGGTGAGTTGTAGCATAACTTAAATCCCAAGGAATGAATGGATCCTTCATCAGTTTGTATTCTCTTCCCAGATACGTAGTTTCAGCAGCAACACGGCTTCCAGTGGTGATGTTTTTCATGCAACGTGCAGGTTACTGGATGAAGGATCGAGCTGGTTTAGTTATTTTGTCAGGAAGGACTATATATATATATATATATATATATATATATATGCAGGAAGGTTGCATGTGTGTCATGACAACATAAGGTATTTTAGTAGCAGTGTATTCTCCATAATCACGTGTGCTTTGTCTATCAGAGAAGTATCTGCTATACAAACCCTATGATTCACAGACCCAGGTCCTCACCTGGCGTGAGTCAATATGGCTCCACTAAAATGAATGCAGCTACATCAATTTAAAACTCCTAAGGATCAAGCCCACAAGTTTTAAGGCCAGATGGGTGCAGGATGATAATCTAACCTGACCTTTTCCATATGACAGGTCATAGAATTTCAGCCAGTGAGTCTCTTTTTTTCATAAAACATTCCACTTCTAAGGAAAATTCAGGCAGAAATATTCATCCCAGTTATAAAGGGCTGGTCAGGAAACAATGAAACTCAATGTCAATGAAACTCAATTAAACGTTTCTATGGGAAAAAAGGGATGAAATATTCATGCAAATTTTTCATCAATGCTCTGTCCCATTTTTTGGCTAGCTCTGGTCCTGCTCTCCTTTCAGCCTTTACACCGCTGACTTTTTCTAAGGGACCGTGCTTCCAAGCGACGAATTTCCCATTGGATGCTGCAAGGCAACCTAATTTAGTATTCTATACTCTTCACTTCCCCAAGCAATTTAAAGCTTCCCCATCCCACCCCATTTTTCACATGCAGATAACAATCTGAAGTGTCTTGGCACAATGACATTTATTGAGAAGGAATAGATCCATTGTGCCAAGACCCCTGCAGAGAGAATGTAAATTGCAATCCACTTGATGGGTTTCCCCTTCTCTCTCCTTCTCTATTTCCAATTGCTCTAAGTTACCCTTAATGTTTCTAACCTCTCTAGTTTACCTTTGCCAATTGGAGAGAGTGTTTATTGACAAATCTCAATTACTGTAAAGCTCTTAAGGGGGACAGGGAGGGGAAGCCGCCTGCTGTGTGTATGCAGACTTTGAAACAAAGGCCTCCTCCACACCAGCGCTCAGCTGTTGACAAATCACATTCTTTGGGCCATCCAAACTCAGTTTCATGAAGATGCTGAGAGGCATCATTTAAAGGTGACCTAGACAGAGATCAGTTTGGCCCAGTGCTCTGCCTTGCTGTTTTTTCCTGGGCAGAGAAGGCCTGAAAGGGACAAAGAATTTATTTGGTGCTTTCAGAAGTCAAAGTCAGGTCTTGTCTACCCAACTCTCCCTGAGAGACTCTCTGAAACACTGCAGACCTCTACTAGGTCTGTAATTAGAGCTGGGTGGAACATTTTCCCCAAAATGCCTTGTTTCATCAAAGCCAAAACATTCAGAAGAGCTTAATTGGTTTTCATGAAACTTGAATCAGGAAGGTTTTTGGGTCCAGAGAGAGAGGTGATGTGAAAAACACCTTTATTCACCAAAAATGCATATATAAAATGTTGTAAAACATTAAATATTATATATTACAATATAGTTTCAGGAAGGAATCAAGAGAATCCCACTCCCTGCAAACATCACACATCACCAAAAGCTCTGACGGTAAGCTGGCATGGGATAACAGGGAAGGCCCTCTTATGGATCAGTAATTGGTTACAAGATAGGAAACAAGGGTAGGAATAAATGGTCAGTTTTCAGAAAGGAGAGAGGTAAACAGCAGGATCCCCCATGGATCTGTCCTGGGACCTGTGTTATTCAACAAATTCATGAATGAGCTGGAAAAGGGTGTGAACAGTGAAGGTGCTGAAAGGGGCATTTGCTGCTTGTTTTTCATAAGGCAAAGTCGGGTCTTTTCTGCCCAGCTCTCCCTGGCAAACCAAACACATCAAATGCAGCCATATCTTTGGAGTTCCTAGAAAAAAGGACATCCTGATTCCATTGCTTTCCTACAGTAAATAGCTCCCAGCACATTATATTCAGAAGAGCATTAGATTAAATAGATAGACAGATAGATGACATAGGTTTCAACAAAATAGGAAGTACAATTCTTGTTACAGTTTCATAAAGCTCGACAGAAGATCACATCAGCAACTGGTTAAAAAGCAGCCTGTGAAGAACACACCACCTTAGCTTTCCCAGGTTGTAATGTAGCCACACATGCAGCTTAGCAAATAATTTTTTTCAGATGGGGTAGCATAGGGAGGATTTATGGGCTGGCTTTAAGTAACTGTAGCCTGGATAGGTGAAGCAAGGCTTATGGCCAAAGAACTGGGGCCTGAGCCTCTACAGTCTTGCACCTCGTTTAGCTAACTATACTTCTCCAAAGTGCTGTAAAATGCTGACAGAAAAATCAACTGAGATTTTCAAGGCAGAGGACAGTAGAGCTGGTTGAAAAATACCAATTACTTTTCCAGGGATATTGTGGAAAAGAAATCATCATTTTTGTTTCTGTCAAAATTTTCTGTGAAATTTTTTCCATTTTTGATGGAAAATTATTATATTATTATTATTATTATTATTATTATTATTATTATTATTATTTACTTTTGAAAGTTGTTTTGAATTATTTTTTATGGGGAAGGTTTGGTTAAAATGCTTGATTTTTTTCAAAACCTGTTCTCAGTAATACCCAGATTTTAGTAAAACTTTGAACCCAAACCTGAAAATATTTTACTAACCATTTTTCAGCTTCTGTGTTTGTATTGAAAAAACAGAATATGTTGCCATTGACACTTTCCCTCATAGATTTCCACCAGAACTTCAACAACCACCACCCATCAATTAAACTCTCACTGGAACACTTCCATGCTAGCATCAACTTCCCAGACACTATAATCAGCTTCAACAATGGTACCCTACAGACAATGATAGATAAGAAACCCATGGACCACCACACCTACCTTCATAGATCCAGTAACCACTCAAAATGCACCAAGAAATCTGTTATCTACAGCCAAGCTCTTAGATATCACAGAATATGCTCTGAGAAGAAAGTCTTGGATATACACCTTTAACATCTTAAAACACTTCAAAACCCGCCTTCACCAAACAAGGAAACTCAACCAGAGAAATAGATTGCATCATAGAATGGGCCACCCAAATACACTGAGAGAACGTGCTTCAATCCAGAAATAAAATCCCCTCCGACCACACACACCCCTACCTGTCACCTACTGCCCCACCCTGGAACCCATACAGGGTATCACCAAACAACTACAACCCACACTCGATGGGAACCTCATCCTGAAATAAATCTTTCCTGAACCCCCATTTTGGGCCTTCGAAAAACCTCCCAACCTCATCATCAGAAGCAAGCTCCCCACAGACCAGGACATACCAACTCAAAGCAGCACCAGACCCTTCCAGAAAAACCTGCAGACATCTCTCCACTGCTACAATGCCTGGCACCATCCACAAAACCCCTTTCAAGATCCATGGGTCCTACATATGCTTATTACAACATGCATAAACATCATGAGAGTCTTCCATTTGGAGAGGCTCACACCCAAGCACCAGAAGCAACCTAGAAGTGTGGAGGGGCCCACTGGCAACTGAACCATGGCCCTGCCTCCGAGGCCCCACCCCCACTCTGCCTCTTCCCACTCTCTGTCCTGAGGCCCTGCCTGCCCAATGCTTCCTCCTCTCCATCCCCTCCCCATGCCCTCCACTCGCTCCTCTCCACCCCCTTCCCTGAATGGGGGGGCATGGCCTCATCACTCCTATGGAACTTCACTTCTGGCACTCCAAAAGTGGAGTCAGAGGGGTGACATGCATTGCATACATGGCATTTCCCCCCTGGCATGGTCAGCCTTTTTTGGGGAGGCTTAGCCTCCCCTGGCCTGTTTTACATGCCACCCATGACAACATGTGGTGCACCGCATCCAGAGCACTCAATGCCCCAACAACAATTATGTGGGTGAAACCTGACAATCACTATACTCTTCAATGAGTTCACACACAAAAATGATAAAAGACAATAACATCCTATCACCTGTGAGTGAACACTTTTCACAAAGTGATCACTCTGTACCTGACATACCAGACTTCAGCGTCAAAAGAAATCAGTGCAACACTTTCAAAAGACAAGTCTGGGAGCTTAAATTCATAATTTTGCTAGACACTAACAATCATGATCTTAATAAAGACACTGGATTTATGGCTTATTCGAACAATCTGTAACCCACTGACCCCACTTTCTGTCTTATTCTAAGGGACCATTCAAGATGAGGTGGCCGATTAACACCCCTATAGTTCTATGTGCTAACTACTTATGCTAAACTATCTGATCAACTTGTATTTAGCTGTGATACACTAAGTACCCTTTCCAGATCTGAGGAAGAGCTCTGTGTAATTTGAAAGTTTGTCTTTCTCACCAACAGAAGTTGGTTCAATAAAAGATATTACCTCACCCACCTCTACTTTCCAATCAAAACTGTTTCTGACAAGAAGTCATTTTTTGTCAGAATTACTTTTCAACCAAAAAAGCTTTTCATTAGCTACATAATGTATCTATCAATGTTATGGTACATATTACTTATTAAAGAAGACTATTCCCCGGATACAGCATTTATAAGTACTTTACAAAAAAGTATATACTGTCAGCGAATACATCTACTAACTAATGATTTTTCCACTTTAGAAAATACTTAGATCCTTAAATCTTTTTTTAAAAATCCATGAGTTAAAGGGGCTGTATTGTGATGAATATACATGTCTTTGTTCTGGATAAGAATAATGTGTTTACATATATATGGGTAGTGTGTAATTTATATTGTTACCTATTCATTTCCTACTTACAAGTGCTTAGGTTTGCAAGATGATGGGATAGTTAACTCCAGTGTTGTTACTTAGCAACGTTAATTGGATTCTGAATTGAAGATTTTCTGTTTTGGAAATGGCAATAGAACCTGTATCACTTTTAGAATTTTCAGAGCCAATGAAGTAACTTTAAAGCCATTTTCCCCATATATGGGAATATTCAAGAGCAGTGTTACTCAGTTTAGAGGGGCTTGATATTAAGATACAATTATTTATTGATCCCAGGCCTCTCTCTTCTATTACCGATAATAATTTCTTTTCATTTTACAGATGAGCCACCGAAGCATTAAGTGACAATAGGTCAGTAGCAGAATAAGGAACATAATGCGAGTTTCCTGCCTGCCAGGTCAATGCCCTCTTCTACAGTGCACCACATCACCTCTTTACGAGGCTGAGCTGACCAGAGGCCAGGGACTGCACTGCAGTTGGTCATGGTGACCGCTCTGTCACTCCTGAAGGGCAGACTGTTGCAACGTGCTCACCCTCTTTCCCTGTGCATCTCACGTGACCCAGACCTCCCAGCCACCGCAGCTCTTCCTTGCTCCTCAGCAAGGCTTCTCTGCTCCTTCTGCTCACTAGAGCCTAGTCTCCACTGTGGTATTTGGGGATTTCCCACTCTGAGGACAGGCTAGGGACATTGGGAGTTGTAACGGGGGGCAGTGTTGCCTAGTGGATCAAGCACCAAACTGGGACTCACATGTAGAGCTGGGCAAAATTTGTCAGGCTCAACTATTTTTCACTAAAAAATGCAGATTTGGGTCACCTGAAACATTTCATGAATTCCTGCTGAATATGCCAAAGTGTTTCTGTTGAAAACAAAACAACAAATCTGAAAAAAACCCAGAAACGTTTCATTTCGACAGATTCAAAACAAGATGTTTAGATTTTTTTTATTTGAAATTACTTTGTTTTGAAATTTGCTGCCTTTTCATTTTAAAAAGTTAAAAAAACCCTCAACCTGAAACAAAAAGTTTATTTTCATTGTTGAATAAAACACTCCATTTGTCCCAAAACAATATTTTCCCCCAACTTCTCAATTCACTCCATTTTTTTTAAATGATTGCTCTGGGGCAAGCAAAACACTTTCAAAAATATATTTTTTGGCTCACTCAGCAAATCAGAAAATCAGTTATTTGCACAGCTCTGTTCAGGAGACGTGAGTACTACTCCCGACTCTGCCACTGGCTTGCTGGGTGACCTTGGACAAATCACAGCATCTCTCTGTGCTTCAGTTTCCCCATCTGTAAAACAGGGATAATGATATTGACCTCCCTTTGTAAATTGCTTTGTGATCTACTGATGAAAAGAGCTAAGACCTGGTGTACACTATAAATTTAGGTCGACATAAGTCACATTAAGTCAATTTAATAAAGTATGTGTCTACACTACCGAGTCCCTTCCACCAACCTAAGTGGCCTGTAAAGTCGACTTCTGTACTTCACCTCCACGAGAGGCATAGCGCTTGATTCGACATCCCCGGATTGACATGGGGATACTGTAGACACTGTGTTGTGTAATTTGAATTAATTGGCCTCCAGGAAGTGTCCCACAGTGCTCCGCTCTGACCACTCTGGAGAGCACTTTCAACTCCACAGACATGCCGCTTCTATGAGGAGCTGCATGAGATTCTCAGCGACGACCCTACCACTACCCCAAAATGCTCTGTGGATACCTCCCAGGAGCCCTAGGTGACCTCAAGCAACAACGAGGAGGACACTGTTGCTGAGGAAGAGGAGGAGAAGGAGGAGGAGAATGTAAGTCAGGCAAGTGGAGGATCCATTCTCCCAGACAGCCAAGAACTGTTTTTAACCCTGGAGTCCATCCCTTCACAGGACCAGTTGGCAGTGGAGCATGATGCTGTGGAAGGCACCTTTGGAGAGTACACATTTCCAGTCAAACTGTAGGGGTTATATGCTATTATTTTTAATATTTAATCTGAACAAAAAAGTAGATGTAGTGGGTATCGGTGGCCACTCCAGCTACACAGAGGGTTCTTTCAGAAAAAGAATGTTTATGTGCATGAAATCCTCCATGGAGATCTAAAGGAAGCTTTCATGGAGGTACTCTGCAATCCTTTGCAGAATGTTTCTGGGAAGGGCTGCCTTATTTTGTCCACCATGGTAAGACACTTTCCCGCGCCACTCAAGTATTAACTCTTCTGGCATCATTGCGGCACACAGCATTGCAGTACAAGGACCAGGTCTGTACCCAGACACATGCAGCATCTGCTCCCTTTCCGCCTCTGTTACCCTCAGGAGAGTGATATCACATAGGGTCACGTAGGGGAAATGGGGGAAGTTTTCAATGCTAGCTCATAAACCGCAAACAATTCAACAAGTAATCTGCCCCCAGTATGGTGAAATCTGGGTCACACAACCACTCTTCTCCGAGTGTACCAGGGTTGTGGTTGGAAGGTATCACTGTGTATTGCAAGCAACACTGAAAAAAAGGGGAGAGATGGCAGCCTCCTGTTTGTCTCCCTCCCTCCCCAGCCTGGTGCCGCTTTTGTAAAAAACAAACTATCTGGGGGACTTTACACTGGTGCCTGTCCTCAAGCACCATCCAGGTTGCTAAGGGAAAGGGGGCTTTTCCGAAGTTCTAACCTATGGTCCCAAGGATGTCTTCACGAAAGCAGCAGCACAAGACCTTTCGCCCATGCCTTGTGGCCTTACTCACCATGGCTGTAGCAGCAAACCAACTCTTGTAGTGCCCAGCGGTTGTGATTACGTTGTAACTTGAAGTGAAGTATGTTGAGGGGTGTTTTTAAATTTAAAAATTAATCTTGCACCAGAAACAATGTATGCACTGTCAATGCTATCCTTGGGCTTTCAATTCCTTGCAGCTGAAATCTTGTCTGTAGGTGCATCCTCCACGCTGGGACAGAGACTTTCCCAGATTAGAAGCTGGAAAAAGAAGACTCGGGAGGACATGTTCAATGAGTTAATGCACACCTACAAGAGTGACAAGACAGAGCTCAGAGGATTACACTGTCTGAGAACCAGGACATGGAGGACAGGAGAGCATGCAGGAAACCAGAGTGTGCCACACAGGATGAGATGCTGCAGATTATGTGGGAGCAATCAGACATGTTGAGGCATCTGGCTGAGGTTCAAGAAAGGCAGCTGGATGCTAGAGTCCCTCTGCAGCCTATGCTGAACCTGCTGCCATCATTGCCAAGTTCCACATCCTCCTCCCCAAAACGTCTTATGAGGAGGGGGAGAGGGGGAGAAGTTTGGTATCCCTTGCACTCAACTCCTGGGGAGGGTACAAGAGGGATCAGAAGGTGCTCATTCCCACACCTTTGATTGTTATTGCAGTGCATCTGTAAGCAAGCTTTCCTTTTTTCTCCTCCCAAGTGTTATCAACCCTTTTGCCCCAGGTTAACTTACACAAAGACAGCAAAGAAAAGTGTTTGTGAGCATAATAAAACTTAACGGATTGAGGAGAAAAGGCTCTTTATTTATTCAACACATGGTGGTTACTGGGGATGGAGTTTATAGGGGAGAAAATGCAGTGCAGAGGACAGTTTGGTAAGGAACACCACAGATAAGTGTCACATTACTCTGGCTCATTGCTGAAACTGGTTTTCAAAGCCTCATGGAAACGCAGAGCCCCTCAGCGTGCTCTTCTTATTGCCCTGGTGTCTGCTGGCTCAAAATTGGCTGCCAGGAGATTTGCCTCAAGCCCTCCCTCGGTGGAAACTTTTCTTCCTTTGTTTCACAGATATTATGGAGCACACAGCAGGCAGCAATAACAATGGGGATACTGCTTTCACTGAGATCTAACCTAGTAAGCAAACAACACCATTATCCTTTTCTATGTCCAAAGGCATATTCCACCACCATTCTGCACTTGCTCAGCCTGTGGTTAAACCGGCCCTTACTGCTGTCCAGTCTGCCTGTGTATGCTTTCAGGAGCCATGGGAGCAAGGGGTAGACTGGGTCTCCCAGGATAACGACTGGCATTTCAACATCACCAATGGTTTTTTTGCTGTCTGGAAAGAAAGGACTTCCTGGCAGCTTTCTGAACAGACGGTGTTCCCAAAGATTCATACGCTATGTGCCTTTCCCGACCATCCCACACTGATGTGATCCACCAGTGCTTACCACCCTTTTGGAAAGGTGGTCTGGTGCCAAGACAGGGATATGCATTCCATCTATCGCCCAACTACAGTTAGGGAACCCCATCGTGGCGAAACCATCCACTATATCCTGCACATTGCCCAGAGTCACTACCCTTCTTAGCAGAAGTCTGTTGATGACCCTGAAAACTTGGATCACAACAGATCCCATGGTAGATTTACCTATTCCAAATTGATTCCCCGCTGACCGGTAGCAGTTTGGCATTGCAAGCTTCCATAGAGCTATTGTCACTCACTTCTCCACTGTCAGAGTAGTTCTCATTTTAGTATTGCTGTGCTTCAGGGCTCGGGAAAGCTCTTCACACAGTTCCTGGAAAGTGGCCTTACACATTCGAAAGTTCTGCAGCCACTGCTCATCATCCCATAGCTGCATAATGATGCAGTCCCACCAGTCAGTGCTTGTTTCCCAAGCCCAGAGACAGCACTCAACCATGTCAAGGTGATGTGTGCCAGCAACTGCAAATTGTTCTGCTTGTGGCATTATATTGTTCTGTGTGGTGGCTCCTGTACTGGCTGTGTATATACAGCAGGATAAGGTGCGAGGTGCATGAAATACTCACAACAATAACAGTGTACAGCTGAGCGGGGTTCATGCTTACTGTGCTATGGCGATTGCACGGGTAACCCAGGCTTGCGAAAAAAGGGCTTAGTTTGTTTGCCATTGATTTCAGGGAGGGAGGGAAGTGCATCATGGGAGGCTAATTTCATGTTCCCATAACCAGCCCGTGCCAATGTTTTGGTCCCATAAGGCATTGCAATCCCAACCCAAAATTCCACTTGGCTACATGCACTGTGGGATAGCTAACCACAGTGCAGTGCTCTGTGCGTCGATGCAAGCCCTGCTAGTGAGGATGCACTCCCCCGACACAATGAGCATAGTGTGGACATGCAAGAGCGACTTGCTTAAATTGGATGAGATCTTGCATGTCCACACTGTGCTCGATTTCCACTTACATGATGTCAACTTCACTTTGTAGTGTAGACAAACCATAAGTGTTAGTGTTATTAATGCAGGCAGCTCAGAGTCTGCTGCTAGTGGGTTCAGCCTCACTGTGATTGGGCGTGCAGCAGCTCGAGGGATTTGTTGCTCAACAGTGAGTAGACAGATGACACCTGAAATCCTTCAGCGAAACTTTTTTTTTGAAGAAACATGGCTTCATATCAAAACAACTATTCCAGCTGGCCTGAGGAGGGTGGGGAATGAACTGGCAATGATGGGTTGGTTGACAGAGTATGGAAGCGGTGAGTAGTTGAGGCATCCATGTTTAATTTGGGCCAGTATTTTGGAGGTAGTAGCCAGTCACAGAAGAGTTAGCAATATAGGGACAGATTTCAAATGAGCTCAGCATCTGCCTCATAATGGGAGCTTCAGGGTACAGTGCTGAAACGGGACCTGAGGCCTCCCAAAAACCTGCCCCCAGTTGTGGGTGCTGAGCACTTGGAAATGTGCATACTGCTATTGAGTTATTGAGCATACTGCTATAGCTTTACAAATATTAATGTGATTATTTCAAGCAATATGTAAATCATGGTGCTCTGATTGGCTGCTCATGGCTCCCACCTACCAGACAGCAGCGATTTACCTGATACAGGACTACAGAGAAGCTACCTTAACTGTGGATCAATAATTGCACAGCATCCCTGCATCTGATTCCATTTCACCATAATTATTTATAATCTTGAGTTTAGTGGAACGGAGGTCCTTTTAAAGTAAGCTATGCAACTGATGGGAGAGTCAAAATTGTTCTGAAAAAGAGCCATTCATATAATCCTTGCAGCCTGATGGGAATATAGAGTAAAAATTGAATGCATAGCATAGAGCCTAGCCAGCCATTTCAAAGCATCAAATATTTTATTCAACACTGTCACATTTGTAAAGGAGTTGAAATAGCCTAGAAGGAATGTTATTTTCTTCTGTTAGGTGAACCAAATGACACAGCTTCTGAACCAAGCTGCTACTTCCGGAAATTGAACCGATTAGGATGTATCATGGGTACGTTAACCCTATTTAATTCAAAGAACTTCTACAGTAAAATCTTCTAAGGCTATAGTTTGTGATATATCGCAAAAATTAGGCTTTTAAATTATTGTGTATAACTGCTGACTCATATCCTATTTTGGGAAACCATACAATTTCAGTCAGAACCCATCATTTCACGAGAATGGAACAAAACAAGAGAATAAAAAGGATCTCTATGAAAAAGTCGTAGATTTTTAAGGCTGGAAGAGACCATTTTGATCATCTAATCTGATCCCCTGCATTACGCAAGCCAGAGAATTTCCTCCAGTGATTTCACCATCAATAACTTGTCACTGAACTAAAGCCGTCCTCTTAAGAAGACATCCTATCTAGATTTAAAAACTTCATGCGGTGAAGAGCCCAGCATGTTCCGAGATAAGCGAAAATCATAAGGTGGAGTTAGTGAGGGAGACATTAATGTAGCGTAGGCCTGAAACAATTGGGGCTGTCAGGACTTTTGATTGCAAGTGCAGCTAACGGAGCACAGGTTAGCTATGCTTACTTTGTCTCTCTTCTGGCAGGAGGTGACAGCTGAATTCTAGACCAGCTGGAACCTTTGAATAGCTGGCAGGTCCACGTAGCTAGCGTTCACTGCCATAGTCCAGTGGAGAGGCTGCAAGCAGATGGGTGAGAGAAGCTGGATCAGCTCTGAAGGGAAGGGGCTACAGGCTCTTTGACAACCATTGATGAAGGGTTGCTATCCAGGGACTGATGTCACATGCGACACTAAGAATAATGGAGAGTCTAATCTGATCCCTAGGTTGTGGATCACCGATGATGTTGATCTGATTGATGCCCTCAACTGATGGCGCACCAGGCCCAGTGACCTCCATCCCCACCAACCCACGTGGCCAGGAACAGCAAGGTGAGCTTCTCAGGTGCCTATTAAAAGCCCCTGCCCCACAAAACCATCAATCTTGGGAACTCCAGTACAGGGCTTGACAGCTTCTTAACACAGCTGTGCAGCCTTCAGTATTGGAGTCTTCTTTATATCAGAATAAGACTCATGTTTTTTTCTCCCTACTGGGTCTCATACCAAGAGACTGTAACAACATTGCTCACACGTGTGGGTCTCTTCCCACAGTCAAGGTCAGGTCAGAGAAGCCCCATCACACCTGCTTTCTTACCATCTTTATTCCTGCAATCATTCCATGTTAAGCCCAGCTATAGAGAACAGAACCAGCACTGATCCAGCTGCACTGTCCAGCCAGGACTCAGAGATGTGTGCAAGACAAGCACTGCATCCAAGATTGAGTGAAGAATTATGCTGGTTTTGTTGATGGCTGTCCTTGCATTCAGTAGCTCAAGGTGCAGCCTAGGATTCCTGTCCTGACAGTGAGAGGTGAGACCCCTGCAGTGACCTGATAATAAGGCTTCATGCCAGAGAAGATTCCCATTGCTCTGCTTTCCAATGGCCATTGGGCACAGCCTAGATATTTTGTGACTGTCTGGAGTGGGAGAACTTGGGGTTTCTGTAATCATTCAGCTGCATTCCCAGTCAGCCAGTTCCATGTGCTGCCAGTGGTTGTTGTCAGGCAGACTAAAGGAGTAGTTAATATGGAAAACATTGTGTTTTTTTATTTCCTTCCTCTCTATCCCCTTGTCTCCCCTTTTCACCCTTCTCTTTCATGCAAGAGTGCTCCCTGGCAGTGTGAGTTAGTTTGGTTCTCCCAGGCCTTAGCACCTCTCTTTGGCTTCTGCAGATTGGTATGCAGGAAATCCAGGAAATGGATAGAAAGTGGCCTCAGAATGTATATAGTGGGGGAGGTAAGTGTTCATTCCCCCTTGCTCCTCCGTGGTGGGGGGTAGTGAATGAATAGGAGCAGTATCAAAGGGGCTACCTCCCAATCAGCATCAGGAAAGGACTGAGGGCAAATGATGGCTTCAAAATATGGAAATAGCTTTGCTGTGTTAATAAGAAAAGTCTGTTCCAAACTTGAGCGAAGTTTGCTTGCCTTTGGAGATTTATTCCTGGCAGAACTGGAAGGAAGCTGATGCTATGTCATTTAGCAACACTAAACGGGCAAGCCAAGCATTAAGCCAATTATAGCCCACAAATCATTGCACAGCAGGGCAGCACTCTGACTGCAGCAATGGGCCAGCAACTGCAGGGATCAGCAGGGAATTAGCATTGATTGGCTGCCTGGGGCCCAACAACACAGCCCTGCCACTAGCTTTCATCGCCCAGTCAATAGCCTCCAGCTGCCCTGGTATTACTAACTAGGCTCACTTCAACTCCTGCTAGGACACTGAATTCCAATTGTTTGCAGGGTTGCTGTAGCCGTCTTGGTCCCAGAATATGGCAGAGAAAAGATATTATCTCACACACCTTGTCTCTCACTGAATTTCGAGGCAGAAGAGTCGCTTCAGGCTGGGAAAGGACAAGGAACTCAGACCACTCACAAAAGCAAGGGGGTTGGAGACCCTAGAAAAGCAACACAATGTTGTCGCCACGGCCTAAGTGTGGCTGTGTGCTAGGCCTAGGCTGCGTGGTATGGAGTGTGTGCTGGGAAGGGGTAGGTAGGAAGGAGACCAGGATGGGGTCTGGGTGGACAGGATGGATGTGGTCTGAGCAGGCTGGAGGGGGATAGATTTTGTCCATCTATCCTGCCAAAAAGAATTCTTCCGCAAGATGATCTGTGGAGAGTGGGACTTTTGGGGGAGGGGAGGTTCAATTGACTAACTGGTGAGTCAATAATAAACTAAAGGGGTGCTAAGGTAGCTAATTCATTGTACAGCGCACAGCACTGAGGAAGGGGACACAATGTCAGAGAGGGGCCTGTTGGTGAACTGGACCCATTAACGTCTCCAGGAGAAACATTTTCTGTAGCTAAGGGAGGGTTTTGACCAGGCTGTGCGCCTCCATGGTTATTGCAGTGGGTGATGGGGCTGGCGTCACTACTTCTGGGCTGGGGCAGCCTCCTGCAGGGTATCAAGGGCAGGAAGAGGCCAGTCCTGGGGGGCTCAGTTACGGTGATTAGTGTTGAAATTTCAGTGTTGGAGCTCTAGTGGATATGCCTCCATTCAAGGGCCCAGCAGGCTCAGTTCCCTCAGTGTGTGTCCCTGCTTCCTCACAGTTTTGGTAAGACAACTCCCACCTTTTCATGCTCTCTGTATGTGTATATACATATCTCCTCAATATATGTTCCATTCCATGCATCCGAAGAAGTGGGGCTGTAGCCCACAAAAGCTTATGCTCAAATAAATTTGTTAGTCTCTAAGGTGCCACAAGTACTCCTGTTCTTTTTACAGTGTGTGAAGGGAGTAGTAAGGATGCCGGAGGAAGGCCATGAACCCTACACTGCCGACAACATGTCCTACCCCGTCTACTGTACTTCACTGTAGGGCGATGGGTTTGGTCATAGTAAGGAGAACCCCTATGGTTCAGTGTCTATTTCATTCTGCATTTGGCCAGCTCTGCTCTCTCTCCTATAGCAGGGGCTTCCCTGACCATAGCCACACACATGCCTGCCTTGCTGGATAAATAGCCATCCACTTTTGCAAAGCAGGGAAGAAGGCCTAAGAGAAATTGTTCCATGACTCTCACACGTACTTATTCACACAAAGCTGCATGGGGTTGCCTGGGCTTCTCCCCTAGGAGCTAAATGCTGCTTTGCAGAGTGCTCAGGTGAGAAACTCAGAGCCTTGAAGACCAGCTAAGCTCAGTTAGATGCTAATGTGGGCTCAGCTGGCGCACAGCTCACCAAATAGCTAGACTAGGGCTGATTGGAAAACTTGTTTTTCTGCTGAAAATTTAGACATAAATGGAAAAGGTTGTTTTTTATTGAAATTTAGGCTTTTTATTGGAAAACCAAAAACTGAAAAATATTGTTGGCAACCAAAATCTTTTGACCAAAAAGTGCACAGACCCCAGAAATGACACCCCAAAACGGAAAGTTTTGGCTGAAAACCAAACACCGTTTTTCAGCTGAACATTTTCAGCATTTGAGTTTATGATTTTCAGATTTGAAAAAAATCAAGTTTTCAAGGAGAGCAGACACATTCAGTCCAAGATTTTGTGTCCAATCAGCCCTAACCTAGACCTATATGTGAAACATCCTACCTGAGGCTGGGTTTGTGTGTTAGGGATGGGTGTCATTCATGGTATTAGGAACATTGCTTGAAATTCTACTTGAAAAGGCTCATTGGCCCTCTTGTTAAAAGAAAAAAAATAGTATACCCACAAAAATCATGTTAAACAAATATTAAAGTTGTAAAGTCAAGCACTCAAAAATTAGGAAATACTAGAATTGAGATTGCCTGTGCAACCTTAATTTGTTCCCTTTGAAAGTAGGCCTTATTGTATAGTATGCAATCATTTAATTAAAAGCTATTTTTTCCACAGGACCTGTATTCATTTAATGTTATGTGTGTGTCAGACAGAGAGAGAGAGAGAGAGAATTTTAGATTTAAAAAAAAGGAAACTGAAAAAACTGGAATTCCATCATGTGGCATCATATTGATGCCCACATGGTTCATCAGCAGAATTGGAACCTTTTGATCCACAGCACTGGCCTCTGCCACTTCAGCTAATGGAGTAACTGACAGCAGTAGTAGGTTGTTATCCTGTATGTGGACCAGCACTAGAGGGCGATAGGATTCTTTGCCAGGGGTTTCCCAGGTATTTGTTGACAGCAACAGAATAATGAAACCTAGTGATCTTGGGTTCCATTCCAGGCTCTACAGGGGAACGTGCTCCACAAAGCACAGATTCTTCTGCCCAGTCCTCCACCCCAAAACTCGACCTTTTCTGCCCCATCTCCACCAACCTATCCCTGTCCCAGTCCCAATCCTGTCTCTATGGCATCTCTTCTTCCTTGTCCTAGTCCCATTCTCCTCATCTAGCCAGTCCCACTCTCCACTCCTCAGATTTCTGCTCCCAGTCCCGATCTCCCTGGCCAGCAAATCCTAGTCTCACCCCTTCAGGCTCCCCATCCCTTCAGGCTCCCCATCCCAGACTCCACAGTCCCAGTCTCCCCATTTTCTACTCTGGTCTCCTTGCCCAGCCAGTCAGTCTCCATCCTCCAGGATTCTTGTCCCAATCTACTTCCCACTCCACCCCACTCCCAAGCCCTTGTGCTCTCTACATATGAATTAGACAGCTTCCTCCTACACACTTTCTGCACCCCAGCAGCGGGGTCATTGGGAGCACAAGAGAGACAGGCTACTAGCTCTCAGATCAGGTGTCCAGCCCCATCCTAGCCCAGAGCAGCTGGGAGTAGCCATTACCAGGCAAGCGGGGCTTCCCTTGGTAGCCTTGGCTTGGAGCAGCTCAGTCTCTCTGTGGGGATGGTACAGGTGCAGTCTGGTCAGCCCTAGCAGCTGTGAGGGGCTGGAGCATGCTCACTGCGGACACAATCTTCTGACATTTTAGCAGTTAAGCTCTAGCAAGTCTCTCCTCAGCATGTGAACTGTGATTTTTCAGACTTATAACATGGCCACATTTGGGCTGCTTTCCACAGGAGTAGCAAATGGCACATCCACAGCACTAAAGCCACCCCCTGCCAATTTTCAAGTCCCTGCTGCAAAGCAGGGGGGGTGCTAGAGCTTCCCAACAAAAAAAGAACGCCAGAATTTTTTTAACATTGAAAAACTGCTATTGGTTGGGGTTGGGGGGGGTATTTATTTTTGTTTTTTGGCTGGCCTTGCTCTCAAAAATGGCTGAACCATTTTGCCTGAAATTTTCCAAAAATATTCAACCTGAAGCAGATACTTGGCATGGAAAATTTCAGCCCTAGCAGTTAATATCTGGCAAAGTTGTAAGCAACTGAAAACATGGTCTTACACTGGGAAGTGTCAGGTAACCTTAATAATAATGATATCAGCTCTGCCTATAATGAATTCTATGATCTTTGACCCCTTTTTTAATTACCCAAATAGTAGTCAATTACATTTGAGGTTGATGTGCTATGTGGTATCTGCCAGTGGATCTTCATCCTAAACCCTCTTACCCCAGCTAACTCAAATGTTAACATCTTATAACTTTCCAAAAATTCAACATTAAAGATAGTGAGCAATATTCTCCTGGACAAAAGTTCCAGTTACAGCCTTATCGCTGTCTCTAAATTACCTGGATCAGCAACAATAGTCTATAAAATTCTTACAATTAAACATTTTTACTTAATAGCAATAAAACAATTATCTTAAACAAGTATCCACTGAGTGAGAGAGCCATATCATGAAGATTCAGTCTAAACACAGACAAAGACCTCAAACAGGGAAGGAACAGAAGAAAAACCGTTGTTATAGTGAGCAAAGTTTTTTTAAACCTTACAATTCATATCATACAATCACTGCACAAACAATACACTCAACATCAGAAACAAATGTCTATTGAAAGTTAGGCAGCACTGAACCACTTAATCGTATACCTAACTGGCTATCTCTACAGCAGAAGAAAAAAATCTTTATAATTCTGAGACTTTAAAAAGGCATTTTTGCTATCAAAAAATATCGCATTTATTCTTATTAATCTGCAGATTTGCATGGAAAATATGAAAGCAGAAAAACCCAATGTAACAAATTCATTACAGAAAAACAGCAACAGTTTTCTAAGAGCTTGAATTATTATTAGAATTGGTTGAAAAATGATTAGTATATTTTGTGGAAAGTTTAAAAAGTAAGGAACTTTTTTATTCAATTTGAAATTTTTTGGGAAATATTTTATTTTGTCAAAGAAACAAATGGTTACATTTATGTGGGAAATTATTTTCATTATTTTTTTTTCCTTTGGGGAAAAAAAAGAGGAAAAACTTGGTTTCCCTCAGTTTTTTTATATTTGTTTTTATTTTTATTTTTACTTTCCCCCATGTTTTCCCACTAACATAAAACAAAGTTTTGTTTCAAAATATTTTCATTAAAAGAAAAAAAAAAGACTAAAATGAAAATGGAATGAAAAGGTGTTTTCCTTTGGGAAAACAGTTTGTTGGAAAACTTTCAATCGGGGCTCATTATTGTTAGACTATTTAGTCCCAATACTGTAAGTTTTTCCATGCAGACAGATTCCAATGGGGTTCTAAGGGAGCATGGGGTTTTGTGAACATGGCACAATTTACAGGATTGGGGATTGACTCTGCACAGGCATATACCTCCTGTTACATTCTGTACCTCAAAGTAGCACCTTGGAACCTTCACCACTGTGATATGATTAGGATATGTTTTGTACAAAGTATGTCTTGTGAGTATGTCATTTTAAAAGTCTTGATATGTTGAACATTAATATATTGTTGGGTTGTAAGTGCTATTTTTGCACGTGAAGTTCTGAAGTATGGCTATATGTATTACTGAAGTATGTTGTGAGGTTGGGGACACCCACAACTAGCCTTTCAGTTAAAACAAAGGACTAGCCATCAAAAGCCAGATGGGGAATTAATGGCTTATCAACACCCACTCCACTATCCCAGAGACTGTCAGGGTGAGAAAAGCAGTTTCATTCAACACTTGCTTAGACTAAAAGTTTAGGATTTAGAACTCATGTTTCTATTTTTATTTCTTAAGGTAACTGTCTCTGACCTTTTTGCCTACCACTTATAAATCACTTAAAATCTATCTTTCTGTAGTTAATAAACTTACATTAATGTTTCATCCTTACCAGCGAGTTTGTCTAAGGTGCTTGGGAAATCTCAGCTCAGGTTACAAAGGTGCATTTCCACTTTCCTATGAAGAAGTGGCAAACGAAGTAATGAAATTACACTGGTCAGGCTCCTGACCTGTGCAAGAGGGTACAGTTCTGGAGTGCAAGGCTGGGAAGATGCAGGGTGGGGAAAGCAGGAGGAATTGGCTGGAGCCTCTCTTTTGATGGTTCTTGTGTGGCTGGGAGATCATTCATGTAACACAGTTGGGTATGTCCCTACTTGTGCATGGCTCTACAAGTGCAGTACCTATCAAAGGTTTGTAGCTTGTCAAAGCATCACAATGTGGGAGGCAGCCCAGGTCAGTGAGTTTAGAGGGCTCAGGAGTCCCATAGTCCAGGTTGCACCCTGGGGACACCGTCAGACACCCCGATACATATTTTTTTTAAAAGATAGTTCCCTCAGATTTTTCCACTAATAAAACTCATCATTCGTTCCTAGCTTAGAAAAGACATAATGAAAGATGATGATAGGAAATGAAGACTAGCCGGGGTTAAGAGAGACAACAACAGAACAGCTTTTATGGATAATCTAAAATGCTTTGGTAGCTAAAGTTAAGAGGAGCATCAGAATCAGCAAGAAAATTAAAAATATTGAGCTGAATTAAAACATTCCTCCCTTTTGCACATTACAGGGGATCCCAACAGGGCAGATTTGCTGCTTCAGAGTAATGCCAGCTCTTTTACTAGACTGAATGAAGGTGACATTTTTTGTTTTGTTTTGTTTACACAGATCCATGGACAGAAGAACAGAACAAATTTTCTTTCTTTCTTTCTTTCTTTCTTTCTTTCTTTCTTTCTTTCTTTCTTTCTTTCTTTCTTTCTGTGCTCGGTTCAAGATTCTCTCCTAATGCACAAAGTGAGAGCTCTTCAACTAGAGGTTCTTCTGACACTTTTCAGGGCACCCAGAATGGTGAGCAACTTTGTTGTTACCTGTCCCCAGTGCCAGGAAGTCTTGCCAGCTGAGTGTTAGCTCCCTACCACAACCAGCCTGTCAGCCACTCAAGCACTCTCCTCTAGTCTAGGCTACACCAGCCCAGCCTTTGCCCTGCAGGATGACACTAGATGCACCTTGAGTCCCTTCAAAGTTCCCTCCTGTGGTGTCCAGTCCCTGATCACCAGAAACCCATAGAAATTGCACATCCTCTGTTCCCAAAAGAGCAGCGAACTCCTGTGTTATCCTACACCACTGCTCCTGTGTCACGTGCAGCACTTGAGCCCAACTGTAATAAAAACAAAGGAAATGTATTGAAGACTGACTAGAGATTCAAATAGAAACCCTCGAGGAATTCCACCGAGATTTTAACAATTTCCATCCCACCATCAACCTCAGCCTAGACCAATCCACACAAGCGGTCCATTTCCTAGACACTACTGTGCTAATAAACGATGGTCACATCCATACCACCCTATACCGGAAACCCACTGACCGCTATACTTACTTACATGCCTCCAGCTTCCATCCCGGACACACCACACGATCCATTGTCTACAGCCAAGCTCTAAGATACAACCGTATTTGCTCCAATCCCTCGGACAGAGATAAACACCTACAAGATCTCTATCAAGCATTCTTAAACCTACAATACCCACCTGCTGAAGTGAAAAAACAGATTGACAGAGCCAGAAGAGTACCCAGAAGCCACCTACTACAGGACAGGCCTAAAAAAGAAAATAACAGAACACCACTAGCCATCACCTACAGCCCCCAACTAAAACCTCTCCAGCGCATCATCAAAGATTTACAACCTATCCTTAAAGATGATCCCTCACTCTCACAGATCTTGGGAGACAGGCCAGTCCTCGCTTATAGACAGCCTCCCAACCTGAAGCAAATACTCACCAGCAACCGCACACCATACAACATAAACACTAACCCAGGAACCTATCCTTGCAATAAAGCCCGATGCCAGCTCTGTCCACATATCCATTCAAGTGACACCATCACTGGACCTAATCACATCAGACACACCATCAGAGGCTCGTACACCTGCACATCTACCAACGTGATATATGCCATCATGTGCCAGCAATGCCCCTCTGCCATGTACATTGGCCAAACCGGACAGTCTCTACGCAAAAGAATAAATGGACACAAATCTGACATCAGGAATCATAACATTCAAAAACCAGTGGGAGAACACTTCAACCTTTCTAACCACTCAGTGACAGACTTGAAGGTGGCAATTTTGCAACAAAAAAACTTCAAAAACAGACTCCAAAGAGAGACTGCTGAACTTGAATTAATATGCAAACTAGATACCATTAACTGTGGTCTAAATAAAGACTGGGAATGGTTGGGTCATTACACCAATTGAATCTATTTCCCTATGTTAAGTTCTCCTCACACCTTCTATGGGCCATCTTAATTATCACTTCAAAAAGTTTTTTTTCCTCCTGCTAACGATAGCTCATCTCAATTGATTAGACTCTGCCTGTTGGTATGCATACTTCCACCTTTTCATGTTCTCTGTATGTATAAATATCTCCTGTCTGTGTGTTCCATTCTATGCATCCGAAGAAGTGAGCTTTAGCTCACGAAAGCTCATGCTAAAATAAATTTGTTAGTCTTTAAGGTGCCACAAGTACTCCTGTTTTTTTTAAATAGAAATGTGTGAGTGATGGAAATAAATAGTTATAAGAACATAAGAATGGCTGTACTGGGTCAGACCAAAGGTCCATCCAGCCCAGTATCCTGTCCACTGACCGTGGCCAATGCCAGGTGCCCCAGAGGGAGTGAACCTAACAGGTAATGATCAAGCGATCTCTCTCCTGCCGTCCATCACCACCCTCTGACAGAGGCTAGGGACACCATTCCTTACCCATCCTGGTTAATAGCCATTATGTACACAACAAAATCACAAAACACCAACTAGCGCCTACACATATTAATAGTCACCTTTCTTATCTAACAGAGTAGGTTCTCACCCCAAAATCCAGTCTTCTGCAGCACTTGCTACCCCAAGGAGCCAGGAAGCAGTCTTTCATGAAGCACCCACCTCATCAAAGTACCTTCTCAGTAAATGGATGCAAAGTGTCTTTCTCCACTGTAACAACAAGGAGTGGGTAAAAAACAAAAGCTTATGCCCAAATAAATCTGTTAGTCTTTAAGATGCCACCGGACTCCTTGTTGTTTTTGTGGATACAGACTAACTTGGCTACCCTCTGATACTTTTCTCCACCTTGTGATAAACTGAGGCCTGGGCTACGCTGCAGAGTTAGGTCAACGTAAGGCAACTTACACCAACATAATTATGTCAGTGTCTACACTACAGCCCTTCTCCTGCCAATGTAAGTGCCTTACTACACTGACAGCATAACTCCATACTGTCCATGTAGACATTGCGTGACTTACATTAGCAGTTGGCTGTCATTCTTGCCCATGAAATTGATAAGAAAGGCTGGTAGACTCCCTACGGTGAACCCTGCACTCAGCTCACAAATCGGGCTGTCACCCCAGGGCAGGTAGGGGGCTCCACGTAGAGCCTGGCTGCCTTCCAGGCTCCTGGTTCCCTGCTCCCACAGGGCTGCTGCCCAGTCTGCCTGATCCCTGCTCCGAGCTGGGCTGCCCCTCAGGTTCCTTGTAGGGAGCCTTGCTGCACCCAGGCTCCACATTCCCTGGGAGTGGCAGGGTGTGGGGCACCAAGATCATATGGGGGGCATTGGGCTCCCGGTGGGGAACAGAGAGCCCAGACAGCACTGGGAAGCCAGGGGGCAGCCAGGCTCCCAGCCTGGAGTTGAAAGCCCAGGCAGCAGTTGGGCTACTGGCAGGGAGCTGCATATGGAGTTGAGAGCCTGGGCTTTCAGCGCCATCCCCCGCAAACTGCTCTTCTTAAGTCGGTGGAAGTGCTCCTGGTGAGGATGTGAACCACGAACAGAAGGAGGACAGTGTGGACATGAAAAACCACAGGAATTACTGCAGTGGCTGTCAGTCAACCTAGCATAGGTCGACTTACGTGTGTAGTGTAGACATGCCCTGAATCAGTTTTTGGTCTCTGTTCATAGACTCTGTCCCTCACTGCCATGTCATCCCTTTTCACTTCCAGGTGGTTTCCATGTTTATAGTTTGACGGTTTTCCATTGACTTTTCTGGGTTATTGCAAGGGTGGGCAATTGAACAGTACATTACATCACTGTAAGCTGGGGAAGGTGACAACTCCAAGCCCCCTGAATGGGCCATTACCCTGACATATTATTTCCGGGTGCCTCACTTTTACTCCAAGACCAGAGGGGCATAATATAGTTATATTATTCCTTAAATATTACCCATGCACACATCTCACAATGATTATGAGGATCCATAAGTTACAAGGTTTCAGTAGAAACTTCACATGCTGCTCTTTATATATAAATACCATGAACATTAGTTGTAGTGAGTTTATCAAGTCTGAGGCAGGAGTTGCTTGTAAAGATCCATGAAACCTTTGCCAGCTGGCACCAGTGGGCCTCTGTGTTACAGTTCTCAAGCTGAGGGGAGCATCTACCCTGAATGGGAAGGGGTGCAGCTGGATCCATCCGCCTGGTGTGATCAGAAGGGGATCCCAGTATGGAAAAAGTTGAGAACTGCTCTCATAAACCAAGGCCAGAACAGAGCTGAAATGAGTATTCCTCACTTTTATTCAGAAGAGCTGATCTAATTAAAGAGGGCTCAACAAAAATCATGCATACTGTGGTACTGGCCGAAGGTCACAAATAGGAGCAGATCTTCATTGTGTTAGGTGCTGCACAACCTCAGGGACACATGGTCTGTGTCTGGGAGAGCTCTTAGTCTAACGGAGAAGATAAGCAAAAATAAATGAACCTATACAAAGCCTCAAAGGTCCATAGTGTTATGTTCACAGCTTGCATGGTTCCTTATGGAGCCCCCAAACCTGCAAGCGGGACCAGGAAACCTTCCCCACCACTACTCTTTTAAAGTGAGACCTTGCAATTCCAACCCAGTCCTCAATACACCCCACATAGATTGGTATTTTTTGCCGGATAGCACCTATACTGTGCTTTGCAAACAGGTGCTGCAGCCTGGTGCTTTATCCCTCTAGCTTGGGGAGTTCATAGAAAGCCTCACACTGGTTTCTCTTACCCCACCCTATGCAACAAATCCACCACAACTGGGATCCCAAACCATCACCCTGGCCCACTGCTGCTAGAATTATGTGGAGTAAGTCCCCAGGCTGGGCCACCTGGGAACTGATTTGGCAGAAAGTAAAAACAGCAGAAAGCTAGGAGAGGGCAAAAGGACCTATAGTAATATGGAAGAGTTGGCAAGAATCCAACACCCCCCTCCCAGTTACTGAGGGACCAGTGGCCTGGATCCCAATAATCTAGTACCGTGTCTCCTTCTGCTGCTTCAACTATGTGGTCCAGAAGGTCAGGATATAAAGAGCAGGCAAAGTCCTCTGTTCCCCATTGAGTCCAAAGAGAAAGGGCAAGGGTCTGTTCTCACCAAAAAGAGTGTGTTCAGCAGTCAGTGGTAATGTTATCTATAACTGGAGGTGGTGGTGGTGGTGGGGGGGAGTTGATAGAATAATCTTTGGTCAGAAAATGCCAATTTGTCAAAACCGAATCTTTTAGAGGAATGTTCCTCAGGTCCAGAATGGAATTTTGGGACAGACAGTAGCTAATAGCCTGGCAGTTCAGGTGCTCGCATGGGATGTAAGAAACCCAGGCTGAAGTCCCTGATTTGGATCAGGGTCTTGCACTTCAGTCTTCCCCATCGCATGTGAGTGGCCTGACCACCAGACTACTGGCTACTCTTGGGTTGGGCTCTCACTTTCAGATTTTTTTCTGAAGACATTTTGGAAAGGTCTCTGTTGCATTCCGATATGGCAGGAAAACAAAAGGCAAAACCTCAAAATGTTCCCCGATGCAGAAATCTTGTTTTCCAGGCAGCTCTTTGCGCAATGCCGTGGAGCTCTGAGGCTGCAGCTGAGGTCAGGGCCCCTCCTGGTAGGCACCGTACATATGCATAACAAAAGATGGTTCCTGCCTAAAATCTATACAGTGTCGTCAGACATAGGTTATGTCTGTGCTTGTGGCTAGGGAGGTGATTCCTACCTCATACAGACATGCTTGTTCTAGCTCTTGTTGAGCTAGTCCTGAGCAGCAGCATGGGTTAGCCGCCCTGAGTATGTACCAAAGGGGCCAGGTGGGTTTGTATTCAGGGTAACTAGCCCATGCCCGTGTGACTGTGACTACCTTACTATTTTTAGTGCACTAGCTCGATGACCACAAGCGCAAGTGTATCTACTCACGCTGGGGATCACACCCCTAGCTCTGAGTATAGAGACAGCCACAGAGTGGACAAAGAAGTGTTAACAAATGGGGTTGTGGAAGCACTGAGATTAAGTGACTTGTCCAAGGGCACCAAGAAAATCTGGAGCAGTCAGGCGGGGCAGCCAGGTTTCCTGATTCCCAGCTGATTGCCTTAACCAAAAGATCAACCTTTCCTCGCTCACTGCAGGGCCCAAACAATCCAGCTCTCATCTCTTGACAACTCTGATTGCATCACTCCATTCCACTCTTTTCTGGTCTGTTGCTACAGGAAGACATGACCTTGTTAAGGTCTCTGGGACTCCTGTAGCTGCTAATCATGGCCTATTTACAACAATCAAGCATCTGCACTGGCTCCTTTGCTTTCTCAATAACAATTCATTTATAGGTCAAAATGACCTTCTCTTCCCTCTCACCTGCCTTACAAAATGTTTGTTAAGTTCAGCATCACCCACCCTGTTCACTATGGCTGTCTGCAGTGGAAGGTTGCCTGCCATCTCCCCCTCTGCTTGCCTCCTCTTGGGGTGTCAGGGGCTGATGTGTGCTTGCTCCCTAATCTTGTGTCTTCAAACGATCCACTGTGACATATTTCCAAGGTCTAAGGGAAGGCGTCAGGGTGACCTGCCCCAGCGAAGCAGGCAGACACACACACACACACACACACACACACACACACACACACACGGCCATCACCCCTAGACAAAAAGAAAAAGGAATATCCCCTCTTCTGCTGCAATCACTGCAAACCCAGGGAGGAACAATGTGATGAGTATAGTCTCAGCATGGTTTTTCAGAGCATCTAATCCAGAAGGCACCACTGGGATCATCTAGTCTGACCTCCTGCATAGCACTGGCCACAGAACCAAAACCGTGTGCAGGATTCCAGCAGCAGTCACACCAATGCCAAATACGAAGGTAATAGAACCTCCGACTCCTACTGAAAATCCCCCAGGATCACATTAGCCCTTTTGGCCACAGCCTCACCGTGACAGTTCTCAGGGTACCCAGGACTAGAAGTCACCTTGTTGCCACCTGTCTCTAGCATGAGGGAGTCTTGCTGGTGCTTAACGGGGTGTTAGCACCCTAACACCACCAGCCTTTCAGCCATTCACGCACTCTCCTCTGGGCTGTGCCAGCTCTGACTTCGCCTTGCGGGTGAACACAAGGTGCACCCCAGTCTCCTTGAAACATCCCTCTGTGGAAGCCAGCCCCTGGCACTGGCTGCTCAAAGACATCCCTGATCCTCTGCCCCAAAGCAGCAGTGTGCCCCAGTTAACCAGTTTACCTTAAATCCACCGCTCCTGTGCAACACACAGCTCTTGTAATAGAACGAGATACGGTTTATCTAAGAAAGAACAGAGATTCAACTAAAAACAAGGGTGAGTGATGGAAACAAATGGTTACAATACAAAACAAGATCATAAACGTGAGCTAGGGACTACCCTTATCAATAGGTCCCTTGCCTATCTAATAAAGTATGTTTCTCTCCCAAAATTCAGTCTATTGCAGAAGTGGCCAGGAATCAGGATCCAAACTTTCATGAAAATATCCCTTCTCACAAGATGACTACTCAGTGAATGGATCCAGAGGGCCTCCCCACACTCTGTTATACTGAAATAGCCATTTGTCTTTAACCATAGACAGGGCCAACCCCTGTCTGTTGTAATGTTCCTTCTTGACCTCTGTCAAAGTTAGACCCAGGACTCACAGTTTGTTAGACCACTCTGTTTTATTAGCACAGTGCTCTGCTAATAACACCCAGATAATGTGAGCACCATGCAAAACACAAACTATCTTATTTATACAGATAAAAGGGTGAGAACTTAACAAGATAACAAAGGAAGCAGAATCAGATACGTTTACCTGGGCTAGGCATGCATATCTTATTTCCTTACTAACTATTACCAATCTTCTGTTAATGTTTCGCCATTAGCACCATTGTTTATGCCTAATGTTTCTTTTCCTGGCACCTGTATTTCAACATTTCTTATTTCTGCTTAAAGGTACATACAACATTTTTTTAATCCATTCTTATTTTTACAATATAATTCATTCTACTTTCACACCTCCAAGGGGTTTTGATTGTTTGCAGTTGTCTTTTATGGTTTTCCATTGACAGTTCTGGGATGAAGCAACGGTGGACAATTAAGCCTGGCATTATATCACTGGCTGACCAAAGAGGGGTGGCCAATCCCTCAGCTTGAATATGCCATCACCGAGTAATATTGCTGCCTGGTGACCCCTTTAAACCTTAAGACCAACAGGGCATAATTTTCAATATAGTTACAATATTCCTTAAATAGCAATATCACCCATACATACATCACACCAGGATTAGGATGATAGTCAATGAGGAGAAATACAAAGTACTCCACTTAGCCCTGGTCTACACACAGCCCCTGGTTCGAACTAGGGTACGCGAATTCAGCTACGTGAATAACGTAGCTGAATTCGAACTACCCTAGTTCGAATGACTTACCGTCCAGACGCCGCGGAAGCGAACTCCGCGGCTCCAAGGTCGACTCCGGCAACTCCTCCTGCCGCGGTGGAGTACCGGAGTCGACCGCGGCGCTTCCGGAGTTCGAACTATCGCGTCTAGATCAGACGCGATAGTTCGAACTCCGAGAAGTCGAACTCGCCGCGTCGACCCGGTGGGTAAGTATAGACGTGGCCTTAGGAAGGAATAATCAGTTGCACACATAGAAAATGGGAAATGACTGCCTAGGAAGGAATACTGCAGAAAGGGATCTGTGGGTCATAGTGGATCACAAACTAACTATGAGTAAACAGTGTAACACCATTAAGTTTGAGATACTGGCTGGGTGGCACTGGACTCTATGGGCTTTTTCTCTATAGAGCAGATACAAAGGCAGCTTCCCCACCCTGAATCACAAGGACATCTCAGCCCTGGGCTGCTAGGGATACGCTGTAGGTTGGTTTTCAGGCTTATTCATTCATCCACCTGCCACCTGACCCTGTTGGCAGTGGAACCAATTAAAGGGGATTTTCTTTTTATCATCATCATTACTGCAGTAGCACCTGCAGGTCCCCACTGAACTCAAGGTCCTAATGTGTCCCTGCCCCGAACAGCTTATATCAAAATAGACAGGACAAAGGACCTATGTTATCCCCATTTTACAGACGGGGACCTGAGGTTCAGAGACTTGACCACGATGACACAGGAAGCCTTTAGCAGAGGCAAGAATTGGACACATCTTCTGTCCCACTCCAGTGCCATAACCAGAAGATTAGCCTTCCCTTTCTCTCCTTTGATAAGGTGGACACTTAGCTCCCAGGGACTGGACTGGGCCAACCAATTTCATCGCACAAAGGATATACTCTACAATGCCAGCTGTGCCTCAGTTTCCCCATCTGTAAAATGAGGATAATGATACTGACCTCCTTTATAAAGTGCTTTGAGATCAACTGATGGAGAGTGCTAAAGAAGAGCTAGGCATTATTATTATTGCCACACTGGCCTTGTAGAGAGCTACATTTGTGAAGAGTCATTGAGAAGTTCGCTCAATGACAAGCTGGCTGGAGTGACCAAGACTGGAGCTTTTTATGAAAAATTCTAAAAGTCACTAGTTTTAGGACAGAAATCTTGGCCTGGCAAACAGCCCTCCCAGCATCCACCCCCTGAGTCTTCCTGTCCATAACAGGAAATAGAGGAGTTTACGAACTATCTCATATAGACCTGAGAGGAGGATGACAATCCATTTTTGTGGCAACTGTTGAGGTTTTGAAATTTGGTTTTATTGTGTATGGGATTTTGAATGTGGTTGCAAAAATGGAATTGTGGCAAAATTAAATCTGAAAATGAACCTCTCCAATTTGCAAGCCCTACTGGATAGAGCTCTGGTGTGGGAAAAACACAGGTTCAAGTCCCTGTTCCAGACCAGAGCTTTTCATCCCAGATCACTCTGAATCAGGCAGAGCAAGGACCTCAACTTGGCCCTCTACACCAGGTTACAGAGCATGAGAAAGGATCTTTAACCCTTTCTGATTAAAACATCATTGAAATGGATACATCTGTGCAAACATTTTGGTTTTGATGAAACAACATATTTTGTTTCAATTTCATATCGTCAAAAATGTTCAGACCAGCTCTAATATCATATGCATATTTACTTCCCATTATTTACAAAGCATTCTTAGAAGCTCAAAACTAAAATTCCTTTCTCTTCAGAGACAGTCCTTTCCCATTTGGAAAACACTGACTTTTTTTCTGTGTATCTAATGGATCTTAAACTGGTTTTTTTTTTAACTTCCTTGTTTGTCTAGCACTGCTGATGTCAGAGGATGTAGGTGAGATTTTTTTTAGTTAACGGATGCTAAAGAGGGTATGTGGGGCCAGCTTGTCAAAAGAGCACAGGACCGGAAAATGGGAGTTTTACTGTTGACTTCAGTGGGAACACAGTTTACTTCCATTGAAGCCAATGACCTGAGTTAGAGCAACACTCAACACTTCCAAAAATCCCACCCTAAATGAGGGAATACAAATAAATCAAGTAAATGAATCTGAAAGACAAGGCTGGTGAGGTAATATCTTTTATTGTACCAGCACGGCTACAGCAACGCTGCAAAAAACAATGGAAGATATAAATTTTGCTGTCTGAAATGCAAACTCCACAACGTGAAGAAAAAGGAAGTTGGACACAACAGCGACCTCTACTTCCTGAGCAAATGCAAGAAACAAAATATCATCCCCTGAGGACTCCCCAGCTATAGCTTTTTCACCACTACATATGACTCTAGATATGCAGAACAGCTCTGCAAATGGACTTCAGGAAAACTGAGGGACCGTCTCCTGCATGCCAAACATAGTCTAGAAGGGAGCTCCTCAAACAAGAAATCATCACATACTCCCCCACACTGGAATGAGAAAATAAGTTGGTCCAATAAAAGATACCATTATCTCACCCACCCTGTCTCTCTAATATCCTGGGACCAACATAGCTAAAATAACACTGCAAACAACTAAGTAAATCTGGTCCATTCTGGGCATCTCTGTTTAAATGACACAGAAACAGATAATGGAAGAAACCATATAACCTCTCATGTTTGCAGACATTCATATAAGCATCCCAGCTGTTAGGAGACTCAGCTGAACCTTCACTGGGGTCTGCCTATACTTGGTTATTATGCATCCAACTATTCAGAAGGTTTAAAATATACCTTATGTACTTGGACAAAAAAGCTCTGACATGTAGAGAATTGGTGAATACTTCATAGATAAGACGGTCAGAAGAGATTGCTGTTATTATCTAGTTTGACCTCCTGTATCACACAGGTCATAGAACTTCCCACAGCAACTCCTTCATCAAGCCCATAACTTCCAATTGAGCTAAAACAGATCTAATACTGGATTGCTTTGCAGCACACTGGGGCTTCTGGGACTAATGGGTTGGGACACTAATGAGAATGAAACTGACATGCAGCAGTTACTTAGCAACTTTCATACAGAAGGATCGCAAAGTGCCTTACTGGGATCATTTCACTCACCCAGGAAATGGGGGTAATTTAGCAGCACACAGCAACAATGCACCAATTCTTTTTGGAGATGAAGGAAAAAATATTTTAGCCAATAGAAGCTGTGTGACACTGCATCCCATATTCTTCATAGGGATATTATTATGATATGATTGTAACATAATTATGATGTATTTTATGCAAGACAGGTCATGTAAGGTGTCATTGGAAAAGTAATGATTTGTTGAATATGATTATCCTATTTGTATGTATTGTGACAAAGTTCCTCCTCTACCTTGGTGGGTCCTGCGCTTATTGGTGGATTTGCTCACCTCAGTGATCTTCCCCTCTGGTGGAACCCGCAGTCTGGGTCAACTCCTCCTGTGTCTGATCAGGAGTTGGGAGGTTTGAGGGGAACCCAGGCCTGCCCTCTACTCCCATTTCCAGCCCAGGGCCCTGTGGATTGCAGCTGTCTATAGTGCCTCCTGGAACAGCTACAACTCCCTGGGCTACTTCCCCATGGCCTCCCTCCAAACACCTTCTTCTTTATCTTCACCACAGGACCTCCCTCCTGGTGTCTGATAATGCTTGTACTCCTCAATCCTCCAGCAGCACACCCTCTCAGCTCCTTGCGCCTCTTGTTCCCAGCTCCTCACAGGCACACCTCACTGACTAACTGGGAGGCTTTTAACTAGTTCCAGCCAGCCCTTGATTGGCTTCACGTGGCCCAATCAATGTAGCTATCTCCACTGCCTTCTAGAAAGATCTTAATTGGTCCCAGGTGTCTTGATTAACCTGGAGCAACTGCCATTTGTTTACCATGGTACCAGGGATTTGTTTAGCCTGGGGCTAACATACCTGTGCCTCATTACTTTACTGTAGCCATCTGGCCTTGCCCCATCACAGTATGTATCAGTTTTGTATCTGAAGTTATAAATACTGACTATGTATCTGTACTTCAATTGTACTTACACCTGGGTAATGGTCAGTAGACAAGATGCCCTAGGAGAAGCTTATCTCCCACCTGGTGAGCCTTCCTGAGAACATGCCAGACAGCCGGTAAGTAATGGCTGCTATGACTCTGCAAGGACATGTGACCCACCACACGATCATAGAGTATCATAGAATATTAGGGTTGGAAGGGACCTCAGGAGGTCATTTAGTTTAACCCCCTGCTCAAAGCAGGACCAATCCCCAGACAGATTTTTTGCCCCAGTTCCCCAAATGGCCCCTCTCAAGGATTGAACTCACAACCCTGGGTTTAGTAGGCCGATGCTCAAACCACTGAGCTATCCCTCCCCCACTTGTGGACTCCATCTTGTAATGTCAGTATTTTTCCACAAACCGGTCTGGGATCCAAGTTTTGAAACAAAGGGTTCTTGCCATATGCTATAGCTATATAAGAGAGGGAGTGACATCATCTGTGGTTCTTCATTCCCAACACAAGACGACTCCTGGAAACACCTGAGGAACAAAGACTGAACTAAGGGAAGTGCTGGACCCAGACAAAAGTGATTTCTAGCCTGTGTATGAAAGACCTGGGGATTCCAAGCTGTAAAGCAAGTGTAGCTTGTGCCTTAAGAATCTGAAGCCTGCTTGTACCATCTCTTAGGGTGAGAAACTGCTAATTCATATTCATAATCTAACTAGTGTTTTAGACTTAGTTTGTGTTTTGGTTTGTTTGCTAGCTAATCTGCTTTGATCTGTTTGCAATCATTTATAAACACTTAAAATCTATCTTTTGTAGTTAATAAACTTGTCTTGGATTTGTCTAAACCTGTGAGTTGGAATGAAGTGTGTGGGACTCTTAGCTCAGAGAAGCTGTTGCATATTCCTCTCCCCACTGAGGGGGGGATGAAATCTATGAGTATATGCTGTACGGTTCCCTGTGCAGTGGCAAGCCAGTAAAATTTTGGGTTTATGCTCCAGAGGGGGACGGTGCCTGGGGAGCTGAGAGTTACCTGGGCTTCAGCCTTTCTATTGTTGGTTCACATGCAGTGGCTGGTCAGAAAGCCATGTATTCTAGAGAGTGAAGTTCAAATCCAAAGGAGGTCACAGGTAAAATGAAGTTGGTGGTCTCAGTCTAACCAATAGCTAAATGGGCAATTTGTATTTGAAATCCAGCACTAAGACTGCAGGTGACACAAGTCAGGGCTATGGTAGGTTGGCACATCAGTGGGGTGTGGGTTCAAATCCTGCTCTCACACATTAGGACAGGGGTAGGCAACCTATGGCACACGTGCCGAAGGTGGCATGTGAGCTGATTTTTCAGTGGCACTCACACTGCCCAGGTCCTGGCCACCAGTCTGGGGCACTCTGCATTTTAATTTAATTTTAAATGAAGCTTCTTAAACATTTAAAAAACCTTGTTTACTTTACATACAACAATAGTTCAGTTATATATTATAGACTTATAGAAAGAGAACTTCTAAATGTTAAAATGTATTACTGGCACACGAAACCTTAAATTAGAGTGAATAAATGAAGACTCGGCACGCCGCTTCTGAAAGGTTGCTGACTCCTGCATTAGGAAGCCATTTGCAGTACAAAAAAAATTATTGGTCCTACAGATTCATAAATAATGATACATGTTCTTATGTACCAGTAGATGGCGCTTCCAGCACTGCCAAACCCCCTGTTGAAAGCCCCCACCCCAGTCATGAGATTTTAAAATAAATAAAACTCTGGTGCTCTTTTTATTTGCTTTATGGCTTTTGATCCTTCAAGGGAGGTGGGAAGGGTCACATGTCCCAGCTTTTCTCTGCAGCCATGAATCTTACTTTGGTTTTCAAATGAAAGCGGAGATTATCACATAATCACTAGACTCAGGCAGCTGGGGCTTTAAGAAAGAACACCAAACTTTGTGAGGTTTGCAATAAAATCACAAGAATTGGCAACACTCTCCTCTTTCTATTAGCTATCTACACATACTCATCTATATATAGTTCTCTCTCTTAATGAAGCAAACCTTACAAGCTGCCATGAGCATGAAAATCATTGACAAAGCAGAGAAGAAAAGCAAAGGTTTTCTATAAATGCAAGTAAAACTATTCCAAGTGCAGTTTCACGTAGAGTATTTTACCATCTACAACAATAAATTCCTCTCTAGACAGATAAATGCCCAAGAAAGAGCCTGGAACTAAATTGACCTCTCTCTATTTATTCAGCATGTGTGGGGTCTAATCGTTTAGTCACAGGCCCAGTGGGCCTGGAAATCATCACTTTGATTGGGAAGTCAAGTTGTTGAAAGCAGACGGAGGAGGAAGAGACTAGCTGAAAGAAAGCTGCCCCAACCCCCAGCAGTTTACTCAGGGCAATTCTTTCAGGTAGGGGGAGAGAGAGCAAAGAAAGACGCTGCTGGAAGAAGCACTTCATTTGAAATGGATTTTGTAGCCTCCTCTCCCAGGGAACGTGGATTTGGGGTCAGCCCTTTAATCTTCTGGAAAAGGCTGCTGAAATCAGACCCACTGCAGAAACCCTTTTGTTCAGAGAATCTCCTGCTAGGAGAGACTCTCATATTATTTCAAAGGCTCGATGATTTGGATTGGTTTAACCTTTTCTAGGTTTACTCTGCTCAATAGCAAAGATGAGCTATAGCTTTTCAAGAGAGCAGGTTGAAACAGGAGATGGGGATGGGAGGAAAGGAGGGAAAGAAATCAATTAAAGCCAAAGGAACCCAGCCTGTCATTCCCAGACGTGATTTGCCTTCCAAATTCCCTGCACTCTTCTGCTCACTCAGGGCAGAGACAGCTTTTCTGTTATGCTGCGAGAAACAAGGCTGTGTGGCCACGCCGCACGATCTTAAACAGAAAGCAATGTGCTCAGCTCTGTTAACATTCTTAGGGCTTGGCAAGCACACCAGGGCCCACCCACAACCAGGAGCCTCAGACTTCCAGGGGACATATAGCAACAGAATGAATAAACTCAAAGGTGAAAGGACAGAGAGCAGGAGACCGGCAAATGCCACCCAGGCTGCTAATGGCAAAGCCAACAAAGGGACTATACGAGCGGCCAGAGACAGCCCCCCAGTCAGATGGGAGCAGCCATTTGCACTGCAGCCATTTGCACTGCGTATTGGTTTCAGACTGGTGCCATTGCAATGACGGTCTGTCACGATCACAGCTCATCACTGGGACATTTCAGAGCCCTCTTTTACAGAAGAAAATCAAGACCCCCTCTGAAACGCTTCCCGAGTTCACCCAGAACAGCATCCATTACAGCAAAAGGGGTCACGTGAGCGAATGATCTGAATTATTTTCAGTCCCCCTTAGATGGGGCATGACACTGAAAATATTCCAAAGAGTAGGAGAGAAGAGATTCCCTAACAGAGCAGGACAGCCTGGCTTTGATGTTGAAACAACAAAGACTCACCCGCAGAGAAAGGCAATACAAATGCATGAAAACAGCAGGTTGCATTTCAAAAGCAACATCAATAGCTCTGAAAAAAATCAATTTTTCTGGGAAGAACCAATTGCATTCCCTGACTCATGGACCTTGCGCCCAGGGCTACAGCGTTGTCCACTGCCAATAGGTTCTGGCGCTGGTTAGGTTTTAAATGAAATCTTTGGAAATCTATTTTTCTGGGAGCCTGATCCAAAGCTCATTGAGTCAATGGAAAGACTCCATTTGGTATTAGTGAGTACTGCATCAGGCTCTACATTTGGAGAGATTGGAGTGAAGTGTAAGGGCATTCTTCGCGGGAAAGTTGAATACATTCAGATTCTAGCTGAACAAATGATGGGGAAAGTGCAAGAATTGCTCTTCAGCTGCACTGCCTTTGGCTGCCAGGGCCCCTAGGTGCATGGGACACCTATTACAAGTGATTTGTTGTTGAGCAGCTGGCCACCATGCTCAGAATGATAGCTTAAAGGTGCAGGAGATAGAGGAAAGGGAAGGGAAAGGGAAAGAAAACAGAATGGGGAGAAGGATAAAAGGACCCAGAAAGAGGAGAAAAGAGACGGCATACTAAGAAAGGGTGCTTGGACTAGAAACCATTAGCATGCATATGGAAGTGTCTACACAGGTGGGGTGAATAAATACAATAATAGATACATTAATAAGAATGAAGGATGAAGGCGCACTTTCCTAAGCGAAGACTTACTCTCTCCTGCTCTCAGGGCAGGGTAGGGAAAGCACTGTTATTTGGGAAGTCAGTGTCAGCTGCAATATTGCCAACCCCAGGTGCTCAAAAATCATGAGTCAGGTCCCATGCTCCCCAGTGCCCGGCAGGTGGAAAACAGAGAGACACTCAGCGATAGGCTGCCTCCCAGTGCCAAGTACAAGAATAATGATTAAAAGACTGGAAAACATGCCATCCAGTGTTAGACTCAAGGAGCTCAGGCTGTTTAGCTTGACAAAGAGAAGCTTAAGAGGTGACTTGATCAGAGTCTGCCAGTACCTACATGGGGCATGAATATGTATTAATGGACTTTTCAGTCTAGCAGAGAAAGGGATAACATGACCCAATGGCTGGAAGTTGAAGCTCAACAAATTCAGACTGGAAATTCAGACTGTATTCAGTCATATAGAAGTATGTGGGGCTTCTCCCTTTGCAAAGCAGACGGGCAGGGATGAGTGGATCCCTGACTCTACCAGTCTGCTTGCTGACCACTTCTGCTGAGCCATGTTCCCCAGCACTGATATCACCAGAACAAGGAGGAAGCAGGGGAGGAAATGTGCCCCCTGGGATAGTGCAAAGTCCACACCATCCCTTGCTCAAGACAAGGCCTGAAAGCTCAGCCTAGCTCAGAAACTTCATCCAGCTTTACTTCCAAATTAGCTTAGATTGGGGTGGCCAGGAGCACGTATGTGACGTCATGCCCCTGGGTGGTTCATCAGCACTGGGGACTGAACCTGAGATCTCCGGATGGAAACACACCACCAGCTAAAGGGCCCAGCTCTGTTAGAAACTGATGAGCCTTCTACAGCCTTGGCTGTCTGTGACCCAACCACCATTACAGGGGGACAGAGCGCCATGTGGAATCTGTATGGTTTACACCTACTTACATTCAAATAGTAGCACACCCCCTTATATACTCACAGCTCCTTACAACAACCACTTGCAATTGAGTGCATGCAGCATGTTGGCTGTAGTTCTTTCCCTTACAACAGGCATGCTTCCCCCACCCACCCACCCACCCCTTCCCCTGACTCAGGTGTATGAGATTGTATTATATTTTCAGGGCTTATTATTTTGATTCTCATGCAGAGCAGCCTGTTCCAGCTCCTCGTAATGGAGACAATTATGCTAACTTTATTGGATTTGCATTCAGGGCTGGTTTGGCAGACTCACATATTGGTTCAGGGAGAGGGGACAGGAAGAAGAAATAATGCATTTGCTTTTCCTTATTTAAAAGCGAAGTATATGTGTAACATTTGCCTCTAGGTCATTGTGCCCCTCCCCCCAGCCCCTCTCTCCAGGGCAGGGGCTGTCTCTTACCTGTACCTGGTCAGGTTCTGGCACAAGGGGATATTGGTTCTGACTGGGGCCTCTAAGCCTCGCTACAGCACAAATACCAATAAATACATCTGGCACCTCTAGCAGCCAATGAGTATATACAACATCATACAAATACGGGAGTGTCTGATTGCAGGAGGTGACCATGGCCAACGCGACAGCGACAGCCAGAGACCTCCTGCTGCAAGAGGAGCACAAGCTACAACAGCTTGAGCTAAACAGCCAAGCCCCTGAAACAATTGACATCCTCTGTGGCACACTCACAAGTGGTTTACAGATGTTTTGTCCTATTGTGTGCCTGCAGGGAGCACAGGCAGGAACACTGTAAATGCCCTATTCCCATGGCTGATGGCTCAGAACCATGGGGAACAGCGGACAGCACAGAAATTGCCTTGACACCATGGACAGCTTGGTAGAATGAGCTACTGAGAGCTAAGGGCCTGATCTTTGCTAGTGAATTCAATGGGTGACTTGGGCATCTTGCCATTGATTTCAGTGGGAGAAAGTTTAAACCCTAAATTAGTCAATTGCTATTTATTCGCTGTACTATAGTAGCACCTAGAAGTGCTGACCAAGGTCACAGCCCCATTGTGCTAGGCACTGTAATGCACAGAGTAAGATGCCCCTGCCTCAATGCTCTCCCAATGTAAATAGGCAAAAAATAAGGGTTGTTATCCTCATTTTACAGATAGAAACCGAGGCAGAGAGAAATTAAGTGATTTGCCCAGGGTCACCCCGGCATCCTGCAGGAGAACCAGGAAGTAAACTCAGATCAGAGTGGCAGCCAAGTGCCTTCACCACATAACCATCCTACCCCTTACAATAGCTTTATTGTTAATTCATGGCAGATTGGAAGATAGCTTGACATTATTCGTCAGTGCACTGCTGAGAAAGTTAGTAACATCACAGGAATCTTAAAGTGGAGACAAGACAAATGGGGTGATTCTGAGGGGCCCAAAGAAGGAGGTGTGAGAAAATGGGGGGGGGAGAATGGCCAATGCATCTATAGCAAAGAGAAAATATTTGCCATTTTCCAGCTGAGCCATTCAAATACACTGCCTTCCTCAATATACAATGTTCCACCGCCTGCACAAAACACCTTTCAAAATGCAGTTAATATAATGTATCCTGTTAGAATATCCTAGCTGGAAGTCTGCAACTCAGTCTGCTCCGGAATAAATCTAGCAAAGAAGATTGCGGCTATTTGACAAACACAGTTATTTCCTAATCAATTTCCTGAGTTTCATATCAATCCTATTTTATTTTATTTTTTTACACTCCAAAAGTCCCCATGTTCTATTTCTATATAACCTTGCCGTGCATTTATTGATGATATCCCAGTGGTTGCCATGGCAACACACCCCCGTGTCACAAGACACTAGGCTTTGGAGGTCACATGCTAGTGAAGTGGCAACTGGAGACTGATAAGAGAAGGACTATCCATATCCATCTAGTTTATTAAAATGCTACAAATGGCTGCATTATTATTATTATTATTATTATTTTATTATTGGGCTTCACCTTCCCTTGCTTCTTGTCTTTCCACGCTGAAGATTAAAATGCCTGCTTAGTTCTCCTTCAGTTGCTAGCTAAGAATAGTGGAGCACATGCAATGTTTCATATTTAACATCCCTGTAGGAGAACTTGACAAGCCAAGCCACACATCCTGAAGCAAGGTTAGACACGCAAAGGTCCCCTAGTGCCACACTATGTGCTAATTTTCCACACACAGCAAAAAATAAAAGCTTCAGAAATGTTGCAGCCATGTCCTTCCTCTGGCTCTGGCTCATATGATCTTTGTGCAAAAGGCTCTTGTCTGTTGACTGCAAAGTACATGTAGGATGCCTTGTGCCTTAGTAGATGAGTAAGGGGATAAGTGGCCTTTCACCTTTGCTAGCCATCATTGGTTGAAATCCAGCTCAGCGCATCGGTTGCGGAAAGTTATCATCACCTGACAGCTGTTCAGTGATCTCAGTGACCTGTGCTGATGTTCTCAAGTCCAATTCTGAAGTGTCTGTCTCACAAAAGCACTCTCGCTGCTGCTACCTGGTTGGCAATGTCATCAGGGAGGGAAGGAATTAATTGGCAGGCGCACTTATCATATCTTCCCCCTTCCAGCTGGTGAGGGCTGAAGCATAAGGGTGGAGCTGAGTGGGTAGCTTGCATTGCCACTACTCATGTTGTCCCTGTTCCATGGGCAACAACAGGACTTTAGGGGGAGCTTTTCAAATGCACAAAGGGTAGCTAGGTGTCCAACTTCCACTGAATGTCAATGAGATTTGGTGGCTTCAATCCCATTTGTACCTTTCAAAATCTCCCCTTTATTTTCCACTTCTGCCAATCCAGCACACAATGCAAAATGAGAAAACAAACAGTTAAAACCATGGTCTTTTCTTCTGCGATTGTGGATGATGGATCCAGTTTACTTGCTCTTACTCAGAATGTTCTGCATGTGAATAAATGAGAAACTACCTACTGTATCCTTGTTACTGGGTGAGTTACTGGTTAATATCATGTGATTATTTATTTTGTCTTTTAGACATTGTCTATTGCTATCTATAAGTACAGATCACCAGTGTTTTTGAGACTGTCACATGCTCAGTATTGCAATATTTAATAAAAGTTGGAGATTTCTATTATTTCTTATTTTATCATTACTAAGGCTTTTTAGAGAACTAGATCCATAACGCCTGTAAAAATGCTAAAATCCCATTGCCTGTTCCAAGCAAAATGATTTATAAAAACAAATAAGAAATTGCCAAGATGGAAAATTTGTTTTCCGACCCCCAAGATCATCACAGCACTCACCTATTACCGGGCACACTGAGTCATCACACAGAGATACTATTCACCAAAGTAAAACTGCTGGTAGCATGGGACAGATGTCACTGAGACAGCCAATCAATATTAATGGTACTGTATTGTCATTCTTGCAGACATGATTTTCACAGTTGGGCAGGGTTACGCCTTAAGAAGCAGATGACATATGTGTTGGGCCCCAGAGTAGACAACAATATCTATCAAAACACCTGACTTTTACAACGGACACTCCAAGGCATAGCTGGCTGTTACATGTAACATATCTTTGAGCAACAAATCCTACCTAGCCATGGGCTGCTGTACTGACAATCATCTATGACGCGGGATCTTTTTCAGGGGAAAAGGCAATACTCCATGTTTATTGAAGATACAACAATAAGCGCGCGCGCACACACACACACACACACACACTGTCCCGCCAGTCGATGTTATAGTTACCAGTCCAAAGTCTGGATCAATCTAGTGGCCAGCTAGGTTGATCATGAGCTGGTAGGAGCCGGGTTCTATTGGTCACGACACAATGATCCAGGGAAGTCTTGGCAGGACGAAACCAAAGTTTTATGGCAAGGCACCCTGTTTATATAGTGATTTTCCTTCATTGGGACCAATGAATTTTGCACCGTCGTGCTGCAATCAATTGTTGTTTGACAAGTGCTTGTTTTCTTAAATTGTCCTTCTCATCCTTTATCGTGTTCTTTCATCAAGTCTCTCAGGGAGTTACCCCATGCTGGTTTTAATCACAGCTATTTTGTCCCCATTGATAGGTGCCTGTCTCATCTTTAGAGTCATCAATCTGCCCTCCTCTGACATTTCAATAAGGGCGTGTTGCAATCTCCTGGCACCCGTACATCTGTCCTCGGTTTCTCCTTAGAACATTTGGTCCAGTGATGGCCTTCACACTTATCTTCTAACACACACATTCCTCGTTCACACACAAAACAGAATTGATTTACACAGAGGAACATCAAATTGCAATGCAAGAGAAAACAATCATTGCATTCTTTTACTTATTTTAAAATGCTAAACCTACAACAAAGTGGTGACCCTAAAAGGTCTGTTACTGCCTTGAAATCAGCTCAGACACAGATTCTGGCTGATACATCTCTACCAATGGCCCATTAGGCCATTCTTTTCTGCTTTCAGAAAGGTTGGCTGGCAGGATATGGTCAAATCATACACCAATACATTTAATACATGTTACATTATTATTCTTTATCCTTCGTTATAAATTATACAAAAGACAAACATAAAATCCTACTACTTGCAGGTTTGGGGTATATTTGATACAAAAGTGTGTGAGTCATCATACAACAAGATTTCATATTATGACACTACCTGTCATAATTATCATAGAAATATCCACAGCTCTTACTAACTGGATAGTAAGTAAGGTAAGTAGTCCAGGTTAACCTCTTCTCTCCACTGCAGGCTATTTTTCTAAAAGTCCTTTTCAGGTGGATGCCAAAAAAAGGGATGATCATATTTGTTTCAAAAAAGGAAAGGAAAAAAATACTCATCTGCATCTTCTCAGGGAACCCGCACTGAAAGGATTGAAGCCTCTTCGGAGATTGGTGGACTTTGTTAAAATGGTCACACCCTCTGCTCTTTCTGCTTCCAGACAGGAATGGATGTGGAAATACCAAAATATGGCACATGTGGTCTTGGTACAAGGTGCAATGGAAATCCAGGGCCGCCCAGAGGATTCAGGGAGCCTGGGGCAAAGCAATTTCAGGGGCCTCTTCCATAAAAAAAAGTTGCAATACTATAGAATACTATATTCTCATGGGGGCCCCTGCGGGGCCCGAGGCAAATTGCCCCACTTGCTCCCCCCACCCCCGAGCAGCTCTGGGAAAAATAAACATTTATAAACTTTCCGCATCTCAGCACAAACCCAGTTTTGAGAAAACTTCTTTTGAAGTCACTTTTACAAGGTCTCTGGTTCTCAGCATCAGCTAGTGCTAAAAGGCACTAAAGCTCATTAAAAGGGTTGAACAAATATTTTCCGTCAAAACCTTTTTTGGATCGAAAACTAGGGGTTTTTAAAAAGCAGAAAAAAATCATGGACAATGTCTGCTTTCCTTCAAAATTTGTTGTGGTTTTTTTAATTGAAAAGCTGAAATTAGTCTGTCAAAACCTGAACATGGTTTGGGGTTCCAGAAGTGTGTGGCCAAATATTTGCTGCTTGCGGTGTTTGATTGTTTAAAGAAACAATAAAAAAATTCTGCTTAAAAAAAATCCAAAACTTTTGAACCACCTCAGCTTGTGATCAAACGCCTGAGCCCATCCAGGCAGAGATTTTTCCAGGTTTCTGATACTCTGCTGGCTTCCTTGACTCATATCTGTCTCCATAATTTTGGGTTCATTTAGCTTAGAAGATAAGAACATAAGAACGGCCATACTGGGTCAAACCAAAGGTCCATCCAGCCCAGTATCCTGTCTACTGACAGTGGCCAATGCCAAGTGCCCCAGAGGGAGTGACCCTAACAGGTAATGATCAAGTGATCTCTCTCTTGCCATCCATCTCCACCCTCTGACAAACAGAGGCTAGGGACACCATTTCTTACCCATCCTGGCTAATAGCCATTAATGGACTTAACCTCCATGAATGTATCTGTTTGCTAGAGATTGGCTCCATGGGGTCCCTCACAAACTAGAGACAGTTACTGTGGGTTTATCTTTAGTATATCTTATGTACATACTCCACGAACTGAGCATTTGAGCTTGTTCCAGAATCTGGGATTATTTTATGTTGTGAAAACTGAAATGTTCAAAATAGCACATGCATGTGAATGGACACAGGGTGCTAAAATTAAATTAACCAAGGGGTTCTCAAACTGGGGGTTAGGACCCCTTAGGGGGTCACAAGGTTATTACTGGGGGGTCACGAGTGTCAGCCTCCACCTCAAACCCTGCTTTGCCTCCAGCATTTATAATAGTGTTAAATATATAAAAAAAGTGTTTTTAATTTATAAGGGGGGGTCAAACTCAAAGGTTTGCTATGTGAAAGGGGTCACCAATACAAAAGTTTGAGAACCACTTAATTAAGCCCTCTGGAGCCTCGGGGAATCCAGGGGATGGGGGGGTCTCCCTTGGTAGGGTTGGGAAGGAGGTAGGTAGTGTAGGATATTGCTATTCTCATGTGATCCCTCCTACATGGAAAAGATAACAGCTTGGCTCTTTGTGTTAAATAGCTGTCTGCAAGCCTCAAACTGCTGAATGAGCTTTAGGGTAGGGAAGGCTGTGCCTCCCCAAACAGCCCGGCCCTGCCCCCTATCTGCCCCCATCCACTTCCTGCTCCCCGACTGCCCCCCTCAGAATCCCTGGCCCATCCTGTTCCTTGTCCCCTCACCGCCCCCCCAAGACCCCCCAACCACCACCCTGGGACCCCACCCCCTCACCAACCCCCCGTTCCCTGACTGCCCCATCCCCTATCCACCCCCACCCCCTGCCAAGTCCTGACAGACCCCCGGAATGCCCATGATCCAACCCCCCCGTTCCCCATCCTCTGACTGCACACCCCCCCCAGAACCTCTGCCCCCTCTCTGTGCCCTGACTGTCCCTGGGACTCCCTGCTCCTTATCCAACCTCCCTGGCCCCAGCCCTCTGCCATGCTGCTTACCCCCGCCTCCCCTCTCTCCCAGACCTCAGCTCGCCACGTCCAGGAGTGGCCCTGGTCCCTGGACAGTGCTGCATCAGCGTGGCTCTGGCGGGACCAGAGTTCGCAGCCCCGCCCGCTTACCACACGGCTCCGAGCAGGGAGGAGCTCAGGCCCCGCCCAAGCCAAGCCTCTTTAGCTCTGTCCAGGGCCACTCCTGAACACACTGCAGTAAGGGATGGGCGGAGGTGGGGCCGAGGCCGGAGCATTGGTGTGGAGGCCCCTGTGGGGCCCAGGGCCTGGGCTAAATTGCCCCACTTGCCCCCCCACTCTGGGTGGCCCTGTGGAAATCCACCAGAATCCCTGATGTTGTGAGAATTCCAGCGAAAGATTTCCATAACTTTGGGCACTTTTTTATTGGCATCTGAATGCTAGGATACTTCCAGCATCACCAGTTCCAATCATCCAAAAATCACAAGTCAGAGTCCCCAAAATCATGCTGCCTAGAGGAATTCTCTGCCCTGGGTGAGGTGCCCAGGCTCCTCATTCAATGGGGACAGTTAGGTGCCAAAGAAGCCAGCAATCCTATCCTAGCCAGGAGTGAAATGCACAGGAAAGGGGTGTGGCTTAGGCTCAGCTCCACAAAGGACTTGGGCACCTAACTGATGGGAGACACCTATCTCCACTCAGCCATGGAACTTCTCCTGGACTAACGGCTGAAGCCAGGTTACCCTTTTGAGAGACAGAGACCCACTCGATTATAAGCAATAGCCCAGAGGTCAGGGCACCCCTCTGGGAGGTGTAAGACCTAGGCTCCCGTCTCTGCTCCAAATCAGGCAGAGCAGGGATCTGAAAGTGGGTCTGCCACATCACAGCTGAGTCCCCTGACCACGCTGATACTGGGTATTTTACACATATGAACAAATTCACGATCTGCTCATGCCCTACTGTCTTGGGTTCAGTGCCAGTCCAGTGCTCTGAGAATGCGAACAGGAGTGGGTCCTGCAGGCGAGACAGGTGGAGGAGTGCCTACTTTGAGAATACTGGTGTGAGCTAGGGCTCTAAGCAGTTTGTTAGCTGTGGGGTGGCAGTGGGACTCAGACAGTTTTGTGCCTAATCTAGGTGCCAAGGGTGGCCCTAAGGACAGCGGTGGTATCTCAGTGTTAGATTTAGGCACATAAGCCCTTTTGCAGATCTAGCTCTTAGACTCATTGTGACTCAGTTCATGATTTGTGCAATGGGGCTAACAGCACTTCCCTACCTCGCCAAGGACTGTGAGTGCTCAGACACTACAGTAATGTTGGCCAGATAGTACCAGAGGCCTGGTCTATAGCTAAAACTTAGGGTATATCTACACTACCCGCTGGATTGGCAGGCAGCGATCAAGCTAGCAGGGATCGATTTATCATGTGTAGTCTAGATGCGATAAATTGACCCTCCGAGCGCTCTCCCATCGACTCCTGTACTCCAGCTTGGAGAGAGGTGCAGGCTGAGTCGACGGGGGAGCAACAGCAGTTGACTCACCGCGATGAAGACATCAAGGTAAGTTGATCTAAGTACATCGACTTCAGCTATGTTATTATGTTATATAGCTGAAGTTGCGTAACTTAGATCGATTCCCCCCCCCCACCCCGTAGACTAGGCCTTAGGTTGACCTAGCTAGGTCACTCAGGGCTGTGATAAATTTCTCTCCCTGTTCAATGTAGCTAGGTTGACCTAATCCTCACTATAGATGCAGCTAGGTCTATGGAAGAATTCTGCCATTGACCTAAATACTGCTCTCCAGGGACTGGATTTACTACAGCGAAGGAAAACTTGCCTTCCATCACTGTAGCAAGTGTCTACACTACAGTGCTGTCTCACTTGTAGCACAGACATACCCTCAGAGAGACTCTCTGAGCATGAGAGAGAGAAGCACAATCTTGCCCTTCAGAATCAGTCAACATTTTAAAAATGACGACATTTATTATGGTAGTGCCAGGGGACTGATCAAGTAGGGACTCTGTTGTGCTTGGTGCACTACAATTTCAATGGTGGTTTTTCACAAGAAAATTCTGCAGGAAACATGTGCTGCTTTCAGATGACTCGTAGCAGTTGTTTTGAGTGTCTTACTTTCGTGTAGGTGTTGAAACAGGCATTGCTTTGTCCTTGATAAGAATAAATTTGATTATTACGCAAGCCCAGGCAAGAGTTTGGAGGGCCTTCGCTATTCACTTGCTTGCTCTTGAGTGCTTGTGTTTTGTAAATGATGCGATAGGTACATGCATTGGCGTCACTCAGCATCCTTAATTGGGGGTTGAAATCAAGATTGTTGGTTTTGGAGTAATGCGTGCTTCTCCTCTCAGATTAGCACAATAGAGCATAGACCCTTTTTTTTCTCATTCCACTGCTGATTAACGGGTTACTGCTTCCATTGGGACGAGTGCCTTGAATATTTAAGGTTATAACTTGCCATGTGATAACATATTGCCCACTTTGATAACCCATTATTAGTAGGTTGGTTCTAGGAACTATTATTGCTCTTAAACTAAAACGGCTTTCATTAGTCCTTGATGGGGAAGATTGATTTTCAGTTAAGGACATGGCTTGCAAAGTAATCAGATTATTGAATAAATTCAGGGAGAGAAAATAAAAGTAGGGTGCTCCTAACTATCTCAACAGAGCACAAAAGGGCTTTCTTGCTTCTAATCATTCACAGGGCTTCTATCCTACTGCCAGAGATGGACAAAGGAACAGACACACGGCAAATAATGATTTTCCTTCTATTCTATTAAATATGTATTGGAGACAAATCTGCTTCCCTACCATATAGGCGATGCAACTACATCTGGACAAATTAATGTTATTTATATTACAGTAGTGTCTAGAGATCTCAATTAAGAGCAAGGCCCTGTTATGCTGGGTGCCACACAGACATATAATAAGGAAGAGTCCCTGCTCCAAAGAGACAATCTAAATAAGGGATGGGAAACTGAGGCACAGAGCAGCGAATTGACTTACCCAAGATCACCCAGCAGAGCTAGAATTAGAACCCAAATCTCCTCATTACTAGGCTAGTTCTCAGTCATCAAACCACACTGCAGCCCAGCTGCATAAAATTTCAAAGACTTGTGTCCAATCATATTAATGACAAAGTCCCTCGATTTCTATGGGAGCAGGACTTGAGTTCCATTTCTGTTTTTTTAACCTTACTTGGTGCATTTTCACACATTCATCATTGCAAAAACACCTCTTTATCTGTCATGGGGCAACCAGTAAGGTAGATCCCACTCTGCAACCTTCAGGGGTTAGAATGTAGTGATCCTCTGAACAGCAGCCTCGTATATATAACAATGCATGCGTGCGTTTCCATGTTTGATTCATTTCAGTTATTTCCATCATTCTTCAAAAGCAAAAAAAGGTGTCCTCCCTTTTCCACAGCTCCCGAGAAGCCCTGAGCCCTGGAATAGTTTCCTGGTTGTGCCCCGGTCTCCAGGATATAATAGCCACCATGCTGCCTAGATCTCACACCACATGTCTCAATGGCAACTTGATCATGGTTGGGGAGCTATTGGTCCAGCCCCTCTCTGTCCTGCCTCTACAATGGGACAGGTACGTGGGGAGGCCCTGTGAAACTGTGCTCTGAAGAATGGGGTATATCAACACCTGGCTCTGATGGCCCATATTATGTCTCCACCTCAAATGCAATAAAAGCTGAGCAGTTCCACCCAGGGCAGTGTCCTCCACTCCTTTGAGAGCGGGATCAGGCAGGAGGGTCATGTTTGGGGGATGGGGGTAGGGAGGGGGAATGGTTGGTGCCTACTTTGGTTTCTCCTTTCCTGCAGCAGCACTCAGCAGGGTTAAGAGCATTTTGGGAGCAGGTTTATGAAACCCAAGAGAACAAAATGATGGGTGAGTCCAATATGGCATCTATTATTAACCCTGAGTGAGCGGAGTGGTGCATGGGACAGACCTGGTTGGGGGGAGTTGCTCCCCAAGGTATATATGCTCTCAGCCAGCCTGCTGTCAGCATTACCCATTCAGCTGGCTGGGAACGCCTTCAGGTGGCTGGTACAAACACCCTCCATAGCTCAGGTGCATGGCCTCATGGGCCACTCCTTCAAGAGATTGCCCAGACTCCATGTCAGTGGATGGGGGTGGCTACCAGCTCCAGCAATACTCCCTGTAACGGGTCGGACTCACCCCCGCGGCGCCTCCTGCTGGTGACTCCGGGGAATTAGCTCTGTTCCAGTTCTGGAGCGCCCTCTGCAGGCTGGTGATCCGCCTGTCTTCAGGCCCCCCCCGTGTCCCTCCCTGGACCCGGTGCCCTTTTACATGGGGTGCTGCCCCCTGGCAGTAACCACTTTCTCTCTGGGTCTCCCCTCCTCAGGGAACCCCCACCCTCTATCCCCACCTTGCCTCAGTATTGGCTACTGCCAGTCATTGTCTAGCCCCACACTCTGGGGCAGACTGCAGTATCAGCCTACTCATCACAGGCAAAGGGGTTTGGACCTGCTGCCTTGGCCTACCCCTGGGCTGCCCTCTGCAACCCCCAGTATCTGTTGGCCCTTCGCTAGGCCGCAGCCTGGGGCTTTTTAGGCTGGAGCTCCCCAGCTCCTCAGCCTTTCCCCAGCCCTGCTTCACCCTAGGTACATTGCCTATAGCCCCTGCAGCCAGGCCCATCTCCCTCTGAATGCAGAGAGAGACTGACTGGGCTTCTGGCTTCCCTGGCCTTCTTATAAGGTCCTGTTCAGTTTGGGGCATGGCTCCACCTGCAGCCACTTCCTCAATCAGCCCAGCCTTGAGAGCAGCAGCTCTCAAGCCCTGCCAGGCCACTTTTAAACCCCTCAGGGCAGAAGCAGAGGTTCACCCTGCTACACTCCCGTTCCATAAAACAACAGATGGGATTTTCATCACTGAGCCCTTTGGAAAATCCCATCCACCTTCTGCACTTCCCAGTCACTTGAATCGTTCCAGCTTGAAATTTGCAGGCTGCCCATACTGCAGAGCATTTCTCTCGAGAAAGGATGAATGCTGAGGGCTGCAGGGACACTTCTTGTCCTGGGATATCAGTCTCACTAGCCTGCAGCAGAACATACAGTAATTGTATTAGTGCAATTCCTGTGTAGCAAATGTCGTCTCCTTTAATGCTCCCTCCATCTGTCAGCATACTCAGGCAGCATAGAGCACGCATAAAAGCTCTCATCCTTGCACAGTGGTGCTTGCTCACACATTGGCTTCCTTCGACTCTTCCCTATAAATGGTGTGGTAGATTTTCAAAAAACACCCATTAAGGAATTTCAGAGCACAAATCCCAGTGAAAGTCAATGACACTTCTGCTCCTAAATTCTTTAGGGCTTTGAAAATCTCTTCAAGTGAGAACCTCACTTCTCTGATGGTTAGAATCCTTTTAATCTCCAGTCTAATTTTATCCATGGCCACTTTATCCCCATTTGTTCTTGTATCAACATTGTCCTTTAGTTTCAATAGCTCTTCTCCCTCCGTGATGTTTACCCCACTGATGAATTTATAGCGGACAATCATATCTCCTCTCTGCCTTTGTTTTCTAATCTAACCAAGGCACTTCTGGGATCTAGAGCATTTCTGCTTAGACATATAGTTTTTAAGCATCATAAAATCATAGAATCATAGAGTATTAGGGTTGGAAGACACCTCAGGAGGTCATCTAGTCCAACCCTCTGCTCAAAGCAGGACAAACACCAAATAAATCATTCCAGCCAGGGCTTTGTCAAGCCGGGTCTTTAAAACCTCTAAGGATGCAGATTCCACCACCTCCCTAGGTAACTCATTCCAGTGCTTCACCACCCTTCTAGTTAAATAGTGTTTCTTAATATCCAGCCTAGACCTCCCTCACTGCAATTTGAGACCATTGTTTCTTTTTTTGTCATCTGCCACCACTGAGAACAGCCTAGCTCCATCCTCATTGGAACCCCCCTTCAGGTAGTTGAAGGCTGCTATCAAATCCCCCCTCATTCTTCTCTTCTCCAGACTAACTAACCACAGTTCTCTCAGCCTCTCCTTGTAAGTCATGTGCCCCAGCCCCCTAATCATTTTCATTGCCCTCTGCTGGACTCTCTCCAACTTGTCCACATCCCTTCTGTATTGGGGGGACCAAAACTGGACGCAGTACTCCGGGTGTGGCCTCACCAGTGCCAAATAGAGGGGAATAATCACTTCCCTCGATCTGCTGGCAATGCTCCTATTAAGACAGCCCAATGTGCCGTTGGCCTTCTTGGCAGTGAGGGCATGCTGCTGACTCATATCCAGCTTCTCATCCACTGTAATCCCCAGATACTTTTCTGCTGAACTACTGCCCAGCCAATCGGTCCCCAGCCTGTAGCAGTGCATGGGATTCTTCCTTCCTAAGTGCAGGACTCTGCACTTGTCCTTGTTGAAACTCATCAGATTTCTTTTGGCCCAATCGTCCAATTTGTATAGGTCATTATGGACCCTATCCTTACCCTCCAGAGTATCTACCTCTCCCCCCAGCTTAGTGCCATCGGCGAACTGAGAGTGCAATCCATCCCATCATACAGATCATTAATAAAGATATTGAACAAAACCGTCCCCAGGACCGACCCTTGGGGCACTTCGCTTGATGCCGGAGGCCAACTAGACATCGAGCCATTGATCACTATCCGTTGAGCCCGGCAATCTAACCAGCTTTCTATCCACCTTACAGTCTATTCATTCAATCCATACTTTTTAAACTTGCTGGCAAGAATACTGTGGGAGACCGTATCAAAAGCTTTGCTAAAGTCAAGATCTATCACATCCACTGCTTTCCCCATATCCACAGAGTCAGTTATCTCATCATAGAAGGCAATCAGGTTGGTCAGACATGACTTGCCCTTGGTGAATCCATGTTGACTGTTCCTGATCACCCTCCTCTCCTCCAAGTGCTTCAGAATGGATTGCTTGAGGACCTGCTCCATGATTTTGCCGGGGACTGAAGTGAGGCTGACCAGTCTGTAGTTCCCCGGGTTCTCTTTCTTTCTTTTTTTAAATAAGGGCACAATATCTGCCTTTTTTGAATTGTCTAGGACCTCCCCTAATCTCCACAAATTTTCAAAGATAATGGCCAATGGCTTTACAATCACATCAGCCAACTCCCTCAGCACCCTCGGATGCATTAGATCTAGACCCATGGACTTGTGCATGTCCAGCTTTTCTAAATAGTCCTTAACATGTTCTTTTACCACTAAGGGCTGCTCACCTCCTCCCCATACTGTGTTGCCCAGTGGGAGCTGACCTTGTCTGTGAAGACTGAGGCAAAAAAAGCATTGAGTACTTCAGCTTTTTCCACAGCATCTGTCACTATGTTGTCTCCCCCATTCAATAAGGGTCCCACACTTTCCCTGACCTTCTTGTTGCTAACATACCTATAGAAACCCTTTTTGTTACCCTTCACATCCCTTGCTAGCTGCAACTCCAATTGTGCCTTGGCCTTCCTGATTACACTCCTGCATTCTCTAGCAATATTTTTATACTCCTCCCTAGTCATCTGTCCAAATTTCCACTTCTTGTAAGCTTCCTTTTTGAGTTTAAGATCATCAAAGATTTCACTGTAAAGCCAAGCTGGTCGCCTGCCATATTTGCTATTCTTTCTGCACATCAGGATGGTTTGTTCCTGAGCGCTCAATAAGACTTCTTTAAAATACAGCCAGCTCTCCTGGACTCCTTGCCCCCTCATATTAGCTTCCCAGAGGATCCTGCCCATCAGTTCCCTAAGGGAGTCAAAGTCTGCTTTTCTGAAGTCATGGGTCCATATTTTGCTACTCTCCTTTCTTCCTTTTGTCAGCATCCTGAACTCGACCATCTCATGGTCACCGCTGCCTAGGATTGCCACCCAATTCTACTTCCCTTACCCCTAGTCAGTTTTTCCAGCACTTGTACCAGGAAATTGTCGCCAACACTCTCCAAAAACTTCCTGGATTGTCTGTGCATTGCTGTATTGCTCTCCCAGCAGATGTCAGGGTGACTGAAGTCACCCATTAGTACAAGGGCCTGTGATCTGTAAACTTTAGTTAATTGTCCAAAGAAAGCCTCGTTTACCTCATCCTTCTGATCCGGTGATCTATAGCACATGCCCACCATGACATCACCCTTGTTGCTCTAGCCTCTAAACTTAACCCAAAGACTCTCAACTGGCTTTTCTCCAGTTTCATACTGGAACTCTGAGCAATCATACCACTCTCTTACATACAGTGCAACTCCTCCACCTTTCCTCCCCTTCCTGTCTTTCCTGAACAATTTATACCCACCCATGACAGTGTTCCAGTCATGTGAACTGCCCCCCCCCCAAGTTTCTGTTATTCCAATCACGTCATAGTTCCTTGGTTGTGCCAGGACTTCCAATTCTTCCGGCTTGTTTCCCAGGCTTCTTGCATTCGTGTACATGCACCTAAGATAACTAGCCGATTGCCCTACTTTCTCAGTATGAATCAGGAGGCTTCCCATCTCGTACCCTCCTCCTTGTGTTTCCTCCTGGTATCCCACTCCCTCAGACTAGAAATAAGCAAAATTATCTGCAAGCATGTTCCAATATGTGTAAGAATGCAGTTTCTAATGTAGCTGACCATGCTTGGATCATCAGGGGATTTGAACTCAGGACCCACAGAGCTTCAAAACATAAGCCTCTATTGTTTGAACTAAAAGGCAACCTACAAGTAGAACTGGATGGGAAATAGTTTTCCCCATCCTGCAAAAAGTTTTGAGACTTGAAAAAAAGTCCAGTTCCACATCAGTCTGAAACCAACACTTTCTGCCATTTTTCACATAAGAACAGAGAGATCGTGTGTCTGACATTGCCAAAAGCTGCATAGTTCATTAGTCAAGGCACTCAGTTGGGGTGTGGGAAATACAAGTTTAAGTACCTTCTCTATCTGATACAAAAGCAAGGACTTGAACCTCTGTCTTCCATACTCTGTGTGATTCTGGGCTCTCTCTCTGTTTTTTACTGGAAATTCCTGGAGGAAAGCCGAGGACCTTTCTTGTTACAAGTTTTGGTTTCCACGAATAGACATTTTTTGGCAAAAGAAAAAAATGTCAGAAGTTCCCTACCAGCTCTAACTGGGATTGCCAAAGCAGCTGAAAGAGAGACACGGTAGGTGGGGTTATATCTTTTATTGGGCTAACTTCTGTTGGGGAGAGAGACAAGCTTTTGAGCCACAAAGAGCTCTTCTTCAGATCTGGGACTGGAACTCCCAGCATCACAGCAGAATGCAAGGTGGAACAGATTGTTTAGCATAAGTCATTACAATATGTGCTAAGGGACCATTCAAAGTACAGTGGCCACCTATACTTTTGCTAAACAATCCAGGCCACTTTGCATTTTGCTGTGATGCTGGGAGTTCCTTTCCCAGACCTGAAGAAGAGCTCTGTGTAGCTTGAAAGCTTCTCTCTCTTCCCAACAGAAGTTGGTCCAATAAAAGATCTTACCTCCCCCACCTTGTCTCTCTAATATCTAATATTTTCCTGCTTTGAGCAGGGGGTTGGACTAGATGACCTCCTGAGGTCCCTTCCAACCCTGATATTCTATGATTTTATCCCGGGACCGACATGGCTACAGCTACCCTGCATAAAGCAGCCTGAGAGAGTTAGATGCCCAACAATTCCCTTAGGTGCTTTTGGAAATCCCAATGCAAATCCAGTAGCATGAAGCAGGAGCAGACTCATGGCACTTGACACTAAATGGGGACAAAGCCACACACACTCTATCAACCTGGGTTACACATAGCAAACAATAGCCCTGTTCATTAGGAATGAAAGACACTTAATTGCAGAATGCATACCAAGAACCAGGCTAACTGCAAATACTTTGAACACCACTTCATAAGGTGAATAAATTCCATGTACAGGCCTGACAATCCCTCACACTGGCACCCTGTGCTTCAACTTCTCTTCCCACAACACCCAGCATCTGTGCACAGAGAGCTGCAATCTTATTAGCAAAATTAAGAAGCACTTCAAACACAAACGGATAGTGTGTGGCAGGGGGCAGAGTGAGGGTAGCCAGCTTCAGCAGTGTTACTGAGCATGCACAGTTTGTGTGAACATGTTCAATCCAAGCCACACAGCATATCGGGGCAGGGGGGGAGGGGAAGGAGGGGAGTAAAGGAAACATGTCCCCACATGCACCCCACCCTCCTACATGTTGCCTCTGATTTCAAAACACTTCTGAAAACCTATGTATCTCTCTACCAGAATAGGCTCTGAATACTTACGTGTTGTCAGTGAGGATTTAAATGCACAGAGCCTGGCAGATCAGTCTGGTCTGGAAGGGGAAGCGGTTCTGGAGTTGGATAGGGACTGAGATAAAGATGTGGGTTATGGACACTCAAGTGACAGACTGATCCTGGAAAGCCAGAGACAGATGGAGGAGGATTCTGGAAAGACAGACATGAAAGAAAAGTTTTCCTAAAATATCTGCAAGATTGTGTGTGCTTAGTATCACTAATTGGTCCAGGGGATGGTTCCTGCTTGGTTTGTTATATTTAGTCCCTGTTTCCAAAGGTGATTTCTGTAACAGCTGACTGGAGCAGCTGGGAAATGCTCGGGGCTTTCTGTGTGCCAATATCCTGCCTAGGGTTTGTTCTGGCCCATATGACTGCATAGCTGTTTCAGGCTGCTGGCCCACATTAAAGCAATGGATCCAACAGTTTGGCTCAGCAGCTTATTAAATTTTGTGTGTCTGTGACAAGGTGTTAACCTCCATTTTAAATAAACCCACCCCAGTTGTACAGGGATTGCCACTAATGGAACAGTTAATAAAAAGCAGGTGGCAGACCAGGATCTGCATTATGCAGCGGTCATTTGGGCTTGGTGTTGAATAGAAGGACAATCGAGCAGGATGCAGTGCTCCTCTTCATTACAGACCCTAATGAGATCTGGGACCAGGGAGGTAGTGGGAAGTGTCACTTTGATCACTTCACCCATGTAATTTAGGGCAGGCCTTCACTACCCACGATCAATCTATCGGGGGTCGATTTATCGCGTCTAGTGTAGATGCAATAAAATCGATCCCCGAACGCGCTCCCCATCGACTCTGGAACTCCAGCTCATGAGAGGCGGAAGTGAAGTCGATGGGGGAGCAGCAGTGGTCGACTCGCCGCCGTCCTCACGAGCAGGTAAGTCGACCTAAGATACACCAACTTCAGCTATACTATTTGCGTAGCTGAAGTTGCGTATCTTAGGTCGACCCCCCCCCCCGCTAGTGTAGACCTGGGCTTAGTGTAACCGCCCCGCTTTCCTTCTGGGGTTACACAGAAGCAGGCAACTCTCACTTGTGTGCCTGGGTGCCTGATGCTGTCAACAGTACAGGAGATCCTGAGTTTTCCAGTGATGATACTGCATAGGTGGGAATCCTCTAGCCTCAGCTCTGCTGCAGTCCTTTTACTCATAAAGAAAATTAGTCTTGGTGGTACCTCCACCTGGCTGGGCCCTGCACACATTCACTGGCCTGCCTTGGGAGCCTCCTGAAATACACTTGGGCTGATCTATGGAATGGATCTAACTCAAAAGTACCAACAGCAGACAATCAATATACACTTGGGTCAGAGTTAGCACACCTGTGCTTAACAACAAAGAAAAACATGATACGAGATTGAGATTGAGTAAAATGTCACAACCAGTGTAAATCAGCAGGGGGCACTTCAATAAATCAATTAATAAACACAGTTTTCAGTGGTAACTTAAATTTAACCCACTTATATGTACACTGGTGCCAATAACCCCACCTGTGACTGTGCATGCCTCTGAATATCAGAGTTCTAGATGCTTGCTTGTGTGGGCACGCCTGCAGATCTTGAAACTGGGCACAGCGCTCTGTTGGTTCAATAAAACTGTCCAGCCAATGCAGTAAGGGACAGAGCAAATCTACTTGGGACCATGCCAAGCTGCACAACTCAGCTGAAGATGGGAGTTGTTATAACCAGAGGTCAGTAACCCAGGGTCCTGGCTAGATGATAAGATCAGTCCATATCTTCTCATACCTCTTACAGTCTCTTTGCTGTCCCCCTTCCCCTGCAAGCACTGTCCCTAGCAAATATGGGGGTTACTCCCACAGCCTGAACTGCAGGCCAACCTCAGTCAGTTCTGTGCACAACAACAGTCTCTGCCCTGGCACCAGTGAAGCCACCAACAGCCTGGCTCCCTGCTTGGGCACAGCCCCAGCAGTTTCTCAGCAGCTGCTCCTGGCTTGGACAGAGCTCCACAAAGCAACCTCCGCTCCCCCAGCAGGGTGTCAGCTCTCCACCAAGATGAAGCCCACCATGTCCTCATGCTGTCCCTCCATCCCCTGGAAGTCTCGCTCTCTAATCCCCAAGGCATCATGGGAGTTGTAGCCTGCAAGGCTGGATTGCAGTAGTCAGGATCTTCCCAAGTGGAGCAGTCCCAAATGAAGTTCAGAGGCCCCTCTAGCAGAGCGTGCCCACTTTAGCTGCTTGGTTCATGGTTGAAAGGAGCCACTTGGCACTCGGGGACTCCATGGTGTCCCATCTAGGTGTGCTGTGGCCTGAGGTTTTGATTGGACAGCTGGTGCTTGGCCTAGTTATTCATTCAGACACTTTCCCCATTCATTTCTTCTTTGTTTATGAGTAGAATTAAACCTTGATTTCTGATGGCAGCGAACTTACCGTTCTCATGCCCAGTAGGCTCTGCAGAGCATGGCATGTTGCAGGCAGGTGTTTCACATCTAGGACTCCATGCTCCAAGAGTGTAATGTACTGACCACTGCCAGCCACTGTTTTCAAATGGGTGGCAGTCAGTTGAGGGCCACACCATTAACATATGCACGGGGTGGAGAGATCTCCTCATTCATGCTTTAGCACTTAGGGAAGTCAGATTAATTATTCCCAACATTCAGTAGCATAGCTGCAGCAGGAACCCTGCTTTCACAGCTTGTTGTTTGATAGGGGACCCTACTCGTGCAGATGCTTCCACAGTGTGTGAGATTCAAAAAGGGATCAAGTGTTTCTATGGGACTGACACTATCCAGCAATAAAAGGAAACACATGAGAGCTGGAAGGGCTGTAAACCCTCTGCGTCCATGAAGAAGCCAATCATGCCTGGTGAGGAGGTGAGGCAAGTTCCCCCCCTTTGCGGTGCCACTTGGGACTGAGCCCACCTGACCCACCAGCCTGGGCTCCCTTTACACTGTATTGCTGAGGCAAGCCAGCCAAGCCCTCCCTCAGGCTTCAGACTGCACTTTACCAGCACACATACAGGTAAGGATACACTCAGCTGCCGCTTTACACACAGATGCTGAGATCAGTTGTTTATGGGAAGGCTCAGCTAAGGAATTGCCCAGTACTCAAGAGCATGCCCCCCCTCTGGATGTTAAACCCAAAATTGTACCGTCTTGAGCTGCACATATTATTGTACAGCGTAAGCTCATGAAATTCGCCCCCTCCCTCAATGTGGAGAGATATACACAGCTTTCTGCCCCAGGTTATGAATTCCACATACTGGGTTTTAGACAAAACAAAACAAGTTTATTAACTACAAAAGATAGATTTTGTAAGGGATAGCAAACAGATCAAAGCAGATTACCTGGCAAATGAAACAAGCACGCAATATAAGCTTAATATACTAACACTAACAATTATATACCAATATACTAACAAACACTAACATTAATATACTTAATATACTAACACTAACAATATAACTAACTGGTTATAAGTAGCAAACTCTCACCCTAAATGTTTTAGGCAGATTGCAGAGATTCTTGAAGGCAAGCTGCACTTGCTTGCAGCTTAAAACTCCAGATATTCCTTTCACAGGCCAGACACCCTCTAGCTTGGGCTCAGCCCTTCTCCCCTAGTCCAATCTTTTGATTCTCAGTTATTTCCTGAAGTCCTCTTTCTTGGTTGGGGAGTCAATGAAGAGTGAACCACGATGATGTCACTCCCCTGCCTTAAATAGTTTTTGCATATGGCAGGAATCCTTTGTCTCTTACTGGAAAAAATATTTGTATTATCATGGAGTCCAGTACCAGGTGACTTGGTCACATGTCCCTGCAGCTATAACTTAGAGGCTATTTGTATTGTCCCCATGAAGACTTCCTAGTGGGAGATTAGAATCTTTAAAGACCAATTGTTTTCCCTAATGGCCCTTTCCAACTGGCCATCATACTGATTGCATTCTGTCTAGTGGGCATTCCCCAGGTGTAAACACATTTGTAATAGATGCATAGACAATATTTCTAACTTCAAATACAAAAATGATACATGCATACAAATAGGATAATAATATTCAGTAAATCATAACCTTTCCAATGATATCTCACATGACCCATCTTACATAAAATACATCCTAGTTATGCCATAATCATATCATAACCATATCTCTATGAAGAATATGGGGCACGGTATCACAGGGAGGGTTAGAAGGAATCTGCCTTTGAAGTGTTTATTGCTAGCCCCTGTCAGAAACAGGATATTGGACTAGATCAACCATGAGTCTGAACCAGTCTGGCAATTCCCATGTTCATATCACTTCGGCCCAGAGTTTTAAAGACATTTAGGTGGTTCTGTGCTCAGCACTGCAATGCCTATCTGATTCTGGAGCCTAAATATCATTTTCAACAGTGATTTAGGCACTTAAAAGTCTAAAACTCATCCACTGTTAATAGGATTTTTGCTCCTGAATCCCTTTTGAAAATGAGACTTCGGTATTGCACTACTGAGCGCAGCAATCCCTAGACACCTGTAAAAATCTGGGCCTTAATCTTCCTGTGTCTCACATCCCTATCTGAAATAGGAGGATGATAGTATTGTTCTCTTACTCTGTTTTGCCTATTAGGTTCTAAGGTGTTTGGGGTAGCTACTGTCTCTAAGCTTGTGATTGTACAGTGTCCTAGAACAATGAGCCTCCTATTTGTTGTTAATAATAAAGTTTGGAGGCCAAGCAGGCAGAGTTGAGTGTTCAGAAGGCAGGGATAAACAGGACTTTTAGACACAAGCAAAGAAGCATATTAAACAAACATTTACGAATGAAAGAAAAACTCCAGAAACAGTTTAAGAGTGAAATGTGCCATCTAGAGCTGATGATAGCCCAGTATCAAGTGGAGTGCCCCAAGGGTCGGTGCTGGGGCCGGTTTTATTCAATTAACGATCTGGAGGATGGTGTGGACTGCACCCTTAGCAAGTTTGCAGATGACACTAAACTGGGAGGAGTGGTTGATACGCTGGAGGGTAGGGATAGGATACAGAGGGACCTAGACAAATTAGAGGATTGGGCCAAAAGAAATCTGATGAGGTTCAACAAGGACAAGTGCAGAGTCCTGCACTTAGGACGGAAGAATCCCATGCACTGCTACAGACTAGGGACCGAATGGCTGGGCAGCAGTTCTGCAGAAAAGGACCTAGGGGTTACGGTGGACGAAAAGCTGAATATGAGTCAACAGTGTGCCCTTGTTGCCAAGAAGGCTAATGGCATTTTGGGTTGTATAAGTAGGGGCATTTCCAGCAGATCGAGGGATGTGATCATTCCCCTCTATTCAGCACTGGTGAGGCCTCATTTGGAGTACTGTGTCCAGTTTTGGGCCCCACACTACAAGAAGGATGTGGACAAATTGGAGAGAGTCCAGCAGAGGGCAACAAAAATGATTAGGGGGCTGGAGCACATGACTTATGAGGAGAGGCTGAGGGACCTGGGATTGTTTAGCCTGCAGAAGAGAAGAATGAGGGGGGATTTGATAGCTGCTTTCAAGTACCTGAAAGGGGGTTCCAAAGAGGATGGATCTAGACTGTTCTCAGTGGTAGAAGATGACAGAACAAGGAGTAATGGTCTCAAGTTGCAGAGGGGGAGGTTTAGGTTGGACATTAGGAAAAACTTTTTCACTAGTAGGGTGGTGAAGAACTGGAATGGGTTACCTAGGGAGGTAGTGGAATCTCCTTCCTTAGAGGTTTTTAAGGTTAGGCTTGAGAAAGCCCTGGCTGGGATGATTTAGTTGGGTTTGGTCCTGCTTTGAGCAGGGGGTTGGACTAGATGACCTCCTGAGGTCCCTTCCAACCCTGAGATTCTATGATTCTATGACTTATCCCACCACTGCAGCTTAAGAAATGACATGTTTTGACAAGTTGGCAAATCCTCCCTTTTGAGACACAACACTGGCAAACCATAGGAAAATCTCATGTGCCTGGGAATAGGGAGATAGCCGTAGGGTCTTGGTGGGATGCAGCAGATTGGAGAAGGCACTCGTTTCAGATGGGAGGGCAGAAGACAAGTTGCCACCTTGAATTTAGGATGGAAGGTAAAGTGGATCTGGCTGAATGAATGGTGTGGGAGTAGGGCTCTGGGCTGGTATCCTGCAGTCAGGCTTTGGCCAGCAGGGAAATGTCACAAGCTGGTAGTCTCAAGTGATCTCGGGGATCAGAGGCCCAGCCTTTGTGAACTGTAATGTGTGCAGGTACATACATACTGACTGTCCTTTATCACTGTGGAAAAAGTAGGCCCCTTGGGTTCCACACTTCATATAGTGGAGCCACTAGGACCCAGACTTGGATGCTCTGCTGGCATAATTCCACTGAGGGAGCCCAGTTGGACCCCACTGTCTCAGAGCTGGCCATGTATGTAACGAACCATCCATATACAAAGGCCACCACACAAACCTAGTTTGTTGTGCCCCAGCTCTTCATGGTATATATAATCTCGGTGGAATGTGGCAGTTTCTATTGCCAGTAAACCACACATGGAGTGCAGGACGGTTACCTAGCTCGTCCTGAATCTCCTTGTGGAGGAACTCGCTCTCCTCTAGTTATGAAGAGAAACTGATTCGCTTCTGTGGCTTGCTCTGAAGATGAAAAAACTGCACGAGTGTCAAGTATCCATACAGTATTCCTTCATAGGACAGGCTGCTTACTCCACTGACTCAGTGGCATCCTCTAGTGGCCAGACCACAGAGGTGCTTATCAATGTGCTAGTGCCATATAAGTTACAGAGTTGGTCCTTTATCTCAAGCAATTGAGGGTGAGATGCTCCACTTGAAAGGACCCTGGTTCAATCCTTACTACTAATTACCCATCACACAGAACAGAATTTGTCACATGCATTACTAGTTTAACCTAGAGTAACCAGACAGCAAATGTGAAAAATTGGGATGGGGGTAGGGGGGTAATAGGAGCTCATATAAGAAAAAGACCCACAAATCAGGACTGTCCCTATAAAAAAGGGACATCTGGTCACCCTAGTTTGACCTCTCCTCCTTGCAGTGACATATCAGACACATCTGACATACAGAGCAAAATTCTACTTTGACTTACACCTCATAGGGCCAAATTCAGCCATGGTGTCAAGCAGTTATCTCTTTACAGTAGTACCCATTGCGTGAAAAAATGATTTACAGAAATGCAAGAAGGACACTTCCTGTTCCTCACAAGATAAGGACAGACTGAGGTTAGAGGAAAGGGAATGGAAACAGCAATAGGCAAATTACTTACAGTTTACATAGACATCAACTTGAGTCACTACAGGGATTCAGTGAAGTTACAGTACAGGTAAATGATTCACATTGACTCCACTGGGGCTGCACAGGTTAGCAGGTAAGTTAGAGCAGATTTTGTCTCACAACACCAATTATGGTATTTCATGGTGGACATTGTCTACAAGTCATTATTACTTTTACTAACTATGACAGAGCAGTGTTGTTACACAAATCAAAATGCTGAGGACAAAGAAGGAGGAGTACGGAGAGATAGTAAAGCCACTGGCTGTTTCAGACCGGTTGCAAGTGGGTGAATATCCACTGCTTTAAACGGAGTTGCTTCTGCTTACACTGGCTCTGAATTTGACAAGTCTACATAGAGGTCCCAGTTGCTCTCCATCGCCACAGAATAGGCTAGATATGCTTGAGGGCCAAATGAAAGGATGGCATGCCGGGTAGCTTGGTTAAAGTCCTGGCATCACATCACGGGCTCTTTCATACACAACACTACTGCCACGCACCCAGGAAATGGGACACTCCTCAAAAATATACAGTGTTTCCACCATATTGGGAACACACCTTCACTAACAGGTGTGAAGAGGGTCACGGCAAGCTCCAGAGGTCTTACCGAACCTCAGATCCCTTTAGTTGTACCAATCCCCATCACAAAGGAAGACGAATGAGATGATTATACTGGTCCCTCCTGGCCTGAAAATCTATGAGTCCATGAAAATTCTATTTGCCCCTAAGGACTGGTTTTAAGTTGCAGCTCCCAGAGTTTTCCTTTGGATCTTTGTTCTACCTGTACCAGTTAGGCAGCCCCCATTCAAGAGCTTTTTAGGAACCATCTGGCCTGTGCCAATATTGCTGATGTTCTGGAATGAAAATTAATGAGACGTCAGCAGCTGGTTTTACAGGAGGTTCTGCCCATTTGTCTCTAGCTAGACACTCCTGCTTATTGGATAAAGAAATTTCAGTAGCCTTTAGAAACCACTGCTCCCCGTGACCCTTTTTTTAATTTTATTCCACCCCATCTCTTCTTATAATAAGCACTTTTGTAGCTTTCCATTTCTCTGTCATTTTAATCAGATCCTCAGAGAATTAAGACTGAAGTGTAAGTGTATCAAGTGAGATGCTGCCAATTTGGCTTTCCGAATGAGCCCTCTCAGGTTTGTGGGAGCAATCTACTTACAGGCTGATCCTGTATGTGTCAAATGACCTTAAATCCCGGGAGCTGCTGTTCTTTTGGTGTGTCTGCTGAAATGTCCTCTCAATCCAGAGCCAGCTTTGAGTGAGTGGAGGTGCGCTGTGTGCGTGCATCTGTCTCTTGGGTGGGATGGATCAGGAATGTAATGGAAAAATTAAAACTGACTGATAAGTGTATGTCCAGCAATTCTGATTGTAGTAAGATTCAGGGATGGAGTCTCCTGCTTGCCATGTCCTTTTGTGCCCCATGAGTGGTGCAAAGTGGCTTTGAAACATACTGAGATGGCCAATGTGGAATCTATCTTCCACCAGGGAAATGTCCCTTGGTAGAACTCTGCTTGCCCTGATCTCTCACTGGCTCATCTTACAGCTGATTCTGTGCTGCTGTCTCATGCATGGTTTCCCTGATAGCCCCCAGCTGACTGCTCCGAGTTGAGAACCTAGCTGTTGGTGTGTAGTCTGAGTGGATCTGGATCTGAAGAAGCAGGATCAGGTTTCAGGAGAGACCTGTTTGGGTGTTACACCAGGGGCTCAGCCATACAATCTGGGCCAAGGCTGCTGCCTCACACATTCTAGAGCCTCAGCATGTAATGCTGGCCTCTCAGCATGCTTAGCAAAGATCTCTTCCCTAGAACTCTGCTTGCCTGGTGCATCACCGGCTGCTAATGAAGCAGGAGTACATAGAGAGCAATGGGCTAACAAAAGACAGAGGCTAAAAATGATTCTTTAAACCAGTGTGTCTCATCCATAGAGCTGTCTGAATAATGAAATAAAATGTATATGTGAAAGAGACATTTCAAAATGCAGTGGGTAAATCTCTCCCAGTGAGCACTCCAGCCTGCTCTGTTTATACATTCCCTTTCTTAGGCCAGTTACACAGGGAGTGAACTCTGAACCAAGAGCCAGATTATTCCCCCAGGGTCCAGGCTCAGCTATCACCCACATTGCCTGGAAGAGGAAAGCAGCTACCTCTGCAGGAAAGGACCCCCCCTGGCAGGGACACTGCAGGAAGTTTGGAGTGGGATCAAGAGGTAGCCACGAGAGGGTGGGCAAGGGGCATGGAGTGGCTAGCCCAACACTGGGTTGGGGCAGGACCAGGGGAACTGACACTGCCCCTTCTAGCTCCATGGAGCTTACCTTAACTACAGACCCCCATTCATGATACGGGTGGGAAAAGGAGGGAGGGTGCCTTGGAGCAGCCACATTGAAGGAATTCCCTGGTAGCACAGCTTTATTGGAACTGTGCTGTCAAGTACCCTAGGAAAGCGGGTGTGGTGCTGGGGCCAGGGCTTCTGCCCAGAAGGCTGCAGCCTCCAGTAGATGCTCTGGGGTGTGTGCTGAACCCCGGAGGGTCTGTAGATTTGTGAGCAGGCCCCATGGCCATGGATCATTCCAGTGGAATGATTGGGAATGAGCCCTGAGGAGACACACTCATGGATATGTCTTCCTTCCTTGCCCCTTGCTATGGGCGGTGCTTAATTTGTGCCAGGGCTCGCCAGGGCTGAGCCCACACCTCCGGGCCTGGCAGGTCACAGCCCCGGCACCTCTGGGCTTGCTGCAATTATGAATGTAAAAAAACTGTTTGAGTGTGAGCATCTAATCGCTTGAGCTCCGGCACCTCTTTCATTACAAATTAAGCACTGGCTATGAGTTCTACTGAAGGAGACAATTTCAGCTCCAAGACATCTGCTCTTTGCACAGCTTGCTAGGATAAACTGTCAACTATTATATGGGGTGCTTAGCCCCCATAGTTAAGGTTGCCTAACAATCCCCACAATCCAACACTGCTGTTACTTGCTTATAAATTTGCCCAACTTCAACCCTTTGGGCTGAAATTTTCCACTCTGGGACCTGCCTCAGACTGATTTATTTGTTGTTTTCAATTTCAGCAAAAACAGTTCAGCCACATTTGAAACTGAGGCTGGGGAAAACAGGCAGTCTTGCCAATGTTAAAAAAAGAAATAGTCAGAAAAAGTGGTTAAGAATCCTAGCACATTAGGTGTTTGGAGCAGGGATGTGAAACTTGGCAGGGTGATAGTCCTGAAGTCAGAGGAATTATTTTGCTCTTGTCATGAAAATCCACCCAGATTTGACTAAGTTATAGGCCTTTTGAAATCATCATTTGCACATGCTCAGTTGAGCTTTTTAGAGACGCCTTGATTTTCAAACAGTCCATCTGCAATGAGCATGCTCATCAGCCTCAGGGAGCCTCCCGCATTGTCCTGGAGCAGCCACACAGACCAAAACATCTGGATGAGACGGACAAAATGGTTCTATCCAACTAAAAAATCCCTTTTGTCGTAGGGAAAGTGCACTGTGCTGGCAGCCAGGAGAACAGGAATTTAACTCTCTCACCTCTTATACTCACTGGTATTAAATATTCTGTGCAGTTCACAACACTTAGTATTCAGGAAGGGCTCAAATCCATATGATAGGAGGCAGGTAAGCATCATCCTTCCCTTTGTACAGAAATACAAACTGAAATACACAAGTTCACTCCTAGCAGAGGTGAGAGCATGACCCAAATCTCTAATATGACAGTTTATAGTTTCAACCACTTAGGTTCACTGCCAAATCTAGATATTGTGCTATGTTGTCTGTTTAATGGGGCCACTCCTCCATACGTAACCCACCATTTGAGTGTGTTAAGTGGCTGGTTCACAGAGGATACCAGTCTGTTGGTGCTACCAATTTGTCTTATTTCAAGCGGTAGCAAATTATCTGTGCTACAGCGCTCAAGGGTGTGAACTCAAACCCAGAAGAGGAATGATGCATTTATTTCAGTTGCACATGATAGAAAATATTTTTAATCTTGCCCCCTTTTTCCTTACCCCTCCCCCCACAATTAGCAAATAATTTCTAAAAAATCACCAATGTTAAAAGAACTTTGCTAAGTTAGCAAATGCTGGAATGAAGACTGCTCATGCAACCTGAACTTGGCCCCCTTGTGTGCATACATTATGACACAGTCTTTATTTACATGATCACATACTATTTTTTCCAACATTCCTACCCTCAGTAAAATAGGTTCTAAAGTCAAAAGCTGTGAAGAATGGCTGCCACAATTTTCTTGCATAAAAATCACTGAACAGCCACTATTAAGTTTAGTGGTTTGTAAAAGTGCTTTCTGATCTGGACATTTTTAATCAAAATGGCTTTGACGAAACACGCTGTTTTAATGGAAATGAAAATGTTAAGAAATAGGTGTCAATTCTGGTGAAATTTCATTTAGAAAACAATGAAAAGGAAGCATTTTGATAATATGAAAACATCTCATTTTGACATTTTTGGACTGGAACGTTTTGATTTTTCCTTTCAAAATGACTTTTCTAAACCAAAATTCATTGTTTAGTAAAACATTAAAAAAATTTAAAAGGTCAAAATCAGAATGCTGTGTTTTGATTTTACCTAAATGTAACATTTAGATCAACCCCATGTGCATTTTTTCCAGAATTTTATTTTGCAAGACATTTCAAAATGTCTTGTTTTTGTTCCATTTCAGAACAGAAAGAAAATTAAAAATTGCAGAATTTCCCATGAAACAGAAAATCCAGTTCCTGCTCTACTTCTGATGCCGTTGAGTATGAAAGATGTTAAGTCTTATTCTATGTGTATAGCATATATATATTACAATTAACTCCCATGTGTTTTTATATCCTGATACTAATTAGCTCCCACCCTCTTTTAAAAGCCTTCATCATACCCAGAAATCTTACATCACAGAGCCAATGTCTTACCTAGAAGAAATGCACTGAGCTCACTATGTGTGATCTGGCAAATTGGTTTTTTCTTTTGCTGTTAACAATCTCTCCCCTCTCCCTGTCCCCTGCAAGCAGCTCATTCCATTTCAGTCCCTTTTTGTCCCTGTCACTAATGAAGTTGATGGAAATTGAGGAATAATTGCATTTGCAGGTGACAGGGTTGGAAGTGCACTGACTGGGAAAAACACACTTGGCAAAGGCTGCCTGTTTGGAGGTGAGTGTAGTCAGTCAACTGTGAAATCCATGGCAAAATTATCCTGTTAAACCAGCTTTGCTTTGCTCAGCACAGCTGCACAAAACACACCAGAAAATATAGGGCAAAGTGTGCTTCCCAGGGAGACACTGGGGTCTAGTGGGTAATCATTGTACTAGGAGACCTGGCTCCTATTCTCACTTTGCCCATGACCCTCTGCATCATCTTAAACAACCACTTGATGTCTCTATGCCTTCGTTTCTGTGTGTACAAAATGGGGTATAACCAGGATTACATCACTATCTAGAACCCTTGGGGATCTATGGATGAGCAGCATTATATACACAGCTAAGTATTGTTAACTAGCTATGCCTTTGTGTAACTATCACAGAGACATAGAGAAGTGACTCACCAAAACAATCACACAACAGGTCAGTGGTGGAGCTGGAAAAAGGACCTCAGTGTCCCAGTGTCATGACTCCCAGTCCGGTGCTCTAGCCACTGGATTATTCTTAATGCAAGCATTTTTACATCACTTATGTATTGTTGCCCTTTTGGCCCGAGCAGTTAGTCAGTATTAGGGGCCTTGTAGGGCTGCTTTGGTACAAGGAAAAAAATTGATTTTATGGATCAGGTCTATTCTTTGGTGTCAACTTATTTACAAATAATGTGCACACCGTGCTGTTTCTCTGAACACAGTAGAAACTAACAACAGCCAGAAGTTTCCTTGCTCAAAAATCCCCAAGCCTGGCTTTTGAGCAAGCTCTGTGCCCAAGAAGCTCTGTTTCTTTGCTTCCTCTCAGGGTCACACTCACAACTAGAACTAGCTAGAACTCAGAATTCCCAGTTCACAGGAAATTTCAACATTTGGTCTGATTCAGAACAACATTTCCCATGATCCAGAGATTCCAACAGAAACCTCCCTGTGATGTCAGAAACCTGCCTGTCGTTTAACTAAAGTTTTTCTGGGCGTTCTTCTTTTTAAACACGGACTCTGCAAAACCAATTTCCTAGCCCCTGTGTTTACAAGCAGGAAAATCCCTTACCCTACAAGGCTTCCCTCTGACCTGTCAGGTGCTTTGGGCAGTCTCTCCATTATCTGCAGCTCTCTCTACTACATAAAAAGGCTTCATTGCTCCTTCCATTGAGTCTGAAATAGGTCTTCAGTTCCCCATCAACTTTAACAATATCTATGATTGTCTTTAGATCAAAGACACACCTGACAACAGCCATTAGCTCCTTTCAAAGTAAGAGCCTTAAATGCACTATGGACAAAATATTCCAACTCCTAAATCCATATAGGCTCTGAAATTGAAGGGCTCTTGTTTTCTGATGTTCTGAGAGCCCACAGCTCTCACTGATGTCCGTGACAAGAACACTTCTAAAAATAAGGCCCCTTTTATTAAGAAACTTACATAGAATCAGAGGAGATTAGGGTTGGAAGAAACCTCAGGAGGTCATCTAGTCCAACCCCCTGCTCACAGCAGGACCAACACCTACTAAATCATCCCAGCCAGGGCTTTATCAAGCCAAGCCTTAAAAACCACTGCCGAGAGCGGGTTCGGACCCTGGTGAAAATTTTTTTCGGGCCCTCCAGCAAGGGCAGACCAGCTAAACAGGGCTGACAAAGCTGGGGAAGCCGGGCCCTGGGCCCCCTTCTGGACCACCGGGCCCCAGTAATTTGTACCAGCTTCCCCCCCACTCTCGTTGGCCCTGATTCCACCACTTCCCTAGGTAACCCATTCCAGTGCTTCACCACCCTCCTAGTGAAATAGTTTTTCCTAATATCCAACCTAGACCTCCCCCACTGTAACTTGAGACCATTGCTCCTTGTTCTATCACTGCCACCACTGAGAACAGCCTAGCTCCATCTTCTTTGGAACCCCCCTTCAGGTAGTTGAAGGCTGCTATCAAATCCCCCCTCACTCTTCTCTTTTGCAGACTAAATAAGCCCAGTTCCCTCAGCCTCTCCTCATAAGTCATGTGCTCCAGCCCCCTAATCATTTTCGTTGCCCTCTGCTGGACTCTCTCCAATTTGTCCACATCCTTTTTGTAGTGGGGGGCCCAAAACTGGACGCAGTACTCCAGATGTGGCCTCTCCAGTGCCGAATAGAGGGGAATAATCACTTCCCTCAATCTGCTGGTGTCAAGGTTTCCTCCCCCACTCTGAACTTTAGGGTACAGATATGGGGACCTGCATGGACCCTTCTAAGCTTAATTCCTAGCTTAGATCTGGTAACGCTGCCACCAGCCAGAAATTCAGTGTCTGGCACACTCCCTGTCCCCCCAAAACCTTCCCCTCCCTGGGCTGCCTTGAGGGACTTCACCAATTTTCTGGTGAACACAGATCCAAACCCCTTGGATCTTAAAACAAGGATAAATTAACCATTCCCCCTCCTTTCCCCCCACCAATTCCTGGTGAGTCCAGATCCAATCCCCTTGGATCTTAAAACAAGGAAAATCAATCAAGTTCTAAAAAAAACCCTTTTAATTAAAGAAAAAAGGTAAAAATCATCTCTGTAAAATCAGGATGAAAATACTTTACAGGGTACTTAGATTTATATAGCCCAGAGAAAACCCCTCTAGCCTTAGGTTCAAAGTTACAGCAAACAGAGGTAAAATCTTCTCAGCAAAAAGGAACATTTACAGGTTGAGAAAACAAACATAAGACTAACATGCCTTGCCTGTGCTACTTACAAGTTTGAAACATGAGAGACTGATTCAGAAAGATTTGGAGAGCCTGGATTGACGTCTTGTTCCTCTTAGTCCCAAGAGCGAACAACCCCCAAAACAAAGAGCACAAAACAAAGACTTCCCTCCACCAAGATTTGAAAGTATCTTGTCCCCTTATTGGTCCTCTGGTCAGGTGTCAGCCAGGTTTACTGAGCTTCTTAACCCTTTACAGGTAAAAAAGACATTAACCCTTAACTATCTGTTTATGACAGCTGGCCAATATGCCATTAGCCTTCTTGGCAACAAGGGCACACTGTTGACTTAGGATCATAACTTCAGACACCCAGGCTGTAAAATATAGCCCCAGGTTGCAGTTACTGTGCATGAAAAATAACATCACTGTTGCCATATTACAGATAGAGGGACAAACTTTGCTCTCGGGTATAGTTGTGCAACATTACTAATTTGTATAGGGCTTCACTTGTGTGTAACTGAGCCTGGAATTTAGCCCACACATCACTGTACAGTACATGTTCTTTTCACACAATTACATTACTGGAAGGGTACCAGTAACTGCCACTAGGATATTCACTACAGAAAGTGTTTCATAGCCAGAACTGTGCAAATCACGGGGAGATGTATTCACGCTGTTTCAGTTAACTAAAAATCAAAGGTTGATTCAAAATGTTTGTACCTTGTTTGCATTCACTTTTCATTACTATTTTTAGGAACAAAGTTTTGCTTGCATGAATGTTCGTGCAAAACAAATTTGGCAGAAATTGAACTAGGCTCCAGAACACCTCAAAAGGGCTCTACTAGAGGCTAATAGCTAATTGCACACCTAACTTTTGCATGCAAATCCCACAATCATGTACCATATTGGGTAGCCGTACACCCAACCAGCCTCTTGGTGCATAACTAACCATTTGCAAATTCTCAGTCTTCATGAATAGTTGAGGTGACTGAAAATATAAATTACACAGGAATATTTGAAAACCAGGCCCTGGACATACAGAGGCCTTGTGCATTGTAAGGGGGAGGAGGTTGGAGGGGATTGTACCACTGATTTGGTGGGAAAATCATTCACTATTTTACAATGCTTTTCTCTCAGACCATTTCCCCTTCACAAGGATTTTGACTGCTGACTGATTCCCTAATACTATAGAGAGCTGCATTATCGTAAATGTTTTTCCTCTGCTAATTCTTCCATGTGCACAGGTTGCTTGGGGTTGTGGCATTGCAAGGTATCTCATTCGGAAGAAAAGGAGAAAAGGCCTTTTATTTCTGCTTGTAACTCTTGCATTTGTCTGTTAAGTACCATGCACATTTATGGTACTGTAGTAATAATAAATAGAATAGTTCAGCATAGAAGTGGACCTCAGAGAGGAGTCAGCTACAATGGCACTAAGTAGCTTTCGCTTTGGGAATTTCTATGTGCCCAACTGTTACACAGAAGTAGGTTCTTGCAGTGCAATTTCCTTTGAGAGCCCATGCAGCCTGTGCTCTCTAGTAAAATGAACACTTTGGTTGCAATGAAGGAGTTTATAAACACAGGGCCCGATTCTGCTCTCAGTTACATAGGTGCAAATTTGAACTAACTCCACTAGCTTTAATTCATACAAAGGCACGGGAACTTAAACTCCTGGAATATGCATCTGCATAAAAGCATTATCTGATAATGTCAAAAGCCATTTTCCATCCCTTGCAATCTGGCTGAAATCAGCTACGATTTGCTAGAATGGGAAGGATGTATACTGAGGGAGAGAGAATTAACCTAGCAAGTGGGACAGGCAAGGTAAAAGGCAGTAGTACAGTAGGGTTTATTCTTCTTGTTCCAGATCTATAAGTACAATAAAGTAGGTGAAACAGCTCCATTCTGGTCCTGTTTTGCTCCTACCCCGCCACCCAAATGAGCATCCATTAACGAGATTCCAGCACACAGCCAATCCCTAGGGAAAGCCAGTCATTTTATCGTGAGGCTGCCAGACCTGGCCTTTGAACAATGAGGAATATTTTATTTTATTAATCGAGGTCGTTTAAATTTAAAAAGTGTAACTTTCAACCTTTCTGCCTTCCACCTGCTTTTCTGAGCCCAGTGGCTAAGAGGGACTAATTAAATCTACCTTGCAAAGATTAACAGTGTTTTAAATGGCCACAGGGAGAACTCTTAAGACCCATGGTGAAAAAAGGGGGTTGGAACTGAACAACCCCATTCATTAGCAGCTTGCAGAGCCGACTGCTTCCACCTGCCAGTGTAACAAATGCATCAGGAGAAAGCAATGCTAAGGATGTGGGTGAAAAAAAGATGTCTCATCAGTTACGCCTTATTGGGAGAAGGTTTCCTCTCTGCAGAGCAATAAGATGCTCGCAGGGTAGTAACCTTTAGGGGCACTGAAAATGGAACATTCCAGCTAATGAGACAGAATGACATTCTTCTAGGACATGGCGAGCTCTGGGGATGCCCAGCTCACTGGATCCAGAGGTTATGTGATGAATTGTTTCTTTGCAATGCCAATTACTATCCTCAATAGCCAGCCTCTCTGCCAGTGATGCAGACTGCAGTAGAAAGGATTTTGGCTAGCAAGGGTTTAGCAATCCGGGGGTGGGGGGGCGCTCTGTTTTTCAGGAGCCCAATGTGAGACACCTGAAAGAGGCATGTTTTGCAGATTGGGGGTGCTCAGAGCTTCTGATAGTCAAGTCCTCTAAGGTGTCTCACATTGGGCAACCAAAAATCACTAGCCACTTTTGCAAATTCAGGGCTTTCTCTCAGTGCCTTGCTATGAGCATCATGAATGCTAGACCAAGTCCTTAGCTGATGTAAATCAGCATAGCTTCATTGGAATCAAGGGACTAACACTGATTTACACCGACAGAGAACCTGGCCTCTGGCATTTCAGACTACACAGTTGTTCAGGAGAAGACACTTTATTGCTCCCCCCTGTCCAATCATTTCTTCTCAGCCTCAATTCCCTTCCATTATATTTAGGGTGGACCCATCTCCAGCACAGCTTCTGGCCAAACCATCCAGCTCTCTGTATGCATCCCTGCTTCTGGAGGGTCCCTTATTTCCAAATATGCCTGAGACTAAACATGAGACATGGCGTAAGGCTTGCAGATCAGCATTTGAAATAGCGTTTCACAGCAATAAAGTTACATTCAGCATATGAAAGAGTAAGAGAATGAAGAAACAGAACCCTTGTAAAAACAGCCCCAGGTTTCATGCTCTATTTACAATCATCCCAGTGTAATCTTTCTGCCCGGGGTTGTCATCAGTGAAAAGGGGTGGGTTCAAATTTCTAGGGGTTCCTTCTGAAAACTTCAATAGCACCAACTTAAGCCTCTACCCAGAAACCTGGGAAATTACATACACCACCCAGAGCACCCTGATAGGCAATACTGCCCCACCTGCAAGCACTAAAGTCAGGTTTTGTCAGGGTTTCCTCCCCACTTTGAACTCTGGGGTACAGATGTGGGGACCCGTGTGAAAGACCCCCCTAAGCTTATTTCAACCAGCTTAGGTTAAAAACTTCCCCAAGGCACAAATTCTTCCTTGTCTTTGGATAGTATCACTGCCACCACCAAGTGAGTTAGACAAAGATTCAGGAAAAGGACCACTTGGAGTTCCTGTTTCCCCAAAATATCCCCCCAAATCCCTTCACCCCCTTTCCTGGGGAGGCTTCAAAATAATATACCAACCAAATAGGTAACTAAGGTGAGCACAGACCAGACCCTTGGGTTTTTAGGACACTAAAAACCAATCAGGTTCTTAAAAGCAGAACTTTATTATAAAGAAAAAAAGTAAAAGAAGCACCTCTGTAAAATCAGGATGGAAGGTAATTTTACAGGGTAATAAGATTCAAAACACAGAGGATTTCCCTCTAGGCAAAACTTCAAAGTTACAAAAAACAGGAATAAACCTCCCTCTTAGCATAGGAAAATTCACAAGCTAAAACAAAAGATAAGCTAACGCATTTCCATGCTATTACTTACAGTTTTTGTAATCGTGGATGCTTATTTCAGGTAGGGTTTTAGGAGATTTTTTTTTCTGCCCTGGTGCCTCTCTGTCCTGGAGAGAACAACAAAGAGAGCACAAAACAAAACTGCCCCCCACAGATTTGAAAGTATCTTCTTCCCTTATTGGTCCTTTTGGTCAGGTGCCAACCAGGTTATTTGAGCTTCTTACTCCCTTACAAGTAAAGAAGGGATTTTATGCTACCCTTAGCTGTATATTTATGACCGGGTTAAAACAAAGATAAATTGATTAGGGGAGGAAAAAGGGGGATAATAGAAAATGACCTTGGGAAAGACGGCAATTAATAAATTAACATTAGGTAAGACTCCCACCCTACCAAGGTAGCTTAGCAATAGTCCCCACCTTGAACTTTCTCTTGCAGTTGTGAGTGGCTAATATGTTCTAGCCAGTTCCCTCAACCCAGATCCCCACTCACAGTTTGTTGTTCAGGGATGAGGAATTCCAGGGATCCTGGCAGGTAAGTGCTGCTCTGGTGGCTCTACCGCCTGACCCAGCTAGGGTGATTTCAGCTTTCAGGGCTAGGTAGAAGGGGCCTGCACCCAAGTTCTTCAGGTAGGCTCCTGCTCTCTGTGGCTTCAGCCCAATCCACCTCATTGTCTGCATCAGTACTACCTCCATATTGTCTATTATCATGAAGCAACTCACCTCTGCACCATCCACTGTCTCTTGCACTGTTTGCTGTCTTGTAACTGCCTCAGCTCAGCTCTTCAGAGAGATCATTGACAGAGTTCTCCCCACTAGAGAAATACTCCCAGCAGGCAGTAGGGTTCCCCAATCCAGTTCCCCATTTTCTCTTTAGTCCTATCCAGGCTCCTTTACCCAACTGTGCCAGACTGTGGTCTTAGTCAGGGTGACCCCGCACACCAGGTACATTATATGTAGGTCTCTTGTCCTTTCATTTCCCAATATCCAATAGCATGTTCCCAGGGAGTAGTTATCAGTGGTTCACAGTTATGCTGAAAGGGCATAATGGGTGGGGTCCCGCAGTGATCAGTTCTGGGTCTGGTTCTGTTCAATATCTTCAGCAGTGATTTAGATTATGACATAGAGAGGACACTTATAAAGTTTGTGGACAATACTAAGCTGGGAGGGGTTGCAAGTGCTTTGGATGATAGGATTAAAATTCAAAATGATTTGGACAAACTGGAGAAATGGTCTGAAGTAAATAGGATGAAATTCAATAAGGACAAATGCAAAGTACTCCATTTAGGAAGGAACAATCAGTTGCACACATACAAAATGGGAAGTGACTGCCTAGGAAGGAGTACAGTGGAAAGGGATCTGGGGGTCATAGTGGACCACAAGCTAAATATGAGTCAACTATGTAACGCTGTTGCAAAAAAAGCTAACATCATTCTGCGATGTATTAGTAGGATTGTTGTAAGCAAGACACGAGAAATAATTCTTCCACTGTACTCCGTGCTGATTAGGCATTAACTGGAGTATTGTGTCCAGTTCTGGGTGCCATATTTCAGAAAGGCTGTGGACAAATTGGAAAGAGTCCAGAGAAGAGCAACAAAAATGATTACAGGTCTCGAGTTCCCTTCCAGTTCAATGATTCCATAATTCTATGTTATTACTTGCAAACTCACAATGTAACTGTATTTTAACTAATATCTCCCAAACTGTCAAAGAATTTATATGCAAATGAGGCCTGACCCATTCAGTCATTTGCCCTTGCTTACCAACAGCTGGTGACAGAGCTCCCTCCCCTCTAGAGCCCTGTGGTTTCAGGGCCCAAGGCTAACACAGCCATTCAATACAACCCACCACTACCAGTGAACTGCATTAGGTCCCCAGTTTGTAGTGCTGGGTATCCTCCATGGATACTCCCTCCTTCTTCTCTAGTCACCCGACTCATTTCTCTGCCATTGTGGGGGCCTGGGGCTCTGGTGCACCTTGGTCCCTCCGATTCTCTGCCTCTGGTATGTAGTACTCTAGTCTCCTGTCAGCTGGAATACTTCGGTCTCATTTCTATGGGTGGGTTTAGTGTGTGGGGCTGGGTGGTGCTGGTGGCCTGTGATGTACAGGAGGTCAGACTGGATGATCTAGTGGTCCCTTCAGGCCTTAACCACCATGACTTTAAACACATGCTTGCTTTAAATTCTGCTCGCAGCTGCTGGTGGATGGTTATGATGGGTGATGCTGAGCGCAAGTGAGCAGTAATGTTCAAAATGTTACATGCTGGATTCAGATAAGAAATGCTGGTGCTGCTAGGTAGGGGCTGGGACCACGTCTAAGCATATTTTTTCTCCCTGATCACTGGTCCGAGTGCTAGCACTTAGCAATGTATACTGGTCCTCAAAGCATTTCTCTATCCTGGAAAGTCACAAACCATTTAGCCTTAAAGTGTGATCCAAAGTCCAGGAATCACAGAGTATCTGAGCCCTGGTTACCCTGCTACTCTGGGTGGGAAGTCAGCTGTGCCAGCCCCCTTGCTGACATAGTTCTGTGCCCCTTTACCAGCACAGCTGCACTGGCTGCTGCATTGAGGGGGGTGGTATCAAGGCTCGACCCATTCCCCACCTCATCCCCCCACCTGCCTGGGAAGGTAAAGAGTGGCCCCATTAAGGCTGCCCTTCCTCTTGTGCTGTGATACACAAGATGAGTGGAGAGATGGGGTGGACTACTGAATATCTAGCCCCAATTAAATCTGACCCAAACACTTTATACCAGTGTTTCCCAAACTTGGGACGCTGCTTGTGTAGGAAAAGCCCCTGGCAGGCCGGGCTGGTTTGTGTACCTGCCATGTCCGCAGGTCCAGCCGATCGCAGCTCCCACAGGTTGTGGTTCAGTGCTCTTGGCCAATGGGAGCTGCTGGAAGCGGCGCGGGCCGAGGGACGTACTGGCCATCGCTTCCAGCAGCTCCCATTGGCCTGGAGCGGCGAACCGCAGCCAGTGGGAGCCACGATCGGCCGGACCTGCGGACATGACAGGTAAACAAACTGGCTCGGCCCGCCAGGGGCTTTCCCTACACAAGCGGCGTCCCAAGTTAGGGAAACACTGCTTTATACCATTGAAGAGTGGGGACTGGATATTTTCAACCAGCAAAGTTTCTAGCTGTAATTGCTCCCAAAATGGTGACTATTAAAATCATCTGGGGAGTCCAAACAGTTATCAGACTGATGTGATACTTAGGTCCAGCATCTCGTCAATCACCAGGCTACAGGAAGCTGCCCAATTTCACTGGAGAGCTGTGAAAAGTGGTGGAGGCTACCAGGCACCCTAACAACACATTGACAAAATGGAATCATAATTAAAAAAAAAATCCTTGCCAATGTTCGGGAAAACATCAGCCATTTTGCTGGTGGGATGGGGTGCTTAGAGACATGGGAAGGGAAACAGCCATTTGGGGAAATCCTCAGACTTCAGCAAAAGCAGGTTAACCAAGATGCTTCTAAAAATAAAGTGAAATGAGATTGCAAGTCATGAAGGGCCTGACATTGAAGCCCACTCAGTCCATTCCCTGCCACTGCTGGGGTCTTGGGCACTGGTGCACCTTGCTGCCTCCTGTGGGGCACGGAATAGTTTAGGCTCCTCAGGGCTGCGACACTTTGGTTTGATTCTTGTTGTTGTGCTTGTTGTGCGGGTGGCTGGGTGGGGTTGGCAGCCTTTGATATAAAAGAAATCAAACTAAATGATATGGTGATTCCTTCTGGCCTGGAGCTCTATGAAAATCTCCTACTGATCTTCACGGCCTTTGGAGCAGGGCCTTCACAAAATGCACACATGGATGTAAGCATTACAAACAGATGCATTGCAAGAAAATATCATCTCATGATGATAAGTGGCAAAATGATCCATAGTCCTTTGAGAATTTAAAAACAAACCCCCTCTCTCTCTTTTCCTATGAGGACATATTGCAGAGGGCCATTTTACAATCACAGCATGGTCCTGGTACGACCAGTGTGGGGTGCTGCTCAGTACACACATTACCTGCCGGGGCCTATACCTGAAGCATTGCATAGCAAGTGATAAGTGGATTCTCTTTCATCCCAGCTTAGGTGCTTTAAAGGAAAATGAAAACACAACATGAGAAACAAATGAAAACCATTTTTTTTTCAGCAGCTGGAAGGCAGGCAGATAAGTGAGAGCTGGCTGCATCCCAATGTAAGATTTTCCCCAGATGAGGGGCATGGGGGATCGAACACAGTTTTCAAGCCTAACCTTATGCCTCAGCAAAAACGGTGAGGTGGAACAATCCATTTGAAAGTGATTAATAGCAAACCGTTCCCCTGGGGAATTCAGCTGTGTCTCACGCTGCCATGGGGAATGGAAGAAGCAGTAGTTACATTCCAGCAAATCTAAGACGATTTACTTAGGTTTTATTTTTTCATTAACAAATGGATGCCTGTAAATTGAAAGCGTCCCTGCGAAGCATACTGCAGTAAAACTCACAAACTTGAAATCTGCTGGGAATCAGCCTCTGAATTCCAGTGGCTGCAAAACCCCCACACTTCATCAACAGAAAATCCACACCCAGCCCAATATTTATAATCTGCAGCATGTGGAGAGAGACCGCAGTAACAGCGTGGGATTTGCTTGAGGATTTAGCACTGGCCTACCTCTAGTCCACTGAAGCTACAGGGACAGATCTCAATGGGAGAAGAGTTAGGCCAATGCTGAGCCCTGTAGAAAACCCCACCCATTAAGTCTGGATCTGGACACCTGCAAAGATCACAGGGGTTCAGGTCCGGGGGCATCAGGGTTGGTTTGGCTCATTCCCATCTAGGGTGACCAGATGTCCTGATTTTATAGGAACAGTCCCGATATTTGGGGCTTTTTCTTATATAGGCTCCTATTACCCCCCACCCCGTCCCGATTTTTCACACTTGCTGTCTGGTCACCCTATTCCCATCCTAGAAATGAAGTCAGTCCTGTGGTTCGAACCACTCTTTCAAGCACCCCTACAATTTCAAGGCTGTTTAGATCCAGTGTTTTGGTCAGGACTCTCTCTATTAATGTAGGCCCTACAAAGATCATGCTTCAGTCCTGCAGAGCTAGCCTATGGAGGGAGAATAAAACTAAGTCCTTCTATTTCTGGAGCAAAAAACCAAATAGCCCTCCTTTCCCTACCCATTTCCCTTCCTCTTTCCCTGCCAAACAACGAACACCCCTTCACGGTCTTCAGAAAAGATTGTATTCCTGGGAGCCCAGGGAGGTCTGTATGGAATAGCACCAGGGATCAATTTCCCATGGTGCATGACTCCTGTCACTTGTTCATTACCCCAGGATGGGGGCCACCTGGCTCATGGTGTTACTGCCAACTGCTGAGTCTTCTGAGTCACATGCAGTGCTTCCTGGGGGCGGGGGCAGAGGGGAAGGTCAATCCTGAAGACCCTATTCAGGGAAAATAACTCCCATTGACTGCTATAGGAGTTTTGCCTAAGTAAGGACTTCTGGAATAGGCTCTGTCATTCTAGGAATGGAAGGCAAGATGCAAAGTCCACTCCAGCCAATAGAAAGGCTCCCACTGACATGAGTGGGTTTGGACAAGCCATGAAAGCATTGGTGCAGTGGTGTCCTGGCACATGGGGCAAGGCAGGATGCAAATCAATGGGAACTAAACTAGAGCCATCCTCTTGGGTGCTTCAGCATCATCCAGCACAGGGGCACTGTGCCCAGTAGGGAGGTGACAAAATAAACTCTGGGCCTTGAAGTAAAAGCACTAGACTGGTGAAGGAGCAGCTAGGCAGAGATACTGTCTGGAGCTGGCATTGCTGGTCCCATAGTTATATAGAGTGTGGGCCTATAATATGGGATTTGATACCCTCATCTCCTGCCTCCTTCTTGTCTGCAACATTTCATGACAAGCACAACTACTTTTCCCAGCTGCACTGAGCAGCATGTCCATAAGCATTGTCATTTATCTTAAACCTCCCTCCAAACCCCTTCCCACCCTCACCAACCGAGGCCTTGCCAATTCTGTCAGGGAGAACATGACAAAATATGGAGTGCTCTCTCCTCCCGCCAAACACCTGCTCCTCCTCCTTCCAGACACCAACACTGAGCCTTCCCACCAGTCCCCCAGCCCCATCCTTTTCCACCTCCGGACCTCCCTTGCTCCCTCCCTCCACTCTCCTCTGGATCCTTCCCTTCTCAATAAACACATGCTCTGATCTCTTAATCCAAAAAATCAATCAATCCACTGTTGCTATCTTTAGCTTCCAACAACTGCCACACCGAATCCTAGAATGATAGTACTGGAGGGGACCTTGAGAGGTCATATAGTCCAGTCCCCTGAACTCATGGCAGGACTAAGTATTATCTAGATCATCCCTGACAGGTGTTTGTCTAACCTGCTCTTAAAAATCTCCAATGATGAAGATTCCACAACCTCCCTAGGCAATTTATTCCAATCTTTTATGTACTTGAAAACTATTATCATGTCCCCTATCAATCGTCTCTTCTCCAGACTAAACAAACCCAATTTTTTTCAATCTTCCCTCATAGGTCATGTTTTTCTGACCTTTAATCATTTTTGTTGCTCTTCTTTGGACTTTCTCCAATTTGTCCACATCTTTCCTGAAATGTGGCACCCAGAACTGGACACAGTACTCCAGTTGAAGCCTAATCAATGCAGAGTAGAGCGGAAGAATTACTTACTATGTCTTGCTTATAGCAATCTGCAAATACACATCTCCCTTTACCTACCAGTGTATACAGTGACTAAGACAGGCAGCAGGTGACTAGGACTAGAGGGGGTTAAGCCCTTTCCCCAGTCCATCTACCAGCTCCAGTGCCCAGCTTGGCAGGCGAAGCCCCACATCTAGCAGTATTGGAGCCAGGAAGGGGTGTGGGGGTGTGGGGGCATTGCATGGCCCTGCCTGCACATGGATACATGCACCACATGGCTCTATGGCAGGGTCTTCCAAATCTGAGAGCAAGGAACTCAGTCCAGCCCCGCATGACAGGAGCCTTCGCTATGTAGTGAGCTCGCAGTCCAACCCCCTTTGCATGGGCCCAGGAAAAGAGCAGCAAACTACCTTCTTCCTGCCCCAACAAAGAGGACTTTCACTCGTCACCTCCAGCGAGTAGTTCACAACTGTTGCATGAGGTTTGTCCTTTGCAGCCCCCTCCAGCAGCACCCAGGTACCCCACTGAAGCCCAGGGCCCCATTGTGCTGGGTGCTATACATATACATATGTGTGGCTTCTGGGTTTTCTGCTCCTCTGAAACCATGCCCACTGAGATCACACGTGACCTTCTCCACACCAGACCTCAGGCCTACACTCAGCACCTTCAACTCCACCGTTGCTTTTGATGCTCCAGAGCTCTCCCTCCTTTATGATGCTTTTCCTCTCTTGTTTCATGAGGCTGCCATCTCCTTGTGCTCCGCCTGCCCCTCACTTCAGGATCCCCTCCCTCTTGCACTTTGAGGGGTTGCCATAGGGAGCTGACTAGGCTCCACTTCTCCCTAGGGGGGAATCTCACCTGCTCACCAGTCCTCAGCTCTCAGTTGCACACATGCTGCCTGCAACACAGGAGTTCCCCCTGCCTCCCCACATAAAAGCTGAAAGGAAAGAAAACAAACAAGATGCCCAGAACCCAGGCAAAACCAGCACTGTATATAGAGCTGCCACCTGGCAACCCCAGTGCGGCAGCAAGCACCACGCCCCTGCTGCCCAGGAGGATGACGTGAGCTTCGCTGTCTTCAGGAACCACAACATGTTTCAAGGGCTGAAGCTGAGCCCCAGCCCTGGGGGAAGTGAGGCTACAGAGCAGCATCAGGACACTGAGCCTGCTTCTCAGTGCATCGGCCTGCTCTGGGGCCAGCACGGCCTAGAGCAGCATCTGTCCCTCCCTTCTCGATCTCTGTGCCCATACATGATCCCCCAGGAGTACATGGAAAGGACCATCCCTGTGCTGCCCCCACACAATTATCTCTGGCCCTTTCATGGGTGGGGAGTTTGCTGCTCTTTTCCCCCTACCATCTTGCTGGTACCACACAAGGTCAGAGACAAGCTGACCCCATAATGTTCAGTGCCTTCCCCTCAGGGTCTGCACACCATGTACCCTCCCCCTCTGCCCTGTGCCAAGATTGGTATGCAGCAGCTTATAATAGGAACCCCCTGAACTACACACACACATTCTCTTTGCTCGGCTGGCTGAAGGTCACACAACCATGTGGAGTGGCCTAAAGGCTGAGAGGCCGGATCAAAGGGAGAGTGATTACATCTCATTGGGAAAGTGAAATACAGGGTCACTTAGCCGATGCAGAAAGGAAAAGGAGTGAGGATTGATTTTAAAGTGCAAAAAAGGGAAGAAAAAAAATCCTCTCATTCCTTTTATTCTCTAAACGCTGCAGCGCCTTGACAAGACAGGGCTCCAAAAACTGCTGAGGCTATCAAGACATCCTGCTTGGCCTCATCTCCTAGGCCTCATCTCATGCATATTACATGACTGCTGATTAGAGAGGAAAGCTTCAGTTCTTCCCCCACCTTCTCCATTCTTTTGAACCAGGGAACTACATGTCTCTATCAGGACAGCCCTAGCAGAGCCCTGTGATGGAGGGGACGACCATGGAATCCTTTAGGAGGCCGAACACTGCAGCAACAGCAAACACAGAGAAAGGAAGGAAGTGCGTGGTATAAATACGCACAGCTGCACTGAAGTCAATAGAACTATACCAGTTTACACCAGCTGAGGATATAGCCTTGCCCTGGTTCTTCAGCTCAGTCAGCCTTTGTGTTTTCCTTTGTCTGTGATTAATTTTATGCAGGATAAAAGGATAGGTTGTTGCAGGGTAGCAGTTACTTCATTCATCTCATGCAAGAAAGCTCCCCAGCGTGAAACTGAAAAAAATCTCCTTCAAAGGGTTTATTAAGGTTGAGTGGTAAAAGCAAAGGACTGGGAGCCAGGCTAGCACTGGGTTCTAATCTCAGCTGAGCCACTGTAACATCAGGGAAGTCTCCCTCTGTCTCGGCCAAGCCACTTAGAAAGAGGTGCTGATGTTTTCCTGAGGTTTCCTGCCTTTTATCTCATTTTCTGAGCCAACCTTTTCTAGGGAATCAGACTCGAAAGATGGAAAATGAAATGGTGCAGGAGGAGAGAGATGAATATGCCTGCATGATACATCTGGGAAACATGTTCATGTCACAAAGGTAGCAAGAGCTCCCAGGGGTTGACTGGTTACATGGTTCCAGAAGGGAGGGAGAATTGAGTGCCCAGAATCATAGAATATCAGGGTTGGAAGGGACCTCAGGAGGTCATCTAGTCCAACCCCCTGCTCCAAGCAGGACCAATCCTCAACTAAATCATCCCAGCCAGCGCTTTGTCAAACCTGACCTTAAAAACCTCTAAGGATGGAGATTCCACCACCTCTTTAGGTAACCCATTCCAGTGCTTCACCACCCTCCTAGTGAAAAAGTTTTTCCTAATAGCACAGGGACTGAGCAATCACAATTCCCACACTGTGGGGGCACAGAGTGTGGGCTCGCTTGCTTTTTTATTCCTTCACTGGAAGAAGCAAAACTATGGACATCCTTACTGTGGGAGATGTATCAGGAGCAGAGCAGGACACATGCTGCAAAGAAAGCACACGTCAACTGCTGTGGAAATAATCTGCTCAGGGGCGTTAGGGATGTCTACATTAGCCATTGTTTTTTGGGGCAAACACAAGAATATCCATAGAGAGTGAAAACCTTGCAAATGCGCAGGATGGTTTGTGCTTCACTTTAAGCACATGCTTAGATCCCATCAGCTTCAACAGGATTTCCACATGAGATTAAAGTGTACAGGTGGTTAAGTGCTATGCTGAATAGGGGCCCATACATATCCTGCTTGCTCACCACTGGAAGATGAGCAGTATTGCCAGCCTCAGGAGATCAAAAATCATGAGTCAGATCTCCCAAGATCATGAGGTTTTTTTCCAGAAAAAGGTTATATTGTGTTTTTTGGTCTGTCTTTTGATTGTCGAATGCGCTTGCGCATCCCCAGTGTGGGGGTTACAACAACTTCTACCCACTCTCCCACATGCATTGGGTGAGGAGTTTTTTATCCCCCTCTGCCCCTTTCTAGGTGGGTGCTGACATTCTGTCCCCATTGCTCACAGGAGGGGAGGGGGAAGCGCAGCTACACTAGGCTCTTTGCTCTTCCCCTCCTGCTTTGAGAATGGCAAGTGGGGTCTGAACTTTGCTAGAAGGCTGGTGCCTTTGCGTCCTCACGGGATAAGATGCAGCCCTCTGAAATGCCATCACTGCGGAAAAGTCATGAGAGTTGGCAACACAGGATTGGGGCAAGAGAAATGTTGCTCTGAGCTCCCAGGAATGAGGGGTGAGAAACTGGAGTAAAGGGACCCTAAAATCCCCAGTGTTATATCCTTGGGGCAGCCGGTGTAGGAAGCAATCACTTGAGGCCAGAGAGCAGACAGCTAACCAAAACCTCCATTTTATTTACAGAAACAGAGAGCTCACTCAGCCGGTTGAAACCGGCTGAGCTATCCCTTAATAGTCTAACTCAGTTGCCATAGTAACAAAACCCATGACAACCAAATACACAACACCCAGTTACAGCTGAGGGATGAATCCCCTGGTGCACACACTGTGGGATCTTCCTGGGCTGTGAGTTCCGTGCTGTGAATCTTAGAAGTGAGAACAGAGTCTCACCCAAGATCTCCAGTTGTTCATGACTGTTCTGATTCAAGCAGGATGAATTGTTCTTCTCTCTGGCTGTGCAGTGACACACCGTGTCCTGTGCTCTGTGACTTTGCACTCTCCAGTATTTCCTACTTGTGCATTTTACTCTGTCCAGAACCTCGAGAGATGAGCATATGCTGCAGAGAAATTGGAGTGGCCTTGCACAACAGAAAGGAAACTTTCTACCCAGCCATTTACTGTTTTGAGAAGTGTGTTTTGAAGTGCAGGAGATAATGAAAGATCAATGGCCATAGCTTAGTTGGCTCATTGGTAGGCATGGTGATGGGGTGCTGAGCTGGGGATACCCAGGTCAAGAAGCAGAGATGTAATTCCAGGCAAAGTCATGCTGCATTTCCAGATGAGGGCAGTGGGGAAACGTACACTTGGAGAAGGACCCCTTTTGCTCCAAGAGCTCTTTAATATTCTCTATGGACGCTTAAGAAAAAGGTCATTCTCTAACATGTCAGGTAGAAATCTTTTCTTCCTCTCTCATTTGCCAGCAGTTCAGCAATCTGTAGATAAAGTGAATATAATGCAGGAGCTGCCTGAGGGAGGCAGGCTGTCGTAAGCCATTACCATTGACTTTGCCAATGTGATAATATTGTCCTTCATCAGCAAGAGAAGGATTAGGAGTAGGAAAGATTGTTGGGTGCAGTAGATTAATGCTTTTACCTTCCAAGGTCAAAGGGAGATTTTGACTGGGCTTCAGCTGATGTCTTCATGGCCTCCTACTCCTGATGCAGCCTCTTGAGGAAATTAAGAGGGACATATACTCTTCAATGTACTTCCAGCCTTCTGATATTCCCATTCATACAAGTTGCAAGACTCATGGGTTATTTCTCCTAGTTCCCCTGCCTTTTTTACATGTGGCTGCAGTGTGGCATAACAATGGGAATACAAGCAGAGCTGGAAGGGAAATGATGGGGGGAGGTGTTTTTTTTTTTCCTGGGATTTTTTTTTAATTGTCTTTATCAAACTTTCCAGTATTATTTTTTAATATCTAACAAACAAACAATGTTGAGTTTTGGGTAAAAAAAATATCAGTTTTAGTAAAAAGATTTGGTTTTGGAAAACCAAAAGTTCTGAGCAAAAACTGAAAGAATTTGGGTTTTCAGTTTCTTATTTTTTGTGGAAAAGCAGGAAAACTTCAATGCAAACGAGAGATTTTTGCAACAACAACAAAAATATTTTGGTTGAAAAGCCATTTTTCATTGCAAAATGTGTTAAGGTAAAAATATTTCCACTAGCTCTAAAAATGAGGCATGCATGATGCTAGATGAATCATTCCAACTAAGCTGCATTATTTAAATTTATTTACCCTGACTAGGGATTCTAGGATGAGATAATTACAGACCCAAATAACAAACTAACATCTATCTTTTATCACAGGCATTTTGTTTAGAAATTTAGCTTTTTAAAAAAGTGAAAAACACCTGAAACAAAACAAAAAAGAAAATTTTGAACAAAACGTTTAGTTTGTCTTGAAACTAAATATTTTAATTTCATCGAGAAAACTCTGAAGAAAAACATCAATTCAAACCAAATCTGATTTTTTTAAAGGATTTTTTGGTTCAACTTCAATTCAGCTAATGGGAAATAGTTAAAAGGAAACAGACAAATAAATGCTTAAAAATAAAATCCTACTAAATTTGAATCCGGATTTATTCAGAATTTGATTCTGTGTCCTGTTTTCCATAATTCTTGTGTAAAGCACATTGAAAATTTGGATTTTTTTTGTTGTTGAAAGTTTTCATGAAAAAAAAATCCCCTTTTTTAATTTTGAAAACTTATGACCATCTTGATAGTTACTAAAATTCACCCATGGTGACTAGGAAGTCTGTGGCTGAGCAGGGATTTCAACCTATGAGGACCAGGTGAGGGTTTTAAACACTGACTGGACCATCCTTCCTTTCACATACCTACAAACTAATAGCGTTCCTATATGGGTGAGCACTTTTGCCACAGATATGCCTGTTTGCCTGCAAATGCATTCATGCACATAGAAATACACGCGTGACTCCCCATACTTGCACATACAGACATTTCTGAAGATAAAAACCAGTTACACAAAGACTTGTGTGAAAGTGAACAGAAAGGTCACTGTCATTGTTGGATTGGGTCTCGAGTTAGACATGGCAAACATGTTGGAGAATACATTTTTGTCCGCTCTTCACCCAAGGGTAATCAAGGTTCAGTGAGCAGTGACACATCTCAGCACATTCAGAGTTTTCATCTTTTTGAGTCTTGAGCTTAGACTCGGAATGTTATTTTTACAGAATTGCTTGCATGTTGCTGATATATATAACAACAACAACTTCAATTTATATAGCACTCGTCATCCAGAAGTTCCTATAGCACTTTAGAGATGTTTTATATACAGGAATCACTTCCCCCATTATATAGATTACACTTATCTTTCATAACTCTAATGGCTGAGATAAAGGAAAGACAGTTTGCTCACAAACACAGTATTTTTCAATAATGACACTTAGCATGAAATAAAGGCCATTTTTTTCTGAAATAATCTTTCATAGATTTCCAGTCTTGTTTGCTGACAAAGAAGGAGACCCGTGCATTTATTGTTGCTCTGACAGGAGAAGTGACTGACAACTCTGCTTTGCTTTGCTACTGCCCCTCAATAGCTCTTCTAAGCAAGATTTTGGTAACATTTTTAAATGTGGGACAGTACCTTTTTACCTCCACCCTCCATACAGTTCCAAAGGGATGTGAGTATTTTGTAGGGCTGGGAGAGAGATGAGTATTGATTATCACCTGCTCATTTTCTCTACTGTGAAACTGAAAAATAATAAACACTTCCAAAATGAAAGTTTTCCAAATTTTGATTGATCTGCCACTCCTCTTAAAAGGAAACCACTAGGAGTAAACACAAATGATATGGAGCATCAGGGCTCTAGGACATGCCTGCTTTTCCACAATCTATAAATTGTTTAGACCTGGTGAATCATGAGTTGTAACTTAAAATCATATCTTTTGGATTACCACCTTCTTATTTCATTTTTCCCATTTCAGTTCTCATCTGATTTTAGTGGCCTCGCAGGAGCTAAACCAGTGCTAGATGTCAACTTACAGCTTGCAGTCCCGTCTTTTGACTCTTGGACTTTGGGAGAATATTGACTGCTAAAGTGATGCTGGAACTGAAGTGCAATGAAAAAGCAAGACAGTAATCAGAATGACATGATTTTGAAGTGTGTTTGCCATCTGATGTATTAAATTATGGGCTAGATTCACCACTGCACTCTGGCTGCTTTGCACCACTCCAGAAATGTGGAACAACCATGAAGATAAGCTGCTTTTATGAAAGCTTTGTGTTGCTGGAGCAGTGAAAAGCAGATGGAGCATGCTGCTAAATCTGGCCCTATGTTTTCACTGTTTATGTTGTTTTTGAAGGCCCGGTTGCCTGGGTTCCCACTGGGCTATTCCAGTTTTATGGCATCCATCATAACTCCGTTGACTTATGCCCTGACTTGTGACTACTTCAAGGGTTTCCACCTTTTCACAAAGTGGAAAGGACAGTTAATATCTGAAGTCAAAATTGTTCCCTCTCCCAACAAAGAGTGATAAGTCATGAGTCCCTTGCAAGCTGCTGAGATCAGAAGCATTTCTTGTTTCCATATTCAAGAGGAAATGTAGCAGACCAATAAAGCTAAATAAAGAAAATATCAGACTTACAGAAAGAAAAAGGCATTAAGGTTTTAGATTTTCTCCATTTAACATTATTGGACTGTTGTAGCACCAGACCCAGCTACCGCGTTGGCACAATCTCCTGTACCACACTCCAAGGCTATCTACCAGCACTGACAGCAAGATTGTACTTGGGAAAAGAGGAGGAGGTTCAAAAAAGACTTAGATAAGTTCATGGAGAATAGGTCCATCAATGACTATTAGCCAAAATGGTCAGGAGATGCAGCCCCATGTTCAGGGCAACTGACTGCCAGAAGCCAGGAGGGAACACAGGGTGGGTCACTTCAAGTGGCCTGTTCTGTACACTCTCCTGAAGCTCCTGGAGAACAGGGTACTGGCCTAGAAAGACTGTTGGTGTGACCCAGTATGCTGTTCTTATGACCAAATGCAGCTTTGGCATATTCCAGTCTCTGGGCTCAGTCCTGCCTCCTCATGTTCAGATTTCAAACACCTGCAGAGACTATTTTTTAAAATAAACTGAAAGAAGATTTCAGCCTCAGCCATTGTGCAATAGGAACATCCCTTTGGTGACTGCAGCTTCATGGCACGACTCTTAGGAACATATTCATTATAAATTCACCCTTATCCATATCCTTGTAATAAACATGGGGACAGGACTGATTTGTCCTGAAGTAACACCCACTGGAAGGGGTCACCAACTCAGTAGGGGTGGGCTGTCCCCCTCCATATTAAGAGCTTTATGAGTTTGTAACTCTCTTCACTGAAGAGGGACAGCTCCTTTAGCTCTGACAGGTGAGGATCATGCTTTTTAGATGTGGAGGTTGGAGCTTAAAATCCTTGCCAGTGGTAGTATTACACAGGCAAGGAAATATTAATGAGCGCCCCCTTGTGGAGTTCCTCCCCTATCCTTCTAGAGGAGAGAGATGTTTGCCTCCTGGGGAACAGGACATCCCAAGAAGCTTGGATCCTGCAGGGAACCAGGGACATCTCCTTGGAGACCCTATGTCCTTATGCCAGCCTAGTGTTGCTCTCTCACCATGCACATACTCTCTTCCCCGACTGCTCCAACTGGAGCTCTACTAGCAGGACTCCTCTTGGTTGCAGCTGACCCAGCAACCCGCACACACCTTAAAAGGGGACCTCCATTCTGACAGAGATTCTGAAAAAAGGGGATAGCTTCTGGCTATGCTAGTTTTTCTGCGGGGGAAGGACACAAACAACATGCATCACAATGGCCTTGCCCTGTGCAAGGCTACCCACTTCCCAGCACTGACTCCACAGCTCCCCCTGCACTGATGAAGACCCTTGAAGTTGTGAGATCTGTACGTGGTTTCTGAGGACATGATGTGACTCATTAGAAATACCTAGCTCAGATATAGCACTTTGCATCCATTGATCTCACAGTGCTTAACCAAGGAGGTAACATTATCCCCATGTTACAGCTGAGTCCTAGCAGTAGAGACAGAAGTCTTGTCTTCTACCTTCTAGATCAGTGCCCAGCTACTGGACCTCCCTACATCTAACAATAGGGGCTAGTCACCACGGGGAACTGACATCAGCATATCTATGTCTCAGGGCTGTGAAAAATCCATATCCTCTGATCAATCTAGGTAAGCCAACCTAACCCCCGGCGTAGACAGTGCTAAGTTGAGGAGGAATTCTCCCATCACTGTAGTGTCTACACTGAAGCGCTGCATCTGTGTCGCTGTAGTGTTTTAAGTGTAGACGTAGACTAACATTCTGCAGCTAATGCTGCTTTGACCCTGCCAGTGGTCAGTCCTTCATTCGGTATTATACCAGTTCTATGGAATGGGTGAATGACCCATTCCACACACATCACCAGTGACCAAAGACTTCTGGCTACTTCTAACAGCAACTGCATTCAGGCTAGTAATCTAGAAGTGACCCCATGTCACATAAAACTCCCTGAGCTATCCAGTCCCATAAGATGTCTTCTTTTGATTTTTAAATTGAGCATACAAAAATATATTACATTGCAAGTTATTTTAGAGTCAGGAAAACACCTAAATATATTGCAAAATTGCCTCTTTATTTATTTGAATTCTCTTGTGCCGCACTCTGGTTTCTGTGTATTCGGGTGACCAAGAGAATCAGTATTTCAAAACACATAGTAGAAAAAAAATACATAATTGAAGTGAGGCAGCCAAGATTAATTTGTGTTATCAGGTGAAGTTACCACAGCAGTAAATCATTGTCTCTGCACAAGCACTTATCCATATTTCCATATTAAGTCAGAACTTGGACAGTCTAGCTCAGCTCTGTTTAACTCAAGGGTGTCCACGTGTCTTAGCACGCTCCGTTTAATACGGTAGCTGCAGCCAGGGTGAAGGGACATTAGAATGATCTATGGAGAGAAATGAGTGATCCATGGGGTTTCAAGCCCCTCTTGTAGGATTTAGGGGGAAGAGCTTTTGTAGCTGTTTTCCCCTCCCCTCTTTCACCAGGCCTGTAGCCAGCCAAACAAAAGTGTTTGCAGAGCTAGACTAAGGTAATGCCATTCGACCTCCCATGGTCCCTCACTCGGAGTGGTGTTGCCCAGGGAACTCCTCCCCTCTCCGAGAGACACAAATAACAGCATGAGCCTCCCTTCTACAACACGAGTGCAGTGGGGGCCCTCACTCCTTGGAAGCTTCAGGTATGGTAGCCGGGATCACCAGAAAGGCAGGGATGACAGCACACTCCCCTCTCCCCAGTACTTACCCCAGCATCTGTGATGTCTGTGATTGAGTGGAGGGCTGCACACACTGCACTCTTCTTTTCTTGTAAAACATGACCCCCTGATGGAATGACTTTGCAGGCCCCCAGAATATGCTATTGTGATGCATGGGGCAGTTCATGACCTCAGAGCTATTGTTTCAGGCTCTCAGCAGATTCAGGCAGGTGTCACAGCATCAGTTACACTTGGCTCATGTCTTCAAGCTTTTCTTTAGAACCATTAGGGCTAGAAATGTCTGTATTTATCTATTTATTAAAAATTAAAGCTGAGATTCTGGAGTGGCCACATGACTTCAGTAATTGGGCGGCATAGGTACAAGCCTACAGAGACTATGCCTTAATCTGTCCTTGGAAGTTTAGTATTTTTCTTGGGGCAAAGCACTCAGCGGCATAGAACAGAGTCCTCATTGTCTGCAGCTTTATTCATTTTGGCTATTGCATTTCCACAGGTTGTCCATAGCGCAACATTTCTACAGAAGCAATATACCACATGCTCGAGACAGTGTTCTGCATTGTTACAGGTAAGAAACAAAAAACTCAGATGAGATGCAGGGGGTTTCCCTACCCCGCAAAACATATCCTAATGCCAGATGCAATGTCCTGCATTTTCAAAGGTTTAAATATATTTCTGAAGAAAGCCATCTGAAATGGAATCAGCCATATCTGGCTTTATTTGTTACTTTAATTACTAAATAATTCTGCACTGAAGTAAATTGCCAATAGTAAATGTTACTGTGTTCAGGTTTGCCTCTGCTTGGGGTCCCTCTTGGCACAACTCAACCCCTCCTCCCCCCGACACACTTCAGTCCTATCCCTTCCTGGGTGTTCGAGCCCAAAAGAAACCAGGACAAAACACCACTCAAAAGAGGGTCATCTGACAAACACTTAGCAGAACCCCACCCTTCTCTCCAGAGCCTGTCTTCCAACAACCAGTACTCCAGCTGCTCTTCCCGGGTCTGGTCATGCCTTCCACCTGGAGGCTCATCCAACCTGCAAGTCACTCTCTAGGCTACAGCCCGGCTTCCCTCACAATAGGATGCCCTCGCCTCTGCTCTGCTTCCTGGCCAGCCTTGAATCGGGCTAGGTCTCTTCCTTTTAACTCCCCTCTCCACACCTGATATCTGCTGCAGGTATACTGGGACAGGACCAGTTGGGTCCTCAGGCTTTCATTAACTCTCTCCTTGCCAGCGTGGACCTTATTTCCCCATCACAGTCAAAAACAGGGCTGGTCAAAAATTTCCTCACAAAACTGGGGGAACGGGGGCGTTGACAGCTATTGTGTTCACAACTAAATGACAATTTTCCTGGAAACCAGACACTTTCTGTGGAGAATTTCAACTTTTCATCAAAAAACTGAAAGCGTGAAAATTGAGAAGTTTTTAGCTGAAAACTAAACATTTTCGGCTAAGCTTTTTTTTTGTTTTTGTTTTTTATGGTTTTGGTTTTCAAATATAAATGTAATCCTTCAGCCAGGTGATGGTGGTAGCAACAAAGGCCAGGTTCAATACCCGGCAGTTCCTCTTAGCATTACAAAGCAGAACGGGCTCTAGCCCTCACTCAGAAATCTGGGAAAACTAAACACCACCTCTTAGGGAGCCTCTTAGGGCTTGTCTATGCAAACAAATGGACTGAAGCAGTTTAAGAGGCAATACTTCCCCCTCGCAAACACTGAGTCTGTGTATGACAAAAGAATACTTTTGTTAAGAGGAGAAGGAAACACAGAATTCACTTGGGAAAACATTGGAACAATGACTCAAAAATATGCCAACAGTAATTAAAACACCTGCCATACAATATCTTGGGCTGTAGTCCTTTGCCTCAGTTTCCTACCTTACGATGTGAAAGTCCAGTGGACGAATGTCCCTTTAACATATCTCTCCCCTTTATCTCTGCCACCGCCCATGCAGAGTTTTTTGCCCGAGGTCAGTGAAGTCCCAGAGTCCAGGGATGCATTCAGGTATGTTCTCTTCCTTCCCCGGGCATGGGGTGAATCAATGTCACTGCTCATCACTGGTTGCTGTCACCTCTGCCTTGAACTGCAATATCATGTTCTGAGGTTCCTCCATCTAGCCCAGTTCTTCCTGATTTCATGGGGTACCAGAGAAGCTCACTATTGCCGCATCCTCTGCTGTGTCTCTCACCACAGTGTTATCCCCCCACCTCTTCTGAGGCTCAGCCCCTATCCCAGCGTATCAGTGTTTTCAGCTCCAGTGATTACTGAGCAGAAACAAGGACTCTCAATTGAATCTAGTCAGCTCTGTAATGAAAAACTGGTGCAGGAAAGTCAAACAGCTTCCAGAAACCTCCACACAAGTCCACATCACCAAGTACAAACACCCATCCCCATGCCTTCTGATCTTCCATTGGCTTTAGCATCACGACCCTCACTTAGTGAATGAGGTTCATGTTAGCACAACCCCCCTCAATTAGGACATATTAAGTACAGTTTTGCTGCCCTTGAGTCATATGACAAGGGCAACATTTCATTACCCCTGCATCCAAGACGAAAGTTAATTTTAACCCACAACAGCCCAAATTGGTCACTTTAGCAAATCAGGTCTGTCTGCTGATTACGTAGGCAAAGTAGGTTTGTCTATGCAAATATGCTCTGCTCCCCAGTTCATCAACAGAGGGCACAAGAGAGCTCATTCAGATCCTGGCTTACATAAAGGTTAAAATGTTATGCAAAAATAAATAAATAAATAAATAAATAAAAACAATTTTCTGTTTTCATCTAATATTTGTGTGTGTGTGTGGGGGGGGAATTCTGACTACTGAGTCCAAACTCAGATATTTATCATCAGTTGCACAGCACACACACATACTACACTGTACAATATAGAAAAAATAGTGAAAAGGCCAGCAACTATATTATTAAAGAGCCCTGGAAGGTAATTCCCACCTCCATACATAGGAACTATGGACTTTTATGCCCATGAGTTGAGACAGTGTCTGAACCACTAGCCGAGGAGTATGCTACCTGTTAGCAAAAGAAATTGCTCTCTCATGGTCCCGCTTTTGGATTCTCAACTAGCAGTAGAGACTAAGGCCTGGTCTACACTAAGAAGGGGGTTCGAATTAGGGTACGCAAATTCAGCTACGTGAATAGCGTAGCTGAATTCGAAGTACCCTAATTCGAACAACTCACCCGTCCACACGCGGCGGGGTCGAACTCCGCGGCTCCCCCGTCGACTCCGCCAACTCCTTCTGCCGAGGTGGAGTACCGGAGTCGACCGCGGCGCTTCCGGAGTTCGAACTATCGCGTCTAGATCAGACGCGATAGTTCGAACTCCAAAAAGTCGAACTCTCCGCGTCGAACCGGCAGGTAAGTGTAGATGTACCCTTATTGTGACTTTCATGGTCTGTAGTGTCTGCAGGCACCCTTGTCTAATGTGGACCTTGTAGAAGCCATCCACACCTTTATCATCGCCATCACATTGTACTACTTCAATTCGCTCTACTCAGGGTAACCGTTGAAATCCACCCAGAAGGACTAGCTGGGGCAGAACACACCTGCCCATCTTCTGAGTGGGCTGAACCATCACGAGTACCAAGCGCCTGCGCTCAAGTCTTTGCACTAATTGTGTTCACTTTTAGGCAAGTTAAGGTATTGGCGATACTCTCGAATAGGCTGGGATCTGTACATTTGAAAGACCGTCTTTCACTCAGCACCATCTGTGCCCTCACTGCAAGGAAGATTTGATGTGAGGCGCTTGCTGTCATTGCCTTGGTTCATTCACACCAGGCTACGCTATGACGTTCATTTGCAGCCCTAAGAAAAGAGTGGTGCATAACATACACTACCCCAGGAACAGCCCTAGGTGGCACTGTCACTCTGAAACATCCATGTGACTTATACAGGGAGCAGATTACACTGCCACACACATACACACACACACACACCCTCTCCACTGCTACACCCATATGGGTGGGTTTAGTCCCCCTGCCCAGTGAACAGTCTCTGTTCACCCCCTGCCTCATCCCACCAACTGCCTCCAGAGAGGGAGGAACCAAAGCGAGTAAGAGAAACTGCTGAGCTCCAGTTCATCTGCAAATTTGATACCATCAGTTTAGGATTAAACAAAGACTGTGACTGGCTTGCCAATTACAGAACCAGTTTCTCCTCCCTTGGTTTTCACACCTCAACTGCTAGAACAGGGCCTCATCCTCCCTGATTGATCTAACCTCGTTATCTCTAGCTTGCTTCTTGCTTGCTTATATTTACCTGCCCTTGGAAATTTCCACTCTTGCATCCGAAGAAGTGGGTATTCACCCACGAAAGTTCATGCTGCAAAAGGTCTGTTAGTCTATAAGGTGCCACAGGATTCTTTGCTGCTTCTGCTTATTCCTGTGTGCCCGGTTCCAAGGTCTAGGGAGACCACATAAGGGCATAAGATAGGTATGTGGAGGGGCTCTTCAAACAACAGGTCAGCCTGAGACCCAGTCACTCACACATTCACAGGCCTGGCCTCAGTAAAGTCAATAGGACATGTGAGTAACTACACACTAATGTGAGCAAGAGGTTTCCAGCCTGGCCCATTGATCAGAATTGCAGTAGGGAAAATGTCAGATTGGCTTTTGGGTGTTGGCTGCACTTCCCTGTCACCACCAAGGCTCCGTTTTACATAAAGAAGATCGGAGCAGGGGATAGATAATCCCTCTTTTATTTTAAGTCAGGCCGGAGAAGCCCATACCAGAGACGACTTGGCTAAACTCCTCACATCAGAACAAACACAGCCTAATAGCTTCATTTATTTCAGAGGGGCTGGCTGGAGTCAAGACACCCTGTCCGTCTAGCTGCTCCTCCCTGTGCTGAAACCAATCCATCCATTACCCATTTCCCTTCCCTTTGACGCTTTTAGAATTTATTCACCTATTTCCTGCCTGAGCAGAAAAAGCAAAAGGGAAAGTTGCTGATTGATTTCACTCTTGGAAAGTCCCTGTCATCTTGTTTGATGACTTCATTGCAAAACTGAAATAGGCAAGGCAAAAGCAATGTTTTCAGAACAATTTGGAGCAAGGGGAGGAGGAGTGGGGGAAGGAAGAGGAGGAGGGGAACCATGGGAAGTTGATGGCCTTTATTCTTCAATTCCCATGTTGTGTCTGGCTTGCTGCAGGCTACAGCCAGAAAACAAAATTGTTATGATTCTTATTAGTTTTTATTTTATAAAGCCTGAACTACACTGTGTAGAGGTTTCAAACCGGAGCTGCAAATCATAAGCATGCCAGCCTGCCTGGGCACCTCATCTCTACACTAATGTACCACCTGTCTGCAGGAAAGAAAATTTCCATCTTTTTGCTAATCACAAGCCAGGAGCCTGGTTAGTCCTGAGGGTTTGTACTGGCGTACAGAGGGATTCACAGCTGTGTTACAATTCGAATCTGCCCCACTTTAGAATCTCTGTCACGCTTGGTTCACCAGCCTCTGCCAAAGGAAGTGGTTCCAGTTTGGATCTTGTGCTTCATAGAAAAATACAGAATAAAAATTACAGTCGCAGAGCAGGACACGGGGATTTATGATTGGGCATAGGGACCTGCTTCTACCTTAGCAACACAGCTGAGGCATGTTGGAAGCTTTCTGTGGGGAAGCTTGATAAAAAGGACCTGGGACTGCTGGGTATGAATTTGGCTCCTTTTTCTCTGCACTACAGCTCAGGAAACTACTTGGCAAACAAGTGTCTGAAATCCAAATTGCACTGGGACCTGGCCATGTTTATAGCCTCTCTCATGTGCTCAGCTGAGAATAGTCACACAACCATCACATGTTCCCCGGAACTCTGGGGGCAATTAGAATTACCAAGACGAAGTGGTCAAAAATCACACATCAGTTGCCAGAATATCATGAAGTTGGCTTCAAAAGCATGAGATTTTTAAAAGAAATAGCATACATTGGGTGCTTTTGATTTGCCTGCTGGTCTCTGAGCCTGTAGGGTGCACTTTAGTCATGTTTTCAAGCTTTTCTCTGCAACCAAGAGAGCTACAGACTTTTTTTCTAGTCACAGTCTGCAAGGAAAGACAACAAACATTACAGGATTTAAGAGAAAGTTGCAAGTGTTGGTGACGTCATGCGATCCCCACACACTCATGTTTGCACATGTGAATAAACATGTTCACTCTCAAATACTGCAGTACAGCCAACTGCAAATATTTGGTAATTTTTAATCAACCCCTAAAATAATAATTAGATTGGCTAAAAAATCACCATTAAAAAAAGTTGGGGTCTAGTGCTTTGTCTTTTGCTTTTTGAGTCAGTAGGGTTCATGTTTTCCAGCTATTCTACACAATCAAAATACAGTGGCTAGAAATGTACTTTTCTCTCTTTAAATGAAAGGCAAGAATCTCATGTAATCAAAGGCTTCAGGAACTGGAGATTTAAGATAAACACCAAATATTGTGACACTTCTAATAAAATGGCAACACTTATACCTTGTATTTATACCAATGGTGCTAGTTTTGTGTTTTGGGGTGTGAGATGCCAAGGAGCTGGGGAGAGTGTTTTAAAATAATTGGCTTCCTTAAACAAAATAAAGGAACACACCATCAACAGGAGCAGCAGTCAGATGGGGAAGGTGTAGGGAATCGGAGTAGGGAAGTGATTTTTCCCCTGTACACAGCAATGGTGAAATGGATACTGGAATACTGTGAACTGTTCTGATGTCCCCCTTTTTTTAAAGGACTTTGAAAAACTTGAGAGAGTGCAGAACAGAACCACAAAAATGATTAAAGGTCTGGAAAATGCTCTATATTGAGAGACAGAAAGAGCTCAGAGGTCTTGATTACAGTGTGCAAGTACCTTCACAGGGAGAAAATACTAAAGGGCTTTTTAATCTTATGGGAAAGGCAGAATAAAAACTGATGGCTAGAAGCTGAAGCCAGATAAATTCAAAGTAGAAAAAAGGCCCATTTCAAACAGCAAGGGTGATTAATTACTGGAACACACTACCAAGGGAAGTGGTGGATTCTCTTGAAGTCTTCAGATCAAGACCGGAAGCCTTTCTGGAAAACATGCTTTACCCAAACATATGTTATTGGGCTCAGTACCTGACTGAAGACCCCTGGTTTGTGTTATACAGGAAGGCAGACTAGAGATGATCTAATGGTTCCTTCTGGTCATGAAATCTATGAAGACAGAGAGGGGATTGTGACATTACTCAGGGTACAATCTGGACTGATGGACGGCTGTGGCCCCTCAATTCTCCAACTTGAGGTGCCTTTACCCTGCTTCGCTGTGAGAGTAACAATTCCTGGTCAGCTCATACACAGCCTCCAGCATGTAAACCACTCCCAGCTATACTGTATGAGTGCTATGGCCAGCCACTCATGAATTACATTGCAGAGCAACACCAGCAAATTCCCAGTCCCAGACTTTCTCCCAGAAATTAGCATTTTGTACTGCTCAGAACCCTCCTCATATAAAGTCTGTCATTTATTAATAGAAAATGATATGAACAAATCTTGTTATCCCAAATGGAGTTCCCCAAACACTCCAGTCCAAACACACTGGTTTAGATAAAGCAACAAAATAAATGCATTAACTACAGAAAGATAGATTTTAAGTGACTACAAGTTATGAGGCATACAAGTCAAATTCTTATTCTTCTTCTTATTCACTCCCTGTGGAGCATAAGGCGCCAACCACTCTCCTCCATTCATTTTGTTCTTGAGCGAGACAGCAGATTTCATCCCACTTCATTCCCAAATCTTTCATTTCCTCTTCAATGGTCCTTCGCTACGTCCCCAATGGTCTACCTCTCCTCCTTCTTCCTTGTGGTGTCCATCGTAGGGCAATACGAGGGTGTCTGTCAGCATCCATTCTCATATTGGAGCGCTCGAAAAAGTTTCAACTTCTAAATGACTTGCGAACTGGTAATATAAACAAGTCAAATTGGTTACTAGAAAATAAAAAGGTAAAACGCAGCTACCACCTAACTTAACAAGCTAAATGAATATAAATCAAAGGTGTCTCTCACCACAAGTTCCAGCATCTTACTGGCTGAACCTCTTTCAGTCAGGATTCTCTCCCCCCAGCCCAGTGCTGCTTCCTTTGCTCTTCAGGGGTTGATGATGCCAAGGAAGAGCAAGGGAGAGATGATTTGGGGCATCTGCCCTCTCCTCTTATAGCCCTTTCTCTTGCACAAGAATTTTCTCCAGCTGATGCTCAGGATACAAAGTCTGCATGGCCAGGAACCTTAAGATGCTTTGTCAAAATGTAGATTTTTTTGCCCACATCCTCTTTCATGCTGAAGAGAGGCCACTTAGTCAGGTGATAAATAAATAAAATGGAGATATCCTATCTCCTAGAACCAGAAGGGACCTTGAAAGGTCATTGAGTCCAGCCCCCTGCCTTCACTAGTAGGAACAAGTACTGATTTTGCACCAGTGCCCTAAGTGGCCTCCTCAAAGATTGAACTCATAGCCCTGGGTTTAGCAGGCTAATGCTCAAGCTACTGAGCTATCCCTCCCTTTGATCTTCTTGACACCTGGCTGAAGCATTAGCAAGCCTTTTGTCTCTGGGGAACGTGTTTGTGATTGCAGAATCTGTTGGACCATGTCTTGGGAATATCATACAGTGGAATTGTATATCTTCACATTATATATGCATACATCCAGACTACAGTATGGAGCAAGGTGTCCTGCCTTTTGGACAGACACTGAGGTGTGAAGATCAGCCTCCAGACTTTGCCACTCAGTGCAATCAGCTCTGTGCATGGCACAGAGCCACATACATTGTCCTCCAGGCAGATAGGCACCACCTGTGTCAGGTCAAAGAGCTACTGTTGTTTGTGACTGACAGCAATTGCTGAGAATGGGGACAAAATAGCAAATTCAATAAATGTGCTAGAATGGGGATGAAAAATTCTGGCAAAACATTTTTGTCATCTGAATTTGGAGAGGAAAGATTTAGGTTAGGTATTAGGGAAAACTTTCTAATGATAAAGGGTAGTTAACTCTGGAACAGGCTTCCCAGGGACTCTGTGGAATCCCCATCCTTTGAGGTTTTTAAGAGCAGGTTGGACAAACATCTGTCAGGGATGGTCTAGGAGTACTTGGCCTTGAGCAAGGGACTGGACCAGATGACCTCTTGAGGCCTCTTCCAGCCCTACATTTCTATGATTTTTCAGAATGGAAATGTTTCTCGGTGATTGTCTGATTTTGGCAAAAGCCTGATGGAACCCAGCAGGGTCCAAAGAGAAATCTGCCTGGCTTCCTGCCAGCTGGCCTGCATGGTGGACCGTGAGGAGCTGAGGCTCCTGACTCCTTGGCAGCCCCACTTTTGGGGAAATGGGGAGCTGGAATTATTTTGGGGTAGTTCTCTGGCCTGTATTATACAGGTGACCAGACTAGATGATCACAATGGTCCCTTCTAACCCTGCAACCTATGAAACTCTGCATCATTTATTATTTGTATTATGGTAGCACCTAGAGGCTGCAAATGACTTTGGGGCTCCATTTAGGGGACTGGACTAGATGACCTATTGAGGTCCCTTCCAGTCCTATACTTCTACGATTCTATGATTGTGCCACACACTGTGCAGACGCAGAATGAGAGACAGCCCCTGCCCAAAAGAACTCCCAGTGTAAATAGCCAAACAGACAATGAGCAGAAGGGGACTCAAAGACCCAGAGTTTCAAAGTCTAACAGTGGTTTTCTCAATGTCAGTCCCTGTGACAGTGACAAGGCCGTACGGTTTAATCCTTGCAGTGGATAACAGACACAGCTGAATTTCGGGCAGCAGTTTCTTTTCCCCTCTCAGGATCCACCCCTGGTGATCATTCCCTTTGGAATTATAATGGACATCTCATGCACTACAATATGGACAAACAATCAAGGGCAGGTAATTAAAAAATACTCAGTGCTGGCTTAATTTCATTCCCACTGAAGTCAGTGGGAATTTCACTCATTGACTTTAATGGGAGCATGCTTAGGATAATACTGAGTATTAGTTCCACTTCATGGAACTGGTGCAGATCCCAAATTCCGCCCCTTCACTTCTGCTGAAAAATTATGCACACAGATCCAGGAAATGAAGAACCCTTATTTTAACCAACATAGAAAGGAGCTTGAGGTGTTGTATAAACATTACAACACTCTTTTCCCTGCCTTATAAAAGAGAAAATGCATTGTTAATATTTAGTAGTGCTTGGAAGATTTAAGGAAGATTATGTTAATTGTTAATACAAATAAAATTGATGTTTTTCCTCCCATGTTTGGTCCTGTGAATGTCAATATATTCCCCCAGAAGGATTTCTGTCTGGCTACCCCTCCTGCTTTCCTGTGCATTTGGAAAGGATTTGAATATAAGAGGCACACATTTGCTAGTGGATTCTTGGGCTTTGATTATAAAAAAAGTACCAAGAGAACATTATGGCTTATACACTATGCATGTATTATAATAGTACAGAGTTTTCTTCACATAGGGGGATCCAACAACATTTCAGGTGACAATTTCGATTTGGTCGTGTTGGCGCTCTTCTGATGAGAATGACTCATACAAGGCTGACAGCAAGGAGGCTGTTCTGAGCTGTCAGAGAAACTCTTTCAAAAGTCAGGGCCGCCCAGAGGATTCAGGGAGCCTGGGGCAAAGCAATTTCGGGGGCCCCTTCCATAAAAACAAAATTGCAATACTATACAATACTATATTCTCATGGGGGCCCTTGCAGGGCCCGGCGCAAATTGCCCCACTTGCTCCCCCAACACGGGCGGGAAAAATAAACCTTCTGCATCTCGGCACAAACCCGGTTTTGAGAAAACTTCTTTGCAAGGTATCACTGGTTCTCAGCATCAGCTAGTGTTAAAAGGCACTAAAGCTCATTAAAAGGGTTGGACAAATATTTTCCGTCAAAACTTTTTCTGGATAGAAAACTAGGGGTTTTTAAAAAGCAGAAAAAAAATCATGGACAATGTCTGCTTTCCTTCAAAATTTGTTGTGGTTTTTTTAATTGAAGAGCTGAAATTAGTCTGCCAAAACCTGAATATGGTTTGGGGTTTCAGAAGTGTGTGGCCAAATATTTGCTGCTTGCTGTGTTTGATTGTTTAAAGAAACAATAAAAAAATTCTGCTTAAAAAAAATCCAAAACTTTTGAACCACCTCAGCTTGTGACCAAACGCCTGAGCCCATCCAGGCAGAGATTTTTCCAGGTTTCTGATACTCTGTTGGCTTCCTTGACTCATATCTGTCTCCATAACTTTGGGTTCATTTAGCTTAGAACATAAGAACAGCCATACTGGGTCAAACCAAAGGTCCATCCAGCCCAGTATCTTGTCTACTGACAGTGGCCAATGCCAAGTGTCCCAGAGGGAGTAAACCTAATAGGTAATGATCAAATGATCTCTCTCCTGTCATCCATCTCCACCCTCTGACAAACAGAGGCTAGGGACACCATTCCTTACCTATCCTGGCTAATAGCCATTAATGGACTTAACCTCCATGAATGTATCTGTTTCCTAGAGACTGGCTCCATGGGGTCCCTCACAAACTGGAGACGGTTACTGTGGGTTTGTCTTTAGTATAGCTTATGTACATACTCCACGAACTGAGCATTTGAGCTTGTTCCAGAATCTGGGATGAGCGTATGTTGTGAAAACTGAAATGCTTAAAATAGCACATGCATGTGAATGGACACAGGGTGCTAAAATTAAATTAATCCAGGGGTTCTCAAACTGGGGGTCAGGACCCCTCAGGGGGTCACGAGGTTATTACTGGGTGTCGCAAGCTGTCAGCCTCCACCTCAAACCACATTTTGCCTCCAGCATTTTTAATAGTGTTAAATATATTAAAAAGTGTTTTTAATTTATAAGGGTGGGGGGGGGGAGTCGCACTCAGAGGTTTGCTATGTAAAAGGGGTCACCAGTATAAAAGTTTGAGAACCACTGAATTAACCCCTCTGAAGCCTCAGGGAATGCAGGGGAGGGGGGCCTCCCTTGGTAGGGTTGGGAAGGATATTGCTCTTCTCATGTGATCCCTCCCCCAGTGGCTAATTTTAAATGAAGCTACCCTCCCCTGATATGAATCTCCCTATGGCACTGAAATTAAATATAGACTATAATTTGGCATTTGAGAAGTGAAAGGGATGGTAGCCCTAATGGAAAAGCTAACAGCTTGGCTCTTCTGCAAGCCTCAAACTGCTGAATGAGCTTTAGGGTAGGGAAGGCTGTGCCTCCCAAACAGCCTGGCCCTGCCCCCTATCCGACCCCCACCCACTTACTGCCCCCTGACTGCCCCCTTCAGAATCCCTGACCCATCCTGCTCCTTGTCCCCTCACCGTCCCCCCGAGACCCCACCCCCAACCACCACCCTGGGACCCACCCCTGCTCCCTGTCCCCTGACTGCCCCGACCCTTATCCACTCCCCCGCTGAGTACCGACAGACCCCCGGAACGCCCATGATCCAACCCCCCAGTTCCCTGTCCCCTGACCACCCCCCGCCCCACCTCTACCCCCTCTCTGTGCCCTGACTGTCCCTGGGACTCGCTGCCCCTTATCCAACCCCCCGGCCCCGGCCCCTTACCCCCGGCTCCCCCCTCACCCGAAGCCTCAGCGCAGCCTGGAGCTTGCAGCCCCGCCCCCTTACCACGCGGCTCTGAGCGGGGCAGAGCTCAGGGGCCCCGCCGGACCCACGCTGCAGGTGTCCAGAGACACTCCTGGATGCGTTGAGGCTCCGGGAGAGGGGCGGAGATGGGGTCGGGTCGGGCTGGGGCCAAGGAGGGAGCCTCAGCCATTCTAGTGGGGGCCCCTGCAGAGCCCGGGCCCTGGGGCAAATTGCCCCACTTGCCCCCCTTCTGGGCAGCCCTGTCAAAAGCTCTGGGAGTCAATAGCAACAAAGTGCTGAGTGATGCCCCAGGGTGAGATTTCGGTCCAACACTTCATCTTCATAAACATTGAAGGAGAAAGTGGCTAATGCAGATAGATGAATGTGCTCGGAACATGGCCTGCATTGTGCAGTGAGCTACGGTAGATAGACAAGAGCACTATGGGAAAAGAGCATTCAGCCTACTGTGTCAGACCCTGTGGCTTGCTCATGCACTGGTAGTTGGAGAACAGCCATTCATCTACAGGTTGTAAGGGTTGGATGTGTATGAAAATGCTGAAACAATTCCAATCCCATCAGAAATTATGAAAAACCCATATACTGGGTTTGATGTTGCCCTGTGCAGGTGCAGACTATTCACATGGAAAAGCAAAGAAAAACTGATGCCCAGAAGAAGGAGCCCAGGGGAATTCAACCCTGCCTGAATGAGAGAGTGGCTGCAGGACTGCCGTGTTACCCATGTCTGCCAGCAGGAGCGAGGTCAAAGAGAGGAGGGTGTAGCGAAGCACCTCATTTGGACATTGAAGATGGTGCTTAAACCCACGTCTCTTCTGACATGTTCTTTCTCCTCCACACCTCGTCCCTTTCTGACCATCCCTTCTTGACAGTGATGGAGCGTGCACACAGGGGCCCTGTGACTTGTGACAGAGCATGCCTAGTATGTAGCCTTATTGGTACCAACACATAGTCTCTACTCACAGTTGCCCAAAAGTACAATCACCTTGTGTGGTTCACTGCACTCCATATAAGGAATTGCAGAATCAAAGCCCTGATGTGGGCAACAGAGGGCTATGAACCTGACTTTGAGTGGCTCATAGGAATATGGTGCAACCTGGACGATGCTCTGCCCATGATGTGGTGTGGGAGTGTAGCCAGCAGGATTTCCATGGCCTAGCCTGATTCCACACCCACAGGTGGCTAATCAGTCCTGAGGGGATAAGCTCATCAGTTCTCAGGAAGAGGTGCTGCACCACCCCACTCTCGCCCCATTCCCCACAGCTTCACGTGGGCATGGTGGGGCTCTTGGGAGTGACATCAGAGGAGGCAGTGCCCTCTCTGACCTCTCTAGGCCTAAGTGTATGTCTACATTGCAGCTGACTAGGGAGACAGACTTGTGTTAGTGGGGCTTGCACTAGTGTGCTAAAGATAGCTATGTGGAACTTGTGCCACAACAGCCGCACAGCAACCTCTAGTGCTCTAACATGAGCCCTGCTAGCACAAGCCTGTCTACATGGGCTGTGAGGCTCGCTCCGATACACAATGTAGACATGCCCGGAGTGGTGACAGGGGAGAGCATGCAGCATCCCAGCAGCTTATAGATCTGACTGTCACATCCATTTTTATGGACCCATCAAGCCTGGAGACAAGCCTGAGAGCAGAAGGTAGGAAACATACTTCCCCATGAGCACCTGGGCCCACAAACAGAGATTGGAGGGAAGGGGAAGGGCTCTAACTTCCCACCATCAGAAAGCCTCTCCATGTCCTTCTCAGCAGTGGGTACCATACTCTCTACATGGGGGGCAAAAGACAGGCGGGGCTGGTGAGCTATGAACAATCTAGTCATCAGCTTTCCCATGTGCACATTGTTCACGAAGAGGGCATGGTTTTTACACACATACAAAGGCGGAGATCTTTCAAAGTCACCTAGGGGAGTTAGGCAGCCAGCTCCCACTCATGTCACTGAGAATTCTGCATCTCGATCCCCCAGGACTCCTTGAAAAATCTCTGCCTAAAATTCCCTTTTAACAAATAATGGAGACATTTGTAAAACCCAAACCTGTTCACGGATCCTTCACCATTTGAAGCTGATAACCTGGCCAGCTCCAGTGACTGTTGTGGGTGTTGTCAAGGCCAGGGAGTATGTTGGCGTACGTGTAGGCGACACAAAGTGCTCTCATGCAGCAGAGGGACGCTGATCAGCTTTCAACAGGAATTAAAATGTCCAATGTGGATGAATCCATTGGAAGCTCAAATGCTTTTAATCGGGAACACATGGATGAACTTTGCGTGGGAAGTTTTCCATCCCACTGCCCTCTGCATTACAGGGTGGCTTGTCAGCAAATGGCCCCCTCGTCTTTGGCTTCCACTCCATCAGATATCTGCTGTGCCTGTTACACACTGCTGTGATGAAAGCACCAGCATGCCACAACTCAGACAGCAACTGACGCGAGCCAGAAGACAATCCCTTCATTTGAATGTAAAGTTATTAGTGTCAAGGCCTGTGTCTGGGATCAGGGTCCTGCCCAGTCTAAACCATCATTTTGAGCTAATACGTTCAGCGCCGTGAAAGTGACAAGGCTGGTTACAATTTATTTGTCAGACCCAGCCGCAGAGAAATGCATCATTAACCAAGTGTAAAACAGCAAAGTCAGACTCTGCTCTTTCAAAGCACTACAATACACTTTCCTTATCTATTGCTGTTGCAAAGGGCCCAGGAGTCACATCTCTCTGTAGAACTTGTTTGACTTATTATGGATCTAGCTACCAACAAAACAACAGCCCTCCACCCCTTGTATCCCTGATTCCACTTCTGCTCAGATATACTGTGACCACAAATTCAGACTTCACTATGCATTGTAACCAGGATATTTTATAGCTGCTAATATGTCAATTTCAAAACCGTTCCCTCTTTGTTAGACTCTGAGCTTTGCTATTCCAGTTCATGCTTTCTAGTTCTTGCTACCAGTGAATGACATTAACTCTCTCTTTTTAAATTAAATACATATGTGACCTCCTAAACATTAGCAGAAATCTCCCATCAAACTGCTAACTTGCCCCATGTTAAAAGGAAACTGACAATTTGCCTTCACCATGGAAGGGGACTTTGGGAGTGATAATATATATTGAAGCCAGATGAGGAAAAGGTACTGGAAGCAAAAGGTTAGGGAGCTGCTGCCATTATAAAGCTAAGAGTCTGATTTTTCAGAAGGTGTCCTTTTGTGTTTGCCCACCTTTGCACACTCAAGCAGCTACATGTTCCCTTTTGAAGCACTAAACACCTGTGTGCACAAACATTATTTCTTGGAAAATGCCCATGCTGGTGTTTGCACGTGCAAAGTTGATAATAAATGGTTTATTTTCTGCGGAACTGAACTTGAAGCAGAGGAACATACAAATGCTAACGGTCAATGAAAGACAAGAGTTAACAAAATACATTATGTATGAAGGAGTGTTCCATTTTATAGAGAACTTGTTTGGGTTAAGGCCAAGCTTTAAAAAAAATCCCATTTGTAATGCCAAAAAAACAGATGAGTAGCTATTTATTTGGATAATATTTGAGTACAGTGGGCTGGCACATCATGGTCACCTAAAAAGCCTTATTTGTTCACCACCATTTGACTGTGAATTTGACTGGGAGAAATTGGGCTGACTTTGTGGAATTTGAGATTTTGGCAGAGGAGCTGAAACCATTCTATCGAATGCAGATGCAATTCAAAATGGTGAGTGATCGCTGTAAGGGGAAGCAATCATTTTCTTTGTCAGGCAGCATGACCTTGTACCTGGGATTTATGCCACAGAATGGAGAGTTAAGAGCAACTTTGAGACCATGTTTAAAGAAAGATGTTAAATGGGAAGAGACTTGCTTGTGTAGGGGCAGTGCAAGATTTAAAAACGTATTTGTCCTCTGCATTTGCATTGGCCTATTTGATCTGAACATATCAATGTTCAGCAGTGCTTGTGTTACTTCAGAGTGCAGTCTCATTGACTGGTGATTTTGAACATCCCACCCATGGCCTGTAGGCTCCTGCAGCCTCCTGAATGGAGATATGTGTTGGTGGGGAAAAGAGAACTGTTGGCCGGTGAGAGACCAAGTGTATCATGGAGGCACCATTCCCCAATAGCCAGATCTGCCAACTTTCCACTCCTGTGCACAGTTGGAAAGGGGTTATAATGCAAAAAGGAATTGATCCCATTCTGTTTTAGGGCCGAATTCTGTCACCCATAATCCCACTGCTTTTAGTAAGGCTACTTGTGATGTCAGAGACTACTCACTATGCATGAAAGGGGCAGGCTGTGATTGTGAATAAGCTTCCCATGCTATATATTTGACATTACCAACCAAGTAAACAAGCAAAACTAAAATCAAGCTTCAAAGAGTACATTGATCTTTGGACAAAAGGAAATAGCTTTCTTATCCCGAAGAGCTTGCATGTCAAATTATATAAAGGGCTGAAGTTTTGATCACCTACTTTCAGACCAGGGACATATGGGGAAAAATAAAATAAAGAAGAAAAGGGGCAATGGGTTATTTTAGAAAAAAACAAATTCACAAAACATTACCTAGGTCCCTGTATGGTATGGAGCAGATACCTTAGTGATATGTTATAAAATGCCAATATGACTTACATGTTGCTGGTAATATGCTCGTCCTTCCAGTTTTCAACAAAATGGATATTTCTGTACATTGGAGTGAGGGGATTCATGGAATCTGGAAGGAAAAGCTTACGGTTAATAAATTGCCGTTATTTTAATAACGTTTTATTCATTTGCAGTCCTGTGGAAAAAAGTTGGTCTCCTGAAAGCACTGTTAAATATCCTCAAATCTGTACACATGTATCAAAATTCTTAGGTTTGACAATCAAAAAGGAAAGCATATCCCTTGTGGAGAGACTATTATTAAAATGTTATCCATAGTCAAATCCATTTTTCATCAAAAACATACAAAACTCCTGGCAGACTGAAAGTAAAGTAAGTGCAAACTGATGGCAGTCTGACAGTAATGTTCAGATGGGAACAGAATCTCCCTAAATAATGGAAAATGGGCTTCTAATTAATAAAGTCCCCTGTAGTTGCATCTTTGTTTGGGGAGCCGTTGTGCCTTTAGGGATAGACCAGGGTCGGGAGTGGCCTCCCGGGGGCAGTATTCTGTGCACACTGCTACACTCCGTCAGAGCATGCAGCTTTTACTTTATTTATTGATTTTATTTTACTCATTATTACATCCACACAGGCTACTTCTGCCTGCCCCACCACAAAGCACTTTACTAGTCAGTGGATTGTGTGCAGAATTGCAAGGGAAAGGTGGGTTTTGAAAGGGGATTCAAAGGAGGATAGGAGGTTGTGTATCAGGCAGGACATTCCAGGCACAGAGTCCAACATCAGAGAGGGCACAGAAGCGCTTGTGGGTAGAGCTGGTCAATTTTTTTCTAACTGAATGTTTTTTCCATCAGAAAATGCCACAGCATCAAAATCAAAACTTTCCACAGGAACATGTTGATTTCAATAACATTTTGTTTTGAAAATAAAAAAAAATTAAAACATTTAGATAAATTCATATTGGATCCTTATTGGAACAAAACAATTTTACTTTTTGTTTCAAAACATATATCGTTATAACATTTTAGGAGGAGTTGAAATTGAAATGATGCATATCAATTTTATTGACATAGAACAAGCAATTGACCCAAAGTCTTGTTCTGTTCCCCCCACCCCCAAAAGTTATTTCACAGGAAATGTTGCAATTTTTGCTCTTCCTTTCATTTGGGAGCCAAGGGGCCAGGAAGGGAGGCAGAGGTAGCAGAGTGCAGGGTCTGCACAGAAGCGTAACAGGTGCCCATTAAGGAGTTTGATACTGATGTGGAATGGGAGACAGAGCCAGTGAATGGGGTTATAAAATGGTGTGCATGTGGGGGGCAGGAGGGGGAGTGATATGACTGGAACAGCAATCAAGGAAGATGAGTTTGGTGGCAGCATTTTTGATAGATTATAGATGCCTTTGCCCATTAATTTCACTTTCTAGCCCCTCCTGACTGAACAGCCCACTGTAATATCTTAGCTCCCATAGCCTTGTAGGCCTTTGGATTGCATGTTTTATACCTTTTGCTTTATTGCTTCTGAAATGCTCCTCTGGACTCCTATGTCTGCAGAATGGCCATGCTGTCTCTTTGAATTCCCCATGTAACATCGCATTGTAGGATTGTTCCTGCCATTCTGTACAGTCCCCTATTCTGCTAAAAACGTATCTGCTGTATATATGTGAAAGGACCAACCCTGCTGTATTTCTTGTGCATGCCTGTATTAATATCTCACATCTGCATAGGACAGATACCAAACTATACACATAAAGCTTAGATCCCTTTAGTGTAAGCTCTGTCCTTAATGTACCCTTTTAAAGGATGAACAGCAGATACAATGATACCTTATAAATAATACCACATCTTTCCATAACAAGAATGGTTTTACTGATCGCCAGTGCTAGACAGCCTCCCAGCACTGCTGCAGCTCCAGGAAGAGATGATGCTATAGTGACACCAGTCCTCCATGTGCATGCTCAATTTTGCCTTGAGGGACCATTTCCTACTCTCCAACTTCTTGCATTTGGAGTTATGAGTCACAACAGCTGGAGGGCAGAAATCGTTAAGGAGGAAGCAAAGGAAGTTATTAAAGCACAGTGTCCCCATCTCCTCTTCAGAATGCCTCATTTATCACACTGGAATTATAAAGCACTCCAGTTAATACGTTAGGTTAGATTGTAAGGAAAGAAAACAAAGGGAAGCCAGCACCTCCGGTAGGAGCAGTCTGAGATGTGGTGTAGTGCATCTCTGCCTCTTGCCAGTTGTTTTGTTGAGTTCTAGTGAAACATCCAAGTCCATTATTATTAAGGCTCCCACCCCCACCTCCTCAATTCACAGCAGAGTGTAAAATTAATTTGGTTTATTTCAGAGTGGGCGATCGCTGGCTGTCTTCACTGCCTCCCCATCTGCGAGGAAACAAATTTCCTCCTTAAGTGCTTTCCACTTGACCTGCTCTTTTCTCCACTGAGAAAATTGAGGTCAGCAGAGCGGTGTTGTGCACTGGCAGCCATTTTCACAGTGCCCTGGGTTTTGATTGCAAATGCTACAGTGGGGCTGGGCCTAGGATCCCTGCATTGCCTCGTCCAGCAATTTATCAACTCGCAATGCTCCTGACCATGGCTAGCGTCCGTGCCTTGGTCCCAGGAGACTTGGGGGATTTAGGGAGGAGGAGGCTGCATTCCCACTTGGTCCAATTATTTTTCAGGCCTCTTATACACAGTTTGAGAGGTTACGTCTGACAAGCACAATAAATAAAGCTAAGCCAGAGAGCTGTGGGAGGGGATAGAGCTATCCTGAAGCATTTGAGAAAGACTGGGCCTGAGGTATTAACTCCAACCCTTCCTTCTGTGTGTGAATGAAAGGCACTGGGCTAGAACCAGTTGGATAGCAGAGGAGGCAAGTACATTGCAAACTGTTTGACAAGTTACTCTCACTGCTTGTAGATTTTGCTTCATTAACAATATTCAGACATGAAAATGACCACGTATACATGCAGCTTGTACAGGGTTTAGCAGAATGCTCCGTCTCGCTGTTTTTAAACACATAGGCCTGGATTCTTCTTCCTTGCCCTTGCAGCAGGACTGGAGGGGAAGAAGAAAAATGACTGGAACCCACCTCCCGGTGTTATGGAACAGCCAGCATGACCGTCCAGCTCCTGCTGTAAATTAGAGCAACCTCAGAGCTACTCTGTATTACGCCATATGGACCATGGGAAACGGAGAATAGGCACAGAGTAGCACTCCACCCCTCCTAATAGGGCTCGTGTAGGGCCCTGACATCAGCTCTGTGCAAGCTGGGGCAGCAGGGTGTGTTCTAAAGCAGCTGTCTCAATCTTATTAAGACTTGGACACTCACGGTCAGAGTGGCCCAAAGAGGTCTCAGGGTTTGTCTAAACTGCAATCAGAGGTGTGACAGCAGTATGTCTACACCTGTTGCAAACTAGATCAAAGCTACTTTGGGTAAATTAGTCATGAGAGCATGGGCTGTACAACTTGCTTGGGATCCTGGGTATGTCCTTGAGCAGCTAGCCCGTGCTGCTGTGGCTTCTCTCCTATTGTTACTGGATCTAGCTTGACCAAAGCTCGCTCAGGTATGTCTACACATGCTGCAGTCAGACCTAGGCAGCGTAGACATCCCCAGTGCATAACTGACACTTGGGCTCGTGGCACGTCATTCCTACTTTACACGCTTCATGGCTGAAAGCTAACCTGGCACTGTTTATAAAGGAGCAGAATATTCAACAGCCTGCCAAAGGAGCTTGTCCCATGGCTCCTACCAAGACTCAAAGCAGCCTGTGGGGACATGGTCTCATTCCCTCTCCTCCTTCACTCCTGAGCAGAGTCTGACAAAAGGTGAATGGAGAGAAAAAGGGAAGGGTGAGGGACATAAAGGGACAGTGTGGATCAAATCCTCTCTCCAAAGCTGCAACTGTGATAGATAAGTGCCTCTGCCCATAATGGAGGGGCAGAAACTCCCCAAGCTCTGTTCTAAATTTGTAGCGCCAGCAGGGTACGGGCTTGGGCAGTGAAGGACAAGCTAGTGCTCCAACATGTTCCTTTCTTGACCACAGCTTTGCAAGATATGGGGCAGAGACTCTTTTCTAAAGGGTTCCATCTTTTCCCACTCGCCTTTGCTGCTCCCAGCACCAGATAGGGGGAAGCAGGCACACAGGAGAGACGTGTCGGTATTGGCTTGCAGCTATCCTGTTCTCAGGGGAGAACGTTAGGGGAAGCCCACCTTAAGCCCTGAAGAGGGACAGATTCGCTGGAGCAATCATTGTCTGGGGGCAGGGGTGGATCTTTGAGCTGATGTTTGGAAAAAGGGGCACATGTACCAGCACTTTTAAAAGTACAATTCAAATGCTGGACCAGCTGGGATGATTCTCTACCTAACAAGTTAGAGTAGGGATTTGGTTGCTGGGAACCCTCCTCAGAAGGGACAGGTGACTAGATACTCGCGGGAATGACTCAGGAGTCCATATTCCATCTACTTTGGTTAACTCTTCTGACTCTGCAGGACCCTCTAGTTGCAGCCAAGAGTTTACCCCGTGATTGTTACTGTTGGATTTGCACAGTTAGATTTGTATCCGTTATATACACATTCCTCTGGCAGAGATGATGGACAAGTGCCAGCTACATCCCTCTAGTTACTGTCAGTCTATTAACCACATCACTCATTCATTTACTGTGAGTTACTTGTATTACAGGCCCCAACCTAGATCTGGCCTCATTGTGATAGGCCTTGTACAAAGATATAGTGAAAACCAGCCCAAAGAGTTGACAATCTAACTAGACAAGACAAACAAGAGTTGGAAAGGGAAAGAGAGGGGAAGTGACTTGCTCACCATCATGAGAGGTCAGCAGGAGAGTTAGCAATAGAACCCAGAGCTCCTGACTCCTGACTCCCTGCCTGGGGCTCTGTCCACTAGATTACACAACCTCCCCAGCCTCGGTAGTGCCTGGACATGCACATCTGGAAATCTCTCTTTAACACAGCAATGTGGGTGCTAGGAAAAGCTAGTGCTGCAACTCACTAGGGGAAATATGTTACAGACACTCGGTAAGTAAAAGCTTATATGTTCTGCAGAGTATGTTGTAACCTTCATTTTTTTCTACCCCTATTACAGAACTTCCATTAATCCAAATAAACAATCTTACTTTTGATGTACCGGAGGGGTGTATTGCTCTCCTGTTCCTGTGTTTGGTTATTGACTCACAGAGAAAACTTATTGCCTAGCTAGTGTTTGGAGTAGGGCTGAGTGAATAATATACAACACACCATTTCCTTGACAAATATAGCCTCTACCTCTGCTAATAGAATGGGCATGAGCCAACTGTAGTCTCCTCCAGTTTACTTCTTTAGAACTGCTCAACAAATTGGTTTGCAATTTCATTGTATTTATTTTTGACCTGTGGGTTGATTGTGAGCAGAACATTAATATCAATACTTGATACTCAAAATTGGTTACAAATAGGGAAAATAGCTTTATTATCTAATACGATTCCAGGAATGTCTCTCTGAAGCCTTAAATGCCTGTAGAATCAGTGTGAAGCAACAGAATCAGCTACAAGCTTGGCTGAGAGCTCTTTTTGTTTGGAATGTCACCAGTCATCAATGGGATTCATGGTCTGTTACCATCCAGTTTTCAAGTTCTCAGCCATTTTGACTTTACGAATTAGACCTGTACAGGGTACAGCTAAAGCAAGGCATGTATCTATGCTATGCCAAGAGTCCTAACCATTGTGATATCAGAGGTAACTCAACCAAACATCACCCTTACTCTATAGCTCATTTGCATGCAACAATTCCATTGGTTGTATGAGAGAGACGGCACAGACGATCGATTACTTGGTCCATCTGCCACAGTTCTTCAAAACTACCCACAGAACCATCACACTTAATAACCCTAAATTCACATAGCCCCTCACTGGTGCACACATCCTTTGTTCGCCACCTGCACAAATAGACCTTCCAGCATAGCACAATCAACACAATCAGCATCCACAATAACTCTGAATACACATAGCCTCTCACTGCAGCATACACCCCTCCTTCTCCACCCACACAACCCATCCAGCACAACACAACCCACACTCATCAAAACAATAACCCCCAAAACAGATAACCCCCTCATTGCAGCACAACAACTCATTCACTCCCTGCACAAATCAACACAAACGTTCCAGGATTGTCCCTCTCTCTGTCTGTCCCTCTGAAGCTTAGGAAGTATGTTGAGTCAGTGTGAAGTGATGGAAACAACCCCAAGCCTGGTTGTAGGCGCTTTGTGTTCAGAATATCACAAGTTCAATCATCCCTGGGCCCTAGGAGAACCAGATGGGACGTTGGAGCCAAAGGGTCTGTGTCTGTTGGAATATGACAACTGATCTGAAGAGGTGGGAGTAAAAGCTCTGTAGGGTCACAGGAGCCGCTCTGTAGGATTTCCTGGTCACTAATCCACACAGCTCTGTGTCGCGCTGGCATGTTTACCGCGGCAGTGTTTTGTGAATGTGATTCCTACGGTGGTATTGGATGAAATAGTACACAGGTAACTGGTGTGAAGGCCTGCCACAAATGCTGAGATAATGGGATTCCAAGCCATGCAGAATTGGGCGCATGCAAAAATAGCTTCCACAGGTACTGGTGTATGGTGGCACTGTTACTAGTACCACACTAAGCTTTGACTATTCACAATGCCAAGAAAGCAAGCTACCCCCACTGTCCACAGAGAGGCTAAAAGAAAGAGGACATTAAGGGGAAATAGATAAATCAGATACAGAGCGCAACTGCCACACCCATCCAACTGCACAGCCTTTCAGCTACTAGTTTCTAATTATTATTATGTATGATCCAATTTCCCTGTTCAATTTGTGATAGTTGCCTGCCTGAATACCTAGTCAAATCAACTGAGGCTGTAAAAGAGGGGTTGTTAAAGAACTCAGGAATGAAAAAACAATAACATAGCTCAAAGCCTCTCAGGTACCCACCCCATTTCAAAGGACTTAATACAACAACGGCTGGGCAATCAGTTGTCAGGAGAACCTACCTGGCTGGCACTATCCAAAGTAAGATGTTTTCTTCTTCCCAAGGTTCAGGCTGAGATCATAAGGCCCTCCAGGGGGTTAAAAAGGTGCCCTGGCAGATGGGTGGATGGAAGAGGTCAGGAAGCTGACAGAGAAACATACAGTCAGGGTGCAGGGAGGCTGACAATGCAGAGTCAGGGTCTGCCAAGAGCAAGCTGTTGTGTGATGCCCAGAGAGAGCAGGGCACACAGCGAGGCTTAGTCATTCTACCGGGGGAATGCCAAACATAGATAAGACACACTGTGTATAAGTCTCTGTTATTTTTCAATCTACTTCTCTAAACTCCGTATGCTCTTTGCTGGATCATACTCTGTGCTGGAGAAACCGCTTCTGTGTCACTGCATACTGTTACTGACCACAGAACCGGAGGAGAACTCTGGCAGGGTCCAAGCCCAGTTGGCACTGCTAAGTAATAAAGATGGATGCTCAGGGAGGTGTAGTCTGGACACCTGTTCAGTTGGATTGAGGGATCTCACCTCAAAGAGAATAGAAGGCATGGGCCTGTCACTGGACAGAGGTGCTGGAAAAGGGTCCCAGAATGGTAGCCTGCCCAGGAACTGAGACACTGTATAGGTCACATGGTATTTTTTCCTCCTCCCAGCCTGGCACAGTCTAGCTCAGGGGTGGGCAAACTACGGCCGTGGGCCAGATCTGACTCACCAACAGTTTTAATCCGGCCCCTGAGCTCCTGCTGGGAAGCAGGATCGGGGGCTGCTCCATGCAGCTCCGAGAAGCAGCTGCATGGCCCCCCTCTGGTTCCTACGCACAGGGGCAGCTAAGGGGCTCTGCTCTGCATGCTGCCTCTGCACCAAGTGCCACCCCCGCAGATCCCCGTGGCCGGGAACCACAGCCAATGGGAGCTGCAGGGGTGGCACCTGTGGATGGGGCAGGGTGCAGAGCCGCCTGGCCATGCCTCTGCATAACAGCCAGAGAAGGGACATGCTGCTGCTTCTGGGAGCCGCTTGAGGTAAGCGCTGCCAGAAGCCTGCATCCCTGAGCCTCTCCCTGCACTCCAACCCCGTGCCCCAGCCCTGATCCCCCTCCTGCTCTCCGAACCCCTCATCCCAGCCCAGAGCACCCTACTGCACCTCAACACCCTCATCCACAGTCCCACCCCGGGTTCCCTCCCGCACCCTGAACTCCTCATTTCTGGCCCCCACCCTGGAGCCTGCACCCCCAACCAGAGCCCTCACTCCTCCCACACCCCAACCCCAATTTTGTGAGCATTTATGGCCCGCCGTACAATTTCTATTCCCAGATGTGGCCCTCGGGAATAAAAAAATTTGCCCACCACTGGTCTAGCTCCTCGAAGCCCCAGTCCAGCGTAGCACATAATGACATGCGTAATTTGGAGTACACGGTTAAATGCTGTGCTGGCATGGAGCTATAATCAGGAGGCGGTCTTGAATGGAAACCACTAAAGCCCCAACTCTCTGTGGTCCTGATTTAGCCAAACATGTAGGCCCTGAATCAGCAAGGCATTTGAGCCCCTATCTCACAGTAAGTAAGTACTCCCACTGACTTCAATAATGGAGCTACTCACATGCTTAAAGTTAAGCACCTGCTTAAGTGCTTTGCTGAACTGGGACCTATGAAAGCTTATAGACAAACAGGCTTGTAGTATTTTAGAAAATGTTAACCCTTTCATTTCTGGATCATACAGTTCTTTCCTGGCAATATTAGGCTGCAGTTTCAGACGTATTGACTGGGCGCAGAGTTTCAATTTAACTTGGTCTTGTCACATTCCCTCAAAGCAACTCTATAAGCCTGCACAGGCTAGCTGCAAAGAATGTGCTCTGATCCGATATAAAGTGCCACAAACCACGCAACAAACTCCATCATTTCAAAACCCAATTAAGGTTGCTAAGTGACAATAATATGGTTATCTTTCACAGCCTTTACAAAACCGAAGAACTTAAAAGCAAGGGAATGAAGAGTAGATGATATCATAAATCTTACCCTCCACATATAAAAAACAATCATATTAACCTGGTAAAGTTCAAAGGAATGCCTCTTTCATTATGGCACAACAACCGTTAACACTGATCCCGGGTTTGTTTGCTGTTTTCATTTGTTTGTTCTCTTGATTTCAATATTCACATATTTCCTTTAAAAAGATGCTATTAATGGGAAATATTATTGCTAATATATTACTCAGTTGATGTGCATACTTTTTTGGCATTTCTTGAGGACAATGCTGTACATGTAGTTTAATAGTCAATGTGTCTAACATCAATTCATGGTAATGTTAGACTGATTAATACGTGTCATTAATGTGTACTACATAATATTTAAAGTCTATAACAGGGTAGGCAACCTATGGCACGCGTGCCACCTTCAGCACGCGAGCTGATTTTCAGTGGCACTCACACTGCCCAGGTCCTGGCCACCGGTCCAGGGGGCTCTGCATTTTAATTTAATTTTAAATGAAGCTTCTTAAACATTTTTAAAACCTTATTTACTTTACATACAACAATAGTTTAGTTATATATTATAGACTTATAGAAAGAGACCTTCTAAACACATTAAAATGTATTACTGGCACACGAAACCTTAAATTATAGTGAATAAGTGAAGATTCAGCACACCACTTCTGAAAGGTTGCCGATCCCTGGTCTATAAGAAGGTGTAACTGGGTTGCCTAGGCACCTCCCCCTTGTGGCCTGCCAGGTCACAACTCACCCAGCTATGGTCTCTGCTGGTAAGAAACTAGAGTGATCAGATGTCCTGATTTTATAGGGACAGTCCCAGTGATGAGCTGCCAAAATCATAACAACTGGTTCCCTCCTCACCCCAGGAGGGATCATGCCCCCCCCGGACTCCTGCCCCAACCAACCCCGCGCGTTCCTTGATGCCACCCCCCACCCCAGGGACCCCTGCCCCATCCACCCCCCCTTCCCTGTACCCTGAGTACCCTCCTCCGCCCCATCCAACCCCTCCTCTCATTCCTGATGGCCCCCCAGGACCCCTGCCCCATCCAACCTCCCCTTCTCTCTGTCCCCTGACTGCCCCTGGAACCCTTGCCCCTGACTGCCTCCCACCGCCCCATCCAACCCCTGATCCTTTCTGATTGCCCCACCAGGACCCTTGCCCCTATTCAATCCCCCTGTTCCCTGCCCTCTGACCCCCCACCCCCAAACTCCCCTACCCTCTCTCCAACACGCCCTCCCTGCCCCCTTACCGCGCTTCCTGGACGTGGCTGGCGGCTACAGTCCGGCCGCTGCTGGAGCCGGGAGCCCGGGGACGCGGGGCCGGGACAGGAGTCACACGGCCGGAGCCGGAGGATGTGGCGGGAGCCCGGCGGCCGGAGCCAGGCGGCTGGCCGGGTGGAGCCAGGGAGGGCCGCGGCCAGAGCTGGAGCCGGGCAGCCAGGGCCGCCGCCACGCCCAGACCCACGCTGCCAGAGCCCAGCCCCATGGCAAAACAGCAGGGGCAGCTGGAGCCACGGGGCCAGGCCGGGCCGGAGCTGGGGGGCCGTGTCCAGAGCCGGGCATCCGGGTAGGTGGGGGCACGGCGGGGCTGGGGGGGGATGCGGCCGGAGCTGGGCGGCCGGGGACGCGGGGCCGGGGGGGGGTGCCGCGGCCGGGGACGGTGGCCGGGGAGGGTCGGGGACGCCGGGCCGGGGAGGGTCGGGGCCGGGCGGGGACCCGGGTGGGGGCGTGGCCGGGTGGCCGGGGAGGGTCAGGGACGCGGGCCCGGGGAGGGTCAGGGCAGGGCGGGGATCCGGGGGGGGGGGGGGCGCGGCCGGGCAGAGGCTCATTTTGAATTTTTCAAAACAAGCTGAACCCCTCACTGCCCTACTCTATAAAAACTGCCCATTTCAATAGGTTGCCTGGGTCCTGGTATGCATTCAAGCAGTTGAAGCTTGCTGTCACCACCACTCCAGTATTGACCCACTCAGATAAGAACATAAGAACATAAGAAAGGTCGTACCGGGTCAGACCAAAGGTCCATCTAGCCCAGTATCTGTCTACCGACAGTGGCCAATGCCAGGTGCCCCAGAGGGAGTGAATCTAACAGGCAATGATCAAGTGATCTCTCTCCTGCCATCCATCTCCATCCTCTGACGAACAGAGGCTAGGGACACCATTCTTACCCATTCTGGCTAATAGCCATTTATGGACTTAGCCACCATGAATTTATCCAGTCCCCTTTTAAACATTGTTATAGTCCTAGCCTTCACAACCTCCTCAGGTAAGGAGTTCCACAAGTTGACTGTGCGCTGCGTGAAGAAGAACTTCCTTTTATTTGTTTTAAACCTGCTGCCTATTAATTTCATTTGGTGACCCCTAGTTCTTGTATTATGGGAATAAGTAAATAACTTTTCCTTATCCACTTTCTCAACATCACTCATGATTTTATATACCTCTATCATGTCCCCCCTTAGTCTTCTCTTTTCCAAGCTGAAGAGTCCTAGTCTCTTTAATCTTTCCTCGTATGGGACCCTCTCTAAACCCCTAATCATTTTAGTTGCCCTTTTCTGAACCTTTTTTAGTGCTAGAATATCTTTTTTGAGGTGAGGAGACCACATCTGTACACAGTATTCGAGATGTGGGCGTACCAAGGCTTTCTGGAAATCTAAGTACACTATGTCCACCGGATCCCCCTTGTCCACATGTTTGGTGACCCCTTCAAAGAACTCTAATAGATTAGTAAGACACAATTTCCCTTTACAGAAACCATGTAGACTATTGCTCAAGAGTTTATGTTTTTCTATGTGTCTGACAATTTTATTCTTTACTATTGTTTCAACTAATTTGCCCGGTACCGACGTTAGACTTACCGGTCTGTAATTGCCGGGATCACCCCTAGAGCCCTTTTTAAATATTGGCGTTACATTAGCTAACTTCCAGTCATTGGGTACCGAAGCCGATTTAAAGGACAGGTTACAAACCTTAGTTAATAATTCCGCAACTTCACATTTGAGTTCTTTCAGAACTCTTGGGTGAATGCCATCTGGTCCCGGTGACTTGTTAATGTTGAGTTTATCAATTAATTCCAAAACCTCCTCTAGTGACACTTCAATCTGTGACAGTTCCTCAGATTTGTCACCTACAAAAGCCAGCTCATGTTTGGGAATCTCCCTAACATCCTCAGCCGTGAAGACTGAAGCAAAGAATCCATTTAGTTTCTCCACAATGACTTTATCGTCTTTAAGCGCTCCTTTTGTATTTTGATCATCAAGGGGCCCCACTGGTTGTTTAGCAGGCTTCCTGCTTCTGATGTACTTAAAAAACATTTTGTTATTACCTTTGGAGTTTTTGGCTAGCCGTTCTTCAAACTCCTCTTTGGCTTTTCTTATTACACTCTTGCACTTAAGTTGGCTGTGTTTGTGCTCCTTTCTATTTGCCTCACTAGGATTTGACTTCCACTTTTTAAAGGAAGTATTTTTATCTCTCACTGCTTCTTTTACATGGTTGTTAAGCCACGGTGGCTCTTTTTTAGTTCTTTTACTGTTGTTCTTAATTTGGGGTATACATTGAAGTTGGGCCTCTATTATGGTGTCTTTAAAAAGGGCCCATGCAACTTGCAGGGATTTCACTTTAGTCACTGTACCTTTTAACTTTTGTCTAACTAACCCCCTCATTTTTGTATAGTTCCCCCTTTTGAAATTAAATGCCACAGTGTTGGGCAGTTGAGGTGTTCTTCCCACCACAGGGATGTTGAATGCTATTGTATTATGGTCACTATTTCCAAGCGGTCCTGCTATAGTTACCTCTTGGACCAGCTCCTGCGCTCCACTCAGGATTAAATCTAGAGTTGCCTCTCCCCTTGTGGGTTCCCGTACCAGCTGCTCCATGAAGCAGTCATTTAAAGTATCGAGAAATTTTATCTCTGCATTACGTCCTGAAGTGAAATGTTCCCAGTCAATATGGGGATAATTGAAATCCCCCACTATTATTGTGTTCTTAATTTTGATAGCCTCTCTAATTTCCCTTAGCATTTCATCATCACTATTACTGTCCTGGTCAGGTGGTCGATAATAGATCCCTAATGTTATATTTTTACTAGAGCATGAAATTTCTATCCATAGAGACTCGATGGAACATGTGGATTCGCTTAAGATTTTTACTTCATTTGAATCTACACTTTCTTTCACATATAGTACCACTCCTCCCCCTGCACGACCTGTTCTGTCCTTCCGATATATTTTGTACCCCGGAATGATTGTGTCCCATTGGTTGCTCTCAGTCCACCAGGTTTCTGTGATGCCTATTATATCTATATCCTCCTTTATCACAAGGCACTCTAGTTCACCCATCTTATTATTTAGACTTCTGGCATTTGTGTACAAGCACTTTAAAAACTTGTCCCTGTTTATTAGCTTGCCTTTTTCTGATGTGCCAGATTCTTTTTTATGTGACTGTTTATTATCTGATCCAGCCCTTACATTATACTTTTCAGTCCTCTGCTCCTGACTATAACCTGGAGATTCTCTATCATCAGACTCTCCCCTAAGAGAAGTCTGTGTCCGATGCACACGCTCCTCTGCAGCAGTCGGCTTTCCCCCATCTCCTAGTTTAAAAACTGCTCTACAACCTTTTTAATGTTTAGTGCCAGCAGTCTGGTTCCACTTTGGTTTAGGTGGAGCCCATCTCTCCTGTATAGGCTCCTCCCATCCCAGAAGTTTCCCCAGTTCCTAATGAACGTGAACCCCTCCTCTCTACACCATCGTCTCATCCACGCATTGAGACTCTGAAACTCTGCCTGCCTACCTGGCCCTGCGCGTGGAACTGGGAGCATTTCTGAAAATGCCACCATAGAGTTCCTGGATTTCAGTCTCTTCCCTAGCAGCCTAAATTTGGCTTCCAGGACATCTCTCCTACCCTTCCCTATGTCATTGGTACCTACATGTACCACGACCACCGGCTCCTCCCCAGCACTACACATAAGTCTATCTAGATGCCTCGAGAGATCCGCAACCTTCGCACCAGGCAGGCAAGTCACCATACGGTTCTCCCGGTCATCACAGACCCAGCTATCTACATTTCTAATAATCGAATCTCCCATTACTAACACCTGCCTTTTCCTAGAAACTGGAGTTCCCTCCCCCGGAGAGGCAACCTCAGTGCGAGAGGTGGTGCAAGCTTCCATTGTGGAAGCAGATGTCTCTAATTCAGTGATCGGGGCAGTACTCTACCAAAGGCGTACAGCGAAGCAAATATTGCACCCCTTCACCCACTACTTAAGGAAACTCACTCCTGCTGACTGAAACTACAAGATTGTGGACAAGGAGCTCACGGCAATTAAGACTGTCTTCAAGGAGTAGTGACACTATTCAGAAAGAACCCACATGTGGTCCAAGTGTTTACCAACCATGAGAATCTAAAATACCTCTGTAGGGCCAATGCCCTAAACACGACACCTCTGGTGGGCCCTATTCTTCTCCTGGTTCAGCTCTACCTTGACCTACTGTCCTAGAACCAGAAATGGCAAGGCCAACGCCTTGTCCTGAAGATATGGCTCTGACCCACAAGGTCCCAATCCAGAACCACCTCACATTCTCAAGTCCTGTAATTTCCTTAATGTGACTCACCACCAGGACCTGAACACACTCATCCACTCTGCTTCTGTCTCCATAAATCTGCCTGACAAGTTGGCCATTATCAACCAAGAACCACGCGACACCCAGGAGGAGACCACATTTGTAAGGGACTGCATCTATTTTCCCCCAGGACATGCAAGAATGGCAGTCTTCAACTGTCACAACTTCACCCTGGCAGGACACTTAGGGCCAATATAAAAATTGATGATTAACATCCAATTTCTTCTGGTGGCCCCAAATGGCTTTATGATATAAACCTTTATAGCTTTCTGCAAGATGTGTGCCTGCACCAAGTTCCCATGTCATAATCCCCTGCAGTCTCCTCCACCGTGTGGACACCCCGTCTCAGCCCTGAGAAGCCATTGCCTTAGACTTTGCTGTTTCACATCCATCCTGATGGTGGTAGATCATTTTCTAAAATGGCTCACTTCATTCCCTGCACAAGTTTACCCTCTGTGGAGGAAACCGCCCAGGTTGGATAAACAACATAGTCCATCTTCATAGCCTTTCGGATCACATCACCTCTGACTGGGGACCACAGTTTACTGCTCGCTTCTGGAAGAGACCCTACATTTATTAAAAGTCCACACAAACTTGTTCTCTTCCTGCCACCCTCAGTTGAGTGGCCAGACAGAATCAACCAGATCTTCAAACACTACTTACAGTTCTGCATCAACCATCAGCAGGACGACTGGCCTTAACTGTTATCCTTTGCAGAGTTTTCTTACAATAATGCACACTATGCCATAGGCAACAGCCCCTGCTTTTTCAATGAAAGGTACCACCCCCAATTTCATCCACAACTACCCACATCCTCCCCCAACCCATCTGCCTTAGACCTAGTACAATATATCCATCACATCCAAGAGGAAGTGAAGGAACACACTGAAAAGGCAAAGGAGGACTACAAAAGGCATGCAGACAAGCAAAGACAACAGGGCCCTACCTACAGCATAGGACAAAAGGTATGGCTTTCAACAGAACACCTCTGCATGGACAGACCCTCCCGGAAACTAGACTATTGGTTCCTTGGCTGGTACCAGATTTGGAGACAAATCAACCTGGTCACTTTTGAGGTCCAGCTCCCTCAATCCTTTAGCGTTCATCCCATATTCCATGTCTCACTTCTAGAACAATATATCAAGAACAAATTTCCCCATAGAGCCCAATTGCTGTCCCCCACTTGTGCAGGGTCAGGAGGAATACATTGTTCATGAAGTCCTCAATTCTAAAATCAGGTGGGGCAAATTATGATACCTGATTGACTGGGAATGTACAGCCCAGAGGAACGAACTTGGGAGCCAGCTGAAAACATTCTTGGTTTGGGTCTTCCATAGGAACCACCCCGAGAAACCTGGACCTATGTTGCCTGGAGGGAAACCCTAGTGGAACCCTATGGATCTCAAATCTGGATGTAAAGGTCTTCTGGAAGCAGCCATGCTCCAACCCTCCACTGGCAGCCTGCTGACAATCACTTACCATGAAGCCCAGCCCCATTGGGAGGCTCCATCCCCTGATGTCCAATTGGCAGAGCCCCAGAGCACCTGATTGGTCTGCTGGCCCTACTTAAGCCAATTGGGATCCATCCTGCTCTGGACTGCATGCCTTATGCTTTCAGCTCCCTACAACTCCCTCCTCCTTCCCCAGCTTGATCTCCTGGCATTCCAACCTCGCTTAACTGCTGGCATCTGACTTGTGGTTCCCGATCTCCTGTTTGTCCCCTGCTTCTGACCTCCCGGTATCCCAACCAGGCGACTCTTGACTCCTGTCTCATGACTATGGAATCTGGATCTGACTATTAGGTCTGGTTGTCCATGGCCATGACATATCCATTTTTTTTAATGCTAGCTCTGGATTCTGAAGTTAAGCATGGTCTAATCTTGTATCAGCAGTGAATGACATCAAACTTTCATGGACTCAGATATTTTTCTCCATCCCAATAATAAAACTCAGTGTAATTTGTAAAGGATGAAGCCCCAACTTCAAGTTTCACCAGGATCTATGGAAAGATTCCTTCCAAGAACTGTATATTAGAGCTGGTCAGGAATTTGTTTTTTCACAGAAAACTTGAACCTGGGTCTCTGACATCTCAGGTGAGTGCGCTGACCAGTGGCTGGGCTTGTGCACATGAACAATTTTTGAAAGGTCCTAGTTTTTGTTCAGCTGTGAAACAAAAAACAAATCTCAAAATCTCACAAATTCTGTTTCACAAAAAAATTGTGTGTTCCAAGCCTTACTGTGTGTACAATAGTGTTCCCTTGAATACTTAATATCTCAACTCTCCTTTTACTTGAGGCCAAAGAGGAAGATATTAGCTGGACTTGTACTGGATGGAGGAATTAATGTGACATTTTAAAGAAATCAATCTATCTTCATTGTGGACTTTAGATGAAAAATTATCACAAGAAAAAAAATCAGTGTTAAGGCAGGATTAAAAATTCTTTTGGCTTTGCCTAGTAATTGAAGCAGGCTCCTGAAATTCTCTGTTTTATTCTGTGCTAAATTTCCCCAGTGACTTTTGAAGTGTACAGAAGTATTCCAAAACCAAGCAATTACCGGGAGGGGAATGGACAGACACGAAAGGAAGTTTCAGGTACTGCTAACAGCTGTCAAAATATATCACTCCTCCTTTCTTCCTTCCTTAGGTAATGATGCTGTTATAGATAGATGATGGGAGCTTAAATTTAAACACTGGTAGCTAGATTCTCCACTGGTGTAAATCTGCATAGTTCCACCTAAGTCAATAGAGCTACACTGCTTTACAACAACAACAGAACTGGCCTCATAAATCTCTGCAAAGAGCCAAAGAGTTCAAGCTAACTTGAGAAACTTGTTGATTCCATTACAGTAAGAAGAGAAGTTGGGAGTGTGGATCTCTGTCCTGGGGTGTGACCCCTGTAGTAGGAAGAGAGCATGAAGCATAAGCCCTTGTATTAGCAGCCTGGTATGAGGCAGAACCTGCTCACAGAATCTGGCAAGACCAGGGCTAATATTGCAGAAATACACATTCTTAAGAAGTGCTAAGCACAGAGTACTCATGCAAACACATTCCGATTATGACTTTGCAGTCTATATGGTTTTATAAAAATATGCTAATGAGTGAATATAATGTAACTGGAATATGCTTCATGCAAAAGGTCTCTTATAAAGTATCATTACAAAGATTATAATCTACTAAGTGTCATCACTCTATTTGTATAAATGTACCACTCTTGTATCTGAAACTAGAAATATGAAATACAACTCTCAAGGCCTATTGTAATTATGCAAAGTGTGGGCCATTAATGGTGGCTTGGAATCTTGATGACTCCCATTAATCAGGACCATTGTCTGCAGATGGCTGTGTTTTATCTGTAAGTCTTCCTGTATACCTGTGTGTTGGCAAGTGGGCAATGAAGTCTTGCAGTGACATGTGATCATGTCACCTGAACTGGAATCCATCTTTAACCTGGAGCTTTTCCATTGAGAAGGAGGGGGTGGGAACCCAGAGAGGGACAAAGGATTCCTGCCTTATGCAAAAGATATATAAAGGCAGAGGTGAAAGTAAGCCAGTACGGTCTGGTACGGCGTACGGGGAAGAGCCAGCACACCATGCTGGACCGCACCGGCTTCTGCAGCAGGGATTTAAAGGGCTCAGAGCTCCTGCGGTTGCAGGCAGTCCAGAGCCCTTTGAATCCCGCCCGCGGCTCCGGCGGCCGGACTGGGGCCGGATTTAAAGGGCTCAGAGCTCCCGCGGCTGCGGGCAGCCCAAAGCCCTTTAAATCCTGCCCGCGGCTCCAGCGTCTGGGCTGGGGCCGGGATTTAAAGGGCTCAGAGCTCCTGCGGCTGTGGGCAGCCCAGAGCCCTTTAAATCCCACCCGCGGCTCTGGTGGCCGGGCTGGGGATGGGATTTAAAGGGCTCAGAGCTCCCGCAGCTGTGGGGAGCCCAGAGCTGCAGTGGGGATTTAAAGGGCCCGGAGCTCCATGGCGTCTGGAGCCCCGGGCGCTTTAATTTTCCCCTGAGCCCCGGGGGCTCCCAGCCACCTCTGCATCTGGGAGCTCTGGGTTGTTTTAAAGGCCCTGGGGCTCCCAGCCGCAGCCGGTGCCCCAGGGCCTTTAAATCTTGAGAGGCACCGCCTCTTCCGGTTGAGGCCACGCCGCTTCCAAATGAGGCCACGCCCCCCTCAGGACTCCGGCAGTACTGGTAAGTCCTGTAAGTTACTTTCACCCCTGTATAAAGGGGTGGAACAGAACAAAGGGGGAGAGGAGCCATCATGAACAATCCCCTAGCTACCACCTGAGCTGGAATAAGAGCTGTATTAGGGGAAAGAATTGTGCCCAGGCATGGAAGGTGTCCGGTCTTAGGAAAAAACTTACTGAAGCATCTCTGAGGGCGAGATTATCTGTATTCAATTTGATTAGACATAGATTTGCGCATTTTATTTTATTTTGCTTGGTGACTTACTTTGTTCTCTCTGTTACTACTTGGAACCACTTAAATCCTACTTTCTGTATTTAATAAAATCTCTTTTTACTTATTAATTAACTCAGACTATGTATTAATACCTGGGGGAGCAAACAGCCATGCATATCTCTCTATCAGTGTTTTAGAGGGTGAATAAATTATGAGTTTACCCTGCATAAGCTTTATACAGGGTAAAACAGATTTATTTTAGACCCCACTGGGAGTTGGGCATCTGAGTGTTAAAGACAGGAACACTTCTGTGAGCTGCTTTCAGTGAAGCCTGCAGCTTTGGGGCAAATAATTCAGACCCTGGGTCTTTGGTGGAGTAGATGGGAGTGTCTGGCTCAGCAAGACAGGGTGCTGGGGTCTCGAGCTGGCAGGGGTAGAAGTAGTTTTGGCACATCAGGTGGCAGCTCCCAAGGGGGTTTCTCTCATCCAACCCGTCACACCGATATCAAGTGGTACCTGAACATCCCGATATCAAGTATGGTACAAAAACATTCCCAAAGGATAACAGGAACACACTGACCTCTCCTAAAAGATAAGGTCAGGATGACAGTACATAATAGAGATGTTTTAATCAAACCAACATGTACAAGGTGATGGATAATAATTAGCCATGTCAGAGGGGCAGCATTAACTTGTTTATATCGGGGTATAAAGATGTATCTCAGAGGGAGTATCTTTGTCTGGCCTAGGGAGGAAGGGAAAGTCTCGCCATTCACTGAGCTATTCCATTGTTACAGGCATACATGTATTAGTGGTCCAGTAGAGTCTGCAGAATACTATTACCATGCTTCATTGACAATAAACCTGGCTGGGTGCCTTCGTCCCTTAATGGATCTTGTGGTCATTGGGTGGCTCGCTCAAAACCTACCATGTCAGCCGTCTGAGAGGGCTGAGGTGGCACACAGAGGGAACACACACACACACTGGCAAACATCTATCAACATCTAGCCACAACCCCTATTCTGCTATCAGTGTAGCAGGAATGTAACTTATTGTATTCAGTATTAGGGAAATGTGAACCAATCTATGCAGATGAAAAAAATTAAAAAGTTGACCCACATCTTTGACCATCTCTTAAAGTGAATCAGATGTGGACTTTCTAACAAGCCATTTAGTAATTTTGCAATAAAATTCCAGATGAAGTAACTCCAGATGAAGCAATATAGTACTGGTTTGCTTTTGGCGTAACATGGACTTACTCAGACACACAAAAGAGGACAATATATTACATAAAGTTGAAGCATCTCTGTAGCTAAACCCCCATTCAAGACACATGCATAATATTAAACACATGTGTAGTCTGGGACTACTCACATGCTTAAGCATCTTCCTGCATTTGGTACCAAGATAGTTCCCATTACAAGCTTGATCTTCACTTGCTCCACTCCCTGCTACCTTCCAAACACTGCTTAGTAGAATATTTGTGATCTGAGCACATTTTATTATTTTTTCCACCAGCTCCTCAGGCAGTTGCATAACATTTGGTAATTAATTCACAGCATATTTTTGGCAATTTCCCAGTAAATTATCCCAGAATAAACATCTTCTGTATTCAGCCAATCAAAAATAGTTTTGCAATCCCCGCCCCCAAACCCAGACCTGTGTAGAAGGGTGTGATCACAGTGGAGGCAGTCAGTTTCATGAAACAGAGGGATCCAACATTGTTTTGCAGGCCCGTCAAACTCTGCCAAGGCCAGCTCTGAGTGACAGAAGGGGATTGAAGGTGCTTTCATTTTAAGCTCTACCATACTCTGCTCAGCTGGAGGAAGTAAAGTGGCAGCCTAATTTCACCTCTCTCTCTTTGAAGCGCCTCACCGGCTGATCTGCTTCAGGAAGCAGAAGAGCAGCAGCCTGAGCTGCGGTTGCTTTTATTCCTCCACTCTCATCAAAGCAGCAGAACAGAGCTCTCTCCAGTTGCCATTAGCAGGAGGAAAATGATGCTGAGCAGAGTTCTAAGACCTCTGTCTCCCGGGAGCTGGGGGAAGCACTGCGTCAGGGTTCCCCACATTTCCTTTGGGTCCATCAGCTAGTGGAAGCTCCAAAACTTGAGCAATTTATGATTGTGAGCTGGTGCATCAGCATCCCCTCTGGCCAGGCGTGGTGTGGCAGCTGCACTCACTCACCCTGATGGGGTTGTCACTCAATTCCTGATGCCCAGGTGTCTGAAAACTCCCTCTATTCTTAAGCCCCTCAGGAGGCTGGTAGGGGAACACACACCACTGGCTTCAGGGCTTCAGGGCTCAGGGCCCTCAAACTAGACAAGCTGAATTTGGATAAAATTACTCTGGCTATACCCTGGGTTCCGATTTATTACCCCGGGGTTTCTGTAGTTTCTTCAGCCTGCTGGTCTGGTCATCCCCTTTTAGGGTGCCATCCCTGAGTGGGTTTTCAGCAGCTTGCTGGCAGGAGTTCCCTTCTCCAGCCTGCTTGCTCACTCTGCTGGTAGCTCTCTTGCCAGTGTCCACTAGCCTGACACCGCCATTAACCCTGAAATAATGAGTATTGGTGCTATGGGCCCAGAATCATGTCTCCCACGATTACAAATGCCACTGAATATACAGGCCCTGCTGGTTTATAAGCCTGTGATCTCTGTGACCCCAGTAATGTTTGCAACAGCCATGAGCCCTATACCTGAGAGCTTGTAACCACTGGGAAAGGTGTGCTGCAGTGCATTGCAGGACTCCTTGGAACAAGGTGGTCATGCCAGTAACAATTACATCAGCTTACATGCCACACTATTTACAAGAGAAGGGCTGAGCTGGATCACTTTGGGTCTTCATTGTGGCGTGGCAAGACCCAAACCAAACCCACCCATGGTTTGCTGTTGGATTTCCAGCTTCAAGCACTTCTCCCAAGGCTCTGTAAAGAAGGGTAATTGGCTTCTCAGAAACCATAAATATAAGTGTGCAAGGAAGAGGGGAAATAACAGGACAAAAAGTTAGATGACCAAGCACTGAGGTACAAGAGCTCAGAAACAGCAAGCACCTCAGTATCACCAGCGGCATCACTAGCAGCTAAAAAGAGCTCCCTGTTTTGCAGTGAGACTCAGAAAATGTAGGCTCCCACTCTTCTGATAATCTCTAATGGATGCAGTCTCTCGGAGTTCGTATTGACAGACTGTCATTGCTAATACAGCTCTCACTCAGAGACGGCATCAGCTGTCACAATATGGGCATATTTACTAACAGCCAATAACCCACGGCAGGTGGCGGTAGCTACTGATGTACTTTGGTACACAAATACATTGCAGCTTGCTGTCTTTGCTGCATGTACTCTCAACCTGTAATAATGGCAACTTGCCAGGTTTTGAAGTTGTTTTGCCATGTTTTGGAGGGGGGGGGTGTTTTGTTTTTTTGTTTTTTAAACAACTGGAGTTCTTTTTTGAGGGGGATGAGCCATTTGACTGCCTGGTGATGTTCTCAAACAGCACAGCTGATGAGATGTACACAGAGAATAGTGTTGGATGTCAGAGATGGCCAGGTCACTTTTCCCTTTCATGCCACATGCATAGCTTTGCCTGTGATGGTCACTATCTGTGGAGGGGCAAAATTTTGAAAAGCACCTAAGTGATTTAAAAGCCTAAGTCCCAAGTTCCAAAGTGAAAACTGTTTTTCATAGACACGGTCCAAGGGAAAGGTGTAACACCAAAATGACACGTAGCTCAAGGTGCTAGACATTAATTTCTAAAGATTCATCCTGTGCCAGAGCTTGGAGAAAAGCAATCAGAAGAAATGCAGAAGCAGAGAATAATTTCACCTCTCAAGTTTAGTGAGTGGCCTGCAATGACTGTATATGTTCTCAAAACTAATGGGAGTGCAGGGCTTGTGTATGACTTAGCCTTCTTATCTCCATAGTAAGAGGTGGTGCAGAGCTCTCGTCCAGCTATTACAGTATCCTGTCTCTGAAAGTGACCAGTACCAGATACCGTAGAGGAAGGTGCAAGAAACCCCAGAGTGGACATTACAGAATATCTTGCACGAATAAGTTTCTTCCTAACCATCAGCCAAAGGCCTTCCAGAACATGCTTGAATGCTACTGACAGTAGCTGTTGACATTCTCATTCTCCACATAAATGTCCAATCCTATTACACTCTTGACCTCAGTGGTAGCTTGCGGCAATGAGTTATTTCCTTTTATTAGTTTTATATTTGTTCGTAGAATAATAGAATTCAAAGGGACCTCCAGAGGTCATCTAGTCCAGTCCCCTGCACTCGTGTCAGGACTAATTATCTAGACCATCCGTGACAGGTGTTTGTCCAACCTGCTCTTAAAAGTCTCCAGTGATGGAGATTCCACAACCTGCCTTGGCAATTTATTCCAGTGCTTAGCCACCCTGACAGTTAGGAATTTTTTCCTATGTCCAACTTAAACCTCCCTTGCTGCAATTAAAGCCCATTGTTTCTTGTCTGATTATCAGAGGTTAAGAAAAACATTTTTTCTTCCTCCTCCCTGTAACAATCTTTTACATACTGGAAAATAGTTATGTCCCTTCTCAGTCTTCTCTTTTCCAGACTAACCAAGCCCAATTTTTTCAATTTTCCCTCATAGGTCATGTTTTCTAGACCTTTAATCATTTTTGTCACTCTTCTCTGGACTCTTTCCATCCTTTCTGAAATGTGGTGCCCAGAACTGGACACAATATTCCAGTTGAGGCCTGATCAGAGCAGAGTAGAGCAGAAGAATTACTTCTCGTATCTTGCTTACTACACTCCTGCTAATACATCCCAGAATGATGTTTGCATTTTTTGTAACAGAGTTACACTGTTGACTCATATTTAGCTTGTGGTCCACTATGACTCCCAGATCCCTTTCTGCAGTGCTCCTTCCTAGGCAGTCTTTTCCCATTTTGTATGTGTGCAACTGATTGTTCCTTCCTAAGTGGAGTACTTTGCATTTGTCCTTATTGAATTTCATCCTATTTACTTCAGACCATTTCTTCAGTTTGTTCAGATCATTTTGAATTTTAATCCTAACCTCCAAAGCACTTGCAACCCCTCCCAGCTTGGTATGAGCCACAAAATTTATAAGTGTACTCTGTATGTCATTATTTAAATCATTGATTAAGATATTGAACAGAATCGGACCCAGAACACCCTTTAATTTAATTGTGTATCCAATTAATCTAATGTTGTGAGCCAGGCTAAATAGGAGAGGCTGATCTCTCTGCTGAGTATTCATTGTTCTGTGTTCCTCTGTCATGTCCTCAGTTATTCATTTCCTCTCTAAATTAAAAATCCCAATTTTTTTCAATTTTTCATCAGAAAGCTTTCTCTACTGTCAATTGTATGGACCTTCTTTACTTCTGCCTTGTTCTTTTTGAGATAGTGTACTCGGTTCTTGTCACCCTATCCAAGAGGAGAGTGTGCTACTGAATTCTATAATAGCATTATAATAATTGTAGTGTTTCTTTCTATCCCTTTGCTTACATAGTTTGCTTTTTATGTTCGTTACTGGACACTGAAATGAGGTTTGGGGCTATTCACAGTGATGGCCATGTCTTGCTCGTCAGTGGTCAGAGTTGATGTAGTACGCAATTTGGTCTCTGAGTCGTACACATAGCACCTTGGAAAGATCAATCTACTACTATTCTGACACCCATTCACCTGCTTTTTAGGTCCTCTAACGTCCCCTTCAATCTTCTCTGGTCTTGACTACCCTAAATAATGGTGTTATCTGCAAATTTTGCCACTTCTCGGTTCACCCTATTTTCAAGCTCAATAATAAATGTATTAAATACAGGTCTTAATACAAAACCTTGTGGCACCCCACTCTTACCCTTCTGTCATATTGACAACTGACCATTTATTCCTATGCTTTGTTTTCTGGCCCCGACAATTTCTAATCTGTGACCTCTCACCCCATGACTATTTATTTTCCTTAATAGCCTCTGGAAAGAGGCTTTGTCAAAGGCTTTTTGAAAGTTCAGGTAAAATATGTCGGCAAGAGGGCTTGAGCTGAAGCCCAATGAAGCCAGTGGGAGTCTTTCCTTTGACTTGCATGGTTTTTGGATCAGTCCCAGCATGCCAACAGATTAGAGATACACATCAGTGGTCAGGGGAACTCGTGCTAAGTTACTTTGGCATCTTGGAAAATCCTCAGCCAGAGAGGATAGTGTTGTGTTGTCCAAAAAACCCTGCACCTTTTAAAAAGCACAGGGAGTGACATATACTTATCACTGTGTTGCACTGAAATAATTAATTGCAGCAAATGCTCTCTGTTGGTCTTAAAAGCCACAGTCCTGAAGGGTCAGTCTGATATTTCCCTTGGCTCATGTGTTCAGTGACCCATCAATCAGATCTTTTATTTCGATTATGACATTTTATAATTGCTCTTTTCCTGAGAGCCCCAAATCCCAGCAGTCCAGTATCTCAGCAAACTCTGTAAAATCCTCTGTGCTTTGCACTGCTGGCAGCATTTTAACTGGATTCCATAGGCAGACCTTTGCATTTGAGGTACATGAGCAGAGCACAAGCCCTTAATGAGACCCACCAGGGCCCTTTGTATCACTACCTTGCCTATGATCCCCATCGATCTGCTGCTACCTCTGCTCTTTAATCAGACACCTTGTAAGGGCAGAAAGGTACATTTACTGCCACACTCTTTCTCCTCCTAGACAATCAATGGTTATTAAGTGTATCTTGCAGGCTGGTAGGCAGAAAGCGAGATTCTCACTGCTCATCAACTCAAAGAGACTTCATTTTCCATTAAGTCTGATAAACAAGCTAAAAAAAACCAACACAACCCACTTCTTCCTGACAGGCATAACCAAAGAGTTTCATCTGTATATGATGTGCAACAGTGCAGTGGCAACTCCCGAAATGGTCATATGGACATGATTTACAATACATAGGAGCTTTGCTAGGTTGCAGCACCCCAGACCCACTACAGTGTATTCTGGCCCACCGCTTAGGAACAGTACAGTATTCATGCTAATACTGAAGCCAGAGAGGTTTGTGGCTCCGTGAGAAGTGGTGGCATGGGAGTATCAACAACAATAACAATATTTCTAAAGTGCCCTTAATTGGCCCTTTGTGATCAAACAATATGAAAAATGGAAGGTCTTGTGGTTAAGGCATTGGCAAGGGACTCAGGAGTTCTGGGTTCAGTTCTACCACAGACTTCCTGCATGACCTTGGCCAAGCTACTTAATCTCTCTCTGACTTAATTCCCCAGCTAAAAAAACAAGGGAAGATGATAATGCTTCCTTTACCTATCTGGTCTACGTAGGCCCTGATTCAGCCGAGCATCCACAGTCAGGAGTATGCATAAGCAATACTTAACTTTAAGCGTAATCTTATGTTCAGTGGAGATCAATGGGATTTAAGCATATGTTTACAGTTAAGCTTGTGCTTAAGTGCTTTCTTGAAATGGAGCCTTAGACTGTGAACTCTTTGGGGTAAGAACAGTTTCTAACTATGTATATGTGCAGTGCCTAGCACAATGGGGCCCTGACATCAGTTGGAGCCTCTAGGTGCTACTGTAATACAAATTAACAATCACCACCAACACCACTAAACCATCAAAAAAATAAGGGATGCCTGCAGGATCTATCTGAGGGGCCAACCCTGGATACTAAAAACACCTCAGGAAACCAATTTAAGGTACTTTTTAAATATGAGAAGGGATTAACTGAGATAGATCAAAGAAAGAGTGAGTTCCACACCATAGAAGTCACAACAGCAAAGACCTGTCCATCTGCTGACCTCAAATGGAGTCCCTAAAGGTCAGTGGTACCAGAGTACAAATATCCATTGGAGCAAAGAAAGCAGGTCTCAGCTATAAAGAAGGTCCGCATTGTTGAGGAGCTGAAAAACCAGCAGTGCCATTTTAAAGTCAATCTGCTACACAATAAACTGACAATGTGCAAAACACAGGATGGGGGTGAAATGATCATGGGTGGGCAAACTGGCGAGCTTATGTATTCCTGAATTCTGAGAGATATACACTGCTAGGAGCCCAGCTGGAAGGTGATTACAGTAGTCAACCCTGTCATCACAAGAGCAGATGCTGCTGATGTGAGGCTGCCATGGGATAAAAAAAGGTACAGCCTCAGCAAGTTGTACAAGTGAGAGAGCACCCTGACACATGACTTTCCATGGAATCAGCATGGTTCATAGTAACGCCCAAGTGTTTTACTTACTGTCTCCATGCATGAAGATGTGATGCAGATCAGAGCTTCTTCTTCATGTTGACCACTAGACACCTAAAAAACTTATTGTCTTCCCAGAGTTGGGAAAGACATAGCTGTCATGCATCTCACTAGTGATATCATCTAACCAATCCTCTAGTGCCAAAACTAAATTTACAGGGTAAACAGGGCAAGAGTGTACAAAAGTGTATCATCAGCATACTGGTGAAACATGAGGGTTGATCTCGCAAGAAGCTTGAATAACATGGGAGCTAGGATTATTTGTAACTGCTTATTGACTCTCAACTTCCAAGGGGGGTCTTCAACACTGAAAGAGCAATTCCAGAAATACCAAAAATGCCCCTTAATCGCTGAAGTAACAAGTCATGGCTGGTCAGCTGGAAAGCTTCTGAGAGGTCCAGCATGACCAAAATGGCCCAATAACCCCTAATACCAACAGATCATCGGCATGCTCACGGGGTGTGCTGGGTGCGCCCAGTCACACCCTAATGCCTGCGGGCCAGATCCGGCCCCTCAGGGCTTTGGATCCAGCCTGCAGGATTTGCCCTCCAATGGTGCCGCAGGCTCTCAGAAGCAGCCGGCACGGCACCACGTCCCTGCGGCCCCAGAGTGGGGGTGGGGCAGAGGGATCTGTGTGATGCTCCAGACACCGCCCCCTGCAGCTCCCATTAGACGGGAACGGGGAACTGCGGCCAATGGGAGCTTCGGGGGAGGTACCTGGAGGCATGGCAACGGGGGCCGTGCAGGGATGTGGTGAGCGGTGCGACGTGGGGCCAGAGCAGGCAGCCAGGGAGCACGCCACTGCAGGTAAGTGGTGTCAGGCGGGAGCCCAAACCCCTCCTGCATCCTGCCCCCCAACTCCCTGTCCTGAGCCCCCTGCCTGCACCCCACACCCCTCCTGCATCCCAACCCCCTGCCCTGAGCCCTGCCTACACCTTGCACCCCAACTCCTTGCCCTGAGCCCCCTGCCACACCCCAAACCCCTCCTGCACCCCAACCTCCTGCCCTGAGCCCCCTGCCTGCACCCCGCACTCCCTCCCACACCCCAACCTTTATGATGTTCACCTTTAAAAAAATAAATAAATAACATTCCCTGAGTGCACACCCTAATGAAATATGCTGCGCATGCCTATGCAACAGATCATTCATGTATGTAAATTATGCAGGGAAACAAGGAAACGCTCTCATTACATTTTGTTTCAGTATGAAGAGATGAATCCCTTGTGGCTGGTAGTGGCACAGCAGGTTCTCTGCCACTAATGCCCGCTGTGACAGCTGCTCTGGCCCTGCGTTGGTCTGCCTCTTCCCACGACTCGGCCCTCCGGCCAGGTCATATTCAGACACACCCCTTCTGGGGCAATAGAGAGTCCAACAAATAGAAGTCCAATGTCCTTACAAAGGGGTTTCATCCTGAGGTCCTCATACCCTTCTCTCCGGTCTCTCAGTAGTCCTCATCCCCTTCTTAGGGGCCCACATCACCTTCCAAATGGTCTGTAGGGGAATGCAGGCCCTCCGACTAAACTAGAATCCAGTCCAGGGACCGTGTAACCAGCAGCCAAGGTCACCTGGCTGCTGCCTCCTGGACGTCTTCTGACTTTAGTCTGTCAGCAGGCCTCTCCCAGAGCCTTTCTAAGTCCACCCTTCTTTCAGGGCCAGGACACACAAGACTCACCTAAGGAATTCCCACAACGAATTTTCACACTAAAATATGCAGTTTAACCCAAATCCTGCCCTCCTTCGGTTTGACCTGTCATCCCTTTTAGGTTTCCCTGTTCTGTTTCTCCACTGAACGCCTCCCTGGAAGGCCAAATCCTGCCCCTGCATCAGAGCTCACCACCAGAGCTTGCTGCTCACTCAATGGCAGATCTGTCTCTCTCCTGGCCTCCTGCCAGACCTCTCTAATCAGGAGAGGATCCCAGGGCCAGCTCTCCCCCTGGGTTTCATCCCTGACCCTCCTGGTCTCTCTAGTCCCAGAAAGTGACTGCAGATTTCCTCCCTGCAGCCTGCTTCTGCTCCAGAATTCCTTCTCCAGCCAGGCTTCCTCCTTAATTAGACGTGGCTCATCCTCCACGTGCAGCCAGAGGGGTTACTTGGCCTTTCGGGCCCACATTAACCCTTTCTAAAACGGGAGGGGGTATAAACCCCCATCACACAGTAGTACACAAAACGTTATAGGAGGTTTGATGTAATCAGCAATGAGACTTCAAACTTTTTGTGGAGAAAGCCCTGGTGCTTGAAATTCTGTCAATCAAAACTGGAAGAAATGTTTAGTTAATGGTAAGAGGTGTACTTCAGCAAGAGTTTTGCTTCATGAGGAATTCAGGCTGGATCCTTGTCTTAAGCTTAGAATTTTACTACATCAAGATATGATAAGATAAACTTATGAATATAAAGCAGGGCAAAATAATAGGTATTATATGTAGCAGCTATCGGCACAGGATTAAGTCATTTGGACCCACATAGAACAAACAGAGAACCTGGTGCATTAGCTACCAAAGGAAAGCAAATCCTCTTCAATACCTCTCCCCACACAATACATATCGGTTAATTCCCAGGCATCTTCATTTTAAACATTACAAACCAGTTATCAGTACAGAAAAAGAGACAATAAACGCTGTTAGAAAATTCATCATTTATACTAGTTCCAGTTAATTCTAATGAAGATGCAAGACCTTTCAGTTCAAGTCAATCAAATCCATTCAGAAGCCACCTTATGATCCATCAGTTCAATCCCCTCAAAATTGATTGCAGTTGTGCTTTGATTCAAATCAATTGTTTTCACCTCTGTTCCATTGATTGCAATGGACTCACATTAGTCAACAGAGCCTCCAGTTAAACATGCGGGCTGGAATCAAGAGAGTGCATCATTGCGCAGCCTTGAAACAAGCACTGTCTGAGAGCTGAACTGTAGTTTTGTGCTAAGTCCCAAAGCACAAGAGGGGAAAGATATTCAGGTTATTAAACAAAAGGAAACACTGATATTAGCAGGCATTTGCATAAGTAAGGACCTAACAGACTTTCATTCAAAGAAACCACAATCTCTGCAAGTGTCTCTGTTGTAACTGAGATCAGGGCCGCCTTGTGCTAGGCACTGTATATAGACCGAGTGAGAGGCAGCCCCTGCCTTAAAGAATCTGCAATCCAAATGGACAAGACAGGCAAAGATGGGAGGAGAGACACAGACACAGAGAGATGAAGTTATTTGTTCAAGGTCACACAAGAGGTCAATGAAAGAGCTGAGAATAAAGCACAAAAGTCTTCCTAGTCCCAGGCCAGTGGTCTATACACTGCATTGCACCATCTCCCCTGAAGTAGACGATATTTCCACCAAACAGCTGGTTCCAGGTATTTAGAAGATTCACAGATACACCTGGTACAGTTTTTAAACTATATAGACCCCATCCCCCCTTAACAGGAAAAGGTATCTCTGCTTACCTGAAAACTTCCTTTCTTGGAGTAATAAGGTCCATAGATCCCCCACAACGGGTAGGTCAGCCTGCTTGCAGCTTTGGGGCAGAAACAGACCTGTCAGTCACTGGCAGCAGGGAATGCCTTTCTCCCTAGTTCTCTAAGTTCCCGCTACTTGTGACAACTTTCACGCCCAGGATAATTCAATTCTGCTTCACCACATTGTGTTAAATATACTTTGAGGAAAAAGCACAACAATTTCTCCTTATTGCAAAACATGGGAATTACCTCTAATGAAACAAACTCAAATGTTTGGATGGCAATTTCCTTCTCCCTTTAAGATGATCTGTTTGCCTCCAAGGTGGGCAGCACTCGGAACTACATTTCTCAGAGAAAAAGCATTTTCAGGTAAGCATTTTCACAAATAACATAAAGAGAATAGGTAATCATCAGTTGATACATCCCTGTTTCCCACTCCCAGCTGCTGGCAAGCAAGCTAGGGACACTTCGGAGCATGGTTCTGCATCCCTGCTCCTACAGGCTAATAGCCATTGATGGACCTATCCTCCAGGAACTTATCTAGAAACATCCTCTGGCAAAGACTTCCACAGGTTGACTGTGCATTGTATGAAGAAGTATTTCATTTTGTTTGTTTTAAACCAGCCGCCTCTAAATTTCATTTGGCAACCATTAGCTCTTGTGATATGAGAAGGAATAAAAACACTAACTTGTTTCTGTCTCCAGACCAGTCATGATTTTATAGACCTCTACCATATCCCACCTTAGTTGTCTCTTTTCCAAGCTGAAAAGTCCCAGTCTTATTAACCTCTCCTAATAGGACAGCCATTCCATACCCCTATATAATTTTTGTTGCCCTTTTTCAATTCCAATATATCATTTTTGAGATGGGGCAACCACATCTGCACACAATGTTCAAAATGCGGGTGTACATGGAGCAGCTGGTACGGGAACCCACAAGGGGAGAGGCAACTCTAGATTTAATCCTGAGTGGAGCGCAGGAGCTGGTCCAAGAGGTAACTATAGCAGGACCGCTTGGAAATAGTGACCATAATACAATAGCATTCAACATCCCTGTGGTGGGAAGAACACAACTGCCCAACACTGTGGCATTTAATTTCAAAAGGGGGAACTATACAAAAATGAGGGGGTTAGTTGGACAAAAGTTAAAAGGTACAGTGACTAAAGTGAAATCCCTGCAAGTTGCATGGGCCCTTTTTAAAGACACCATAATAGAGGCCCAACTTCAATGTATACCCCAAATTAAGAACAACAGTAAAAGAACTAAAAAAGAGCCACTGTGGCTTAACAACCATGTAAAAGAAGAAGTGAGAGATAAAAATACTTCCTTTAAAAAGTGGAAGTCAAATCCTAGTGAGGCAAATAGAAAGGAGCACAAACACAGCCAACTTAAGTGCAAGAGTGTAATAAGAAAAGCCAAAGAGGAGTTTGAAGAACGGCTAGCCAAAAACTCCAAAGGTAATAACAAAATGTTTTTTAAGTACATCAGAAGCAGGAAGCCTACTAAACAACCAGTGGGGCCCCTTGATGATCAAAATACAAAAGGAGCGCTTAAAGACGATAAAGTCATTGTGGAGAAACTAAATGGATTCTTTGCTTCAGTCTTCACGGCTGAGGATGTTAGGGAGATTCCCAAACCTGAGCTGGCTTTTGTAGGTGACAAATCTGAGGAACTGTCACAGATTGAAGTGTCACTAGAGGAGGTTTTGGAATTAATTGATAAACTCAACATTAACAAGTCACCGGGACCAGATGGCATTCACCCAAGAGTTCTGAAAGAACTCAAATGTGAAGTTGCGGAATTATTAACTAAGGTTTGTAACCTGTCCTTTAAATCGGCTTCGGTACCCAATGACTGGAAGTTAGCTAATGTAACGCCAATATTTAAAAAGGGCTCTAGGGGTGATCCCGGCAATTACAGACCGGTAAGTCTAACGTCGGTACCGGGCAAATTAGTTGAAACAATAGTAAAGAATAAAATTGTCAGACACAGAAAAACATAAACTCTTGAGCAATAGTCAACATGGTTTCTGTAAAGGGAAATTGTGTCTTCTTAATCTATTAGAGTTCTTTGAAGGGGTCACCAAACATGTGGACAAGGGGGATCCAGTGGACATAGTGTACTTAGATTTCCAGAAAGCCTTTGACAAGGTCCCTCACCAAAGGCTCTTACGTAAACTAAGCTGTCATGGGATAAAAGGGAAGGTCCTTTCATGGATTGAGAACTGGTTAAAGGACAGGGAACAAAGGGTAGGAATTAATGGTAAATTCTCAGAATGGAGAGGGGTAACTAGTGGTGTTCCCCAAGGGTCAGTCCTCGGACCAATCCTATTCAATTTATTCATAAATGATCTGGAGAAAGGGGTAAACAGTGAGGTGGCTAAGTTTGCAGATGATACTAAACTACTCAAGATAGTTAAGACCAAAGCAGATTGTGAAGAACTTCAAAAAGATCTCACAAAACTAAGTGATTGGGCAACAAAATGGCAAATGAAATTTAAAGTGGATAAATGTAAAGTAATGCAAGTTGGAAAAAATAACCCCAACTATACATACAATATGATGGGGGCTAATTTAGCTACAACGAGTCAGGAAAAAGATCTTGGAGTCATCGTGGATAGTTCTCTGAAGATGTCCACGCAGTGTGCAGAGGCGGTCAAAAAAGCAAACAGGATGTTAGGAGCCATTAAAAAGGAGATAGAAAATAAGACTGAGAATATATTATTGCCCTTATATAAATCCATGGTTCGCCCTCATCTCGAATGTTGTTGTCATAGGTTTATTCCCCACTTTGAACTTTAGCGTTCACAAGATGGGGACCTACATGGACTCCTCTAAACTAAAATCCTAGTTTAGATCTGGTTCTTGCTGCCACCAGGCAAGTTTTAAGTGTCTGACACACTCCCTGTTCCCCCAAAACTTTCCCTGGGGAACACAGATTCCCAACTTCCTTGGATCTTAACACAAAGGGAAATAATTCATTCCCCCCACCTTCTTCCCCCTCCCCTTGTCCTTGGGAGAGATACCTTGATTCAAACTCCTTGAATCAAAACAAAGAGGGATTCACTTTTCCCCCTCCCCTTCCCCTGAAAATCCAAACAAGGGAAGAAATCACTCAGGTTCTAAAAGAAAATATTTTATTAAAGAGAGAGAAAAAAAGTACACTATCTCTGTATTACCAGGATGCAAAAATACAGTGTCTAACTTATAAACCTGGAGAGGCTTCCCCCCTCCCCTCCTTTCTCAGAATAATCAAAGTAACAGCAAACAGAAAGAAAGATATTTCTCCAGCAACCACACAATTGCAAATGCAGAAATTAATTAGAAGATTAATTCGCCTTTCTAATACTCACTATACTGGATAGTAGGAAATACTCCAGGAGAACTTGGGGACATGTCTGACCTCTCTTAGGGCAGGTCTACACTAAGAATGGGGGTCGAACTAGGGTACGCAAATTCAGCTACGTGAATAGCGTAGCTGAATTCGAAGTACCCTAGTTCGAACTACGTACCCGTCCAGACGCCGCGGAACCGAACTCCGCGGCTCCAAGGTCGACTCTGCTAACTCCAGCTGCCGAGGTGGAGTACCGGAGTCGACCGCGGCGCTTCCGGAGTTCGAACTATCGCGTCTAGATCAGACGCGATAGTTCGAACTCCGAGAAGTCGAACTCACCGCGTCGACCCGCGCGGTAAGTGTAGACTAGGGCTTAGATCCAAAGAGAGCATGGCAATTCAAAAAAAAGACACAGACAAAGCCTTCCCTCCACAGAGATTTGAAATTATCCTGTCCCTTGATTGGTCCTCTGGTCAGGTGTTCATCAGGTTACTGAGCTTGTTAACCCTTTACAGGTAAAAGAGACCTTAACCCTTATCTGTTTATGACAGTTGTGTACAGATGTGGTCTCCTCACCTCAAAAAAGATATTCTAGCACTAGAAAAGGTTCAGAAAAGGGCAACTAAAATGATTAGGGGTTTAGAGAGGGTCCCATACGAGGAAAGATTAAAGAGGCTAGGACTCTTCAGCTTGGAAAAGAGAAGACTAAGGGGGGATATGATAGAGGTATATAAAATCATGATTGATGTTGAGAAAGTGGATAAGGAAAAGTTATTTACTTATTCCCATAATACAAGAACTAGGGGTCACCAAATGAAATTAATAGGCAGCAGGTTTAAAACAAATAAAAGGAAGTTCTTCTTCACGCAGCACACAGTCAACTTGTGGAACTCCTTACCTGAGGAGGTTGTGAAGGCTAGGACTATAACAATGTTTAAAAGGGGACTGTATAAATTCATGGTGGCTAAGTCCATAAATGGCTATTAGCCAGGATGGGTAAGAATAGTGTCCCTAGCCTCTGTTCGTCAGAGGATGGAGATGGATGGCAGGAGAGAGATCACTTGATCATTGCCTGTTAGGTTCACTCCCTCTGGGGCACCTGGCATTGGCCACTGTCAGTAGACAGATACTGGGCTAGATGGACCTTTGGTCTGACCCGGTACGGCCTTTCTTATGTTCTTATGTGTACCATGGATTTATATAGAGGCAAAATGATATTTTCTGTCTTATTATCTATCCTTTTCCTAATGATTCCCAACATTCTGTTTGCTTTTTTGACTGCTGCTGCACACTGAGTGGATGTTTTCAGAGACCTATCCACAATGACTCCAAGATCTCGTTCTTAAATACATAAATAAATAAATAAATAAAGTTTCATCTTCTCCCATTGTGCTAAAGCCCACAAATCCATTGAAAAGGGATTTTCACAGTAGTGTGCCTCCAGCATTGGAAGCAAGATTATCCTTTAAATATGCAGATCCAAAGCAAAGTATATTTTATCTCTCTCCTCCATCTTCCCCGGGACACTAAATCATACAGAAGACTTCTGACAAAAATTGTATTTGCGAAAGACCAGATGACCAATGTGTATGATTTGGTGAACTTCTCTATTGATGGACCTGTGTCCACCTAAAAGACCTCAAAGCATGGGCTAAGGACTTCTCAGCCCTGAGGTTGTCAGTGCTCCTAAGGACTGGACTTTGATGCTTAACAGAAAGAAGCACAGTTCTCAAATTTACTGTGAGAATGAATTCTAGGACTGTTGTGAGGACTACCTCATGAATTAACATACAATATTGGATGCTATCAGAGAAAGCCCCCAATTTCAAAAACTCATCATAATGGAGTTAGTAGCCATTGGAAGGTCTGGTTTAATGAATGGGAAGTGAAGTGATATCTCCTACAGGGGTTTGGTCTTGGTAGTGCTGTACGAAGCAGAAAGAGGTTCCAAGGTCACAGTCTATAGCTGGACTAAGTTTTCTCTCTAAGGACACATTTAATGTTAAGATTTGTAGAAAACATCTTTTTCTTCAGCATGCTGAGAACATTATACTAAAGAGTCTTGACCTCTTTGCTTGGACATTCTATACACCTGCAATAAAGTCCTCCTGGATAAACTCAAGGATAGGTTCACTGGTTTAACATGGTAGTTAAACTATGGACTTGCCACCAGCTAGTAGAGTAAATTCTATTTGTTGACTTCTTTTTAGAGAGTCATGACAGTAACAATCACTCCATCCAAGTATTAATTTTAAGCCTGTCTGGTGCCAGCTGGAGGACTGGGTTTGCAATAGCAGACCTCTTCTGAGAGACCTTGTCAATTGCTGGAAATGGGCCATTTTCATTACCACTACAAACAGTTCTTTTTCTCTCCTGCTGGTAACAGCTCACCTTAACTGATCACTCTCCTTATAGTGTGTATGGTAACACCCATTGTTTCATGTTCTCTGTGTATATATATATCTTCCCACTGTATTTTCCACTACATGCATCCGATGAAGTGGGGCTGTTGCCCACAAAAGCTTATGCTCAAATAAATTTGTTAGTCTCTAAGGTGCCACAAGTACTCCTGTTCTTTCTGAGAGACAGATATTCAGAGATTCAATTCTAGGTTAATTGGGCCTGAGAGCCATAACCTCCTCAGCCAGAAAGCCACACACAGAATCACTGCCTCTCTCTCCTTCCTGTCTTTGGTACTGTCCTGGGGGAAAAGGTAGGAAAACAAACATCAGGGACCTTGCCCAGCTTTGCTAGATGTCATTTCCACATCACATCCTAGGTCCTGACACAGAGAGGCTCCAAAGCACAAGGAATCCTTGTGTTCCAGCTGGTGGGGGCTGTTTCCTCTCTTTCTGATGCTCATTCCCTAAAGTGAAGATCCCTTAAAAATTAAAATCTGATTCTCTGCATTCAGCAGTTGTGTGAGCGTGGAATATACAACTGGAGCTAGATCTCTGCCAACAGATGAGATAGAATGAGATAGGGACGGGATACTAGGAGCTACTGGACAAGTATCATATAAACTGTGTAGGAGATCGGTATTTCGAATAGACTCCATAAGAACGGGATTTTTGTTTGGGACACCACTTGTTTTCCATTATAGCCAGCTTCATCTTCCCATAACACTCTTCTAAGATGGGACCTTGCACCGGATAGTATTCATCCTCAGCCCAGGCCTATTATTGCTTTTCCTGGTACCTTGTGTCTGTGTTTGTTCTGAATCCAAGACACTCCAGGAACAGTGTCACATAAACCATAAAACAGCATTTCCCTATCAGCTCATAGCCTGATGGGAGCTGTAGTTTGGGCTCCCATTTTCTTGTACAGGCTGAGCTCCCTGGAAAACTGTAACTCCCATAATGCAACACTGATTTCTCACTGACCAAGCTCTGCATGGTGCATCATGGGCAGGGCCAGGTCTAGGGGCAAGCGATCAGTGTGGTTTCCCTGGGTGACTTCTTCCAGGGGATGCCATACTGCTGTGCCACTCTGTTTGGTTGTTTTTTGGCTCAGCCGCTCGGGAGGGTGGGGGGTGGTGGCACCAAAAACATCTTCCACCCTGGCACGCAAAACATGTAGGGCCATTCCTGACCATGCTTTGGGTCAGTTCAACAGACTGGAACGTTTCACTTCTAGGAAAGTCAGTGTTTTGTTTCAATTGAAAAATGTTGAAACAAAACATTTTGGCATCGCCAAATGCAATTTTTCAGAATGTCCATTCTGTGAAAAATTTCAGTTTCCACTTTTTGTCCCAATTTGGGATGAAAACAAATGTGGAGACATCAGAATTTCCTGAGGGATGGGAGTTTTGAATTTTGCCCAGCAATAGTCCATATCGGTCTGCTGGGGGTAGGCAGAGAGGCATGGCCACCTGCACTAGAAGCTGGAGTAATAACCTGGACATTAGCACATGGTGACCCACACCATAGCTGGGGACAACTGCCCAATAGTTAGGGCATGGTGGCCCACAGCAGCAGCTGGAGATTACCACCTGATACTTTTCCAGCCTTGAAATTCCTATCCTCCTGTAACCCTTCTGCCAGGTGAAACCGGCAGCAACCAGAGCAGGGTTCAATGTCTAGGAGTTCCTGCCTTGGAGAGGGAAGCAGAAGTCTCTCTTGCCCCACATAGGACCTTTCTGGGTCTCTCAAGGAAGAGTAGGGTCTCAAGATAGGCCCCCCAGAAGCTCCACCCCTCTCCATTGCATGGGATCGACGTAGGCCAGATAGATCCGTGTTTCTCCTGGAGGTCTCAGCCTGGGAGGTGAGGAGGGATCTCTTCCATTGTGGAGGTGGCAGCAGTGGGGCTGAAGACCCCTTACAGTTCTAGCTGGCACTGGCTGTGTCCAGTGCCCTCCATCCACGACCTGCAGGGAAGCAGTGGGGGAGGCAGAGAAGGTGGCTGAGCTCCACAGTCAGATGCGTGACTGTCGGTGCCGGTGCCAGGGGCCGCAGGCACAATGTTCCATCTGGTGCACAGTCCTTTTGGCTTCACTCCCCTCATGGAGACTTTTTTGAGGAAGTGCCTGCCCTGGAGCCAGTTCTTTTCCAAGCCTGCTGGGGTCCTTTCCTGCTGGGGGACAGAAGGATGAGGTGACCCCACCCAGACTGGGCTACATCTTGCCATGCAAAGCTGGCCTCCCTAATCTTGCCTGGCTTCTTTCCTCTTCCGAGAAAGGGGGGCAAAGCAACTCTTGCTCAGACTGGGCTGTGAGGGAAACTGCATTGTGTATGCAGAGCTGGCTGAGCTCCCCAGCGACTCTCTCAGTAAAGGGGCAAAGCAGAGGACACAGACCCTTCGCATTGCCTCTGGCTTTCTCAGCCCAGCTTGCTTCCTGAAGCCTGCCAGGGCACTAGCCACTGCAAACACCTCAGCAGAGGTAAAGAAACAATTTCCCCAGAGGGCAAATGCAGCCTTGGACCATGGCAGGGCATCAGACAGACAGATCCATTACTCAGCTGAACTGCTCCTTATGTATTTGAAAGGAAGCTAGGAATTTCCCTCTGCAAAGCTCTGCAACAGGGAGGGCCTGAGGAGCTGCCAGCAACTGGGGAGCAGGAAAAAGTGGGGGACCTTCAGGTGCAGGGCTTTCCCCTGCTACTACTGACTGACAGCTCTGGGCCTGCCCCCCAGTTGCAAGCAGGCTGAGTTACCCAATAAAACGAGTCTGTAGACCTTAGCTGGCATGAAGAACAGGCAGTCCTCTCACTGAAAAACACAGAATGCAAAAATGCAGGAGGGGAAAAGGAGGGGGCTTTGACAAGGGGCAGCTGAGCCTGCTCTTGAGCTCCCTGTCAGATAGGCACACAGACTGGACCCCCGAGAGCATCAGGGAAGAAGGGAAAAGAGAAAGAACACTTGATTCTCTTGCAGTCTGGCAAAGTGTCATTTGTCACAAAAACAATGCAACAAGAAACAGAAAAAGCAGCTCATCTGAATTCAGTGGCAGCGTTGTCATCCGTAATTGTTCTGGATCACCCAGCTCTGCATTCCTATCTGGAAGCAAATCTAAAAACACACCAGGTGATGCTGCTGTCTCAACAACTGTTAAAGTCTCAAGGTAAAAGAAACCAGCCGTGCCAACTGTAGTCAGCTGTCTGATGAAACAACTGGTAATGAAGTTTGCTATAGGTGAAAGTCACTCCATGCAGAGCATCCTCACCAGGGCAAAGCTCTAGGGTTGGTCATAAAAATCAGGGGTCGCCCCTCACAAAAAAATAAAATTCTAATGAAATATTTTAATTCAAAATCTTTCAAATGGAAATTTTAAAATGAAGACAATGAGATTTGTTTTTGTTTTGTTTTGAATAGCATTTTTCATTTTTTCCCATTTTTCAAAAACAAACAAAAAATGACTTTTGGTTCCCCAGTGAGGTTGGGTGGGATCGTTTCCCCTTTCTTCTTTTGTCTGCTTCCCTCTCCCACTAGAAAAAGGTGGGAATTAGTTTTTAAAAGGTGGGGGGGGCAAAGTAATCAAAAAGGGGTTTTTATTTGGTTTTGTTTAGAAATGTTCTATTAAAAATGTGCAAAATTACATTCTACCCCTGAACAATTTCATTTCTGATGAAACCCCATTTGTCCAATGGGAGATTTCTTCAGTCCATTTTTTTAAACCAGCTCTGCTAAGCACCACTTAAGCCCACAGGCTTTTCAACATACTTGCCACACCTTCATTCAGCAAAGATGTTCATGCTGAGCATCCATCCATGGAGTGAGTCTCCCCTTCATTCTAGTGGAACATGTTGTTCTGGAAGCCACTTGTTTTCCAGGCATTTCTGAAACCCTGCAAGTGCTACAGAATAGGATCTCCCCTACTCAAAGGTGTTTGGGGTTGTGACAGACAGTGCCATGTGTGTGAGCAAGAGCTGGTGGGGGCGTGGACTGAATGAGGGTGTTGCTTAATGGAGTGAAAGTAACTTGTGTAGTATGCCTCCTTGCTTGTTGGGAGCTATTTGGATTGAGTTTAGCAGCGTGAATGACCTTGGTGTAGCTTTGGGAGAAGAGAACATTCACCATGACTCATGCAAGGAAAATCAGCATTTCTAAGGGTATGTCTACACTACAAGAGTAGTTCAATTCAACTTAACTCGAATTTGTGGAATCGACCTTACAAAGTCGAATTTGTGTATCCACACTAAGGACACTAATTCGACTTTGTGAGTCCACACTAACGGGGCAAGCGTCGACATTGGAAGCGGTGCACTGTGGGCAGCTATCCCATAGTTCCCGCAGTCCCCGCTGCCCATTGGAATTCTGGGTAGAGCCCCCAATGCCTGCTGGGGGAAAAATGTGTCGAGGATGGTTTTGGGTAACTGTCATCATTCAACCGTCACTCCCACCCTCCCTCCCTGAAAGCGCCGGCGGGAAATCTGTTCGCGCACTTTTCTGGTCAGTGACAGCGTGGACGCCACAGCACTGCGAGCATGGAGGCCGCTGCGATCATCGCTGCACTTATGGCCGTTGTCAACTCCTCGCACCTTATCATCCACCTCTTCCACAGTCAGCTGCTGAGAAATCGGGCGAGGAGGCTCCGGCAGCACGGTGAGGACATGAAGTGTCAGAGTGGCACAGACCTCTCACAAAGCACGGGATCCCGCGCCGTGGAGATCATGGTGGCAATGGGTCATGTTCATGCTGTGGAACGGCGATTCTGGGCCCGGGAAACAAGCACAGACTGATGGGACCGCATAGTGCTGCAGGTCTGGGATGAATCACAGTGGCTGCGAAACTTTCGCATGCGTAAGGGCACTTTCCTTGAACTGTGTGAGTTGCTGTCCCCTGCCCTGAAGCGCAAGGACACCCGGATGCGAGCAGCCCTGACTGTGCAGAAGCAAGTGGCCATAGCCCTCTGGAAACTTGCAACGCCAGACACCTACCGGTCAGTAGCAAACCACTTTGGCGTGGGCAAATCTACCGTGGGGGTTGCTGTGATGCAAGTAGCCCACGCAATCGTTGAGCTACTGCTCTCAAAGGTAGTGATCCTGGGAAACATCCAGGTCATCATAGATGGCTTAGCCGCGATGGGATTCCCAAACTGCGGTGGGGCTATAGATGGAATTCACATCCCTATCTTGGGACCGGCCCACCAGGCCAGCCAGTATATTAACAGAAAGGGCTACTTTTCAATGGTGCTGCAATTACTGGTGGACCATAGGGGACGCTTTACCAACATCAACGTCGGGTGGCCGGGCAAGGTTCATGACGCGCGTGTTTTTAGGAACTCTGGTCTGTTTAGATGCCTGCAGGAAGGTAGTTTCTTCCCGGACCACAAAATAACTGTTGGGGATGTGGAGATGCCTACAGTGATCCTCGGGGACTCAGCCTACCCGCTAATGCCCTGGCTCATGAAGCCCTATACAGGCGCCCTGGACAGTGGCAAAGAACTCTTCAACTACCGGCTGAGCAAGTGCAGAATGGTGGTGGAGTGTGCTTTCGGACGTCTCAAGGGGAGATGGAGGAGCTTACTGACTCGCTCAGATCTCAGCGAAACCAATATCCCCATTGTTATTGCAGCTTGCTGTGTGCTCCACAATCTCTGTGAGAGCAAAGGGGAGACCTTTATGGCGGATGGGAGGTTGAGGCAAATCTCCTGGCTGCTGATTACGCTCAGCATGACACCTGTGCGATTAGAAGAGCCCAGCGGGAAGCGCTGTGCATCCGGGAGGCTTTGAAAGCTAGGTTCCTCAGCGAGCAGCGTGACCTGTGACTATTCAGTTTCTTTACAGAGAAGCTGAACCTGCCCCTGTCTCTTTACCCAGTTACTGTTGACTATCCTCTGCAGTTACATACCCCGTTCACCCCGTTTCCTCCCTTCCAACACACGTGTAAAAACAAAATACATGTTCCATTGTTACTTAACAAAGGTTTCTTTATTAATGACTTTGCGTTAAAGGGTTGAAACTGGGACGCAGACTGTGCTGGGTAGGGTGTGTAGTGATGTAAAGACCGCCTCAAAACTCGAAGAATGACAGGCTCCTGCTCCTAGAGCGGTCCGCAGTGCCGGACTGGTTGTTTCAACGGAGCCTGCCATCCCTCCTTTTTGGGACTCTGTGTGCGGGGGCTATGTGACCTTGTTGTGGGGGAGGACGGTTACAGATTCCCCTGCTGCGTGGCTCTGTGGTCCAGGACAAGGACCGCTGCATAAGATCTGTAACCGCCCTCCCCCGCTACAAAGTCACGTACCCCCCCACCCACACAGAATCTGGAAACCACCTCCCATACCGACCAGGGTGCCTACTGACTGCACTGTGTGTGTGACCTGCTGCTGATCCTGCCCCCATGTCTGTACCCTGGTAAAGGTGACTGTCCTATGCAATTACCAACCCCCTTCCCCACCCCCCCTTCAAACACAGTCTTCTGTACAAAAACATGACGGAAACAGTAATTAACAGCAAAGTACTTTTAATAATCAACTAGACAGTTAGGGGATGAAACTGGGATTGGGCCTTGGGTGAGTCAGGAAGGGAAGGACTTCTCAAAATTTAGGGAATGAGAGCTTTTGGGTAATTGAGCACTCTGCTGGTGTGCGGTGACAGTTTTCACGGCCCCTGGGGCCCCTCCTTCTTGTTATTTTGGGTGAGGTGGGTATCGGACTTTGTGACGGGGGAGGGCGGTTGCAGATACACTGCAGGGGGGCTCTGTCCTCCTGCCTGTGGTCCTGCAGAACATCCACAAGGCGCCGGAGCATGTCCGTTTGCTTCCTCATTAGTCCAAGCAGCGTTTGAGTCGCCTGCTTGTCTTCCTCACACCACCTCTCCTCCCGTTCGCTGTGTGAGCGCTGGTACTGAGAGAGGTTCTCCCTCCACTGGTTCTGCTGGTCCGCCTCGGCTCGGGAGCAGCCCATAAGTTCAGCAAACATCTCGTCCCGTGTCTTTTTCTTTCGCCGCCTAATCTGCGCCAGCCTCTGTGAGGGGGATGCTGGGGCAGGTCTGGAGACAGTCAAAGCTGTGTGATGGGAAAAAGGGAGTGAATTCCTTGCAAAGATACATTTTTGCGAACAATGAACACAGTGTAGTCTGTCTCTGTGAACAAGACCATGCACAGCACCTATCTCATGCGCACTCAGGACAAGTTCAAATTTTCGGCCTTCGCTTTCATTGCCTGGGGTCTTGCACTGGAGATCAGACAAGCGGGGCAGGACAGCAGAATCGTGTAGCAGCCAGGCATGGTAAGCCGTAGACTTTAGGCTGCTTAAAACTTAATGTATAGCAGTGCCCTCCTGCTGCAGGCAATCCGGAAAGCATAAACTCTGCCCCTGTTCCACCCCGTCGCGGCTGTCCCTGCGAAAGATCCCTGTATGCTGCCCCTCTGCAGCCTCCACCACGTGGCTGTAAACCGACGCTTATTGTTATGCAAAGGAAAAGTGAAGCATTCCCAATACTAATATTACACTAATTCCCCTAATTAGATGCAGGAGTCGCCGAGCGAGATCACCCTGAGGAGGGTCACTGAGAGAGATAGAGAGCGCATGCTGCGTGAAAGCCAGCACAAACCAGGGGCCTATGCTGCCATGCTCGTGGAGGCAATGCTCCCAGAGTACCTGATGATAGCCTGGCGCGGAAGAGTGTGCTACCACGGAGCAACCAATAAGGCAGCTCTCCCGAGGAACCTCATGCGTAGGCTTTTCGATTACCTCCAGGAGAGCTTCATGGAAATCTCCCAAGACGATTTCTGTTCTATCCCCATATGTATTGACCTTCTTTTCACATAGTTTATATTCCTGTTCTTTAAAAAATAAATGTTTACATGTTTATAGCACTTACCGACTGATCCTTCCCCTGATTCAGAGTCCGGGTTAACGGCCGGGGAGGGTTGGTAGGGGATCTCTGTGAGCGTCGGGGAAATCAGCATTGTAAGCGCTGTCGCCTGCCTCGTCCTCCACAAACCCTTCCTCATCTTCCCCATCCGTGAACATCGCCGAGGAACTGCCCGTCGACACTATCCCATCGTCAGAGTCCATGGTCACTGGTGGGGCAGTGGTGGCAGACCCACCGAGAATGGCATGCAGTGCCTCGTAGAAGCGGCATGTCTGGGGCTGGGATCCGGAGCGTCCATTGGCCGCTTTGATTTTTTGGTAGCCTTGTCTCAGGTCCTTGATTTTCATGCGGCACTGCGTTGTATCCCGGCTGTATCCTCTGAGTGCCATGGCTTTGGAGACCTTCTCGTAGGTCTTTGCATTCCGTTTTTTGGAGCGCAGCTCCGAAAGCACAGACTCATCGCCCCGCACAGCGATCAGATCCAAGACTTCCCGGTCAGTCCATGCTGCGGCCCTCTTTCTATTCTGAGATTGCATGGACTCCTCTGCTGGAGAGCTCTGCATCGCTGCCAGTGCTGCTGAGCTCGCCACGATGTCCAAACAGGAAATGAGATTCAAACTGGCCAGACAGGAAAAGGAATTCAAATTTTCCCGGGGCTTTTCCTGTGTGGCTGGTCAGAGCAACCGAGCTCGGACTGCTGTCCAGAGCGTCAACAGAGTGGTGCACTGTGGGATAGCTCCCGGAGCTACTAAGGTCGATTTCCATCCACACCTAGCCTAATTCGACATAGCCATATCAAATTTGGCGCTACTCCCCTCGTCGGGGAGAAGTACAGAATTCGAACTAAAGAGCCCTCTAGGTCGAACTAATTAGCTTCCTGGTGTGGACGGGTGCACGGTTAAGTCGAATTAACGCTGCTAAATTCAACATAAACTCCTAGTGTAGACCAGGCCTTAGAGGCTCCAAGCAAATCCTCAGCTCTCTCCCTCTGACTAGTAATCACAAGGTGAAGTGCTAGGATTGTTTCTACCTTCACTTACACAGGTGTAACTCCATTGACATCCATGTGAGGGAGGAATGGAGCTCTGGGTTACTTGCTATTTATTAACTATCCGGAACACTCAGGCAACAAAATCTGCTTTCTGCATGAAGAGTGCGTACATGTCAGAATGTTGGAAACTTGTCCTTGTTACAAAACCAGGAGTTATTCGTAGACTCCTCGGTTCCAAGACTGGAAGGGATTGCTGTGGTCAGTTTGTCTGTCCTCCTGCGTAGCACAGGCCAGAGAATTCCCCCAAAATAATTCCTAGAGCAGAGCTCTTGGAAAAACATCCAGTCTTGATTTAAAAATAGTCAGTGATGGTGAATCCACCACGACCCTTAGTAAATTGTTCCAGTTTATGACTCTACACATGAGAAAAGTTAAGCAGGTGAGTATGTGTTTGCCAGCCTAGGGGCTACATAATTTTACTTAGCATTAGTTTCGCTTAGCAACTGAATCACAAGAAATAGCTTTGGGCCCAATACTGGAAACATGCAGCTATGTAACATTATGCACATACATAGTTCTATTGAACTCAATGAATCTACACACAGGCATAATAATGCTCATACACAAGTGTTTATAGGGTCAGTACAGGAACTAAGCAATATAATTATTTCATTAAAATACAAAGTAATTCATTTATTTAATATATAATAATAATTATTTTTATAGTACAGAAATGCTTGAGGTACCAACTTAGCTTGGGGACCCATTATGCTAGGCACTCCACAGAGAGACAGTAAGAGAATATGAATTATTAACCATTTTTGCTAATTTCTTTTATAATGAAGTAACTATAAAAAAATCCTGATAAAACCTAGAGACTATGATAAAATGACAAATGAACAATGAGTCAAGCTAACAAAACCAAGCACAATGCAACAAATAAAGATAAACTGCATAACACTACCTAGCTCAGGGGTCAGCAACCTTTCTGAAGTGGTGTGCCGAGTCTTCATTTCTTCACTCTAATTTAAGGTTTCGCATACCAGTAATACATTTTAACGTTTTTAGAAGGTCTCTTTCTATAAGTGTATGATATATAACTAAACTATAGTTGTATGTAAAGTAAATAAGGTTTTTAAAATGTTTAAGAAACTTCATTTAAAATTAAATTAAAATGCAGAGCCACCCGGACCGGTGGCCAGGACCTGGGTAGCGTGAGTGCCACTGAAAATCAGCTCGCGTGCCACCTTTGGCACGCGTGCCATAGGTTGCCTACCCCTGACCTAGCTGTTATGTAGCTGATTTTGTCCATGAATCCCAGAGTGCTTACAAAAGAGGTCACTGCTATTATCCCCATTTTACAGATGGCGGAAAACTGAGGCACAGACTTTCCCAACGTCACTTAGCAAAACAGTGGCAGAGCCAAGATTTCCTGAGTCCCAGTCCAGTGCAGTCCATTAGGCAGCACTGCCACACAAGTTTATTTTTTTAATATACCAATATATTGGTATTTTTTTTAATATACCAATGGAGAGAGAATGGTAGTGATCCATATATTGAGGTTGCCCTACACTTTCCATTATACAGATTCTTCCAACTGCTTCATTGAAAAGTTCTAGCTCCTTCCTGGTTTGCAGCAGGACTTTGGAGTTTACTAGGGAATCAGGGAGGTGCCTTGTTAGGCTCCATGAAAAGCCACCCATATTAGGCTGTCAGAAATCTACCTTTCTTATCTCTGTTTTCTTTAGTAGTACTTGCTAGGAGCTGGCTGTTATAGTGTATGAACATTCCGTTAGCACACTACATACTGCACATAAATTACCCTCCAGTGGGGACACAGACAAGCTAGACCCTCTTCAAAGTATCTTTTGGGTTCAGGATCATGCCTTGTGCAGGGAACCAGGAGACCATGAGTTCTAAACTCACTATTCTCAACTCACTGGTGTTATAATTCCCCACCCCCACCCCTTTACAGCCCTTATTATTGAGCAAGGCATCATACCTCACTGAGAGGTTGCACAAGCTAGGAATGGAACCCAGCTGTTCCATGGCAGGCTCAATTCCAGGTCCCTTAATCACATTGACCTTTAGAAAGAGTCTTCCAAAATCTATATTCATGGCTATGCTGTTTGTAAAATGGGCCTACTCATGCATGTCACCCTCTATTTCAGTGTCCTATGCACCTTGTTGGTCCAAGAGCTACAGTAGGAAGTGGTAGAGGTCTATAGTGCTTTGATGACAGTGCAGGGTTCAGAGACTCCACATCATTGCATGCCGCCAGGTCACTGGAAGAGCATTCGTGCTCACGCAGTGGCATAGCAGAAGATGCTTTTTATTTTGAGGCTCCATGTGGAGTTACAGGCACTGGGGCCAAAGATGTGGCCCCATGTGATCATCGCGTCCCTCAATCGTAGGGTTGCAAGGTATCCGGTTTTTTACTGGAACCCTGGTCAAAAAGTGACCCTGGTGGCTCTGGTCAGCACCGCTGACCAGGCTGTTAAAAGTCTGGTTCGCAGCCCAGTGGGGTAGGAAGGCTTCCCACCTACCTGGTTCCGCGTGGCTCCCAGAAAGCAGCAACATGTCCGGTTCCTAGGTGTAGGGGTGGCCGTGGAGGCTCTGTGCGTTGCCCCCACACCCGCCAAGCGCCAGCTCTGCAACTCCCATTGGCCAGGAACTACAGCCAATGGGAGCTTTGGAGGTGGCACCTGCCGGGGGGGGGGTGTGCACACATAGCCCCCTGGCTGTGCTTCTGCCTAGAAGCCGGACATGTCACCGCTTCCTGGGAACTGCCTGAGGTAATCGCCACCCACAGCCCGCACTCCAAACCCCGTCCCATGCCTCAACCCCCTGCTCCAGCCCTGAGCCCCCTCCTGCACCCAAACTCCCTTGGAGAACACATCTCCTCCCACACCTCAACTCCCTGCCCCAGCCCAGAGACCCCTCCTACACCCTGAACCTCTCCTTTCTGGCCCCACCCAGACCCTTCACCTCCAGACTAAAGCTTGTGTCCCCTCTCACACCCCAAACCCCTGCCTCAGGTTGGAGCCCGCTCCCACACTCTGAACCCCTCAGCTCCACCCTCCAGCCTGGAGTCCCCTCCTTCACCTCAAACCCCTCATCACTGGGACCACCCCAGAGCCCTCTTCCCCAGCTGGAGCCCTCACCCCCTCCCGCACCCCAACCCCTGCCCCAGCCCAGTGAAAATGAGCAAGAGTGACAGGGTGGGGGACAGCGAGCAAGGGAGGGGGATGGAGTGAGCAGGGGCGGGGCCTTGGAGAAGGGGCAGGGCATGGGGGGGGGCCTTGGGGAAGGGGCAGGAAATGTGGTGGGGCAAGGGTGTTCAGGTTTCTGCTATTAGAAAGTTGGCAATCCTACAGACTGACCAACGCCAGTGAGGAGTCGACCAAGGCAACATCATACAGTCCAGCGCTGATCTGCACCAGCTGGTAGGTGCTCAGCTACTGGTAGCTGAACATGAATTCATTAAAATTTGTAGAGGGTTTTCCATCTGAGGATCTCAAAACACTGGAGCCCTGACTCTGTTACCCTTATTATTACTGATTGGTACCAAACTCTGTGAACAAGTCCATTTAAATCAGTGGGACTCCATGTGGAGTAAGGCTCTCTTGTGCACCAAGAAGGGTATCCGAATCTTACCCATTATTATGCCAAGAACAGTATTACAGTCTAGTGCAGGGGTTGGCAACCTTTCAGAAGTGCTGTGCTGAGTCTTCATTTAGTCACTCTAATTTAAGGTTTCGTGTGCCAGTAATACATTTTAATGTTTTTAGAAGGTATCTTTCTATAAGTCGATAATATATAACTAAACTATCGTTGTATGTAAAGTAAATAAGGTTTTTAAAATGTTTAAGAAGCTTCATTTAAAATTAAATTAAAATGCAGAGCCCCCCCAGTTCGGTGGCCAGGACCCGGGCAGCGTGAGTGCCACTAAAAATCAGCTCGCGTGCCGCCTTCGGCACACGTGCCATAGGTTACCTACTCCTGGTCTAGTGGATGGGAACACCTCTAGTTATCTACCTTTGGGGAAATACAAGGGATGGACATATTCACTGGGGAGAACGCTGCTTTGATCCACTGCCTATGCACCACTCAGGCAGTGCTAAGATAATAGACACTCCATAACCTTAGCTGGGGTTCCCCTGACACAGGGAAGGCTTCAGCAACTGTAAAGCTCACAGAGCCCCTTGAAACATCGGGATCAAGGGGCATGCATTGGACAGGAGAGGGAAAAAGCATAGCTGGAGAGCAGTGTGGTCAGCTGGTGCAGATTAGCACAGCCCTGACCTATGCAGGCTGTGATCGGCTCCCTGAAAAGCCGTCCTTCATCTGCTGCACTCAGTGGAAGATGGACAAAGCAGAGAATCTGGCCCACAATTTGTACTGTCCTAATGCATTAACAAGGGAGTGTGGAGGAGGTACATGACTACAAGCACCTACACCTTCATTACCAGCATGTGTGCGTACAACACAAAACCCAACTCCTGCATCCCAGGAGTAGAAGATACATTTAAATATGAATCAGTGGCAAGGCCCAGGGCACAACAGGTCAATAAAATTAGAAGAGAGGCAGGAAATGCAGCATTTTTCTTCTCCTTCCCTCCCCCTCTTGTGTTAATGGTGGAAATTTCTCAATATGTTGCTAGGTCCCAGGGGAAAGAAGGGCACCCAGCTCCACATTAGCATAAAATCTTGTTTTCAGACGCATGAGGCTCCTGTCTTCATCCCTTACCAAGAGGCATTAGCACTGCCTCTGCTATACTGTACCTGCATGTAGCTTAAATGGGATTGATTTATTTGCCATATATAGTATTCCCCAATGCATCCACATGTATTGGATGCATTTATATACATGCTGCTTAACAAGTGTTCCATCAGACCACTTAGACCCTGGTTATTTAAAAATGACTTTTCAATGACCTATAACATGCCTTTTGCTTTTGTACAACACGCAGCTGACAACAGATTTGTCAGAGCAACTGCCTTGCTAACAAATAATAGATCCCAACTCAGAAGGTGACATTTAGGTGGAATTCAATTCACTTGTTTGTGTTTTTTCTTTCTTCTTTTTTTGTTTTTTGTTTTATGTATGATATCTTTTCCCCTTTGATTCTTATTTTAAGGTCAGCAGAGCTGAGGAAGTAGAGCTGTTATTAAAAGGAAAAGCTTTATTTGATTTGGAGTAGACTCCAGGCTGTCAAGCAGGATTTCTGACAGTACAACATAGGATCATTTCTTTTTATGGTGTGCTCAAAACTTCTCTCTCATAAAGGGGTACAGTCAAGATCTTAAACCCAATATTTTCCCTGCCTTAAAAATTGTGTCAGATTTTGGAATACGTTCTCTGGATTCTCAGTAACATTTTTTGTTATGACTCACTGCTTCCTTGCCTATATTTTCATGCACAAGAGACCAGACATGCGCTCACCCTGCCGGCTCAATTTAATAAATAAATGATGATGATGATGATGATGAAGAACAAAGAAGGAAATAAACAAAGGAGATCTATTGTTGTGATGCAACATTTCTGTTTCAGACCAATTCTGATAACTTCACCCATGTTGGTTAGAATCTTCTTTAATCCACAAGTAGTCCCATTGGAATGCACGAAACTATTTGAGGAATAAGGAATAACTCAAAGTTAACTGAGGCTGGCAGAATCTGGGCTGAAATTGTTACCCTAAGTTAAGAGAAGGAAGGTGGCTGTGATTAGGGGTCCTACAGACTTCTGATTAGGTCAGAAATTACCATGGTAATGAATCAGAAATTTCTTGAAACAAAGGAAAATATTTGTATTTAGAGGCACCGACAGCCAAGTTCAATTGGACACACTGATCTGATCCTAATGGTTCACCATTGTCCTTTTGGACATCATACTGTGGGAGACGCTGATGGACTGAGACACCCATTCTTCCAAAACCTCTGCCTGTTGTGTCTGAAATCCATTTTCCATGCTATAGATGCACCAATGAGGGTGAAGAGGTGCCAGGACAGGAAACAGAGAGAACACTAGTGTGATGTTGCACTCCATATGCTTTATGAAAATATGCTTATGAATATGATGTAACTGGAATATGCTTTATGCAAAACATCTCTTGTAAGGTATCATTACAAAGTTTATAATCTACTGAGTATGTTCTGTGACATAGTTCCTCCTCTACTGTGGATTGCCCCAAGCACGGCGGCACGCCGCGGGGCGGGGGGGGGCGCTCTGCCGGTCACCAGTCCTGTGGCTCCGGTGGACCTCCCGCAGGCATGCCTGCAGATGCTCCACTGAAGCCGCAGGACCAGCGGACCCTCCGCAGGCACGCCTGCGGGAGGTCCACCGGAGCCGCCTGCCGCCCTCCCGGCGACCGGCAGAGCGCCCCCCGCGGCATGCTGCCCCAAGCACGCGCTTGGCGTGCTGGGGCCTGGAGCCGCCCCCGGGCCTCAGACAGAATGAACAGAACAGGTAATCACCAAGTGATCCATCTCCTGTTGCTCATTCCCAGCTTCTGGCAAACAGAGGCTAGGGACACCATTCCTGTGCATCCTGGATAATAGCCATTGATGGACCTATCCTCCATTAATTTATCTAGTTCTTTTTTGAACCCTGTTATAGTCTTGGCCTTCACAACATCCTCTGGCAACATCCTGTGCATTGTGTGAAGAAATACTTCCTTATTTGTTTTAAACCTGCTGCCTATTAATTTCATTTGGTGACCTTAGTTCTTGTGTTATGAGAAGTAGTAAACCACACTTCCTTATCTACTTTCTCTCACCAGTCATGATTTTATAGACCTCAATCATATCTCCCCTTAGCCGTCTCTTTTCTAAACTGAAAAGTCCCAGTCTTATTAATCTCTCCTGATACAAAAGGCATTCCATACGCCTAATCATTTTTGTTGCCCTTTTCTAAACCCTTTCCAAATTCCAATATATCTATTTTGAGATGGGGTGACCACATCTGCACACAGTATTCAAGATGTGGGCATACCATGGATTTATATAGCGGCAACATGATATTTTCTGTCCTATTATTGAGCCCTTTCTTAATTATTCCCAGCATTCTGTTTGCTTTTTTGACTGCCGCTGCACATTGAGTGGCTGTTTTCAGAGAACTATCCACAATGACTCCAAGATCTCTTTCTTGAGAGGTAGCAGCTAATTTAGACCCCATCATTTTATATGTATAGTTGGGATTATGCTTTCCAATATGCATTACTTTGCATTTATCAAAATTAAATTTTATCTGCCATTTTGTTGTCCAGTCACCCAGTTTTGAGAGAGCTTTTTTAGTTCTTTGCAGTCTGCCTGGGACTTAACTATTTCTAGTAGTTTTGTATCATCTGCAAATGTTGCCACCTCACTGTTTACTCCTTTTTCCAGATCATTTACAAATATATTGAATAGGACTGGTCCCAGAACACACCCCTGGGGGACACCACTATTTACCTCTCTCCATTCTGAAAACTGACCATTTATACTTACCTTTTGTTTCCTATGTTTAACCAGTTCATCCTATTTGTATGCATGTATCATTCTTGTATCTGAAGCTAGAAATATGAAGTAAAACTTTGAGATCCTATTGTAATTATGCAAAGTGTGGGCCATTAATGGTGGCTTAGAATCTTGATGGTTCCCACTGACTAGGACAATTGGTTGTGAATGGGTTAATTTACCTGCAAGCCTTCCTATGTACATGTGGGCCGGCCCATGGGTAATGAAGAATGAGGTCTCACAGGGACATGTGACCATGTCACCTGGTGTTGAAATCCATCTTAAATCTGGTACTTTTCCATTTAGAAGGAAGGATGGGGACCCAGAGGGAAGGGACCTCCCCCTACAGAAGGGATGCAGACAAATTGGAAAGAGTCCAGCGGAGGGCAACAAAAATTATTAGCGGGCTGGGGCACATGACTTACGAGGAGAGGCTGAGGGAACTGGGCATATTTAGTCTGCAGAAGAGAAGAGTGGGGGTGGGGGGCTTGATAGCAGCCTTCAACTATCTGAAGGGGGGTTCCAAAGAGGATGGAGCTAGGCTGTTCTCAGTGGTGGCATATGAAAGAACAAGAAGCAATGGTCTAAAGTTGCAGTGGAGGAAGTCTAGGTTGGATATTAGGAAATACTATTTCACTAAAAGGGTGGTAAAGCACTGGAATGGGTTACCTAGGGAGGTGGTGGAATCTCCATCCTTAGAGGTTTTTAAGGCCTGGCTTGACAAAGCCCTGACTGAGATGATTTAGTTGGTGTTGGTCCTGCTTTGAGCAGGGGATTGGACTAGATGACCTCCTGAGGTCTCTTCCAACACTAATAATCTATGATTCTATGAAAAGATTCACGCCTTGTGCCAAAGCTATAAAAGGGGGTGGAGGAGAACAAAGGTGGCCAATATGAGAAAGCCCCTGCTTAACACCTAAGATGTCTGCTGGAACTAAAAAGGACTGTACCAGGGAAAAAGATTGGGCCCAGACTAGGAAGGAGTCTAGTCTGTGAAAGAAGCTTATTGGAACATCTCTGAGGGTGAGATATTACCTGTAATCAGTTTCTTAATGCATTAGGCTTAGACTTGCGTGTTTTTGCTTTATTTTGCTTGGTAACTTACTTTGTTCTGTTTGTTATTACTTGGAACCACTTAAATCCTGCTTTTCATACTTAATAAAATCACTTTTGTTTATTAGTAAACCCAGAGTAAGTGATTAATACCTGTGGGAGCAAACAGCTGTGCATATCTCTCTATCAGTGTTATAGAGGGCGGACAATTTATAGGTTTACCCTGTATAAGCTTTATACAGATTAAAACGGATTTATTTGGGGTTTGGATCCCATTGGGAGCTGGGTGTCTGGGTGCTGGAGTCAGGTAACCTGCAGAGCTGTTTTCACTTAAAGCCTTCAGCTTTGGGGGTGTGGTCCTGGGTCTGTGTTGCAGCAGGCTAGCATGTCTGGCTCAACAAGACAGGGTTCTGGAGTCCCAAGCTGGCAGAGAAAACGGGCTCAGAGGTAATTTCAGCACATCAGGTGACAGTCCCAAGGGGATCTCTGTGACCGAACCCATCACAACTAGATCACAGCAACCAAGGCTAATGTGTCCTAAGTAGCCTCTAGGGTGTAAGATTTATGATTCCTTCCACATTCTCCTAGTGGGTTTCACCCCATTCTATTGCTCCTGCTCTTTTCTATCCTTCTTTTTTTGTTCTGGCTAATCGGTTCTAAGCTTTCCCAGTTCTGTAATCATTCAGCTTCCTTATATCACTGCTGTATCTGCATGATAGGATAAAACAGTGAGCAGCTTCTCTGGTTTGAAAAAAGATAGTATGAAGTAAACAGAAAATAGCAGATGTTGTCCCTAGCCGAAGAAGTGAGATGAAGACCAGCAATCCAGTGGACTGTCTTATAACTTGCTTTGTAACACACTGGTAAAGCAGAATCAGAGACAGCTTCCTATTCATTTCCATCCTCTCTCTTTTTCTACTCTGAGTTTTTGGGTATGTCTATACTGCAGTCACAGGGAGCTGCCCTATCCAAACTAGCTTTAATCTAGCTAGCTCAAGTACTGCAGTTGCCCATGGCTTTACTGTTTGTGTTTCAGCATGGGCTGTACAGACCCACCCAGACCGCTGGGTAATTACTAGGGCTGTCAAGCGATTAAAAAAATTAATCACGAATCGCACTGTTAAACAATAATAGAATACCATTTATTTAAATATATTTGGATGTTTTCTACATTTTCAAATATATTGATTTCAATTACAGCACAGAATACTAAGTTTACAGTGCTCACTTTATATTTATTTTTGATTACAAGTCAAACTTACAAATGTACAATTAGGTACAAAAAAACCTGCATTCAAAATAAAACAATGTAAAACTTTAGAGCCTACAAATCCAGTCCTATTTCATCTAATTGCTCAGACAAACAAGTTCATTTACATTTGCAGGAGATAATGCTGTCCACTTCTTGTTTACAATGTCACCAGAAAGTGAGAACAGGCTTTTGCATGGCACTGTTGTAGCTGTGGCATGTAAAAATATATTTATGTGCCACATGTGCTAAAGATCCATATGTCTCTTCATGCTTCAACCACCACCCTAGAGGACATGTGTCCATGCTGATGAGGGGTTCTACTCGATAACGGTCCAAAGCTGTGTGGACCGACACATGTTTATTTTCATAATCTGAGTTAGATGCCACCAGCAGAAGGTTGATTTTCTTGTTTGGTATTTCGGGTTCTGTAGTTTCTGCATCAAAGTGCTGCTCTTTTAAAACTTCTAAAAGCGTGCTCCACACCTCATCCCTCATATTTTGGAAGGCACTTCAGATTTTTAAACCTTGGGTCTAGTGCTGGAGCTATCTTTAGAAATCTCACTTTGCATTTTCTTTATCTTCTTTGCATTTTGTCAACTTTGCAACGAAAGTGTTCTTAAAATGAACGTGTGCTGGGTCATCATTCGAGACTGCCATAACATGAAATATCTGGAAGAATGAGGGTAAAACATAGCAGGAGACATACTATTCTCCCCCAAGGAGTTGAGTCACAAATTTAATTAACACATTATTTTTTTAACAAGCATCATCTGCATGCAAACATGTCATCTGGAATGGTGGCCAAAACATGAAGGGGACTACAAATTTTTAGCATATCTAGTACGTGAATACCTTGCAATGCCAGCTACAAAAGTGCCATGCAAATGTCTGTACTCACTTTCAGGTGACATTGTAAATAAGAAGCAGGCAACATTATTTCAATTATTTCAGCCCTAGTAATTACTTGTGGGGCAGCGCTGTACTGCAGTGGCTTCACTGTTCCAGGACTTCAGTTAGCTCTGTTAAAGCTAACTTGGGTATGCCAATTTCTCCTAACATAAGGATCGATCTGAAGAAAAGAGATGGATGAACCAAATTTTGACACTTTCTGTCCCCTACAACAGGCATATTACCAGGGAGCTTTCCCTTAAAACCCTGATTGAGAATTTTTATGCAAATATAAAGAAACCAAAATTCATGCCCACTTAACTTCTCTTATATTATGATTTTGAAATTATACATAAAAAGTTATTAATGAAAAAAGGCAACTCTACTGTATTGTATGCATTCAGGGAGCAGAGTTAAGGTTGTATGTTCAAACATAATTTTGACATTCCCTTAATGATGCAGTACTGTAGGTTTATGAAGGGCCAGGATGACAGAGGAGAATCCACCAGAGGAGGTTGCAGCAGATTAAAGTGGCCATAAGCTCCTTATTTTTAAGGTTGTGGGGTTTTTTGAAACCATGGCCACTATAGTCAGTCATTTAATATTATATAATGTAAATCTGTAGAAATGAGTATCCATGTTTATCAGCCTATATCAAGAATCAGTTTTTGCTTCATTGCTATTTTTCATGGAAATTACCTTGGGCTGGATGGACACTTTAGCTCGGCCCTGAATATGAGGCACCACATGGCTATGCCAGCCCAGGAGCCCTATAAGTATGGCCATACTGGGGCAGAACAATGGTCCATTGAGCCTGCTATCCTGTCTTCCAGCAGTGGCTGGTGACAGATGCTTCAGAGGTAATGAACACAACAGGGCAATTTATTGAGTCATCCATCCCCTCCATCCAGTCTCAGCTTCTAGCAGTCAGAGGTGTAGGGACACCCAGAGCATGAGATTGCATCCCTGACTCTCTTGGCTAATAGCTATTGATGGACCTCTCCTTCACGAACTTCTCTCATTCTTTTTTGAACCCAGCTCTGGCAAAGAATTGTGACTTGGAGGCATGATTCTTCTCCCCTTGCTGCCCTCTTTCTTCCAGACGAAGTAAATTGTGATGCTCAGTTTTGGGGGAAAGCTTACTCCCTCCCACCCCCTGCCACTGTATGCCAGTCCAGGTCTGCTGGCTGACCTGAAGGGCATGGAGCATGGCTTCACCTTCTGCCTGTCCACTCCCTGTCCATCTGATTGCTGGGGAGAGTACGGCATGCACAGCTCTTCTTTGCCCCATGTCTGACCATTACCAGAGAACAGCCTTTCTAGCTGTGCAGAAAAGTAGTGGAACTTCACTCCCTTGCAGCACAGAACCAAGGTACAGCCTTGCTGGTAGGTATTACGGTGATGGCTGCTATAGAAAACCATACAGTCCAAATTTCTCATGATTTTGCAAAAGAATAACATACAAGCACATTTAATACACAGCAGATTCCCGAGGAAAGCTAAAGAATAAGTATGCCACTACATTAGGGAAAGTATATCCCATATTTTGTGGAGTGAAGGTTTGAACTTTAAAGTCTGAAGACAGGTCAGATGGGTAATAGAAATGATTATGTAAATATTACATTAAAAAGGCATAGCAAAGGAAGCAACCTTAGCCAATTTACACAGATAATACAATCCTCTGAGTGCATTTCTTTGAGAAACAGATTGTGAATTAATACAATAAGAGGTTACTGTTCATTGATGGGCTGCATCTGTGTCCAAAGGGAGGAAAAAAACTGTTTATATGTACAGACGCTCCCCGGGTTATGCACATCCGATTTACGCAAATCCGCACGTATGGAAAAAGTTCTGTAACCTTTTTTTTTTTTTTTGCGTAATTGTCAGGTATACATTCCCGACTTACACAAAGTTTGACTTACACAGGCATTCCACAATGGAATGCTTGCATAAGTCGGGGAGCGTCTGTATAGGGCTATCTGGTGACAAAACCATTAAAATGTATTTATTTTTAGTGTGGCAAGGCTCCTCCTTCACCTCACCAGCCTCAGCACTTCCTGATCTGGTGATGAGGGCCTGGAGTTAATCAGTCCCAATCTGGAGGTTTTTAATTCTTCGCTTTGATTTCTTTTTTCAATATTTACAAGGTGGGCATCACCGTATTTGGGGTCAGGAAGGAATTTTCCCCTGGGTCAGATTGGCAGAGACGCTGGCAATTTTCCCCTTTCCTCTGCAGCATTGGGCATAGGTCATTTGCTCATTTGAACTAGTGTAAATGGTGGATTCTCTGTCACTTGAAGTCTTCAAATCCTGATTTGAGGACTTCATTAGTACAGCCAGAGGTTAGGGGTCTATTACAGGAGTGGGTGGGTGAGGTTCTGTGGCCTGCGATGTGCATGATGAGCCTGAGGAATGCCTGACCACTCACTTCCCTACAGAAAAGACTAACTCCCTGAAATGCTCCAAACCTGCCAGGAGATCTGGACTATTGGTTTGAGACTTTCAGGACCTGATAAAAGATTAGCACAATCCTCTCATGTACACTGTGCTGGGAGATGCTGGCCCCATTGAAGTCAGGGGTAAAACTCACCCTTGGAATTAATAAGGCAGGATTTAACCTCCTGATTTATACTTATAGCCTTAGTAGTACTTCATACTTAACAGACATTCTCTGGTGAGAGCTCATATAATTCCGATGAAGAAATCAAACAGCAAAAGCTGAAATTGTACTGATTAGGTAACTGAGGCATGAAGAGGTTAAGCTCCTTGCCCAGTGTCACAGAGGAAATCCGTGGCGGAGTGAAGATGAGAATCCACGTTGTTGGACTTGAGGTCCATGAGACCAGAGTGACCTCAGGCTTTCTGCTTTCCATAGTTATTTCATCTGTACAATGGGGCTAACACTGCTTACCCTCCTTTGTATGGCAATTTGTGTTCTACAGCTGAAAACGTGCTACGCAAGTGAGAAGCTCAGTGTAAATAGTATGTTACCATGTGTCCATAAAACTAGAAGCAGAGAGCAGCTTGGCATAGGTGAGATTGTTCATTCCTCATTGCCTCTAAATCTGTTGTCTTCCATGCAGCCCAAGGTGGTATGGGAAATTCTCAGAGTTTATGAAAAGAGACGAAGTGGAGCTGGAAATGGAGGATTTTCTGTAACGGGAGAAGCTGATTTAAGAATGTACTCAGAGCAGCAATGGAGCATTGAAGCTCTGCGGGAGCATTTTTGTAATCTAAATTTCACATTTGAACTATTTCATCTCCATGGAATTACAGGTTCAAATCTAGGCAGGTTTGACTCAGCCTTTCATCCTCAAGGTAGATAAATTCAGCTCTGCACAGTTTACAGTGAGGATTTTTCAGACAAGATCATAAAAACTGCTTTGCTCGGGTGCAGACGTTAAACAGCTCACAATAGATTTTGTAAGAGGTAGTTCATTCAGCTATAATGGTATAGAAGCCCTGCCCCCAACTACTGGGCAGCAGTCTATGCACTGGTTAACTGCTACTCTCTGTCCCAGAGCCTGGTACTATTTCATGCTCTATGTTTAAAATGTCTCCAGTGGTTTGGGATGCAAAATGCTGTGTACATTTTAAATAATTATTTCACTATAATTTGGTGGGAATGAATGGTTGATTAAAGAGTACATTATTAGCATGACCACTGGGTAAATTTAACTAGTGGCAAGTAGTTTAATGGTGATTCACTGGGTGTTAAAATAGGTAGGAAATTCTAAGGTCTGTGTTTTTAATACACAGCATAATAAAGATTAAGGGCCAAGATTTTCAAAAAAAGTGACTGGTGTTTCTGGGAGACTCAAGTTTGAGCCATCTAAAAGACCAGGTTTCTGAAGTGCAGGTGCTCAGCATTTTTTGAAAAACAATCAGGCCTCTTTACCATGTCTCAGATTGGGCACCCAAATTTACTAGTCACTTTTTAAAACCTGGGCCTACGGGGTGCATGTGTGTATATATAGATACATGCACACACTCTTCTGGGTACTTAGGAGACCTCGTTCAGAGGCAAAGGGATTCTTGTGGCTTCATTTCTGAACTGTCTAGTAAATACTTCCATCAACGTATAGATAAAGAATAACCACCATGGTCTAATGGATTTTGGATCACTAAAGCCTTTCTACCATGTCCAGAGATCCACAGGCAATGGAGAGATCCAATCACGCATATCTTTGAAGGGAAAGAGGAGGATTTTACCTTTATTTTCCAGCCCAATTCAGACTGGAAAACCAGCATGAATCACTTAGAGAATCAAAGCAAATGTATTCAGGTACAAAAGATTTAGACAGATGCCTAGGGGGATTTCCTAAGATAGTCAGGTGCTTAGTTCCCACCGATTAAAAAGTCCTACAAGACATCTTTAGGAGCCTACACACCAGCCTCTCTTTACCTCAGTTCCCAAACTGTAAAGTGGGCATAACAATGCTCCCCTACATTAAAGATTTGAGGCACTTAGATTCTATGGTAATGGGGCTATAGAACCATCATAGCAGGAAGTCTTTCCATTTACATGATTTGGGATTTAGATTAGGTACATGTTGACCATAAGCTATTGTTACCAATGGGAACAATGGAATCTGAATGAAGTATATAATGTTTGACAGGAGCAAGCCTTTACAGTCTCTGCTGCTGAAGAAAAAGATACCGGAACACACACGTTGCTACTGGGGGTTGTGCCGTCTGCTGTGCTGAATTGTAACTCACTGCCAATAGCCTTAATTAAAAATATTAATGCTGGACAACTACTGTTGGAAAGGCCAACATTACATTCCTCTTTCTTTACAATTGCTCTGTAATTGCAATAATTCCTAGGTCTTGGCGAGGATTATTCCCCAGGGCCCACCTTGCTGAGCCTCAGAGTGCAAAATCCTCTATTATTTTACCGGCACACTCTACCACGAAGGTGTTAGCGCTTAATTAGAAAAAAACAGAGAATATATATTAGAAGGATCCAGACGAATCAGAAAGGAAGCCAAATACTTGGGATACTACTAACTCTCAGAGCATCTAAGCCTACTGCGTGTGAAGAAGGGGAGACATAGGCTCATCCCCTCCTGGTGGCAGATTTAAGAACTGGGAGAGGAGTAGAGATGGACTTAGTGGTGGACAGGTGAGGTTCTCCCAGCAGCAGCCAGAGGAATGAGGCGCTGTTGATGGGTGCGGTCACAGAGACTCCCCTAGAGACTGTCACTCGATGAACTGGGATACCACTGAGAACAACCCTCCTGCCAGAACAGACGCCCCTCCACTCCTGTCTTGCTGAGTTAGACACTCCAGTCAGCTCCAGCACAGACCCAGAGGTTGGGCCACACCTCTCTGCAGTTAACTGAAACTGAGATTCACTCAGTCCAGAGGATTCTCAGTTAACAGGGACTTTCCCAGTGCCCAGTGTTCAGCCTTTCTGGGAGCCTGAACCCCAAATAAATCCATTTTACTCTGTATAAAGCTTATACAGGGTAAATTCATAAATTGTTCATCCTCTATATGACTGATAAGAGAGATATGCACAGCTGTTTGCTCCCCCGGGCATTAATCATGTACTCTGGGTTCATTAATAAACAAAAGTGATTTTATTAAGTATAAAAAGTAGGATTTAAGTGGTTTCAAGTAATAACAGACAGAACAAAGTAAGTCACCAAGCAAAATAAAGCAAAATCACGCAAGTCTAAGCCTAATACATTAAGAAACTGATTACAGGTAATATCTCTCCCTCAGAGATGTTCCAATAAACTTTTTTCACAGACTAGACTCCTTCTTAGTCTGGGCCCAATCCTTTCCCCAGTACAGCCCTTGTTAGTTCCAGCAGACATCTCAGATGGTAAGCAGGGGTTCTCTCATCACTGGCAGCCTCTTTTTTCCTGCTCCATCCCCTTTTATAGCTTTGGCAAAAGGCAGAATCTTTTGTCTCTCTGGGTCCCCTTCCCTCCTTCTAAATGGAAAAGTACAAAAGTTAAGATGGATTTCATTACCAGGTGACATGGTCACATGTCACTTTAAGACGCCTAATCTCCATTCCTCATGGGCTGTCTGCAATGGTCCCTTGCTCTCCTGCCAGGAGGGAGACCACTCAGGCTGGTCCTGTCTGGCCAGGACCAGAGTCTGCAAGACAGCCAAGAGCCCACAATAGAGTTGGGTGATTAATAGTCACTGTCACGCTTTAGCCTGGGTTTGGGTGGCTCAAGCAGTCAGCCCTTAAAAAGAGTCTATCAGGGCTGGCTGTGGCCTGGGTGGAACTCAGGCAGCCAGCAAACAAAACAGTCTATCAGGGCTGGCTTTGGCCTGGGCGGAGCTCAGGCAGACAGCGAACAAACAGTCTTTCAGGGGAACTGGGTCCTGGGCTTGCAGAGGCTCAGGCTACCAGCAAGCAACAGTCTTATGGCTGGCTTTAGCCTGGGCGGGACTCAGGTAGCCAGCAAAGCAAACCATTCTACAGGTGGGCTGGGGTCTGGGCTTGAGTAGGCTCAGGTTGCCAGCAAGCAAACAGTCTTAAGGCTGGCTTTAGCCTGGGCGAGGCTCAGGCAGCCAGCAAAAAAACCAGTCTTTCAGGGAGCTGGTCAGGGAGGCTCCGCTTCAGAGCTAGAGCTTCTCTGAACAGTGTAGGAGGTCCACCACCCCAGGATGGGTGGCAGGAGGATGTGGGCCCACCCTACTCCACTGCATCCCAGCCCAGGAAGGCTTTCAAGTAACTAAGGCCATTTACAACTGATTGTTTCTGTTATATCCTTGGGGGCAGCCGGTTTAGGAAGAAATCACTTGAGGCCAGACAGCAGACAGCTAACAAAACCACCATTTTATTTACAGACTCAGAGGACTCATCCAGCCGGCTGAAGCTGGCTGAGCTATCCCCTAATAATCTAACTCAGTTACCATAGGAACCAAAAACCATGACAACCAAATACACAACATATTCCTCCCCCCCTAATAAGAACATCCCCTAAATAAAACACACACTAGACTAGAGAAGGAGGGTAGACTGCCTCCATTCCCGGCTAAACCCTGGGGATTATTTTGCCCCATAACCATGGGTTCGCCCTAGCTAAAGATCCAGCCGATGAGGAGGCCTTCTGTCTCTAGGTGGATTACGGCGAACTTCTGGTGTTGTTGCACCCGAAAGTACCATGGGCTCAGGGTCCGCAGCACGAACGGGTGAGGAGGTGGTATCAGCTCGTGCTGGGCAAAGGGGCATCTCAGCCGCCGGCAGTAATGGAGAAGGACAGTCAGGAATAGGTGATTCGTGATTCGGTGTCTCACCAGAAGATGTGAAGTCAGACCCCTCAATTGCAGATGTGTCCTGAGGACTGGCATGACCTGGCAACAGCTGATCTACATGTCGCCGCCAGGTAAGATTCTCTGCAGTCCGGACTGTGTAGGAAACAGGTCCTGTTTGAGTGATGACTGTGGCCGGGACCCATTTAGCTCTGGAAGTATAATTCCGAGCCAAAACTGGCTGTCCCGGGCAAAAGGTTCGGTCTTTTGCTCTGGGTGCCCGTCTGATGACTTGATATTGCTGCTGATGTTGCACAGTTTGTCTGGGTTCAGAAGGTTTCAGCAGATCAAAGCAAGTGCGCAGCTGTCATCCCAACATTAGAAAGGCTGGGGATGCCTGGGTCGTAGCATGAGGTGTGTTTCGGTAGGAAAGTAAGAAGGTATCCAGACGCTTTTGAATGGAGTGTTGTCCCCTTGCTGATTTCAAAGCGTTTTTCATTGTCTGCACAAATCTTTCAGCTAATCCATTGGTGGATGGATGATATGGTGCTGACGTGATGTGGTGTATCCCATTTGCCTTCATAAAATTTTGAAACTCCTGAGAGACAAACTGCGGTCCGTTGTCGCTCACAAGTTGTTCTGGCAGACCAAAACGACTAAAGAGTCCTCGTAGTTTTTGGATAGTACTCTCTGCAGTAGTGGACTGCATTATAGAGACTTCTGGCCATTTAGAATGGGCATCTATTGCCACCAAGAACATGCTTCCTTCAAGGGGGCCAGCAAAGTCAACATGAATACGTTGCCACGGGTTTTCAGGCCAGTCCCATGGGTGTAGGGGTGCCCACTGGGGTGCATTCCTCACACCCTGACATGACATACAAGCTTTTGCCTTCTCTTCAATAGCACTGAACTCCTGACAAGCCACACAAGATCTGGTCCATAGCCCTCTGGAACAGGGCGGGAGCAGATGTTATTCCGAAGGGTAGGCGGCAGTATCGATAAAGCCCCTTATGAGTCACAATAGTCAACAGGTCTTGGGACTTTTCATCGACGTGCATCTGTAAATATGCTTGACTCAGATCAATCTTACTGAACTTTTGTCCCCCAGCCAGGCCTGCGAAGAGGTCATCGATGCGGGGAAGCGGGTATTGCTCTGCACACAACACTGTGTTGACAGTGACTTTAAAATCACCGCAAATCCGGAGATAGCCATCTTTCTTCACTATTGGAACGATAGGAGTGGCCCATGAGCTATGGGTAACTGGTATTAGGACTCCATTGGTGACCAGGCGCTCCAGGTCTGCTTCAACTTTTGGCCTGATGGCATATGGCACAGTTCAGGCTTTCAGATATTTTGGTGGACTGTCAGGTTTAATGTTCAATGTCACAGTGATTCCCTTCATACTTCCGAAATCATCTCCAAAAACAGCAGCATGTTTCCTTAGTATAGGGGTTAGACTGGTTTCTTCTTTAGTCATCCGGTGCACTTCTGCCCAGTTCAGTTGAATCTTCCCAAGCCAAGACCTACCCATTAAGGCTGGGTAGTTACCTCTCACCACAAACAGTGGCAATTTAGCCACCTGTCCATTGAGCTCCACCTTAACATCAATAGTGCCCAGCATAGGCACAGCTTCTCCCGTATACGTCTTCAGAACAGTTTTTGTTGCCTTAAGCGGAAGATGCTGTAGCTTTTCTTTATACACAGTCTCGGAGATCAGTGAGACGGCTGCACCGGTGTCCAGTTCCATGCGTATACGTTTGCCATCCAATAACAGGGTTACCCAGTATTCATGTGAGCCCACTGCCAAAGACAAAACATGCAGTGGCACTTTCTCTTGCGCTGAGGTGTCACCTTGATCATCCTGGGTCTGCTCTAGGGTATGCAGGGTTCCTCTTTTTGTCGGCCAGACCACAGGCCTCCTTTTCTTTTGTTTACAGGCACACTCAATGTGTCCCTTTTTGCCACAGTGTCGACACACCAGGTCCTTACACCAGCATTCCGATGCCTGGTGACCCGGCTTACCACAGCGGTAACATTCTTGACTCTGCACCATTTTGTGGGTCAGTTCTTGTGACACTTTTTGCACCCTAGGGGATGCACCGATGTATTGCGCCTCCCTTGTAGCCAGTTCCATGGAGACAGCAATATCAACAGCCTTCTGTAAGGTAAGCTGAGCCTCTGTCAGTAGGCGCTTCCGTATAGCTTCACCGTACAGGCCACACACTAACCTGTCACGCAGGGCATCTCAGGCTTAACAGGGTGTAGTAAGCTGCGTAGCAGGGAGTAGGTTTTAGCCCCTACAACACTTAAGAATATTGGCACCTTCTTTGTTTCTGTAATGTCATTTGCAATACCAAAAAGCTCAAAACGCTCAGTATACACATGCCACTACTCTATATTCTCATCAAAAGGTTCCAGTGGCCTGGTCAGAGTAGCCATGATTTTAGTTTCACTTTCACAGTCAGTGCAAACAAGCAGTATTTTTATTTGTTTGTTTTGTACCTTGACTTCTACTTCCTTCTGTTACTGGAGCAACACCAGGATCCCATCCATCGTCGCCACTTGTTATATCCTTGGGGGCAGCCGGTTTAGGAAGAAATCACTTGAGGCCAGACAGCAGACAGCTAACAAAACCACCATTTTATTTACAGACTCAGAGAACTCACCCAGCCGGCTGAAGCTGGCTGAGCTATCCCCTAATAATCTAACTCAGTTACCATAGGAACCAAAAACCATGACAACCAAATACACAACAGTTTCTGGAGCACCCTTAATGGCCTCCACTTAATGTGTTTACCTCAGTGATACAAGTTTATATCTTATTCTCCTAACTCCAGATATAGACATAATGCACACAAACAAATAGGATGAACACACGTAGTAAATTACAAGCTTTCTAATGACACCATACTAGGGGTATTTAGCATACAGCATATTCCAGTTATGTCATATTCATAAGCATATTTCCATAAAGCATGTGGAATGCAACGTCACAGAGCTCCACCCTTTAAAATAGCTGTGATGGGAGGAGACATGGAAAGAAGCATGGTGCCACCCATTCTCCCAAAATCTAGGAGACTGGGTGGTTCTTGGGGATGAACCCACCCCCTCTTCCCCAAAAGATGGCAGATCTCAGGGAGGGAGCAGTGCAAGGGACCTCACAACCAATTCCTTGAGCTCATTTCTCCTCCTGCTGCATTGAGAAGAGCCACAAGAGACCTGTCTGTTGCCATTTCCTTCCTGGCAGCCTTTGGATCTGCTGTGGAGGTAGGTCATTTGGTGACCCGTGCTGCCCCGTGCCTGGGGGAGCAGGAGAGTTGTGCACTTCAAGCTGAAATGGGGAGAGAGACCTGGAGGTGTATGGAGCACTTCCTCACTGAATGTAAAACTAGAATCATTGTACAGACCTGGTCAGAAAACTGGTTTTGGGGGGAAGGGGTGAGGAAAAGGGGGATGAATTGATTTTTCACCAGAACTTTCTAAACGAAAGAACTTTGTTTTCTCTCAAGATTTTGCATTTAGTTTTGACTTGACACTTACTTTCAGCTTTTGTAAATCTGCTTTACTCCCCCCACCCGCCCTGAGACAGCTTGAGAAAACAGTAAGGAAATATGAGAAAGTGTGTGTCTGGTGGGGAGGAGACAGTGAAAGTGGGGAAAATCTCCAGTGGCAAAAGAGCAAAGAATCCCCAAAAAACAAAAACAAAAGAGAGGCATTTTAAGTCAAAAACAAACAAAAAATGTGTTTCATTTCAAAGTGTCAATCTGTTGGTGTCACTAGGCCTGAGTAAACCAAAGTTGTGACTTTGGGCCTGAAGTGAACCAAAGTTCTTACATGCTGTGAACTTTAACCAGCCTAAGATGCTAACAGACTGCAAGCAAAATATGTAACTATCAGCTGTCTCAGCTTGCAAATGTAGGAGTTTGAAACAGCAGAAGCGGCGGGGAGGAGGGGGAGAGGGGGGAGGAAAATCTGTATGCGTTTGTGCTGTGAAGGCCAGAGATAAGAATGCGAATGAGAACTTTTCTAACACGCTGAAATGTAATGCCTAATGTAGCTGCTGCTGGGAAGGGAGGGGTGAGGGGGAAAACCGAACAAAAGGCTTACACAAACAAGTGGGGTATAAATGTTGGGACCCCGCCTGCGCGCGGGTGTGCAGGATTTGAGAATGCTTTTCTCCCTGGCACCATATTTGGGCTCAAATAAACCTGGTTTTTGCTTCTCCACCCTGGTGTGATAATTAGTGCGACGCACACTGGGCAACGAACCTGCTGTTGCTCCGCCTCGGGCTCTTTGAGCCGGCAACAAATCCAAAACAAATAAATTTTCATTGAAAAATACAATAAAAAAGTTGAAATCTACATAATCCTAAGGAAAAAAACCTAACTGATAAAACCACTTTTTCCAGCTGGAAAATTTGTTAGCCACATTTCTTTCAACTAGTTCTAGAACTGAAGGGAATATTGTCTCATCCAATATGCCCCATACTAGATTGTATAGACTAAGATAATCAGATGGAATGAGATATTGAATATAGACCATTACAGAGAACATAGGCCATACAGGGAATGAAACACACCTTGTTCCATACATATTTCAACATCTCATACACTATGAATAAGAAATTCCACTCTGCTTACGTATGCATGTATCTGCTGGGAGAGCAACAGTGTGAAACTTGTTATCATATGCTCATGCTACTTTCAAAAACTACAGTTTAACCAAATTGATATGGATTGTCACAGGATCACAAGAAGGTGCATCTGTTGTCTACAGACTGTCTCCCTTGCCAAATCTGAAGTTTCTCCAATGCCCACTTTGAGGTTAAAGCCCCTCAGAAATAGGTGAATTAAGTTTTCCAGGCATTTGGGTCTTGGGATAAGAATAAATGTAGAAGCTTTCAGCCCAAAAGGTACAAGGTTGAGAAATAAGCAAATGAAAAAGGCTCTTTAGAATGCAGCTTTAACTATTGATGTAAACACTTGTTCTGCATTCAGGATGCATAAAAAAACACGAGTGGTTATTTATCCTACCTGACCCTCACTTCTGAAATAATATGAGTTAGGGAGTCCGTCAGCACTCTAAGTAGAATTGGCCCAATACTACCCTCACATAAACCAGTTTTACATGGATGTAACTCCCCCATCTCCAGTGGAGTTACACCAATGTCACTCAGGCGAAGAATCAGTCTGGTATAATAAATTCTATACTCCTGGACTGGCATTGTAGGGTTGCAATATGTTTATTTTTTGAGCATGGAAATACAGGGGCATATGTTACCTAGTTACTGACATTTAGGGTCAGATCCTCAGCTGGTGTAAATCAGCACGTTCCACTGATTTCAGTTGTCTCACTGAAAGTCAGTGGGATTTAGGCACTTTTGAAAATGTCTCTCCTTCAGAGTGTTGTCCAATTAAGATCTGTTAGAAAGACATACATCTTCCCCGCTGCAGTGACTGGAGGAGGAAGTGCACACAACCAGTTACGAGCTGAAAGAGGTTCGTTTTTGCATGTCTTCTCGGTAGCTGCTGATCCCATGCCAGCTCCATTGTACACATCCTCAGAGCTGTACCCTGTGGCAGCTGCTCTGCTATTGCATGTTGCCCTGCCGTTTCTTTTGGAGCAACTTACCAAGCAGGAATTGGTTTTGCACTGTACGGTGGCCTCCTTTTGCAAGTCTTGGCCCTTCCCTTGCCTTTAAGTGATTCTGGGGCATTTGGCCAGACTCAGTCTTATGCTGGCTCCACATCCACTGTTCTGCCTTCTTTTCCATGTGATTTGCACAACACACTTAGGGACCCATTGTAGAGCCCTTCCTCGCATTGATGTGTATTTACTTATGTGACTAGCTCCATTAAAACCAACAGGAGTGTGGACGGGCTCCACGATTGGACACTCGGGGTGCAATCAATAATGCGCATAGGGACAGTTGTGCCCTTAGCGCACAAGTGGTACTCAGCCATTACACAGAAAGAACAAAACACAAAACATTGAGATTAAAGGTAATTAAATGAATTCTACATTAACCCAACATTGAGGTTGAGAGGTTTTACATGCAGAAAGATCAGGAAACTGTAAGTTACAAGAAGATGGAAGGGGACAGTGAATTAATCAGTAGCTGATTTTCTTTTTCTGCTGTGGAAACAATGGAGAAGCTCTATGAGAATGGATTTGTCTATACAGTATTTCCTACTATACACAATCCTGGTATCCAGACTCTGTTACCACCCAAACCTTTTCACAGATCACTTGCCTCTACTTAGTAAGGTTTTAACTTTGCTGTTTAAAACTGGTTTTTACCCCTTTTCTGCCTCTGCCACCTGCCTCAAAATTTGCTCAGCAAACCTGCCTGTTGGTTTGCATTGGTCACAGTCAAGCAAAGTGATGAGAGGGAAGCTGCACAACATGTAACAGACAATCTGTAGAGCAGTGGCTCTCAACCTTTCTGGACTTCTGTACCCCTTTCAGGACTCTGATTTGTCTTGCCTACTCCCAAGTTTCACCTCATTTCAAAACTACTTGCTTACAAAATCAGACATAAAAATACAGAAGTGTCACAGCACACACTGTTACTGAACAATTGCTGACTTTCTCATTTTTACCATATAATTATAAAATAAATTGATTGGAATATAGATATTATACTTAAGTTCCAGAGAATACTATATAAATCAGTATAATCAAGTCGTGTGAAATTTTAGTTTGTACTGACTTTTGTTAGTGTTTTTTACGTTGTAAACCTAGTCAAATATCTAGATGAGTTGATGTACCCCCTGGAAGACCTCTGCATACCCCCAGGGGTACATGTACTCCTGGTTGAGAATGACTGCTATAGAATAACAGCGGAAAGATGATCTTGTGGGTAAAGTAAAAGTTGAAAGTCAGCAAATTTAAGGTCCAGTCTTGATTTTGTCCATAAGGTCACAGAAGAGAACATAGTTCCATTTCCCCATCCCTAAAACTGTATAATACTACTACCTAATTTAGGGAGATGGTAAGGATTCATTCTTTATAAAAGGCTTTGAGACCCCATGATGGAAAGTGCTATAACACTGGGAAGTACTATTTAATATTGTGCTGTATGTTGCCATGAAACAGTCACATCTTTGTTTTCTGTGTACTGCACCTTTAAATTTCTAAGAGCACTGCTTATACCGCAGAGAGACCAGCTGGCTACTCACACGCTGTGCTTCCTCACAGAGACTTTACTGTTGTTCTTTCTTGTTACTGTTTTCCTTCCTCTAAAATCAAGTCTATTTAGACTGAAGTATGTGGCTACTCTGTGTATGGAAAAGGATAGCAGGTATGTCCCATCACATATAGCCTCAGGCATGAGATTGAAAGGTGTTATTTTATCCCCAAAACAACTGACAAAGATTTTGTAATCAAACAAACCTTTGCTCTTTACTTCTTTTAAATCACCACTATCTACAAGCATCATTGGGTTGGTCAAATGTTGCCAAACTTTTCTTGGGATATTAGGGAGCTGTGTTTTATGAATGAACTTATGATTCAGTGTGGTAATTTCACCCCCTTCAAGAGAGCGTGCACTTCATAAATTATCTCACTAGATACAGCCACAGCAACATGCTGCAGTACAGGACTTAACAGAATCTGAAGTAGCCTATGTGACTGACATGCATACCGTGATAGATGAGTTCCCTAGGAACTATCTTGGGAGGCAGTCTTGCCTAGCGGCTAGCATACAGGACTGGGCATCAGAAGACTTGGGTTCTAATATTGGCTTTTCCACTGATCTGCTGCAAGTCTTTGAGTAAGTAACTTCGTCTTTCTGTTTCCCCTCTCATGTCTTGTCTGATTAGAACGTAAGTTCTTCTGAGAAGGGTCAATCTCCCATTGTGCGTGCATGTACAGTGCCAAACAAAATGGAGCCTGGTCATAGCTGGGGCCTGCAGGCATTACTGTAATAGAGATAAAAATAATAAAATGAAGTGTCTTCTTGATTTTTGACTACCCGCTGTTCTGCCATCACACATGTAGGGGCAGCCAAGCAGTTAGCAAAAGGAACAGGCCTGCAGAGCTCAGTTTCTCATTGACATGGGTTGTCACTTTGAGCAGAGGTCTCTGATTTGCAATAAACAAAATAACTGATATCAGAAATTAATCTCAGCTATTGCATGCCACCTGAGAGCCAGGAGTGAGTGTTCACTGGTGATGCAAGTTAATTACCACACTGTCACCAGATATTATGTAATTTCTGTCAAGATCTTATGACAGGCCCCTGTATCCCAAGTCCTCATTTCTGGTAGAAGTAAATGTCACTGAATTTCTGTGTGGTATTACTGTCATGTCATTCTAGGATGAGCCTGAAATGAACGGCCCCATGAGTGGTGCTGATAAAGTTATTTTATTCAAAGTAACTTTTGTCTGTGTTATTACATTACATATTCCAATGAGACATGCCAGGAAATCTAAACTGAATAGTTACCATATGCAAGCATATATAGTCCTGAATGCAAACTGATTGCAGTGTGTGCACTTCATGTGTACAGTTACACCACAGCCTTTGCTAAGACCGGCTCCAATTAAAAAAAATAAACTGCATGGAATGGTAGCACTGGGTATGAGAAATCTGCCTTTTGCCTACTTCTATTTAGAACTAGTCAGAAAATGACTCTCGTTCCCACACACACTTTTTTTTTTGGACAAAGAAAAGGGAGTTTTTTCATCTTTCTTGAAAAATTTCTTCCATTTTTTGTATTGTTTGATGAAGAACCAAAACCTTCTCAAAAACAAAAAAAAGTTTTTGTTTTCTTCAGTAACCACCAAAGCCTTGGAAGTTTTTCCATTTTAAAACAAACACTTGACAATTTTCAATGAAAATGGATTTTTCCATAAGAATTTCCATTTCAGTGAAAAGCCATGGAACAAAATTTGGACAGAAAATTCCTGACCAGCTCTACCTCTCATTGCTGCAGTGTGAGTACCTTCCCCAAAGTAAAGAGAGGACTATATTCTCTCTTGTTTCCCTGACATCAAGTGTCAAGTGGAGAGGTTTGGGTGGATTTTTTGAAAGGAATCAGTTACAGCAAGAAACTTGTCCAAAGTGGCAGGTTTTACATGAAGCTCCGGAAGCAGCAGTGAAGTCTGTGGTCTTTCATCTTTTCAGCAAACTAGTTCCATAATTTTGGTCCAGTCCCAGTGATAGTTCTGTCTCCCAAGGTCACAAAGCTCCCCTTACTGGATAATAGTTCTGTTGGTCTGGTGGAACAGAGCGATCACAGTGCACAGGGTTATAGAGGAAAAGATGCAACCTCTCAAATATCCAGGACCAATTCTAAGCATGGCTATGAAAAAAACCAGGACAGCAACCTTGTGGCCAATGTGTCCAAAAGAAGAGTTACATATAGCTATAGAGAGTTTTTAACCTTTTCAATTCTGTGTCCTCGTGTTACAACAGAAAAACAAAAGTCGGGATCCCTCTCTCATTTAGCCATAAAGAAAGGGAGGCTGCTCATGACCCCCTTGGAGCTGTTTGCAATACCCCCACCACTTGTGATCCCGCTCCCCCAGGACAGCAATCCATGGTGTAGTACATATAATATGGTGTGTCTACAGCATATATTTTAACCCCTGCTCAGTGTACTGTATATGACAAACAAAAGTCACAACATTCTAGGACCTGGCTAAATACTTTTTAATGTGCTTTTATGTTTCTTATTTCCATGGAAAATTGTACTACTGTCTAAGAAGCTGGAAAATTATTATTATTTTTCCTTACTGATTTGCCATTTCCATTAAACCACCTTTCCAACTGTTTGTGTTTTCAATGGAAGGGAAAACCACTACAGCTCCATTTTATTTACATTTTAACATGCACCAGCATCTTTTTGACTAGATCATTAGGAATACTTGGAATCGCTTCTGAGCTAGATCTGTAGAAAGAGTTTATATGATACACTAAAATGGCAGCCATTTCCCTCCAGACCCCTCTATATCACAATTTTTCCCCCAACATGTATTCTCTCACTACAGTAACCGTGATGCAGAATAGAGGCCAGAGATGAGGAAAAATACCCCATGTGTCTGCTGTTTGTGTTCAGGAGACACAGGGATCATCCATCTTAACAACAAGTACATGCTACAGCTCTTCTTAAGGAAAGAGGCTCTTTAAACATCACTGTCATAACTCTGAAGGCTCTGCTGACCCAATGCTCAATTTCTGGACAAACATTCCCTGAGAGAGTGTCTCCCAGCAGTTCCAGAGGCCACACAATGGCAGCCCACAAGATGAATGTGCAAAGCACCTGTCACTGACAATTTGAATAAGCTAATTAGTTCTTTAAATTATTCAATGCCTTTAAAAACATAATACATGTAATCAGAAAGAGATATTTTGCCTGTGCACCAGCAGGCCGTTACAGACAGCAGTTTGATTCCTTCAGTAAATGCAACTTTCCTGAAATGTCTTGCCAATCTGGCTTAATAAAGGTGTTGGGCAAGGCAGTTAGTTGCCTTCCTTTGGAAGAATCTTAACCTCTACCAAGTGAGAATGGTAGAAATAGTTGCTATCTCTTTCCTCCTTAAACTGTCTCTGTGGCCTAAGCAATGAGATGTTAAAACAGGATGTGGGAGTAGGCAAGGCTGGGGACTTTTCATACATCCGAACCAGAGCTGTAATGAAGAAAAAGCCATCTTGATTCATGATGGGGATCATGTTGTTATCCCTCAGAGAGCTCTCAGAAACAAAGCAGCTTGTAATCCATACTGAACTGCAAAAATACCTATCTACCATTCTACCTCCTCCTTGGTAGAGTCGTTCCCTGATGTACTACACTGTCTTAACATGTCTCATCTGTTCCCACCAACAGAACTAATCCTACTGAGAAACTACTCCAACCCATATATGCAGGGTCTGGATGCAGGATCGAATTCCAAAGACAAGGACAAAGTTTGTTCTCAGCTGCAGGGAGATAGAGAGAAGTCTGGCTTTAAAAAAGAATGGGCAGGTGGAGAAATAATTAAATGGAAATCTGAAGCTGATGGGAATTAATTCCCTGATTACTATGAGAAGTCCTTATGAGTTGTGCCAAAACCAGAGACAGAAAGCTATCCTATAATTGCCCTCTCACTATATATAATAGGAAAGGGGCTGAACCAGCCACAACATTCAAAGCAAATCCAGTCATGCAGCATTCCAGGAGTCATCTGTATCTCGTATAGATTAATGGAAGTGTCAGTCAAGAGGTGAGCCATGCTCTGACAGCTCCGGAGAATTATGTTTTGATCAAATGTTGCCATGCAAACATGGATTGGTAAAAATACTGCCTCGCCTTAAGTCCCATATAAAGACATATTTAAGTGTGGTAGAGGGGTCTAGAATGTGGAATAGTAAAAAAAAAAAAAAAAAAAAAGGACATGCAGATATGTATGTGGGCAGCCCGTCCCATTGTTTGCCTAGCACACAAAATAGAAATATTACACTCTTACCAGCGATCTAGCAGACTGTAGTCAAAGATCAGGGCAGACAGCACTAAAACCCAAACCCGTTAGTCCTACATATACATATAGTTGTGTGGAGGGAAACAAGGCCGACCATGGTGAGGAGAAGGGATTAGAAAATTGCACTGGGGCTCTGCTAACGTACCACGTAATTTACCAGAGCACCATATGGTACATAGGAAACAGTAATATTAGTAGGGACTGGAGCAAGAAAGGATAAAGAAATGTCCTTCTGGATGTACAGACTTCCAGTGATGGAGAATCCATTCCATTCCTTCGTAAGTTGTTCCAATGGTTAATTGCTGTCTCTGTTAAAATTTGCACCTGATTTCTAGTCTGAATTTGGCTAGCTTCAGCTTCCAGCCCCAGGGTCTTTCTAAGCCTTTGTCTGGTACATTTGTGAAGATTTCTGATAGTAGAAATCTCTCTAGAGACAGTAGATGACTTGATCACAGAAGTACCTAACACCAGTTAGACTAAAAAAGATTGAAAGGGTGAAATCCTGGTTCCACTGAATTAAATGGAAAAATTCTCATTGACCTCAATGGAGCCAGGATTCCACCACATGTGTCTGTGAGGCATTCCAAGCTTGTCTCCATTTTTCCAATCGGATTATACTATGTGAGAAGTTTGTGTGTTAGGCTAGAGGGCTAAAGAGCAAAGCAAAGGTGCTCCAGCTTGAACAATGGATGAGAAACCCACTCATACCAATACAGGCGGCGTGGAGAGGCTGGAGACATGAATTTGAAAATCACCAATATATGAATATTCTCATATTTCATTTAATTCTCAGTGCTTCCACTTTTTCCTGTTGAGTCACAAGACAACAGCATCATGCTATTGCATGAGAACTTCCCCACTGTTCCAGATTTCAAGGTTAAGAAGAGTCACCCATTTCAGCCATCATTGATTGGCTGAACATCCCCTGGGCTTAGTAATGGTTTCTGTGCAATTAATTCCATTGCAAAAATAGGGTAACGATTATTGAGCAGACTTTGATAGAAATATAAAAAAAAATAGCAGGTCTGTGCTTCTAAAACCTGGTCTACACTACGGGGTTAGGTCAAATTTAGCCGCGTTAGGTCGATTTTAAAATAAATGCGTCCACACAACCAACCCCGTTCTGTCGACTTAAAGGGCTCTTAAAATCGACTTCTGTACTCCTCCCCTGACGACGGGATTAGCACTAAAATCGACCTTGCTGGGTCAAATTTGGGGTAGTGTGGATGCAAATCGACTGTACTGGCCTCTGGGAGCTATCCCAGAGTGCTCCAATGTGACTGCTCCGGACAGCACTTTGAACTCCGATGCACTAGCCAGGTACACAGGAAAAGCTCCAGGAACTTTTGAATTTAATTTCTTGTTTGGTCAGCGGGGAGAACAAAGCAGCACAGGTGACCATGCAGTCCCCCCAGAATCATAAAGCGTAGAATGTTTCTACACTCCCCCTATCATCTCCATCCCTGAGGTTATCGCAGATTAGAAGGCGAAAAAAACGCACTCGCGATGACATGTTTTCCGAGCTCATGCAGTCCTCCCGCACTGATAGGGCACACCTTAATGCATGGAAGCATTCAGTGGCAGAGGCCAGGAAAGAATTAAGTGAGCGCGAAGAGTGAAGGCAGGACGCGATGCTGAGGAAAGCCAGCAAGAGCACAGACCCCCACTGCATTCACTGTATAACCGCCTACCCTCCTCCCCATGTTCCATAGCCTCCTCACCCAGATGCCCAAGAATGCTTGGGAGGGGGAGGCTCTAGGCACCCAGCCATCCACTCCAGAGGATGCCCAAGCAACAGAAGGCTGTCATTCAAACAGTTTGATTTTTAGTGTAGCTACAATAAGCAATGTGGCCATGTCCTTCCCTCCTCCCCCACCTCACCCGGGCTACCTTGTCCGTTATCTCATTTTTTTTAATTAATAAAGAAAGAATGCATGGTTTCAAACAATAGTTACTTTATTTCAAAGATGGGAGGGTGGTTGGCTTACAGGGAATTAAAATCAACAATGGGGGCCAGTTTGCATCAAGGAGAAACACACACAACTGTCACACCATAGCCTGGCCAGTTATGATGCGCAGCGCACCTTGCTATGCTCTTCTAATCGCCCTGGTGTCTGGCTGCTCAAAATTGGATGCCAGGCGATTTGCCTCAACCTCCCACCCCACCATAAATGTCTCCCCCTTACTCTCACAGACATAATGGAGCACAAAGCAAGCAGCAATAACAATGGGAATGTTGGATGTGCTGAGCTCTGACCTAATCAGCAAACAGCACCAGCGAGCTTTTAAAGTGTGTGACTGTGAGCTGAGTGGGCTCCATGCTTGCCCTGGTATGGCATCTGCATGGGTAACCCAGGAAAAAAGGCGCGAAACAATTGACAGCCGTTGCTTTCACAGAGGGAGGGGCAACTGACGTCATGTACCCAAAACCACCCGCAACAATGTTTTTGCCCCATCAGGCATTGGGAGCTTAACCCAGAATTCCAATGGGTGGCAGAGACTGCGGGAACTGTGGGATAGCTACCTACTGTGCACCACTCCGAGAGTCGATGCTAGCCTTGGTAGTGAGGACACACTCCACCGACTTAATGTGCTTAGTGGGGACATACACAATTGACTGTATAAAATCAATTTCTAAAAATCGACTTCTATAAAATTGATTTAATTTCATAGTGCAGACATACCCTAAGTCATGGTGCAATAAATGTCTCCTTTTTAGAGGATGTCCGTGTTTATACTTCTACCACTTGCTACCCTTTCTCAGCTAGATGACACACATCTTATTCTAGGCTCAGTCCTTCTCGGAGCTATATATTCACATACTGATGGAGCTGAAAACCAGAAGGGACCATTAGATCATCTAGTCTGACTTCCTGCATAACACAAGCCAAAGAATTTCAGCCTGTTGCCCCTGCATTGAGTAACTTGTGTTTGGCTAAAGCATATCTTCCAGAAAGGCAAGTGCTGTCCCATAAAGATTGGGGGATGAGGTTATAGGTACAATCCTAGGAGAACGAAGTTCAGGTTGGGGGTCTGAGGGAAGAAATTGTTGTAACGAAAAAAATAAATGAAAATGGGAAGGAGGTAAGAGGATTCTGGAGATTTTAGAAATTTCTGAAATACTAGATACAACGTAATTCAGCAAGATTAAAACATTTCAGAGCGAGTATTTTATGCTGAAAGGTAGGCCTGTTTAATCAGGAATTCACCCCTCCAAGGAAGGCAAGACAAGGCCTATGCACTAAATGACAGAGCTCATGTTGGAGAGATGCTCTAGTGCAGTGGTTTTCAACCAGAGCTCCATGGATCCATGGGGGTCCACAGACTGTGTCTAAGATTTCCAAAGGGGGGCACACCTCCATTTGAAATGTTCAGGGGTCCACAAATGAAAAATAAAAGGTTGAAACCCACTTCTCTAGTGGACAGAACACTGCACTAAGACTCAAGATACCCAACTTCTCTTCCCAGTGCAACCACAGGCTTTCTGTAATCTTGGGCAAGTCACTTAATCTCTCTGTACATGAGATCCCCATGTATAAAAAGGGGTGATAGTACTTTCCTACCTGACAGGGGTTTTGCAAAGAGAAAATCCATTAATGATTGAAAGGTACTGAAATACAATGAGATTTGTTTGTCTCAGATGAATTTTCAAACTTTTTTTTTATTCTTTATAAAATAGGTGATTTAAAACTAATCTGTAGATTGAAGAGCCCCTGGGACTAATTCCCTTTTAGAACTAGCTCTAGTGATATCTTTGGTGTCCCAGAATGGTGCGTTCTGGAACACTTTTAATGAACTGGCAGTGTGTCCTTGAGGGACTTATCAAAAATGTTCTTTTATTAAAGCTGAGTTTACATTTGTTTACTTGCTGAATGCTTTCATTGCCTGGTGAGAGTATATAGCACACAGAGTCTGATCCAAAGCCCATGAAAGTCAAGAGCCACTGGGCTCAATGACTTTGGATCAGGCTCATATTTCTTGGTTATGTCAAGATTTTAGCTTTCATTTGCAGATTGCATCAGTATTTCCCTCTCCATGGTCCCTCAAAAGCATCCACTTTAGGTCCCAGGTTCTCAGATGTCACCCCTTTGGATAGAGATCCTCATCTCTTTCCCTACTATCTAGGGATTTTTCAGACTGCACAGCTCCCTGCCTTCATTATGATATCCCCAGCAAGCCAGACTGCGTAAAAGCCTAGCGTCTGTGCTTTGCTTTCTCCCCAGAGGTGATGAACAACGTAGTTGCCTGCAGTTACAAGTTACCACACAGCACTTTCTAAGCAAGTACATTTATTGTTAAGGTGAAAGCATTATGGAGAAAACATTAAAGAACCTACACACATACTAACAAGCTTACCACCCAAACTCCAGCTCTGGTGGCTGTGAGTTTTGAAGAACTGACAACTGAGTTGCCCTGTGGTTAGAAGTTCAGAACTGTCTCAGAATCAGAATACTGGATTGTCAATTCAGTTGTTTCTCTATACAGTTTGGCTCTGATCTCATCTCCGGGAATACATAAACTTTGCATTTAATACAGTGGATCCGAAAGATAGTTAAACTTAGTTCAATAAGGTTTCCCAAAGATATTTCAGGGAATTGCCAAATGAGTCACTGTCCCCTTTAAAGCCATCTTCCCTTTGTGTTTTCTCCTTCCTTCCCTCCCTTGTCTGTCCAGCTCCTTTTTCAGACTCAGACCCCCCCCCCCCCCGCACACACATACACACACTCTCCCATCCCTCAGATCCCTTGCACTTTCAGTGTCAGGACCAAATTCTGCTCCCTGAAGGGTGCTCTCCATTGACTTTAGTGTTACCTGCAAAGTCACATCCAGTGAATTAATTTACCTATAAGGGTTATACGTCACAGCCAGACAAATTGAGGGCTCCTTCAGTCCAAAACAAATGAGACAAACTTCATTAGGATTTCTAAGCCCAGCAGGGCTGGAGTTTGACAGGAGGAAAAAATAAAAAATGAACCAGCTCTCTGTGACCAGCTGGAAACGCGTGGGTCTCCCCTGACACCCTGCACTGGGCTCAGCATTGAATCTCCACTGAATAATACATTTGTGCAAGGAGCCTTGACCATAACTTCTTTGCTTTAGGCAAAAAATGGACTTTTAAAAACTAAAATGAAAACCCTCTTCAAGTAAACTCTGGTGGAGCGAAATTCTGATTATAACCTCATCACCCTGCTGCCTGCAGTCTCCTTCTCTGTTCAATTCAATAGTCTGTCATGCTTGTTACTGAGAAATGAATTCCCTTCACACTGACATTTCATATACTTACTGATACGGCATATAATGAACACTCTGCCAAATCTGTCAGCTTCTTGCAAAACTAACTTTTTATTACCTTTTTTTTTTCATTATTTTATTTAAATTTTTCTTCTTTTCTTTAAGAGAGCAATTTAGGATTACAGATCTAGGTGTTAGGTCCACCCCTATGGCAGATGTTTACCGTGGTATAAATGCAGAGATTATAGCAGATTAGCAGCTATTGTCGTTGTGCAACCCGCCGGAATCTCCCCCGAGCCACCTCAGCATTGCCTCCTGTGGTCAAACAGTAGAAAACCCAACATAGGCTGTCGCACACTTGGCACCAGTATTGTCAGTGAGTAAGAGATGCTTAATTATATGGTCCTGACTCAACAAGGTAATTAAGCATGTGTAACTTTATGTCAGGGCCGCCAAGAGGATTCAGGGGGCCTGGGGCAAAGCAATTTTGGGGGCTCCTTCCACAAAAAAAATTGCAATACTATATTCTCGTGGGGGCACCTGCGGGGCCCGGGCAAATTGCTCCACTTGCTCCCCCACACGGGAGGCCCTGGGAAAAATAAACCTTCCGCATTTCGGCACAAACCCAGTTTTGATAAAACTTCTTTACAAGGTATCACTGGTTCTCAGAATTAGCTAGTGCTAAACGGCACTAAAGCTCATTAAAAGGGTTGGACAAATATTTTCCGTCAAAACCTTTTTTGGATCGAGAACTAGGGGTTTTTAAAAAGCAGAATAAAATCACAGACAATGTCTGCTTTCCTTCAAAAATTGTTGTGTTTTTTTTAATTGAAAAGCTGAAATTAGTCTGCCAAAACCTGAACATGGTTTGGGGTTTCAGAAGTGTGTGGCCAAATATTTGCTGCTTGCTGTGTTTGATTGTTTAAAGAAACAATAAAAAATTCTGCTTAAAAAAAATCCAAAACTTTTGAACCACCTCAGCTTGTGACCAAAGGCCTGAGCCCATCCAGGCAGAAATTTTTCCAGGTTTCTGATACTCTGATGGCTTCCTTGACTCATATCTGTCTCCATAACTTTGGGTTCATTTAGGTTAGAACATAAGAACGGCCATACTGGGTCAAACCAAAGGTCCATCCAGCCCAGTATCCTGTCTACCGACAATGGCCAATGCCAAGTGCCCCAGAGGGAGTGAACCTAACAGGTAATGATCAAGTGATCTCTCTCCTGCCATCCATCTCCACCCTCTGACAAACAGAGGCTAGGGACACCATTCCTTATCCATCCTGGCTAATAGCCATTAATGGACTTAATCTCCATACATTTACCTGTTTCCTAGAGATTAGCTCCATGGGGTCCCTCACAAACTGGAGACGGTTACTGGGGGTTTGTCTTTAGTATAGCTTATGTACATACTCCACGAACTGAGCATTTAAGCTTGTTCCAGAATCTGGGTTGAGCCTATGTTGTGAAAACTGAAATGCTCAAAATAGCATATGCATGTGAATGGACACAGGGTGCTAAAATTAAATTAACCCAGGGGTTCTCAAACTGGGGGTCAGGACCCCTCAGGGGGTCATGAGGTTATTACTGGGGGTCGCAAGCTGTCAGCCTCCACCTCAAACCCCGCTTTGCCTCCAGCATTTATAATAGTGTTAAATATATAAAAAAGTGTTTTCAATTTATGAGGGGGGGGCACTCAGAGGTTTGCTGTGCGAAAGGGGTCACCAGGACAAAAGTTTGAGAACCACTGAATTAACCCTTCTGAAGCCTCAGGGAATGCAGGGGGCGGTCTCCCTTGGTAGGGTCGGGAAGGAGGTACGTGGTGTAGGATATTGCTCTTCTCATGTGATCCCTCCCCCAGTGACTAATTTTAAATGAAGCTACCCTCCCCTGACATGAATCTCCCTATGGCACTGAAATTAAATGTAGACTATAATTTGGCATTTGAGAAGTGAAAGGGATGGTAGCCCTAATGGAAAAGCTAACAGCTTGGCTCTTCTGCAAGCCTCAAACTGCTGAATGAGCTTTAGGGTAGGGAAGGCTGTGCCTCCCAAACAGCCTGGCCCTGCCCCCTATCCGACCCCCCTCCACTTCCTGTCCCCCAACTGCCCACCCCCCTCAGAATCCCCAACCCATCCTGCTCCTTGCCCCCTCACCATCCCCCAGAGACCCACCACCACCACCACCCTGGGACCCACCCCTGCTCCCTGTCCCCTGAGTGCCCCAATCCCTATCCATCCCCCCCACTGAGTCATAGAATCAGAATCTCAGGGTTGGAAGGGACCTCAGGAGGTCATCTAGTCCAACCCCCTGCTCAAAGCAGGACCAAACCCAACTAAATCATCCCAGCCAGGGCTTTGTCAAGCCTGACCTTAAAAACCTCTAAGGAAGGAGATTCCACCACCTCCCTAGGTAACCCATTCCAGTTCTTCACCACCCTACTAGTGAAAAAGTTTTTCCTAATGTCCAACCTAAACCTCCCCCTCTGCAACTTGAGACCATTACTCCTTGTTCTGTCATCTGACACCACTGAGAATAGTCTAGATCCATCCTCTTTGGAACCCCCTTTCAGGTAGTTGAAAGCAGCTATCAAATCCCCCCTCATTCTTCTCTTCTGCAGACTAAACAATCCCAGTTCCCTCAGCCTCTCCTCATAAGTCATGTGCTCCAGCCCCCTAATCATTTTGTTGCCCTCCGCTGGACTCTCTCCAATTTATCCACATCCTTCTTGTAGTGTGGGGCCCAAAACTGGACACAGTACTCCAAATGAGGCCTCACCAGTGCTGAGTAGAGGGGAATGATCACATCCCTCGATCTGCTGGAAATGCCCCTACTTATACAACCCAAAATGCCATTAGCCTTCTTGGCAACAAGGGCACACTGTTGACTCATATTCAGCTTTTCGTCCACTGTAACCCCTAGGTCCTTTTCTGCAGAACTGCTGCCCAGCCATTCGGTCCCTAGTCTGTAACAGTGCATGGGATTCTTCCGTCCTAAGTGCAGGACTCTGCACTTGTCCTTGTTGAACCTCATCATATTTCTTTTGGCCCAATCCTCTAATTTTTCTAGGTTCCTCTGTATCCTATCCCTACCCTCCAGCGTATCAACCACTCCTCCCAGTTTAGTGTCATCTGCAAAGTTGCTAAGGGTGCAGTCCACACCATCCTCCAGATCGTTAATGAAGATATTGAATAAAACCGGCCCCAGCACCGACCCTTGGGGCACTCCTTACCGTCCTTACCGTCCATTATCCACCTTACCGTCCATTCATCCAGCCCATACTTCTTTAACTTGCTGGCAAGAATACTGTGGGAGACTGTATCAAAAGCTTTGCTAAAGTCCAGAAATAGCACATCCACTGCTTTCCCCTCATCCACAGAGCCGGTTATCTCATCATAGAAGGCAAATAGGTTAGTCAGGCATTACTTGCCCTTGGTGAATCCATGCTGACTGTTCCTGATCACTTTCCCCTCCTTTAAGTGGTTCAGGATTGATTCCTTGAGGACCTGTTCCATGATTTTTCCAGGGACTGAGGTGAGACTGACTGGCCTGTAGTTTCCTGGATCGTCCTTCTTCCCTTTTTTAAAGATGGGCACTACATTAGCTTTTTTCCAGTCGTCCGGGACCTCCCCCGATCGCCATGATTTTTCAAAGATAATGGCCAATGGCTCTGCAATCTCATCGGCCAACTCCTTTAGCACCCTCAGATGCAGCACATCCGGCCCCATGGACTTGTGCTCGTCCAGATTTCCTAAATAGTCCCGAACTACTTCTTTCTCCACAGAGAGCTGGTCACCTCCTCCCCATACCGTGCTGCAGAGTGCAGCTGTCTGGGAGCTGACCTTGTCTGTGAAGACAGAGACAAAAAAAGCATTTAGTACACTAGCTTTCTCCACATCCTCTGTCACTAGGTTCCCTCCCTCATTCAGCAAGGGGCCCACACTTCCCTTGACTTTCTTCCTGTTGCTAACATACCTAAAGAAACCCTTCTTGTTACTCCTAACATCTCCGGCTAGCTGCAACTCCAAGTGTGATTTGGCCTTCCTAATTTCACACCTGCATGCTTGAGCAATACTTTTATACTCCTCCCTGGTTATTTGTCCAATCTTCCACTTCTTGTAAGCTGTTTTTTTGTGTTTAAGACAAGCAAGGATTTCACTGTTAAGCCAAGCTGGTCGCCTGCCATATTTACTTTTCTTCCTACACATCGGGATGGTTTGTTCCTGCAACCTCAATAAGGTTTCTTTAAAATACAGCCAGCTTTCCTCGACTCCTTTCCCTGTCATGTTATTCTCCCAGGGGACCTTGCCCATCTGTTCCCTGAGGGAATCAAAGTCTGCTTTTCTGAAGTCCAGGGTCTCTGTTCTACTGCTTTCCTTTTTTCCTTGTGTCAGGATCCTGAACTCGACCATCTCATGGTCACTGCCGCCCAGGTTCCCATCCACTATTGCTTCCTCTACTATTTCTTCCCTGTTTGTGAGCAGCTGGTCAAGAAGAGCTTTTCCCCTACTTGGTTCCTCCAGCTCTTGCACCAGGAAATTGTCCCCTACACTTTCCAGAAACTTCCTGGATTGTCTGTGCACTGCTGTATTGCTCTCCCAGCAGATATCAGGGTGATTAAAGTCACCCATGAGAACCAGGGCCTGTGATCTAGCAACTTCTGTTAGTTGCTGGAAGAAAGCCTTGTCCACCTCATCCCCCTGGTCTGGTGGTCTGTAGCAGACTCCTACCACGACATTACCCTTGTTGTTCATACTTCTAAATTTAATCCAGAGACACTCAGGTTTTTCTGCAGTTTCATACTGGAGCTCTGAGCAGTCATACCGCTCTCTTACATACAACGCAACTCCCCCACCTTTTCTGCCCTGCCTGTCCTTCCTGAACAGTTTATATCCATCCATGACAGTACTCCAATCATGTGAGTTATCCCACCAAGTCTCTGTTATTCCAATTACATCATAATTCCCTGACTGTGCCAGGACTTCCAGTTCTCCCTGCTTGTTCCCCAGGCTTCTTGCATTTGTGTATAGGCACTTAAGATAACTCGCTGATTGTCCCGCTTTCTCGGTCTGAGACAGGAGTCCTCTCCTCTTGCAGTCTCCTGCTTGTGCTTCCTCCCGGTATCCCACTTCCCCACTTACCTTGGGGCTTTGGTCTCCTTCCCCCAGTGAACCTAGTTTAAAGCCCTCCTCACTAGGTTAGCCAGCCTGCTTGCAAAGATGCTCTTCCCTCTCTTCGTGAGGTGGAGCCCGTCTCTACCAAGCAATCCTTCTTCTTGGAAGACCATCCCATTGTCAAAGAATCCAAATCCTTCTCTCCGACACCATCTGCGTAGCCATTCGTTGATTTCCACGATTCGACGGTCTCTACCCTGGCCTTTTCCTTCCACAGGGAGGATAGACGAGAACACCACTTGCGCCTCAAACTCCTTTATCCTTCTTCCCAGAGCCACGTAGTCTGCAGTGATACGCTCAAGGTCATTCTTGGCAGTATCATTGGTGCCCACGTGGAGAAGCAGGAAGGGGTAGCAATCCGAGGGCTTGATGAGTCTCGGCCGTCTCTCCATCACATCTTGAATCCTAGCCTCTGGCAAGCAGCACACCTCTCGGTTTTCCCGGTCAGGGTGGCAGATAGATGACTCAGTCCCCCTGAGGAGAGAGTCCCCAACCACCACCACCCTCCTCCTCCTCCTGGGAGTGGTGGTCGTGGAACCCCCATCCCTAGGACGGCGCATCTCATGCCTTCCAATCAGTGGAGTCTCCTTCTGCTCTGTTCCCTCAGATGTATCATCCACTCCACTCTCTGCACTAGTACCTGCGGAGAGAACACGAAAACGGTTGCTCACCTGTATCTGTGTTTCTGGTACATGGACGTTTCTGGTACTCTTTCCTCTTCTGGAAGTCACATGCCGCCAGTTATCCTCGCTGGCCTTCTGTCCCCACTGCGTAACCTGCTCTGAATCTTCAGAACATTGTGCCCACTGAAGCTGATCCTGACATCTATCCAGGAAATCCTCATTTTCTTTTATGGAACGCAGGGTTGATATCCATTTCTCCAGACCTTGAATCTTCTCCTCCAATATGGAGATCAGCTTGCAATTTGTACAGACATAGTCACTTCTATCCTGTGGAAGGAAGACAAACATGGCGCATCCTGTGCAGGTCACAACAGCAGATTGCTCAGCATCCATGGTCTCTTCCTTCTAAGAGCTCTCTCCAGGCGAACTCCCAGGCAAACTCCTTCTGTTTGCCTCTCTGCTGTTCGCTGCTCAGCTGACTGCCTTTTTATAACAGTCAGGCCCAGCTGGAACAAAGCACTCCCAAATCAAACTGGTCAAACAAGCAATCAAACAATCAAGCACACAGTCAAACTGCCAAACTGCCCCCCCCAACAGACACTCAGATGCTCACCAGCACAGTCCCCCTACTGCAGCACTTAGTGTACCTCTGCTCAGAGGGATCTCAGGCAAACTCCTTCTGTTTGCCTCTCTGCTGTCAGACCCCCAGAACGCCCATGATCCAACCCCCCCACCAATTCCCTGTTCCCTGACCGCCCCCCCAACCTCTGCCCCCTCCCTGTGCCCTGACTGTCCCCGGGACTCCCTGCCCCTTATCCAATCCCCCCCCCGGCCCCTTACCCCCAGCTCCCCCCTCACCCGGAGTCTCAGCACGTCATATCCAGGAGCGTCCCTGAACAGCGCTGCAGCGTGGCTCCGGCGGGGCTCCTGAGCTCCTCCCCGCTCAGAGCCGCGTGGTCAGGGGGCGGGGCTGCGAGCTCCAGTGTGGCCTGAGCTCGCAGCCCCTCCCGCTGACCACGCGGCTCTGAGCGGGGAGGAGCTCAGGAGCCCCGCCGAAGCCACGCTGCAGCGCTGTTCAGGGACGCTCCTGGATGCTCTGAGGCTCTGGGAGAGGGGCGGAGGCGGGGTCGGGCCGGGGCGGGAGCCTCACCCGTTCTCTTGGGGGCCCCTGCGGAGCCCGGGGCCTGGGACAACTTGCCCCACTTGCCCCCCCCCCCTCTGGGCGGCCCTGCTTTATGTACATAGTAGTCCCATGGAATGTGAGTGCCTTTGTGCTATTTGTAGAAGGACAAAATAGGAATGATATTATCCTAGTAGTCCCATCATCTCAAAGGTTCATTCCAGAATTGCTGTCATTGTCTGTTTTCTTGTACAGCGCTGGACACAATGGGGTCCTGGTCCATGAGTGGGGCTCCTAGGTTACCACAAAATAAAATAATAATTAGTAGGAGTTTTACTGTAGCACCTAGGCATCCCAGTTATAGATCAGAAGCCCATAGTGCTAGGCGCTGTACAAACAAAGGATCATGAACCCATGGGATCACATCTACTGCACCTAGATTTATATTTGTGACTTTGATTTCTCACTTTCCCCCCGCAAGGTACTGAATCCACTCAACTGCCATGGGCTGTGGTTTAGTCTGATGGCAGTCAGTACCTCTGAGGCTAGAGCACTATATTTAGTGCTGGGTGGGAACTGGCAAATCTTTTATTGATAGTGACACTGTTTAAGAATGAGAGACCTATGCCAGCAACAAACTGACCTTGCCACTCCACTGGGGACTGTAGGCTATTCAATAGGACCTCACTTGCTTATACTCTATCTGTTCTTTTTTGTCTAGAGCTTCAATCAAACTGAACAAACTTTTTAAAAATGCCAAGCAATTGACAAAAGACACTTCAAATAACTGCAAGTTGACATGGAAAAAAAGTAAGAAATGATAAGTTCTCCCAGGATCATTTTCCTCACTTCTCCTGTTTGACACGCCACCATTCCACCTTTGTAATGTGGTCTGATGGATTTACTCACTGCATAATCACTCTTAACATGAGGGGCAGCGAACCCTCCTTGGTAAGCCATTAAAGCATCATAAACTCCAGCAATGGTTGAATGGATACTTAATATTTGATGAGGATGATCATGAACATGGAACATTATCCTGTAGCTAGCTTGATTGCTAGGGTAACTGCAAGAAGTTGCTGTATTAAAGGGAAGCCACCAACTTGAAAGAAAGCAAAACAAACAAAAATCACATTTTGATATAAACTCTTCTATCAATTCCCCGCAATCTGAAGCGTTTCCTGGAACCTGGAGGAGGAGTTTCATGGCGTTCACTTAACTCCAATAGAAGTGAAATTGTCACATTTCAGGGCATCTGCACCTGTATTCTCCATCCGTGGTCCAGAAAGGCCACCCACACTAGGGTTTCCGGCTCCCCAGTCATCACCTCTCTTGGGCAGAGGCATGCATCTCTCTCCCTCCTGACCGGGGTATTTCCAGTCTGCACAGTTCCCTTCCTACACTCTAAATTCCTCAGCAAACTCCACTAAGCAACTCTGCTTTGCTTTTCCCTTGAGATGCTATAAACAGCATAAGCAGCTCATTCCAATCAAGCACATTTATTCTTAAGGTAAAAGTATTACAGAAAAAACTATATTAAAAACAATAAAAGAACCAGGACCACATGCTAGTAAGCTTATCTAAGGTCATCCTCTGCCTCCCCATCTCCACAAGGTCCTGTCCATTGCTGGATCAGAAAGCAGGCCCTGAATCAGTTTAAACTCAAGCTGTTTATCCTAAAGTTCTTTCTTTGTCTGCTGATCTCTACAAAATCCAGTTTGAACCAGTATATGCAAATCTGAGTGAATTTGCCAAAGCATCCCCTACTGGGGCTGTACTCCCTTTCCTCAATGGAATTACATACAATCCCTGGCCCACAGTGATACATACACTCCTTACAGTAAGACTTTACTTAAAACATTAAGGTGCTTTCAGAATACTGTCATATCTGTCACAGGGGTATTTAGCAGATCCTCTCTTCCACGGAGCTACTTGTTAAGAGAGCATCAGGCATGTTAGAGTGATGGCTACCATCTTGGCTGACACACTGGGGATTGAACCGGGGAACTTCACACTAAAAATATGAGTCTTTATGGCCTGAGTTGGGCCAGGCTCCCCAGCTAGGGTGGTAACAGACTCCTATTCTCAAAGGATCAGGCACAGAGGAGAACCTGTAACACACACTCACCAGTGGTTATAGTAGCAGCTTGGGGGTGTGCACAAAAGGCTGAGAGGAGACATGGGCCAGAGCACAAAGCAGCCTTGTCTGGAACTTGTATTTCTGATATACATCACTTTGGAAAAGTTAAACTAGTTCCCTTTGTAAGCCCTACAGAAAGCAAAGACAGCTCAAAACCAAAGCCAGGACAAGTAGAGTACAACATGGCACGTAGAGGGAGACTAGCCTCCTATACAATGATACCGTCACCTTCTGTGCAGCAGCCACCCTTAAAATCCCCAGGATTTTATGCTACCTGTTACCACCCTGCAGCATGCAGCCCTGTGCTTATCTCCTGCTCCTGAAGATAGGGGGAATGGCAGCTCTCCCAGACAGCCCTGCTGGCAAACATTGTCATATTAATGGTGACGACTGTACTTTCTCTTTAAACACAGTCTAAGCAACTGTTAGTATAGCAGCCTAGGGGAATTCTGTCTCAATAACTGTCATGGCAGACAATTCCCCTTGCTCCTATAGTAAAGTCCAGCATTTTTGCAGCTCTGGGAGCAGCTCATTATGTTCTGGGCTCAGTGGAGCATGTTTCCATGGAAACAGACAGGCATTACATGTCTGTTGACAGCTTTGGATAGTTTTGCTCTAAAATGCTTGGACATATAACAGGTGTATCCAACCTAGGTAGCAAGTGACAGCACAAATTTAGAATGGTTAGATAATTAGACTAGTGTTTAATATGGGGGGAGGACATTTTACTTGGGAGGAAGAGGAACACTGAGGCATGATCTTCATTGATACTAATGGGAGCCATCTTGCAAACCATCTGCCACTCCCACCATCTGCAGGAGAAGAGGACCCATCCATTTAGCCACGCAGTATGTATCGTGAGCAGCATAACTGCTTCCTCTGCTTACTGCCCACCATGGAAATATATTCCTTGCATGCCTCAGCAGAGATATATCACTGAAGTCCTTTATACAAAGTATAGGGACAACTCAACCACTAAGGAGTGTGTTGCCAGGATTCTTCCGCTAAGTCCCCTGGGGATCTCTCCAGCTCATCTGAAAGCAATGATCTATTTGTTATGCAGCAGGAAATAATCTGATCTAATTTCTGTTCCTATAGGGAAGTGGAATTTGGGTGGGGAGCAGTTTGAAATTAAGCTGGGGATAAGAGAATAGGGAAATAATGGATTCTTCCTCTATTTTAGCATCTAATTAAACCTGTGATTATTCACCCCCCCTCAATGAAACAGAAATCTCTTCTATTTAGGCTCTTATACAGTGCTAATTACTGTATGTGAGTGCCTGCCCTGGCTCTGTGCCACTCCTGAATAAAGAGAAATATTGAATAACTCTGAATGAGGCCAAGGTCCCATGGAAAATATGATCATGTAATTAAAGACGACATCAACGCATACACACAAGGAAGCCAAACTAAAGTTGCATGGGCAACCTTAATTCTGGCATTTCCTAACTTTTAAGTGCTTGACAACTGTAATGTTGTTTGATCATACTTATGTAATTTCCTAATTAACAAACAGACAAAATGCTATCATATGGAACCATCTTGACCTCCCAACTTCGTTCATCAACAGGATTCAGACCTTTAAATCCACAGCACAGTCCTCTACCACTTGAGCTAGTAGAGTAACAGGGACCAGTATTAGACTATTCCCCACCCAATAGCTGGGCATGCGACACATCCTTTGCCAGTAAGTTTCATGCTCATTTGGTAACAGGAGAGAAACGAAGAGACTTGGGACTCTTGGTTTCATTTCCATGTTCTGGAAGAGGTGCTTTCTAGTGGCTGTAAACCCTTTTGCCCCTATATCCCTAGTATCCACCCTACCCCATCCTAGTTCCTATTCCCCTCTCCTCCAACCCATTCCCAGACCAGCTGGTTCTTGCCCTCTTCCCCCTATGCTTCTATCCAGCCCCACCCCACACCTATATAATGTTGAGTCCTGTCCCTCCCACGTGGTTCCTGCACCATTCTGCTCCACCCTTCCCTGCAGTTCCCCACCTCTCCCCTCTTGTTTCTCGCCCCTCTTAATTGAAATCAGACTGTTTTCTCTCTGCTGCCTGAGCGCCAGCTGCAGAAGCACTGAGAGCACAGGAGAGAGGCGCACCCTGCTCTCAGTTCTTATGCCCATTGCCAAAGCAGACTCTGGCATCCAGGAGGAGCGAGTGCAGGGAAAGTTCTGCTCAGTCCCTGAAGTCCAGGGAGCTCAGCTGCTCTGTGGGAATAACACACGCACAGTCTGGTCACGCACAGGCGCTCTGAGGGGCTGGAATCTGCTCAGTGCAGATGGAGTCTTCAGAGACTGTAGCTGTCCAACTCTAACCAAGTGTGATTCTCAGAGGCTTATAACTTGGTAGCAGATTTTCCCAAAGGGAAATCAGGGAGTGGGGGCTTTTGCTTCCCAACAGCTGGGTGAACCCCCTACTAAATGCAAAGCCTTTCTCCCAAAGCATGGAGCTGCTAGAGCTTCTTCATGAAAAATCCCCTAATCTCATTCTTGCAAACAGCAGAACAACTTTAACTGAAACTTTCAAACAAACAAAACTGCTTGAGGAAGATGCCAAGCATGGAAAATTTCAGCCTGAACAGTTAAAGTTTGACACAGTAACAAGCAACTGAAAACAGGGTCTTATAAAATGAAAAGCAATAGGCAAACTTAACTATGGGCTACTGGCTCCACCTATAGCATGCACATGAATTTGAAAGGCACCCGTGAAAACATTACACAACATCTCCCCAATATATTTTGCTTAGGACTGATCTGAGCGGAGTTCGTGCAGTACCCGTAGCTCACAAGCTAGCTTTACCTGTGGTCCCTCTGAACATTTTAGTGCTGGCTGCGTGGTGAGGAAAATGCTTTCACTGAAGATCTAAGGCTTATCAGACTGAGAATGGTAGGGACTTAAATGTAGCAAGTGCAGGAGAAGTAGGTGTATTGACTGGGAATGTCCAGATTCTTCGCACAATAGACACTTCCATCCCAGTCAGATAGGCATACTTCCCCCATCCCATTACAATGGGAACTGGGAAAGAATGAGCCACAGGCTAGGGCACTAAGCTCGCAACTTGGGAGGCCTGTGGTCCGTCCCTGGGTCTGCGACAGACTTCCTGTGCAAGTCCCTTAATTTGGTCCATAGATAGAGGAACTGGTCTGGCAAGACCTGTGTGCCCTATTTGTGCTGATATTCAGCACCTTGCAATAGCCAAGAAAGAACCCAATGACTGGGAGGTGGCAGCTGGGGTAGGGAAGCTGGTTTGGAACTGAATTTCTGGTTTTAAGGTGGGTGGACAGTACCGTAAGTGTTTCATTGGATTTTTATGTGTGCATTTGCTGTTCTTACCAGGAATATAAATACTTGCTTTGTGCTTTGAGTTTATACCTAATAGACATAACCGAGAAAGATGCAGGGAGATAAAAAAAATGAAAACATTTACAAAAAGAGTGAAAATTAAGGGGGGAAAAACCACCAAAAACAGACAGGGAAAATGATAATAAAAAAATGCATTAAGAAATTGCTAGGCAGAGGAAAAAAGAAAGATGGGATAATGCCCAGAGATGTAATAAGCTATTAGCCTTTCCTTTATGATGTTTGCTTTATTCAGATCTTGGAATGTATGGTTTAATGGCGGGTTTGGTTATTTCTAGTTAAATGAACATTTCCCCAGTTTTTGTCCAGGGAGTGGAGGGTTTTGCTTCCAAAACTTGACCTCCTTTGGCAGCTGTAGATCATCCAACCACAGTGTATTCTGAAAAACACACATCTCCCCTCAGCACCATCTCTCCTGTGCTGGGCACTCATCATCGTCCTGCTTCCTTCTCTGTGCTCAATGCAGGGGTCTAGCAATCAGCCTCTCCCACAATTTTCTCTTCTCCATGGGGCCATTATCAATCTATCCCTGCTTTCCCCATGCAGATCTTCAGTCTTTTTCTACAACATTCTCTGTGGGTCTAGTCCTCATCTTGGGCACATATGAATGCAGGCCTACAGCATTAACCTCCGTTCTAATCTTTAACGTCTGCAGAGTTCTGCTAGTCCAGCTCATGCTAGACATTCAGCTGCCTCTTCTGTTCCAGTTCTGGGACTCTTAAAAAGACATTTATAATCATTGCTCTGGATTGCACTGCTGGAGCCTAGGGATTAAGGCATCTTTGAAAATCCCACCCTAGGCTACGACTATCCGTCTACTCCAGCTAATTCCAAGCCATTCAATTTAGAACCAAGAGATATGAACTATTGAGCAGCAATGGGCCCACTACATCCTCCCACTTGAGACTCCAGATGTTGGATTGTGCCACTAACAGCCTTCACAATTCTCTGTCAGGGCCCAAAATGGATAACAAGCAGCGCCTTCTCCCCAGGACTCAGACAAAGCTATTGAACCCTTTCCGAAGAAGATTAAAAAATATTCATAGTTTATTAGGTGGATTCCTTTTTGCTCATTTTATTATTCAGCTCAGCTCCAGTTAAACCAATTTAAGCTCCACAACATCAGAGTTATTAAAAAAGAACTATGCCTGTCAACTTTTCATTACATTACCGCTTGACTTTCACCTTGGAGAAAAAAAAAAGACTTTAAAAATGTGTTAAAGTATAAACCAAGCATGGAAGAGAAGAGAATTAAAACACTATCATTATAATGCAGCCTGTGTGGGTCCCCCACCACACCTGCCTGAGCCCCAGGGCATCAAGGAGTAATTCAAAGGAACAACACCACTGCGCTCCATTTTCTTATTGGTGTTTCACTTTGACTCTGATATGCTTGTTGAAGCCATTGTTTTCCTCCTGGAGCGGTCAGTTTCTCATTGTAGGAAACTCAGCTGGGCTAAGCACCTGTTTGATGAAAACAAGTACACTCCAGTAACACAACTTGCGGCTGTTCACTTGCAGGGGAAACAAATCAGACCAATACATTTTCAGCTTCCTCTTCGGCATGTTTTTTTCTTTCCATCACAGGCTGCAGAGGAGTAAAATGCCAACATTCTGTGCCCCAGAGGGTTTTCTTTAGAAACAAGCTTCTGCAACATCTAAAGTGCAGCACTTTATGTTTCAAACAATGTTTATTGTCTCACGGAGCATCGCAGTAAAACTATCCTTTACATCCGATTTTCAAGGCATTTCATTTCCTGTTTTACTGGTGGAGTTGCCCAGCTGGCAGTACGAAAGAATGAAAGAGAACCGTTACTGTTACTGATCTGAGGTAGCACCAGTTGTATGAGAGGCACTTGCCAGAGATTCAAGAAGCGATGGTCCCTGCACACAGAAGCTCAAACTACGGAACTGGGGTCTATTTAGGTACTTATCTGGCTCATGTCACAATAGTATGTGAGCATTTCACAGTCCTTAATGGGAAGTAGGACAGAGCTATTGCCCCATTTTTTACAGTTGTGAAACTGGAGGTACCAAGAGACTAAGTGACTTTCCCCAAGGTCACACAGGATTCTTATGGGACAGCCGGGAAATGAAACCATGTCTTAGGTGAGGTCCCTATCCACTGGACCCTCCTTCTCTATCTCAAGGCAGTAGCCGTTGTCTTCAACAATGGCTAACCATAATGAGCTGTCACTCCCCAATGCAGATATACAGCAGTAGATGGAATGACAGAGGTCCTGGCAAAGATACCCCCCGGGTCACCCACCATTCACGCATGAAAGCCACTCAACCCTGGCCAAGTGTGAGTAACACAACCCCAGGCCAGCACTGTGGCAGATGTGAGACCTTGGAAACATGGCAACTTCAAAACGGCTATTGGACTGAGACATTGCAGATGATATGGGCACTGAAATTATTCATAAACTTGTGTATCTATAAAGGTTATATGTATCTTTGTGGGCTAGGGATTGTTTTCTACTTCATGGGGGAGGGTTACCAAGCTTCTCCCAGGAATTAAAAAAAAAATCAGTAGGAGGTTGTAGTGAGGCCGAGTTGCCTCCCTCCAAGCAGGAAAGCGAGTGTCCACTACAGGGGTAAATTATCAGAGGGGTAGCCGTGTTAGTCTGGATCTGTAAAAGCAGCAAAGAGTCCTGTGGCACCTTATAGACTAACAGACATATTGGAGCATGAGCTTTCATGGGTGAATACCCACTTCGTCAGATGCATTACTACAGGGGTAATTACTGTAGATCCCAGGACAGGTAAATAACTCCAGAGAAGTACTACATCCTGGTGGAATGACATGTACTTGTTCAAACCTGGTTCAAGAGGTCAAGCAGACAAAGAAACGACCTTTGGTATAAAGGGTCACCCTGAACTAGCTGAGTGGTCCTCATTTTGCTCCAGGCACTGACATGAAACTGTAACCAAGGGGGCAAAACCCTGCTGGAAAGGTTTGAAAGACTTCAGGACTCTACCAGGGTCTCCATGTGGAATATCAGTGATACCTGGTAAGCTCAGAGAGACAAGGTAGGTGAGGGAATATCTTTTATTGGACCAACTTCAATAAATTAACTCCCCGCCTTGTCTTTCTAGTATCTTGGGACTGACACAGCTACCACTACTCTGCATACCTGGTAATCTTCGCATAGAAGCATAGAAATGTAAGACTGGAAAGGATCTTGAGAGATCATCGAGTCCAGCCCCCTGCACTGAGGCAGGACCAAATAATCCTAGTCCATCCCTGATCGGTGTTCATCCAACCTTTTCTTAAACACCTTCAGGGATGCAGTTCCACAACCTCCCTTGGAAGCCTGTTCGAGAGCTTAACTACCCTGAGAGTTAGAAAGTTTTTTCCTAATATCTGACCTAAATCTCCCTTGCTGCAGATTAAGCCCATTAACTCGCTTTACCTTAAGTGGACATGGGGAACAACTGATCCCCACCCTCTTTAAATCAACCCTTGATGTATCTGAAGACTTATCAGGTTCCCCCCCCCGTCTTCTTTTCTCAGCCTCTCACACTCTTCCCCTCCACCTCCTTTCCACCAGTCCCAGCAAGTCATGCCAGGTTTCAAGGGCTGGGTGTGGCTTATTCACCTGGATTTGATAGTGAATGGTATCAAGCCTCACATCTAGCTTCATTCTCAATACCCCATGCCCTCGTTAGCCGCTTGGCATGCGTGAGGTGTGCAGACAGCCCTCTGTCACCAAAGAAGCAAAATAAAGGCAGTGAGAGATGAATATTTCTGTTATTACTTGTTTCACTTGAATGAAACTACACAATTGGGTGGTAGCAGGGGGTACTCACCCTGAGCAAACGTATATTTGTGAGCATGTCAAAAATATAATCCACTTGTGGGGAATTACCCAGCCTGCAGGGAAAGAAAATAGTCAGATGCTCCCAATTATGAGAAAGGAGACAGAGCAGGAAAATAAAGACTGCGAACTGAGAGACTTTAATCAACCCAGATCTCCTGACTGAGCTGAACAATTCAAACCCAACTCTAGCCACAGACTGTTCCATTCTGTTGTTTCACTGAAAAAATAAGAACCGCAGCTTCCTAAAACTATAAAAGGTTTTCACATGCCAGATCATGAAATCTTTCCTGGCGGAGTCTTTTTTTTCCTCCTGGACACTCTGACTGGTAGTTTGTAACTGTTAGATTGCTCAGGAGTGCCGTGTTACAGGAACTTGTATTTTTAAGGGAGGAAAGAGAAAAATAAAGCATTTGTTTTGAAAAAACAATTACACATTTGAGACCTGATTCTAAAACCCTTCCACACATACTTAGCCTTGACACTCATGGGTTGTCACTCCAGCCATAAGAGCTAGAGTCTATGTGCTCCCAGCCACTTCCGAATTTGAGATCCTGGAGTACAACGTGGCAACCTCCAGAAAAAAAACACTTGTTTACCAAATACAACCTGATTTGACCCCTTGCTGATGTCAGATGTAACATTTAACTGATGTTCTTCACAAATCTTTCAATATTTCCAAATGTGCTTAACTCTAGACCTACATATCTAGCACAGTTTTTGCCTGCTAGAGCATCAAATGCATTGTGGGCTGACCAAAGGGAATGAGGGTGCTTAGCGCAATCCAGTCAACCCATGTACTTTGTATGAAAATTGTTAAATTGCAGTTAGCTTCAGAGACTGTGTTCTATCCTCAGTCTGCCTGTGGCAGCTGCATTCACATGGAGGGGGCTGTGCAAAGCCTGAGAATAGAACACAGCTTGTGCAATAGTATAAGTTAACAGTGTTGCCAGCCCTTGTGATTTCAAAAGTCTTGCAATATCTGTTTTTTTCTTAAAGCCCCAGCTCCAGGAGTCATGCAAATATGAGAAAAATCTCATCATTCATGTTTTAAAAAGCAAGTCTAGTCCTTCCGGTAGTGGAGAAAAACTTGAAAACATGAACCCTCAAGACCCCAAAGGAGCTCAGCATTTGTTTCATGATTTTGGGGCATCTGATTCATGATTTTTGTATGTTTGGGACCAACAATACTGCAAGCAAAGCAGAGCCATGTTCTAAAGTGCTTCTGAAAAAACCTCAGGAGATCCTTTATAGGAAAATCTTCTTTGGGGAAAGACACTTTCCTGTTCATTTTTAGGAGGGCCATTTCAGAACAGTGTATGGTACATGGACTCACACTCAATCTTAAGCAAGAAGCATCTAAGAAAGAAAAGGAGGTACAAACTCTAGACACAAACAGCCTTCCATGCAACTTGAGTCCCAGCTTTGTCTCTGTTGTTTACCAGGGAGCACACCTTGTCTGGAACTCTGCACACCACACAGAGACATCTAGTGGCTACAAATAAACGCTGTTACAGTCTATCAAATGAACATCACCTCTTTGAGCTGTTCTCTCAAAACAACCCCCCCACAAGATACAACTTTGACTACCCCTCCAGCAAGGGAAGCTTGCTCCCTCCAGAGTAACAGCTCTTTCTGGAAAACCAGCTGTTTTATATATGCAGTACTGCCAACCCCAACAATTCAAAAGCCCCCCAAAAGCACTGGATTGGCACTTATAATCAAAAGATGTTTTTTTAAAATGGTTTGTCTTCTGATGTCTGAACTCCTCCAGCCCCTCCAATGTGTGTCACCAACTTCCCCAAATTTATAGCAGGTAACCTGATTTTGGCTCTTGCCTCAGGACGTCTCGCTAGAGGACCTATATGAGATCAGGGCCCCTTTGTGCTGGGCACTGTACAGCTAGTGACAATTCTGACAATACTGTTCTCAGTGGTAGAAGATGACAGAACAAGGAGTAATGGTCTCAAGTTGCAGAGGGGGAGGTTTAGGTTGGAGATTAGGAAAAACTTTTTCACTAGTAGGGTGGTGAAGAACTGGAATGGGTTACCTAGGGAGGTGGTGGAATCTCCTTCCTTAGAGGTTTTTAAGGTCAGGCTTGACAAAGCCCTGGCTGGGATGATTTAGTTGGGTTTGGTCCTGCTTTGAGCAGGGGGTTGGACTAGATGACCTCCTGAGGTCCCTTCCAACCCTGAGATTCTATGATTCTATGATTCTTGCCCTGAAGAGCTTACAGAGCAATGCAAAGCACATGACAATGGACTAAAATTCATCTCAGATAGGCACCGCCAAACAGCCTTTGGTAGGGAAGATGTTCCAAGCCCTGCAGAGCTGGGCAGGACCAAGACTGATGACCTGCAGATGACAGATTCTAACAGAGCTGGGCAAAGTTTTTTGGATAAAAATTTGGACAAACAAAATTCAGCTTTGGCTGACCCAAAACTTTATGAATTTGACATGACAGTTCCGGCCATTCACAAAACGTCTGGAAGAGAAAGATATGGCGCTGCCATTGCCACCTAACAACCCTAATCCCAGTGGTTAGGGCACTGACTCAGGTTGGAGACCCCAGGTTCAAATCGCCACTCAGGTCTCACTAGAAGGTTACTAAAAGTTACCCAGGAAGATTTTGAAGCATACAGTATATGCCCGCTATTGCTGCATCAGTTTATAGTTTGTTCGTAACATTCCATGAAGCATCTGCTCTGATGACATTAGCAGGTCCATGGGACTTAAGCGATAGAAAATGTAAGTTCTCTCCCATTTCAGGGGTGACACCGCACCTTCTGTTTTTCAACTGAGTCAACTTTTATAGGTAATTTTATAATTTCAAGTACAGAGGATTTGTAATGGGTATTAGAACCATCCAGAAAATGGAAATCCCCCTTAAAATATATGTTTTTGAAAAACAGTGTTCTTCCCAAGACAGAAGGAAATAGCAAAAATGTGATTTCTCACCCCACTCCTCTTGGGAAAAGTGTCGAGAAATGTCTCCTACAACTGAATTTTTTGACTTCCCAGCTACCAGCCTGGGAGCATCTATTAACAGGAAATAGACAGAAAGCCTGAACTCAGAGTTTAGCAAGTCAATGAAAGAGGAACTGATTTCCCAATGTTTTGTTTCAAGGCAAAAGTGTGTATCTGATTTTTAAGTGTGACAAAATTGCTCTGGGATCTTAACATTTAAAACAAACATATAACAATCTCACAACCACTTTTAAAGGTTTTTAAAGATTATCTCTATGTGTGAGCTCAAATTTCAATAAAAGCAGAATTTTTCTGATGAGAGGTTCTTTCTGGAACAGGTGAAACCACTCCATTTCACACCCTTGAAACAGGAACCTGGCTGAGATGTTATTTTTTGGGCTATATTTCTTGGTTCTTGTAATTCAAAGCAAATGGAGCTCACTCTAGAGGCACTAGCCATATTTTATCCCAAATGACTAATAATAGCCAAGGTCAAAATTAAACAGCTGACCCGGATCCAACATCTCTTGTATCTCTCTGCCTCATTGACTCTCCATCTCTTTCCAAATCTCATCTGAAAATATATCATTTCTCCCTTGGCCACAGCTGTTAATTTTCCTCTATCTTATTTATTATTTAGCTTTGCAATACATCTCAGGATGCCGTGTGCATTGAAAGGCACTCTACAAAAGGAAGTTGTATTTGATTATTTTAGAAAGCTCAGTATTCTGCGTTCAATATTGCAACCCCAAGTTTTCAAACACCACAAGTCAGTCTCAGAAATGTTGTGCAATTGCTTTTAAAAATAAGAAATTCAGGAGTCTTTTTATTCTAGATTTTTGAAACCTGAGGATTTTCATTTTCATAACTTTCTCTTTACTCACAAGGGCTAAAAACTCTCCTTTTTTAAGAACAAACAGAGAAAGCTGAGATTCTCACATGATCAGGAACTGAGGCTTTAGGGGAAAACCCCATCAAATACTGGGAAACTTGTGATAACATTGCAAGAACTAATAAACTGGTGGCTTCTTGGCCCAGATATCTCTAACTAGATGTCCTTCTCTCTCCATCTTTTTCCTTATCAAGATCATAGTTCCCTTTAATTGTTTCCTTTCAAATGCCTCATTTAAAATTAGGTAGACCCCCTGTGTTCAGACCCAGAGTTGGGCCCTGATCCTGTAAGCTGACATTTGAGGCCATGTGGAGCCAAAGAGATGTCACCCCTGTACATTTATGAGAGCTGTGGGTGTCTAGAGATCGAATGTCAAGATTTTGGTGGGTTTATTTACTTGTATTATTTTTATTTTAAATGTAAAAACAAGAAGCTATTCAAGCTCCATGCACCCTGATCCTTATTTGAAATAGCAATCTATACAAAAGAAAAGCTCTCCCACAAGGTAGCAAATTCGACACACAAGCAAAGGCTCAGTCAGCCAGGAATTTTAAATAACGGTGTACAAATATCTTAGCTCCCCAAAGACCCCGCATCACCCCTCCCCAGGCCAGAGCAAACAGAGAACCTTCCCAGCATGCCCTGAATTTCAGCAGAGCTAGGCTACCTCAGACCAGGCTGGGAAGGGAGTTCTACAGTTCAGGACCCTCATGGAGAATGCCCAGCCAGAAAGTCCTACTGGCTGTCATGTTCATGGCACACTAATGGAAAAGACATCAAATGCTCTTGCTGCAAGGCTGCAACTGACTACTTTATTTCTTAGACTTCAGAGCATTCACATGTCCAGATACCAACTTAACGTAGAAGGGATGTTCAGGGAAAAAGTGGATTACCTCTCGAGAACCCTCAAAGACCATCACATTGGCATTGTGGCCCTTGAAGAGACACAAGCGAAAGAAGATAAAGCTGCCAGACATAAAATTTATGGCTATACTAAAATTGCTGCTGTCAACCATCCAAAACGGGCTAGCAGTGTACATGAGAAATGGATTAGAGGATGTGGAAGTTTTGGAAGAATCATCGACCAGTGGAAGAGAGATCAACATGGTTAGAATTACAGACATCATTATAGTAATCATATACAAGCCACCTAAAATCATGTGGCCTGATCCCATCTTACCTTCCCTTCCTCATCTGGCCATCTACATAGGTGACTTTAACAGCCATCACGAAGACTGGGGATACTGCTCAAATGACATAGCTGGGGAGCAGATCATAGAATGGCCTCCATCTGTTCTACGATCCAAAGCAATCTGGATCTTTTCAGTCTGCGAGGTGGACAACGGATCACAACCCAGACCTGTGTTTTGTGACCTGTAATAGTGCAGGTGTCCCACTGGCCACCACAAGAACCATCCTGAGTCACTTCCCGCATAGCCAACATCACCCACTCATCCTCCAGATTGGCCTGGAAGTGCCTCTTCTGCAGTCTGTGCCAAAGCCTTGTTGGAATTTCTGCAAGGCTGACTGGCTTGCCTACACCTTGGATCCCATGGCTTGAACCAATACCTAGAAACTTCAGTCGTTTTACAAACATCCTGAAATCGACCCCTAAGAAGTACATCCCACATGGTCAGTGCAAAGCTTTCACCCCCTGCTCGACAAAAGAATCTGAGTCTTTCCTGAGGGAATATGAAAAGAGCGGCAACCCAGAAAAAGCCACTGTGCTACTTGGGACCTCTGGTGAGTGTAACTTTGTAAATATTAGACAAGGTTTAAAAGCAAGCATGTTTAATGATTAATTTACCCTGGCATTCGCGGCCAGTACAGCTACTGGAAAAGTCTGTTAACGTGTCTGGGGATGGAGCGGAAATCCTCCAGGGACATCTCCATAAAGCTCTCCTGGATGTACTCCCAAAGCCTTTGCAAAAGGTTTCTGGGCAGGGCAGCCTTATTCCGTCCTCCATGGTAGGACACTTTACCACGCCAGGCCAGTAGCACGTAGTCTGGAATCACTGCATTCAAACAACATCCGTTCCTTATCTCGCTGTGTTATCCTCAGGAGAGTGATATCATTCATGGTCACCTAGTTGAAATAGGGTGATTTTATTAAGGGGACATTCAGAGGTGCCCGTTCCCACTCGTCTGTTTGCGTGTGGCTGAAGAGAAATGTTCCCCACTGTTAGCCACGTGGTGGGGGGAGGGGTGAAGCAATCACCCCAGATAATTGGGTGTGGGTGCGTGTGTGGGGGTGGAGGGGGGGTTAGTTGGGTTTGTGCTGCACGCTAACCCACAAACCTCAGCCCCTCCTTTTAAATGGGCAACCCAATGGCTGCTTGGTATGGGAAATGAGGGCGCTGCTGTTTGAAACCATTCCCACATGTTATGAAGGTTAAAGAAGCCAAAAGACTGTGGCTTACCATGGCTGCCTGCAAGCCGAATTCTGTTGCCCGGCCCCGCGTGAGTGATCTCTCACACCAAACCGACAGACCCTCCTTCAATAAGAGGCAAAATGCGACCTTGTAACGAAAGCACATGTGCTATGTAATGTTAACAGCAAGGTTTACCGTGAAAGAGTGTACCCACTGTTCTATAAAATGTGTCTTTTTAACTACCACTCTCCCTTTTTTCCCTCCACAGCTGCATATGTTTCTCCTTCCCAGAGACTAGCAAAGATTAGAAGGCGAAAAAAACGCACTTGGGATGAAATGTTCTCTGAGCTCATGCTATCCTCCCACACTGACAGAGCACAGCAGAATGTGTGGAGGCAGACAATGTCAGAGTGCAAGAAAGCACAATATGAATGCGAGGAGAGGTGGCAGGCTGAAGAGAGTAAGTGGCGGGCTGAAGATGATAGGTGGCATCAGCTTGCTGACAGAAGGCAGGAGTCAATGCTCAGGCTGCTGGAACATCAAACTCATATGCTCCAGCGTATGGTTGAGCTGCAGGAAAGGCAGCAGGAGCACAGACCGCCGCTACAGCCCCTGTGTAACCAACCGTCCTCCTCCTAAAGTTCCATAGCCTCCTCACCCAGATGCCCAAGAATGCGGTGGGGGGCCTCCGGCCCAGCCACTCCATCCCAGAGGACTGCCCAAGCAACAGAAGGCTGGCCTTCAATAAGTTTTAAAGTGCAATGTGGCCTTGTCCTTCCCTCCTTCCCCACCCCTCCTGAGCTACCTTGGCAGTTATTCCCCTATTTGTGTGATGAATTAATAAAGAATGCATGAATGTGAAGCAACAATGACTTTATTGCCTCCGCAAGCGGTGATCGAAGGGGGGAGGGGAGAGTGGCTAGCTTACAGGGAAGTAGAGTGAACCAAGGGGGGGAGTTCATCAAGGAGAAACAGACAAAACTTTCACACCATAGCCTGGCCAGTTATGAAACTGGTTTTCAAAGCTTCTCTGATGTGCACCGCGCCCTGCTGTGCTCTTCTAACCGCCCTGGTGTCTGGATGCATGTAATCAGCGGCCAGGCAATTTGCCTCAACCTCCCACCCCACCATAAACGTCTCCCCCTCACAGATATTGTGGAGTGCATAGCAAGCAATAATAACAATGGGAATATTGGAGTATTGGTTTCGCTGAGGTCTATACGAGTCAGTAAACTGCACCAGCATGCTTTTAAATGTCCAAATGCACATTCTACCACCATTCTGCTCTTGCTCAGCCTATAGTTGAACAGCTCCTGACTACTGTCCAGGCTGCCTGTGTACGGCTTCATGAGTCATGGCATTAAGGGGTTGGCTGGGTCCCCAAGGATAACTATAGGCATTTCAGCATCCCCAACGGTTATTTTCTGGTCTGGGAAGAAAATCCCTTCCTGCAGCTTTTGAAAGAAGACCAGAGTTCCTGAAGATGCGAGTGTCATGTACCTTTCCCGGCCATCCCACATTGATGTTGGTGAAATGTCTCTTGTTATCCACCAGGGCTTGCAGTGCCATTGAAAAGTACCCCTTTCGGTTTATGTACTCACTGGCTTGGTGCTCCGGTGCCAAGATAGGGATATGGGTTCCGTCTATTGCTCCCACCACAGTTAGGGAATCCCATTGCAGCAAAGCCATCCACTATGACCTGCACATTTCCCAGAGTCACTACCCTTGATATCAGCAGCTCTTTGATTGTGTTGGCTACTTGGATCACAGAAGCCCCCACAGTAGATTTGCCCACTCCAAATTGATGCCCGACTGACCAGTAGCTGTCTGGCATTGCAAGCTTCCACAGGGGTATCACCACTCGCTTCTCAACTGTGAGAGCTGCTCTCATCTTGGTATTCTGGTGCTTCAGGGCAGGGGAAAGCAAGTCACAAAGTTCCATGAAAGTGCCCTTACGCATGCGAAAGTTTCGCAGCCACTGGGAATCGTCCCAGACCTGCAACACTATGCGGTCCCACCAGTCTGTGCTTGTTTCCCGGGCCCAGAATCAGCGTTCCACGGCATGAACCTACCTCATTAACACCAGGATGTGCATATTGCCGGGGCCCATACTTCGTGAGAAGTCTATGTCCATGTCTATGTCCTCATCACTCTTGTCACCGCGCTGCTGTCGCCTCCTCTCCTGGTTGTGCGTTGGCAGGTTTTGGTTCTGTATATACTCCAGGATAATGCGCATGGTGTTTACAGTGCTCATAATTGCCGTGGTGATCTGAGTGGGCTCCACGATCCCAGTACAATGGCGTCTGCACTGAAAAAAGGCGCAAGACAATTGTCTGCCGTTGCTCTGATGGAGGGAGGGGCGACTGACAACATGGCTTTCAGGGAATTAAAATCAACAAAAGGGGTGGCTTTGCATCAAGGAGAAACACAAACAACTGTCACATAGAATGGCCCCCTCAAGGATTGAACTCAAAACTCTGGGTTTAGCGGGCCGTTGATTTCACGGAGGGAGTGGGGAGCAAGTGAATACAAAACAAATTGGGTCAATTTCTTGTTTTGATCCACTCCATCTATCTTTTACATCTTAGGCTGGCAGCAGACGGTGCATTACAATTGCTAGCCATCATCATCTCCTGGCTGCTCGCCAGAAGATGGGAATGACCTGGCTAAGTCACTCCCATATCTGTCCAGGCGCCCCTGACCAACCTCACCAAGGTCGGCTAAAAGAGCACCCAGGAATACGACAACAATAGCTACCCACAGTGCAATGCTACGGAAGTCGACGCTAGCCTCTGTAGTGTGGACGCAGTCTGACGAGTTAACGCACTTAGAGCATTTTGTGTGGGGACACACAGAATCGACTGTATAAAAACGATTTCTAAAAAAATGACTTCTATAAATTCTACCTAATTTAGTAGTGAAGACATACCCTAAGAACTCTTAACTTGGGCACCTCTCAGGGCTCTGTCCTGGCCCCAATACTTTCTTTAATTTATACATCGCAGATATACCAGCAACGGAGTCAAAGAAATTCATGTATCCGGATGATATTCCCCTAGCTGTTCAGCATACAAGCCTCCATACCATCAGCTGCACCCTAACCCGAGATGAGATTGATGGTTGATTATTTCGAATGCTGGAAACTTACGCCTAATCCAAAAAAACCCAACATGGTAACTGCTTTCCACCTGAACAATAAAATGGCTAATACCAAACTTGATGTGCATTTCTGCAGTGAGAGTGTCAGCCACTAAGCTAATCCAAAGTATCTTGGCATTACACTGGACCGGTGTTTAACCTTTTGAGAACACCTCGAGAAAATCTGCAATAAGGTCAGGTCTCATGTCGCGCTTATCAGATAATTGGCTGGATCATCATGGGGCTGCAGTTCACGGACCTTACAAACCACAACAATTGCCTTGGTATAGTCTGCAGCTGAAATATTGTACACCAGTGTGGTCTCATAACAGTCACACTAAACTTCTTGACACTCAACGCAATAATGCTATGAGCATAGTATCGGGGACGCTCAAATCTACTCCAGTTGACTAGCTCCTAGTCCTATTGCACATCCAGCCTCCACAGATTAAAAGAGCTGCTTAGACATCTTGCTTTCTTAATCATGTCAATGCAAATACAAGGATCCCACTGCACTATGACCTGCAGAACCTGCCAAAGGTGAAATTAAAATCTCGCAACTCTCTATGGAACCGTATCAAGATCCTTAACCCAACTTTGATGCTGAGGCTCAATGGAGAGCCACATAGAGCACTTCGACCGCTCAAAACAAACAGCTTGTCGTTGATCCTGTTGAGAAACCACTGGGTTTTGATTTATGTTGGAAAGACTGGTGCACATTGAATCACATCAGGACATCTCATGGGAGATGTGGACAAACCCTTTTTAAATGGAAAATGAAGCAAACATCTGTATGCAGCTGTGGTCACAGGCACAAATGATAGAACACATCATATCTGAATGTTCCCTTCATTCTTTTGCCGGGAGCCTGAAGGACATTCACCAGCTCACTGCTGTGGCAATGTGCTGGCTATCAAACTTAGATATAAATTTGTAGTTGTTGCTACCTACCCAAGCCATACAAAAGAAGAAGAATGTGCCCAGATCACATGCTTCCCTACAGAGCCGCCAGCCTGCAAGCAGAATCCGGGAAACCTCAGATAATTTAAAGCGGTAGAATACAATTTCAGTATAGCGCACTTCTACAATGAGTTGGAGGTCAGTATCATTTTTCCATTTTACAGCTGGGGAAACCAAGGCAGAGGGGAAATGCCTTGCCTAAGGTCAGCCAGCAGCAGAGCCAGGAATAGAATGGCGGTATCCTGGTCCAATGCTCTATTCACTAGGCCACACTGCCTCTCCCTGACTTCAGCACGATAAGAGTAATATCTGGAAAGTATATCTTTTTATCTGTCTCTTTAATGCAAATAAGCAGCTGAAAATGAAGAGGAGGAGGAACCAACACTACACATGAGCAAACAGTTCTCCGCAGACCACCACCAATTGCTCTGCAGACCACAATTGGAGTACTCTTAAGGACAACAGGTATTTTTGCTGTAGAAGATGTGTGGGATGCCCTACTTAATTAACACAGACTTCTTGGGCTCTTGCTGATCCTCTGAACCAAACAACAAATAGCTAAGAAGATGTATTTACCCCTATTATGTAGATAAGCCTGTTCACGAGATATTTCGCACAAAGGGGATTGCAGTTTAATACTTTCCATATGTTTACAAAAGAAAAAGGAATTGTACTTCAGAGACTTTTTCCTAATAAAAAACTAATAGAAAAATGGTCTTTAACAAACCTCAAAATGCATCAGATTATGCAAAAAAATATTATTATTGGTAAATGTCAGAAGGAAGCAGTTCACAAGTCCCCCTAAAACAATGTCATATCACCACCCCCGTCCAAGCACCATGCCAGCCAAAAAAGTGGAGAAGTTAGATGCAGTGAATACACATTTTTCAAGGAAGAAAAAAGTAATTTCAGTCACAAATTGGTGGAAAAGCCACATAAATGGCTGCAGTACATATCTGCCCATTACATTTGAGAAGCCAAATAGTGCTAGAGCCTAAGTGGTAATTGTGCTGGCTCGGTAGATAATGTAAGGAATAATGCCTCCTCAGCTGTATATAATGAAGGTGCAATTCCACAGAGGAATTCTAGGGACACCATAGACCATGAGTCACTATATCCTATAACTATAGACTTATTTTATGTGCATTGTGGGGCAGGAGGTGACACACATTGTTCTGAGAAAGGAGGACACAAGACAAATTGGGAAAATATTTTTTTAATCTAACCATTCTGTAATTTCGCTCCTTCTCCATGGGTTTCTAGTCTGTTGTTTTCCTGCTCCTTCCTGTAAGTTCGACATTCTTTTTTACTTTTTAAAAAAGGGGTTGTCACCTGTTTTAGGCATTAGTGGGGGGATGAAAAATTGATATCGTAATCTTTGGGGGTTTAATACTTCTGCCCTTTACCGTAGTATCTGAGTTGTTCTCAGACTATTTCAAAATCCCTTAAAATATTTTTAAAATATATTTCAGCATCCCTGCAGTGTTAGAAACCTCTACATAAGCACTGTGCATGCAAAACCAGGAAGTGAAACTGATCAATACTGTTCCCTTGTCTAAATGCAAAAAATAAATTCGCAGCCCAAGTACTGAACAGTAAATTAGATTTTATGCATCCATTCTGCATTAATAACCTAAGGGCTTATTACTAACATAGATAAGGAAATAAAAACACTCCGTCATAAGCCTTACACGCCAGCTGAGGTTTACTTAGAATTTCAAAGTCTGGTGGCTGGTGTTTAAATATTTAACACATTGAACCATCTAAAGAGTATGTCAAAAATACTGTAGGCTCTCTATCATATCAGTAAGCAAAGCTTGGGACGTGCTCTAAGACCAACTTAAGCAAAGGCTATGTCTGTGGCCATGCTTTATAACAAAGATATAGGAAGAAGAGAAGGTTTCAGGGGTAATTTTGGTATCTCTGTTTCTGGTATATCTGAAAGCTCTATGAGTACTTTTTTCTGTCCTTCTTTGGACTGTCTTTTGGTTCTTGGTTTGCACTGTGCCTAGCACAGCAGGGTCCTAGTCCATACCATGGTGGCGGTCTCCAGGCACTAGCAGCAGAAATAATATTCCTTGTACATCCTGACGTTTTGTTTGCTTTTCTGTTTGTTCCCATTCAGTTAGCTGATGTTTTCAGTGAGCTGTTCACAATAGCCCCTAGGTCTTCTTCCCAAGCGGTTACAGTTAATTTAAAACCCAGCAATGTGTAAGAGTTGGTTGCATTATTCCTTCCAATACACATTAACTTGCATTTGTCAACATTTAATTATAGCTGCCTTTGGGTTGCCTACTCACCTGGCGTGGTTAAAGCTATCCAACAGCTCTGTGCAAACTGAAACAATTGTATCATCGGCACATTTATCCAACTCACTGTTCCCTCCCCTTTTCCTATATTATTACCGAATTGATCAAATGCCAGTCTTAGCATAAGTCCTTGAATCACCCCACTATTAACCTTTTGCTAGGTTGAAAGTTGATCCTTCATTCTTACTCTTTGTTTTTCAGCTCTGATAAATTAATGGCATGGGTTAGCAAGTGCCTTAGTTTGGTCCAGTACCTCCTCTTTTGACTTTTTACAGGTAATAAAGATGAGGTACTGATATCTGATCCTTAAAAAGGTAATCATACTTATATTAACATAACATAAGAACGGCCATACTGGGTCAGACCAAAGGTCCATCTAGCCCAGTATCCTGTCTACCGACAGTGGACAATGCCAGGTGCCCCAGAGGGAATGAACAGAACAGGTAATCATTGAGTGATCTCTCTCCTGCCATCCTTCTCCACCCTCTGACAAACAGAGGCTAGGGACACCACTCCTTACCCATCCTGGCTAATAGCCATTAATGGACTTAACCTCCATTAATTTATCCAGTTCTCTTTTAAACGCTGTTATAGTCCTAGCCTTCACAACTTCCAAAGAGAGTTATGAGCCACTCTCTCTGCCTGAGTGGGTGAAGCCAGGCCAAGCTTACTCCACCCCCCCAGAAGGGGAAGGGTGGAACAGGAAGTACAAAAGGCGGGACCCTTAGCCTAGTCAGGGCTGCACCAGGGAGGGAGACAGACACAGACTGCTGGTTGTTCCCTGCAGACCCTGCCCTGGACCAGGGGAAACCTGACCTTGAGGAAGGATTCAGGCTACCAGGACTGCCGGCCGCAGAGCACCTCGAGGAACTGGAGGAGCCAGGCAGCAACCCGAGCCATTGTGAGCCTGACACTGAGGGTGAGCTGGAGCTACCTGGGCTACCGGCGGCTGAATATCCCTACAAGTTGGAGGACCCAGAGGGACCCACTTGAGAGACCAGGTAGGAAGTAGCCCAGGGGCAGAACTGGACAGTGAGGTGAGTCAGTATTTGGTCAGCATGTTGCAGACGGATCCCCACTGACCCAGTGGCGGGACCCTCTCCTCCCACCTCTGTCAGGGCCCTGGGCTGGAACTCAGTGGAGTCATGGGGGGGCCTGCGTTCCCCTACCCCAGCCACCCTGCCTCAGGTGGAAGAACCCCGATAAAACCACTGACTCGTGCCGACTCTCCTCCTGCCTGACGGGCGTGCCACTGACTCTTGTCGGTGCTCCCCCTGCCTGAGGGACGCGCCACTGACTCTTGCCAGCTCTCCTCTTGCCTGACGCACGTGCCACTGACTCGTGCTGGCACTCCCCCTGCCTGAGGGGTGTGCCACTGACTCGTGCCGGCACACCTCCCTCCTCTAACTCCCCATCGACAGAAAGGTGTGACCAAGGCCTTTCGGCGAGGCAGTAGCTCTCCACCACCCCCCAGCGGCTGGGCAGACCAACTGCGAACCTGCTACAGGTAGCCTCCATGCTGAGTGCAAGGATTCTAATGTTCTTCCCTTTGACAGGAGGGTCTTTAGCTCAGATCTTCAAAGGTAATTAGGCACGCAACTCCTACTCAAGTCACTCCCTTTGAGGATCTGGGTCTTTTTTACTAGCTTCAACATTTCTTTTTGACCACTCCCTGCCCCCCAAAAGTTTAAATCCCCCATTGTAGCATTTCAAACAGTTCCACCCTTGGATACATTGAACGTAATTATATTTAGGTTTGGAAGGATTAGATTTTTACCGGTAAACATCAATTTCACTGTACACATGCAAACCAATGAAAAATATGTCCATCAATAATAACTGAAGTTTACAGATAGGCAAAGTAAGAAAAATGCTGCTTGAGCACTTATTAGCGACTGTCATGCAATAATGGTTATCTGACCCACCTCCCTGTAATTTCCCATAGCTGTGAAAGTTTAAGATCGATAAAAATAAACAAAATGCTTAAAAAGAAACATTGATATTATCCATCAAAATTATAAAAATAAAAATCTCCCAAGCTTGACTATATTGTGTAATGAATTCACCATGGTCATTCCTTGAACAACCCGTATATTACTTAGGACTATGTCAAGAAGATAGCCTTTCTCACGTGCTCTGGAATGAGATGGTCCAGGAAGTGATCGTTTCGGATATGGAGAAACGGGCTGATGTCTCTGTGTTGGCTGTCTCCCAGGTCCCCTGCATCATATACTGCTACTGTACAAGCAGAACACATAGCCACAACTGGCAACACAACAGGTAGTGCTGGACACCAAGCAACCATATACATCTGATCCTCAGTGAAGCACCAAAGGAGTCTGTACTATTCCTTTAAAATGCTGCAGCACAGCTGTTGTTTTACCATTCTGAAGGGCTGCAGGTTCTCCATCTTCCACTATTCTGAGGAGCTGTGAATCTACTGGTGGTGGCCAATTAGTGTTCTCGGCAATGATCTGGTACTTTGAATGGAGAGAATAATACCACCTCCTCTCTCCTACATAGCACTTTCCATCAGTGGATCTTATAGCACTTTACATAGGCAGCCAGTACCATCACCCCCATTTTACACATGGGGAAACTGAGGCATGGGAAAGCAGCATGATTTAACCAAAGTCACCCAGCAAGGCAATAGTAGAACCAGGAATGGATCTCAAGTCTCCTGAATAGAGCTGGTTGAAAACTTATTGGCAAAGTAGTTTTCCTGTGGAAAACATTGTTTTAAGTAAACTGTTTTTTTTTGTTAATTATATTGATTTCTACAAATATTCCCTGGGGCGGGGGGGAAACCTGGAAATCAGTTTTGGAACTAAAAGGCTTGATTGCAAAATGACTGTTTTGGCATTTGTTTTCCCTTTTTTGAATAAAGATATTAAAACCAAAGTGAAACATTTTGATTGATCTGAAATGAAATTTTGTTTTTCCATTTTTTTTAAATTTTGGTTCCCCCCCCCCGCCCGCACAATATGCAGCATTTCCCACCCCCTCCATCTCAAAAAGTTTGTGAGATGGAAAAATCTGTTTTCCTACCAGCTCCATTCCTGAGTCCCAATCTAGTGCACTACCCACTATTCACTGCCTCCCTCAAATAAGTGAGTTAGGGAACACACTTAAGAATGGGATTATTGCAAAGAAAATGAGGCATCCATATTTTTATCCCTTAAGAAAATGCACCACTCCATTTGCATGGAAATTACAGACCCAGTACCATTATCCGTACTATCAAATGTATCTGTCTAATGAGAACTGGTGATCCATTGCATGCTGTGCTTCTCTGACCTTGCCTTTTCTAATTAAAAAAACACAGATAAAAATTATAGTCTGAATTTCATATTTCTTTCACAATTTACCATCTGAGGAGAAGAAAGAAAGAAACTAGAGGAATTTGAAGATGCAATGGGTTCAAACTACAGCATAGCAGGTTTAGATTGAATCTCAGGAAAAACTTCCTAACTGTAAGAACAGTAGAGCAATGGAACAGACACCTAGGGAGGTTGTGGAAGCTCCTTCACTGAAAGTTTTCAAAAGGAGTCTGGATAGCCACCTGTCTTCGATGGTTTAGACCCAACAAATCCTGCATCTTGGCAGGGGATTAGACTAGGTGACCCTTGCAGTCTCTTCTAGTCCTATGGTTCTGTGACCTACCTGTGATAGACATTAGCCATGTCTCTTAATGCCCTTGTAGAGGGTCAGATACCAGAGTGATGGGTGCAGTAGCAGAACATGAGAAGACTAAAGTAGAACATGTCCCAGTGGCCATCCTTCATATTCCACCACTCCTCCTTTCTATAAAAAAAGTGAAGTACATGGAGTGCTTATACCTAGATTATATCCCCCTACTTAATGTAAGGAGAAAAACCCAAATCCAATACTTCATATAATCCACTGGGGGGGGGAGGGAATCAACATCATGATTCAGCAATGTCATGGTTACTAATAGCAATATTTAATTTCTCACTGTAAGATTTATTCCGACTAATGTGGTGCTAAATGCCTTCCTTTGCAAACTCGAGGTTTTGAGGTGTTCAAGCTCTCTTGTAGGAATACCACATTTTAAAGAGAATATTTTTAAGCATTAGCAGTGGGCAAGATTAGTGCCCATGAAAGCGAAGGGCTCATAGCAGTGAACTGAACTTGGAAAGTCCCCTTGCAGCTCTGCCAATTCACATTCAACATGTGCTACTTCACCTCTACAATCCGCACTAGGAGCTCTCACGTTTCTGTGGATGAACCTCACTTCTGACCAACCACCAGTCCCTACTAATAAAGTCTGAGTCTCAAATTGCCAGTTGTGCTGTGGTTTTGTTATTAATCAGAGAGTCACTCAGCTGTGTTGACCAGTACATGCTGGGCTAATTTATCTATCAATCACACCACATCTATTAATATGCATAAAGAACACAATATCAGTATAACATTATATATATATATATATATATATATATATATATATATATATATATATATATATTTCTAGCAGTAACATGGCCTGAATTGGCCTGTCTTTCTATAATCCTGTTCACTTATGCCAAGTATCCCATAATGCTTTGGGAAGCTGACATCAGCTTTGGCATTAGCAAATAGAAAACCCGTCAAAAGCAAAATACATTAAATGTTCTTCCCTGGCACAAGCAGGGGAGGCACCGTCATGGATCAGTACCTGGGATGCTGATGTCCAAAACACATCTAGGGAGGGTACAGACCAACATGTTGAGGAACTAGTGCAAGCTGATGGGCTGGATTTTAGTGATGTGTGCAGAGTTTTGTAATTTGTGAAATCATCCAATGAAGACTCCTCACTGAAATGCGTGACTCTGGAAACAGCTTCTGTGTAAAGTGAGTTTAACAAAGCTGCATTAGACGGAGTCCCAGAAAGCTCCCCATCCTACATTATTATTAGCTTAGCAATAAACTTGACTGATATTGGTTATTTGGTCTCTTGAGTAGATTTCATAATGAACCAAAGTGTGGTCAAGCAATTAACTGTACAGTTCACCAATAACTATTAAACCCGTTACACTTGTGGCTTCGGTCACAATTTAAATGCAGGTTAGTAGCTAATGGTTAGGGCACAAGCCTTGGAAGACCTGATGTGATTCCGTGATTCACCTCATATGTCCTGTGTGACCTTGGGAAGTCAGTCAGCCTGTGCCTCGGTTTCCCCTCTATTAAGTGCAGAATAATAGCCTTGCCCTGTCCCTGAGGGGTGTTTTGAGGATAAATACATTAGAGGTTGTAGCACCTGGGCACCTTACAGTGACAGGGGCTATGTAAGTATCACAGATAGGTCATAAGTCAACAAGAACTACAGCCCTGAAGAAGAGCTCTCTTGAACTCAAAAGCTTGTCTCTTTCACCAAGATAAGTCAGTCAAATGAGATTTATTACCTCACCCACCTTGTCTCTCACAAGAGATACGGTTAGATTTAAAAAAAACCAAAAAACCTAACCCCAATTCTATATTGACAGCACAGTGTACACTTAAATGAACAGTCAGAGGGTCACCATCTTGGAGCACCCCATCCTCACTGGGGGCAGCACTGCAGACACTCCATCTGCAGTTTCCCCTTCTCAGGGCTCCTCAGGAATACTTCCCCCAATCCTCCCTTAGCCTAACACCACCTCCAGCACAGGATAACTCATTAACAGACACCTCAGCTCACCAGATCAAGCCCAATAACACAACTCAGGAGGTTCTGGCTCTGCCACTGTCTGTGATTGCAGGCTGGTCAGCAGTCTCTATCTTCCTTTAGGCTGAGGGCTCTTAGGTTCACCTGCACAGTCCACTCCTAGAGTTCAAAGGACCTAAACAACATCCATGCCTGGCCTTGTTTGAAGTACCATAGCCCCAGTTCCCTGCCCCTTGTGAAGAACAACAGCACTCCCCTGCAATCTTTTCACTGCTCCAGGGACTACTATAGAGACTGACCCTTCCCATCGCTTCTCTCCACCAATGACCCTCGCCCTCCAGGCACAGCCAGGTGGGTTAACTGGCCGCATTAACGCTTTCACCACCCGAGTGGGGTAAACACAAACCAGCACAAACCTTAAACGGTAACGCATTTATGGAGCCCAGTTGTACCCGATGGGGAACACTTACTCCCATGACCAAGTTCATGGACTTCAGTGGGCTTACACCCACCATGAATGCTCCCCAGCGTGACTGCAAAGGAAACACTCTTTCCTGATCCAGCAAAGCCCTTGCTTAACTGGAAAGTGGTGAGCAGTCCCATTTACTTCAGTGCTGAAAGATCTGCAGGTTTCCTGGCAGGGGTCCCAGGAGAAGACTAACTTGCTTACTGGTCGTCTCACGGATAAATTCAGGAGATTAATTTAGAGATAAATTTGTAACTGCCAAGATTTCTGACTAGGCAAGCCCTGCTTTTCCTGCTGCCTCTGGACATTGATTGCTCTAAGGCTCACCATTAGGAAGAAAGCTGAACCCTGCTTCAAATTCCTGCTACTCGACAGGCCCCTGAGACAGAACTGGCTGTCACCCTCATTAGGAGGGGCCAGCTGTTATCAGCATTGAAAGAACCTGACCTGACAAAATCACTACTATATTTCTAGGGTAGAAGGCACACACGTGTTTCAATACTAACCAGATTATTAGGGAGCTAATGGCTGTCTCTGATGGGATGGTTGGAATTAACTGATAGTGATTTAATTGGTGCTGCAAATTGCTAATTAAGCTTGTGAAGAGGACCAAAGGAAAAAAAATCCATTTAATTAAAGAGATGGGGTGATAGATGGAGCGTATTCAAGTCATTCGCATACAGGGATTTTTCTTTTTATTCTTGATTGTTTATTTTAAACAGAGATAACAAAGATAAAGATAAGAAGAATATCTAAGCAGGAGTACAGAACCAATATCAGATTTTAAAACAAGGTAAGAGTGACTAAACTTCTTCATTATTAAGAGGAATGAAACAAAGACAATTGTGGACATTTTTAGAAACCTACTGCACTGCTTTTACTCTAATGGTTTTATGGTGGCACATGAGGGCTCAGATATACAGCCCTCACCACAGACAAACTGCAACCCTTTCTACTAATCACTAAATCCATGGTTTTATTCCTGTGAATGCTTTGACCAAATCTGAAGTCCATACTCCATGTGCACCACATTGTTAAAACTCCCGTTAGGCAAAATCCTGACTCCTTACAGCTCTCATGCACACCAATGGGAGTTTCTGATGCTCCACAACTGTTCAGCATGAGGGCCTAGAATACATCAAATAAGAGGGAGAGCTCATCAGTCCTGACAGCTGTTGTCTTGTGTCTCAGTGGGTATGTCTGCACTTCAATAAAAAACCCAGTGGCACCAAGTCTCAGAGTCTGAGTCAGTTGGCTCAGGCTGTAGGACTAAAAATTGAAGTGTGGACATTTTGGCCCAGGCTGGAACCAAGGTTTGGGGACCATCTGCCCTTGCAGGGTCTCAGACCTCAGGATCCAGCCTGAGAATCTACACTGCAGTTTTATAGCCTCACGAGCCTGAGTCGGCTGATCTGGGCCAGGTGTGGGTCTTTTATCACTGTGTAGACATACCCAGCTTTACTGGGTGATGCAATATCATCTTGTAGTGAGGGGGCGCAGAGGACAAGGACAAAAGATGTGTCACCAACAGAGTTCTTGTCTCCGAATCGGCCCACATAGAGCAAAGCAAAGGTAGGTGGGTAGAGCTGTGCAGAGCAAATCCATGGAGCTGCCAGCTCCCTTCCTATAAATCATAGAATCATAGAATATCAGGGTTGGAAGAGACCTCAGGAGGTCATCTAGTCTAATCCCCTGCTCAAAGCAGGACCAATTCCCAACTAAATCATCCCAGCCAGGGCTTTGTCAAGCCTGACCTTAAAAACCTCTAAGGAAGGAGATTCCACCACCTCCCTAGGTAACCCATTCCAGGGCTTCACCACCCTACTAGTGAAAAAGTTTTTCCTAATGTCCAACCTAAACCTCCCCCTCTGCAACTTGAGACCATTACTCCTTGTTCTGTCATCTTCTACCACTGAGAACAGTCTAGATCCATCCTCTTTGGAACCCCCTTTCAGGTAGTTGAAAGCAGCTATCAAATCCCCCCTCATTCTTCTCTTCCGCAAACTAAACAATCCCAGTTCCCTCAGCCTCTCCTCATAAGTCATGTGCTCCAGCCCCCTAATCATTTTGTTGCCCTCCACTGAACTCTTTCCAATTTTTCCACATCCTTCTTGCAGTGTGGGGCCCAAAACTGGACACAGTACTCCAGATGAGGCCTCACCAATGTCGAATAGAGGGAAATGATCACGTCCCTTGATCTGCTGGCAATGCCCCTACTTATACAGCCCAAAATGCCGTTAGCCTTCTTGGCAACAAGGGCACACTGTTGACTCATATCCAGTTTCTCGTCCACAGTAACCCCTAGGTCCTTTTCTGCAGAACTGCTGCCTAGCCATTCGGTCCCTAGTCTATAGCAGTGCATGTGATTCTTCCGTCCTAAGTGCAGGACTCTGCACTTGTCCTTGTTGAACCTCATCAGGTTTCTTTTGGCCCAATCCTCTAATTTGTCTAGGTCCCTCTGTATCCTATCCCTACCCTCCAACGTATCTACCACTCCTCTCAGTTTAGTGTCTTCTGCAAACTTGTTGAGAGTGTAATCCACGCCAGCCTCCAGATCGGTTGGTGAAGCACTGGAATGGGTTACCTAGGAAGTTGGTGGAATCTCCATCCTTACAGATTTTTAAGGCCCAGCTTGACAAAGCCTTGACTGGGATGATTTAGTTGGGGATTGGTCCTGCTTTGAGCAGGGGGTTGGACTAGATGACCTCCTGAAGTCCCTTTCAACCCTGATATTCTATGATTCTATGAAGATGGCAAGCTGCAGGGGATTGGTTAACAAAACTTAGCTGCACTGTCAGCCCCTGCAGGGAGGTAGTGACCGGGCCCATGGAGACTGGGATTTGTTTTCCCCCTTCTTTGTCACTTTGTTTTGATGTGAAATTGATACAAATGCAAATAGAGCTGAACCAGTCATACGCTCTAGAGGGAGGAAGGACGCTTTGTTAGAGTTTTTTGCCTTCAAGTGAAACCGCATGGTGAGCGTGCTGTGAAGCCTTTCCAACAATTCCAGCATTCACAGTTAATGAGCTGTGGAGCTAGTTCAAAAGGAGAACTTTTTGTTTTGAAGGAACCAAGAGAAAGAGGTGCATGGTTATGCCTGCCTGGATCCAGAGGCAGGATCAGAGCCCTGGTGAGCATGTACATTGCTAGACACTGGCTAGTTGTTTGCACTGTAGCACCTCAGAGCCTGAGACATGGACCAGGAACCTACTGGGCTAAGCAGCATACAAATACAGAACATGAAGATGGTCCCTGCCCTAAAGGGCCTATAATCAAAGATTCTGCCCTATTTTGTGCACTGGGGAAGGGGGAAGAGTGCAGGAGCTTCTTCTATGCCCAGGCAACTGTTGCAGTTCCAAAGGATGTGGAACTAGACCTCCCTGAGGCATGGACATTCATGGCCTCAAAGAGCCATGGTTGGTCATCTTGTGGGTTAGGACCAGCATCCCAGTCCTGAACGACCAATAAAATGTAACAGCAGCCTGATGGCCATTCAGGACTTGGATGCTATGCCCAGCTCCATCCACACACACAAGATGGCACAGGCACCCTCCTGTTGGCCACTACTATGCTTGAGCAAACCTCTGTAGTTGCCAGTAAAATTAATTTGTACTGGACATTTCTAAATTGAAGAGGAGAATGAACACTATTACAGTAAATATAATCGTACCTCAGAGGTCCCCAAGTGTGAGACACACATCCCTGGGGGGAGTGGAGGAATGTCCAGGGGAGTGCAGCAGGGCCCAGGACAGCGCCCAAGGGGACAGGGAGGGAGCTTCGCCCATCCCTTCTCCACCCTCAGTTCTGCTCCGGTCCCGCTCCCAGCCACATCCCCGGCTCCACGCGTGGCCCTGGCCCCAGCCTCAACTCAGCTCCACTCCCACTCCTGCCCCCAGCCTCAGTGCCTGGCCATGGCCCCACTTCTGGCCCAAGATCCAGCCCCAGTTGCAGCCCCAGACTCAGCCTCCTTATCCCTGTCTGCACCCCCTCCTCCCCAGAGCCGCAGCCCTGCTGCTGGCCCCAGCTGAATGATGATGTCTAGTTGGCAGCCAGTTTCAAGCAGAGTGCCCCAGGGGTCGGTCCTGGGGCCGGTTTTGTTCAATATCTTCATTAATGATCTGGATGATGGGATGAATTGCACCCTCAGCAAGTTTGCAGATGACACTAAGCTGGGAGGAGTGGTAGATACGCTGGAGGGTAGGGATAGGATCCAGAGTGACCTAGACAAATTGGAGGATCGGGCCAAAAGAAATCTGATGAGGTTCAACAAGGACAAGTGCAGAGGCAGTTCTTGGTTTCCTATCCAGAGGCTCAGGGCGCTGGCCCTCATAAATGACTTGGACAGATGATATTTGTTAAATTATTGTGAACACTGAAATGACTTACAAACCTGAAAGCGGTCACACTCTTGCCACACAATCATTCAAGAACCAGTCTGAATTAATGTTAAAAATTTGAAGTCAAAGATGAGGAGCTCTGTTATCAGCTTAGCCTTCAACCCACACTATTGTCACATTCACTTCACATTCACACTTGAATTTGTTTTAAGGTGCCTTGAGCAGGAGCCTTGGAAATGACAGTTGTGGGATAAAAAGCCCAGTAGGAGGTGACTCTGTCAAGGGAAAGAACCAGTGGACAATTGCTCTCCTGAGAGCTGTGTGCGTGGGAGGTGATCTTCCCTTTCTCATGCAGCAGGGAGAAGAGGGTGGTTGGAGATGCTCCATGAGTCAATTGATCCCCTTGGATATGTGTGCAGAGGGGCATGCACCTGTAGACCCCACCCTACAACTGTGCTTGGAATCTCACAAAACATTAATGCAGCCAGGGAACATTAGGAAATTCAGCCCTTGCAAATTATAGCAGCTCAGCTGAATCATTGCAAATTGCAACAGTGCAATTCCCTAAGGTAGAAAAGGTCTCTGTGTCTCCACACTCCTTCAAAACACTTACCAGGCAGCACCAGCATCCCACTAGCAGTTTCCAATGGAAGATCGGCCCAAAGGACTGCAGAGCAAAGGTGCACACGGTTGATTCAGCTCTGAAGGAGTCAATGCTCCAGCTTTTGCCTGTGTCAATCTCCAATTGCAGTTAGGTCTGCGGGAGGCCAGGGATTTCTTGGATAAGAGTTGATTGCAGCACACTGTATGGATTAGCTTTCTTTTTGAACTTTTAACAACTTTGTAAGGTCTTTTACAGAGAGAGGTAAGCAAAAGACACAAACTAAAAGGGAATTTTAGAAAATGTCAATTCTTTTTTATTTTAAAACATTGAAAGGAAATTAGTAATCCTCCCTAACACTGACAGATAAACCCCTGGCCACACTTGTAAGGGAGAGTCAATAACTCAGGGAGGTTGGAAACTCTACAAACCCTATAGGACGTGCTCCGATTCTCCTTAGATGTGTGCCTTTGTCGAAGGAGCCCGGTCAGATGCTATCATGCCTTGGAAGTGCAGGCTGTGGAAAAACAGGGGCTGAGTTTTCTATAGAAGGAGTTTAGTTCTGAGCAGGGGTGTGATCATTTAAATATTAATACACCCCTTCAATGTGTTAAGAGGGAGAAACCAACACTGATGATTAGAGCAAACAATGCAGGCAAGTGGCGAGTTAAGTTCCCCTCACAGGCTTTGCCTGCACAAGGAATTGTGGTTGAGTCTAGGTCAGGCTGAGCTAGCACAAGCCCCTAGGTTAGGACTCAACCAGTCAGACTGAGCTGTGAGGTGTTACTCTGAATCTATGCGAGGAGAAAGCTAAGCCCAACCATTTTCCCTAGTCACAACATCATCAGAGCGGGGTAGATTTGGCTGAGGCTAATGGCTCAGAGGTCTGTATTGCCCCAGTAAAAGCTCAGGGAAGGAGTGGGGATGCAAAGGGGCACATTTCCTTCCCTACCTCCCTTCATTTTGATTTGGGACCAAGTCATTTCAACTCTTTATCCAGCCAGCCAGCCAGCCAGCTACTCTGCTGTTGAGTAGGGGCAGAACCACTTTCTGTCCCCCCACACCCTGCTATTCCTCTGCTAGGTCTCTCCTGGGTAGAACTGCTCCTCACCCCCAAACTAGGGGGATGCGCAGAACAGACAGTGGATTAAATTCAGCTTTCAACTTACCAGGCAGCATTCACCTCCCCATGGAAGCGCAGGTCTCAACTCCAGGCAGAAAGCACCTTGCTATCTTCCCTTTTGACTTACGTTCTGATGTGTGGTTGGGTTAACTGGCCAACCAACCATGACTTCCCACGTGAGATTTACTAATGGAGCCATTTATCTTTGGGAAGCATGTTGTTTGCCTTGCTCAGAGGCAACCAGAACAGTCAGGGGACACTCCCTCTACCACAAAGATCGTGTTCAGGGGACCGTTTCCCCTACAAGAGGGTCATGTGCTCCATCTATCTGAGCATCTTCCACAAAATGAGTCACGTTCTGCTGAGTCAAAAATATGCTTTAGTCCCGCCCCACGTCTACATCAATCAGGAACTGGGAGGAGATCACAAAACTCATTGCACCTGAGAGGACATCCATGAAAGCATGAGCTGGAAGGTTAGGAGATCACCTTAGCAATCAGCCAAATCAGGAAATATTTGGTACGATATAGGATCATGCTCCCCTTACAATAGAATTAACACACACTGAGTTGGGAATGACCTGATCCCATCCAGCTCTGTGCAAAATTTGGCTATTTCCTGGTCAATGTAGTTTGGATTGAGTCATATCTGGTGGGAGATTCTGATATCGGAACTTCAGTTTGGACCGTGTAAATTGGATAATGTTCTAGTCACGTGTAAGTGGTAAATAAGGTTACACATATCTCTTATGCTGAGCTATGTACAATCCTATTTACTTACTAAATTGCCTTTATATTTTCATTTCAGGTAAAAGAATTAACACTGCTGTTTTGCTTACAAAAGCAACAATCATGAAGAAATCTGTATAATTTGTAATCTTCCAAACCTCTTCCTTGCCCACAGACAGTTATGCAATTTTTAGACAAAAAAACCCACAACTGAACTGAGGGCCTCATTAATACACCCACACCTCAAACCTTTTCTTTTGGACTCAAGAATTGAACTCAACTTTTAAAGTCTGTAGGAAAAATACTGCCTCAAAGCTGGTAAACAATGGAATAATTAGAAAATATAAGGTTGCATTGCAACATGACCAGCATAACACACATGTGATTTCTTTCACTAAGAAAACAGAGCCACATGTTCTTGGGGCTCAGTAGGCATTGTCTGGAGTTAATGGTTAGGGTTACAGAGCAGCGCTGCAGATACAGAATTATTAGTCAATGAAACATCTGCTGAGAGAGTTAAGAAAAGAATACAGTGCTTTAGGCATTTGGATTAGTGGTGTGGGTGAGTAGTTTAGTTGTACGTGAAAGTGAGGAACAAATATAGTCAATTGTTTTCTAACCTTCATATGAAAAGAACTCCCTCCCCACGCCCATCCTTGTCCTTGTCAAATAGCCCTCCATCTGAACACGAATGGGACATAGCTGATGTCCTCCAATTAAAGCCTGGAAGGGATGGAGTCAATTGATTTTTCTAGGAGTGCTCCTGAAAAGCAGACTGGAGATATGTGGAGCATGTCCTTCACAGAACAACAGCTTCATTGTGCTGCTTCCTTTACAGCTCTGCGGGGGGTGGGGGGGTGGGGGGGAGGGAGGAGTGCTCTGTTGTGAAAGGCACATGGCTGCTCCTGGGGAAGAAAGCTACTCTCCACCCCCCTTGTAGGACAATCAGAGGGAGGGGTGTGGGCCCAAGAAGGGAGAAAGGCTTCATCTTTCTAGCTTTTTAGCTCTGCCTCTACTGAAGCTGGCAGGAAGTTGCCCAGAGCAGAAGTTGTATGGGTGAGGAAGTGACAGAGTGGAAGAAGGTGGTGGTCCCTTCAAGACACTAACTATTAGGCTGGGGTATGGCTCAGCTGGTCCTTCTAAACAGCTCTGGAAAGCCAGGCCTTCCCATTTTCCATCCCTACCCCTTGGCAGAGTCCAGCTGGCAGGATAAAAAGCCTTCCAGAAATTCAAAGCTTCTTTACACGGTTCCAGGCCAATGCTGTATCCTTCTGATCCAAAATCCTCAGGCATAAAAGGTGGTTAGCTGCAGCCTTAGCTGTAACATAATCAGATTCTGGTGCAAGCAATAGCTACTCAGCACCCTCCCCACCCATTCATTGTGCCATAAAGCAATACATGACACAAAGTAGAGACAGACAGATACTGAGAATACACCTTGTGCCCCAGCTGGTGTACACAGAGAAACAGCAGTACAAAGACCAGCAGCAGGTTCGCACTCACCTTCCCTATGCTTGGCACTGGCTATTGGAGACAGAAACCACAATGCTGCTGATGCCATATTCACTTCAATGGCATTGAGTGAACATGGTGTATCGATGGTGCCCCTTGCTCTAAAGCCTGGCTCTCGATTCACCACTCTGACCTGTGGGCCAGCGGGACATAGACTGAGAGCCCATTGCAGGTATTGGGTTCACACAGGGACCAGCTAAAACAGAGGAAATCTTGTGAGACCTAAGGAGTGACAAGAGAGCAGGGAAGGAGAGTTGCAAAGTGCCACCCAATTGTCTGAGGCACACCTGCTTCCCTCAGACTCACTGAGCAGCTGATACACACATTAGTGTCTCCCTGCATACACCCAGGATCCTGAATATTCCAGATCCACACAACTGCCAGGCTTCAGACTGCAGAGAGATTTCAACTTAGTCAAAAACAGAACGTCTCCAATACAACTCACAACTCAGGGAGCTTCAATGCACTTAAAAGAACTTCACGAGTTATGTCCATTGTAGGGCCTCAAATTATTCAGAGCTGACGCCAAATAACATAACTTTTGCAGTTTTGGCTGATGGGGAACCACTCAGGAGTGGATCTGCCAACAGGTGTTGTAGAAATCAATTTGTGATCCCAAGACAAACATATGCACCCACAAACCTCCAGGGAGGTTTGGATGCACTTTGGAGAAATGTACATGCCCAACATGTTTTAACATTTGACACTAAACTGGGAGGAGTGGTTGATACGCTGGAGGGTAGGAATAGGATACAGAGGGACCTAGACAAATTAGAGGATTGGGCCAAAAGAAATATGATGAGGTTCAACAAGGACAAGTGCAGAGTCCTGCACTTAGGACAGAAGAATCCCATGCACTGCTATAGACTAGGGACCGAATGGCTGGGCAGCAGTTCTGCAGAAAGGGACATAGGGGTTACAGTGAACGAAAAGCTGAATATGAGTCAACAGTGTGCCCTTGTTGCCAAGAAGGCTAATGGCATTTTGGGTTATATAAGTAGGGGCATTTCCAGCAGATCGAGGGATGTGATCATTCCCCTCCATTCAGCACTGGTGAGGCCTCATTTGGAGTACTGTGTCCAGTTTTGAGCCCCACACTACAAGAAGGATGTGGATAAATTGGAGAGAGTCCAGCAGAGGGCAACAAAAATGATTAGGGGGCTGGAGCACATGACTTACGAGGAGAGGCTGAGGGAACTGAGATTGTTTAGCCTGCAGAAGAGAAGAATGAGGGGGGATTTGATAGCTGCTTTCAACTACCTGAAAGGGGGTTCCAAAGAGGATGGATCTAGACTGTTCTCAGTGGTAGAAGATGACAGAACAAGGAGTAATGGTCTCAAGTTGCAGACAGGGAGGTTTAGGTTGGACATTAGGAAAAACTTTTTCACTAGTAGGGTGGTGAAGCACTGGAATGGGTTACCTAGGGAGGTGGTGGAATCTCCTTCCTTAGAGGTTTTTAAGGTCAGGCTTGACAAAGCCCTGGCTGGGATGATTTAGTTGGGTTTGGTCCTGCTTTGAGCAGGGGGTTGGACTAGATGACCTCCTGAGGTCCCTTCCAACCCTGAGATTCTATGATTTCTATGATTCTATGAACATATAAACCCACTTCCTACTATTTGCGGCAAGGCCCAGCAGCCAGGGTGTCCCATAAAGCAGCAGGAGGGTTTCAAAGGGTTAAAAAAAATAATACCAAGATTTTAAATAAAAAAATAGAGAAAATATCCAGCAAGTAATACCTTCCGTAATGCAACTCCAGCAACCTCACATTCCTCCATGCGACTCTGCAACTCAGATTCCCAGAGGGCCTTTGTGAGGAAAGGAAGTCCTGCCTCTGTCTCTTTCGGTGATTGACAAGCCATCCAGCTCTCTTTTCCTCACTCCTGCCTCTACAAGAGCTTTGCCCCATCCCACTATTAATACTAAGTATTCATATTACTGTAATATAAGGGGCATTAACTGATGTGCTGTACATATTCATAATGAGAGAGAATCCCTGACCCAAAGAGCTTACTGTCTAAATAGGCAAGACAGACAAACAGTGGGAAGGGAAACAAAGAGATGAAGTGATTTGCCTAACGTTACACAGCCAGTCAATAGTTGAGCCAGGAAGAGAACCAAGTTCTCGTGTTTCCTAGTCTAGTATCCAAACCACTAGACGGGGGATCAGCAACCTTTAGCACATGGCCCATGAGGGAACTCCACTGGCAAGCCGGGACGGTTTGTTTACCAGCAGTGTCTGCAGGTTCAGCCAATCGCAGCTCCCAATGGCTGCAGTTCGCCATTCCAGGCCAATGGGGGCTGCAGGAAGCGGCGCGGGCCGAGGGATTTGCTGGCCACCGCTTCCTGCAACCCCTATTGGCCTGGAACGGTGAACCGCGGCCAGCGGGAGCTGTGACACTGCAGGTAAACAAACCATCCCAGCCCGCCAGCAGATTTCCCTGATGCACCGCCTGCCAAAATTGCCAATCCCTGCACTAGACCATGCTCCCTCTCAGCTTGGTTTTTTTTTCATAGAGTTTCAAAGGAAAACTGTCCCTGTGCATGTTTCAAATCAACATTCTGAAGACTCAGTGGATATGACCCACTATTTAATATGAACAGACTCCCAACATTTACATGCTAAATCATGTGGGATCATTGTTTTGAAATTTCCTATGTTCACACTGAGAACAGAATACAGATTGCCTATCCAAAAATGTAAGAGAGTGTATGCAAGATTATGCCATGTTACATGAATGCCTTTAAAGAAAAGCATGTTGCACGTGGGATTGGGAAGTCTGGCATGCTACAAGCAAGCAGTGACACGGCTTCGGGTGCATCCCAAAAATGAAGGACGGGCCTATCACTTCAGCAGCATGTCTGACATTAAAGGTTGCTAACGCTAGTGCTTTGCTCTGGAATATAACCTCTGGGTGACAGCAAACATATGCTGATAGGGTGTTCAGCACAAGAGCTTTATGCTGTTTGACGTGATGGTGACATGTGGCATTTTGGTTTGCAAATATTTTCTACGTCTGTGGACTAGCCTTTCCGATTTTTCATTACAAGACTGGGCATTCAGCAGAAATATAAATGTGTCAGAAAATACAGTTCCAAGTCTGGAAGGTCAGAGCAGTATCAGTTCAGGGAAGGAAATGAACAATAATATTTCCCCTCCATCTCCCCAGGGTGGAGACACATTCAGCAGCAGCTGTCCAGTGAGGAAGCAGTATGTGGATGGCTGGTTTAGAGTAATGCTCCCCATTCTTTGCTTCCATGGAAGCTCCATCATAGGAGTACTGTGGGGATTTATGGGTTTCTGGAGACAGGGTTGGAAGTTGGAAGGGGTGAAGAAAGAAAGGAGATGCTCTCTGTGGCATGCTGTCCTGCTGAACCTGGAAGTTCCCAAACAGCAATCCGGATTAGGTGTTAGTGCCGCTTGGTGTGCCTTAAACAATATGACCCCCACAGACCAACTCTTCTTGCTCCTTCGCCTTAATCTGGAGGAAACCAATGATGACTAGGAGAATAGGGGGAACAGGCCCTAAGTGGAAAATCCAGCTCGCTTCATCTAGGCATTAGAACACAGAAGAAAAATGACTGATTTCCCACCCACCCCCAAAGTCACATTTTTAAATGTAGCTCCTAGTATGGGGCCGGCTATTGGGCAGTCCCTGCCCATTTGTTTCAGAAGTGCTGATGTACAAGCCATACCCAAAGCACTAGGGGACGTGTGTTTGTGATACAAAGAGACGTGTCACAAGGTTCACATCTCTGCGTGCACCCAGAGAGCTGCCAAACATCAATGGTGAATTTCAAAAGTGTCCCTGACAGCTCAATTTTGCTATTATGTTCAAATTGAACCTGAACCTCTTATGAAAACATTTTGGGTCCAGATCCCCAGTTGCTGTAAATTGACACCAAAGCCACATAGACAATCTCCACTGAAATTGATGGAGTTGCACTGATTTGCCCCTTTTAAGAATCTTGCCCCGTATACAGAATAGCTTTGTTTAAAAGCTGTGGCTTCTGTTAAATATAAATTTGAATATGCGTTCCCTTGTGGCTTTATATCAAGGGCAGCCTTTGACTTTAAATCATTTCTGATAGACTCAAAATGGCACTTTTGTGGTTTTTATACATGGCGATTCATGCAGCATTTGCTTTAGCATTTAAACTGATGGGATGAGGAGGCAAAAAGGAAAATGTTGGCATGGAAGGGAGTAGTGGGTAAATATTTGCCTTCATTGTCTTTAAATATAGGAGTGGGAGACCATATGACAAATTTATCAGTGTTCTCCAGAAATTACTAATAGTCTACCTAGGTCAGGCACTACTGAGATGTTTCTGTCTGTACTATAAATGGGGAGGGGGGAGTATTTCACCCTGGGGGCGGTCTGTCCAACCGTGGCATTTCCTAATAGTCACCTAACAGTAGAGCTGTGCGAACAACTGATTTTTCGGTTCAGTGGCTGAACAAAAGCAAAAAAATGTTTCACACTGACCCAAAATTACATTTTATTTACTTTTTCTGCAAAACAAAAAAGTAAAAAAAAAAATCAGTTCAATGCTTTGTTTCATTTTTTAAGGGTTTTTTTAACCTTTCTTTTAAATAAAATTAAGTAAAATTCAAAACAAAAAGTCATAGCTTGTCATGAAGGTAAGATTAGCTAAGACTCAATAGGAGACTGTAGGGTTGGTTTTCTTTGTTTAAATCCCCTTTTCTCTGGTGCTTTGTCACAACTCCTAAAGAAACTGTTGGTCACTAGCACTGGTGCTCAGAAGCCAACGATAAGCGCTTGGTACATGGGGACGTGCACCCAGGCCCAGGTATGAATGTGGAAGAGTGGCAAGGTTCCATTCCAAGAGAAGTACAGGCAAGCGGCTGGATGCCTGAGGGAGTGCACTCAGAGAAAGCAAAAAGGAAGCAGAGGTGCAGCCCTGTAACTCTGACAAAGTAATAACTGGTTCTTAAATGTAACCAATAAAATAAAGAGGATGTTATGTGCAGCTGCCACTGAAAACAACACAGTAAAGGGGGTGGGGCTGCAAATCAAGAGCAATTTTGAATCATAGCAGAAGAATAAAGGAGGCCTAACTCAGAAAGTTAACAGTCTGTGTCGTCGGCAATCCCTCAGAGTTCGAGAGTGATGGTCTTCCAATAAAATGATAGCCGGTTATCACTGGTGGATCCGCAGGTACCTAATGAAACCTATCTGGGATCCACACATCTTATCACAGTTGGGGCAGACATTTCCCAATAGAAGGTGCGAATCTGAATTGTTGAATTGGTCTGTGGAACATTCTTTACTCCTTTCCTGTTTCTCCATTTCCTGTTGTCTCCATTGGATCTCAAAATACTGGCATCCTTGCCACAAAGTCCTTTTCCATTTTGATCGATCTAGGGCTTGGGTTTCCCATGAGTTTATGTCAATATTGCACTTCTTCATGTGTGCTTTGAGGGTGCCTTTGAAGCACGTTTTTTTCCTGCTCCTTGTCCGTTGGCCATGGCTCAGTTGTGAGAATATGATTTGCTTCAAGAGTCTACTTTCTGGCATTCAAAGAACATGACCAACCCAACAGAGTTGGTGGTGGACGACCACAGCTACTCATCAGGGCACCATGTCCCCTGTCCAGGCAGCACTATGTGTCTCATCCATACCTTTCAACCCTCACACCCAACAGTGTGCGGCACCAGCAGTGGAAATGTGTGACAAATGAGCAAAACGTGGAACACCTCCATTTGTAGTGTGTTGCACCATGACTGGCAGATTCTAATTTTTCAGTATAAAACCTGTTTTTAAAGGCAGTTTTCTCTCTGCGTGAATTAAAGAAAAGAGAATTAAAAAACCCTGGAAAGACAAGCTGTATGACATTTGCCCCATCAGCAGGGTGGACCCTCAGATCCCCATCACCATTTGTGCAGTTAGAACTACTAGAGTTATTTTTAGTCTAGGATGGACATTAGGAAAAATGTCCTAACTGTCAGGGTAGTTAAGTCCTGGAAAAAAATACCTAGGCAGTGTGGCTGAATGGATAAGTAATGGGTCTGCCCATAGTTCTTCCAGCTCTGCCTGAACTGACCTTATGTAACCTCTCTGTTAAGGTATTTGTAAGAAGAGGGTGGATGGTATATAATATTAGGTTACCTTATGGGGAAGAGATAGAGGACTTGGTCAGTAATAACAGCTATGAATTGCATGGAAATGCAAACATCGGGGTGAGATTTGAACCCACGTATGTACAACTCTCAGCTCAGCTTTCCCAAAAATTTAGGGTATTTACTGAAACCCTCCCTCTTACTCAGCTCAGTGGTGCATCAGAACAGGTAGCCTGATTCACCAACATGGGATGCTTTGCATAATCTAGCACACTTGTGAGATCTGGTCTACTGCTCTTTCCACACCCATCGTTGGATTTGCAGATGTCACCAACATCCACTATGCTCTTTGGGGCATATATGCACACACACGTCAACATGCACAGATATGGATGTGTGCATGCATGCACACACACTTTGGTTCAGCAGCAATGGTCCTTCAAAAAAACAGAGCACAGTCTAGTCCTGTGCAGTCGAACACATTCCCTTGAAGAATCCCTGGTTTATTCACCTGTGCCTGTACACTCATACATAATGTGGTTACAGTCACTCATGAAAATAGCATATCAGAGACATCCGAACTATTAGAGTGGAACTCAGGTTACAGGGGCTCTCGGATGGAGTTTCTTTATTATTCCATTGTTACAGATTGGTTGGTTTTCTATCCTTCAAGGTTAAATCGTTTCTGTTTGAAACACTCATCTGCATTCTATGCTGCAGCGTGTGCTGTCAATGCTAATGGGCCCCGTTGATCTTGGAAATGCTGTCCATCCATCTGGAGGAGTTTTTGGAGCCTACATCCTCCCTGCCTTCCTGTGCACTCTGCTCCGTCCTGCCAGTTATGGCCGGCCTTCTCAATACTTTGATTTTAATTCCCTGCTGAAAGCACAGACCTAATGCACCCTAGTTGCTGGGGGGTAAAGGGGTTGAGAGAATACGTCAGCAGCACAGATTGATTTTTCTTTGTTTCTAATATTAGTTCCTGTGGCCCACGAAAAGATTCTCCCATCAGCACGGAGGAGGAGACCTTGCTTTCTTTGCTCTTTCCACGCACTGTTCTAGCAATCCATCAGGGGAGAGGCAATCACTTTCTATTACTGGGAAGTTGTTAGGAGCAAGCGTTGAGCTGCTGATGGAGAGATATGCTGTGCTATCATTTAGGTGTGGGAGATAAATCCAAGCCCTAATGTGTAGATTAGCTGTTCAATGCACGATTCCCCCGAGATATCTATGGAGTCTGCAAAGCTTTCCTTGCAGGGAATCTGCACCTCTCCCACACTGCCTCGGAGCTGGAAGAAAGTATTTTATCTTCGCATTAAAGACTCGAGTGACACACCTCCCACATCCAACACCTTCAATTATCCCAAGCATGACTAGCACAGTGACACATGATATACATCCATATCTGTTTTGGTATATGCATGTTCTCCCACTCCCGGTCCAGATTTAGGAAGTCTGGCGCCCCAGAGACTGATGTACATTTCACACCCAATGTGTGATGAAATTCTGGACTGTAACAGTGAGGGTGCATCAAACAGTTTCCTGAATACCAAGGCATTCACTATGCCCATGCATACAGAAGTCTTTAAGCCCAGGGCAGACTACTCCAGACTCAGCAACACACACAAGCAGCCAGTGTTGTACAACTATGTTGGACCTAGCTCAATTCCTCCTGCAGTTTCACTTCAGTAGTAATTGAAATTATTTGGGTGCAGGCAAAGAGTGAAACCCTGCTCTTATCTAATGAGCTCCCCAGTCTACTGTAGGTATGTCTACACAGCAACTAGACACCCACAGCTGGACCAAGCCAGATGACTTGGGCTTGCAGGGCTTGGGCTGCAGGGATGTTTCATTGCTATGTAGACTTCTGGGCTTGGGCTGACCCTGGGCTCTAGGACTCGGCGGAGTGAGAGGGTTTCTCAGCTCAGGCTCCAGCCTGAGCTGGGAAATCTAAACTGCAATGAAACAGCCTGGCAACCTGAGTCGGCTCAAATAGCCCAGCTGTGAGTTTTTCTTTGCTGAGTAGACATTCCCTAACAGGCCATCTCTGTTAGCTTGGAGGCAGTAACAGACTCGTAAACCTCTACCGATGTTTTAGCCACTAAAGGGAGCTCAAGACCCATGCTGGGGAGCAGAGCTATGTGTGCATTTTGGTACAATAGCCATGGCAGCAGTGGAGAGCAATATGGGGGTGGCCCAGTGGTGAGAGTGCTAGCCTGGTACTCAACAGGCCAGGGTGCAATTCCCTGCTCTGCTACAGATTTCCTGTGTGGCCCTGAGTGAGGGTACGTCTACACTACGGGATTATTCCGAATTTACATAAACCGGTTTAGCAAAACAGATTGTATAAAATCGAGTGCGCGCGGCCACACTAAACACATTAAATCAGTGGTGTGCGTCCATGGTCCGAGGCTAGCGTCGATTTCTGGAGCGTTGCACTGTGGGTAGCTATTCCGTAGCTATCCCATAGTTCCCGCAGCCTCCCCCGCCCCTTGGAATTTCCGGGTTGAGATCCCAGTGCCTGATGGGGCAAAAATCATTGTCGCGGGTGGTTCTGGGTAAATGTCGTCAGTCACTCCTTCCTCTGGGAAAGCAACGGCGGACAAGCATTTCGCGCCTTTTTTCCCTGGATTGCCCTGGCAGATGCCATAGCATGGCAATCATGGAGCCTGTTTTGCCTTTTGTGACTGTCACCGTATGTGTACTAGATGCCGCTCACAGAGGCGATTCAGCAGCACTACACAGCAGCATGCTTTTGCTTTTGCATGACAGCAGAGATGGTTACCAGCCATACTGTACCATCTACCATACCATAAATTGGTAATAAGATGATCATGGTTACCAGTCCTTTTGCACTGCACCATTTGCTGCTGTCATAAGTGCCCCTGGCTGAGATCAGCCAGGGGCGCAAAAGCCAAAATTGGGAATGACTCCCTGAGTCAATCCCTCCTTTTTGGTATCTAAAAATAGAATCAGTCCTGCCTAGAATATGGGCAAGTGTACTAGAGAACCACTGTATCATAGAACCAGAGAGCACAGCTGCTCTGTGTCAGATCCCACAGAAATTATGAGCTGTATGCTATTCACAGGGGGTGCTCCTGCAACAACCCCACCTGTTGATTTCGTTCTTCCCCCAGTCTTCCTGGGCTACCATAGCATTGTCCCCCCACTTGTGTGATGAAGTAATAAAGAATGCAGGAATAAGACACAGTGACTTGTTAGTGAGAAATGAGTGGAAGGCAGCCTCCAGCTGCTATGATAGTCCAGACAGGACATTAAGCAGTGTGGAGGAGAGGAGCCCAGCATCCCGCTGCTAGTCCAGGGGCAATTGAATCTTTTCTTTACACATGAAGGGTGGGGGCTGATGGAGCTCAGCCCCCTGTTGCTATGATGAGGACGGTTACCAGCCATACTGCACCATCTACCAGGAAAAATTAGGGCCAGGCACCCTTGATCGACCTCACGGATGCTAGTCAGCATGGTTACCAGTCCTTTTGCACTGCCCCATGTGCCAATAGGCTGATGATGACAATGGATATCAGTCTTATTGCACCATCAGCCACCCATGGCCGGGGGGGGAGCAAGGATGTTGGTGTTGAGTGCTGCAGCATCGTGTCTATCTGCAGCATTCAGTAAAGATAGGGTGACAAGTAAAAGAGTCAAGAGAGGATTGTTTTCCCTTTCACTTCTGGGGGTGGGTGCGTAAATTGCCGAGCTATGCCCTGACCCACCGCGGACATTGTGTTTGACCCAAGAAGCATTTGGAGCTCAGCCAAGAATGCAAATGCTTTTTGGAGACTGCAAGAACTGTGGGATAGCTTGAGTCCTCCAGTCCATGTGCGTCCATTTGATTCTTTGGCTTTCCGTTACGCTTGTCACACAGCAGTGCGCTGAGTCCCTGCTATGGCGTCTGTCTGGAGATTTTTTAAAAATGATTTTGAATTTTGTCTTCTGTAACGGAGCGCTGATAGAACAGATTTGCCTGCCCTTACAGCAATCACATCCGCATGGTCCATGCTGGAGCTCTTTCTTTATTTTGATTTTTAACTGCCTCGCCACACGTGCTGATCGGAGCTCCATGCTGGGCAAACAGGAAATATTCAAAAGTTCGCGGGGCTTTTCCTGTCTACCTGGCCACTGCATCCGAGTTCAGATTGCTGTCCAGAGCGGTCAGTGGTGCACTGTGGGATACCACCCGGAGGCCAATACCGTCGATCTGTGGCCACACTAACCCTAATCCGATATGGTAATACCGATACTAGCGCTACTCCTCTCGTTAGGGAGGAGTACAGAAACCAGTTTAAAGAGCCCTTTATATCGATATAAAGGGCCTCTTACTGTGGACGGGTGTGGCGTTAAATCGGTTTTACGCTCCTTAAACCGGTTTAAACACGTAGTGTAGACCAGGCCTTAGTCAGTCTCCCTGTGCCTCAGTTCCCCATGTGTACAGTGGGGTTAATAGCACTGTCCTACACTGCAGGGGGTTGTGAGGATAAATGTGTTAACAAGTGTGCAGTGCTAAGATGATGAGTGTCATGCAAGATTCTAAAATAGGAAGCTAAGGGACAATGTGTTGCTGGGAGTGATTTCCTGCTGCTTTGGATTGGAGCAGCATGTGGCCCAGCTACACATGGTAGCTTGCCCAGTGGCCAGATGGAGGGCTGGCCTTCACAGAGCAATTCATGATCCTTTGTGTAGAATTGGCCAGTATGTCAGCACTTCTGAGATCACCACTACTGCAATGGCTTGGTGTCATTGAGTGAGACCTGTAGGGAGCAGCATAATCTAAGACCAATTCCAGGCAAGAACATTTCCATGCAGGGTGTCTGCACTACTTCTTCCTTTGAAGAACTGTACCGCAGCTAATAAAAAGCATTTCCCCCAAGATTTAACAGTCTACTGCTAAACAAATATGTAGTTAAAGGCTGAAAGTGAGTTTCAGTGGAGTCCCGTTAACACCCCCATCCTTCCAAACAATTTATGCTTTTTCTATAAAAAAAACTACAACCAATAAAAAATCTAAATCTATAAACAATCTTGCACAGAGTTCTGAAGAGGGAAATAATCAGTTAAGAGACACATCCACTTCCCCACTGCCATATAATCCCTTATCTTACTAGTTTTAGAACACAATCCAAGCTTGGCCTAGAGTCCACCTTGACTAACTAATACATTTGAAAATACAACTTACCGATACCAGAATGAGCATTTTCACAAAATGGAATTCTTGTTTCTGGCCCTATTAGTTAACGTGTTAGCAAAAATATTCAAACACACAAACAAAGCCACCTTTTGCCCCATCTAGACATACCGAAAGAGGCTACGCTCCAGCTGCTCTCCTTGAAACCCAGTGAGATGATGTTGCCCATTTTTATAGGCCAGCCAGCCTGGCTGGGAAGAAGCTGCATTCCTGGGGCTGCTGTGAGGCAAAGGCAGTCAGCTTTGCAGGCTGGCTGAGGGAAAGGGCTGCAGTTCAGAGTGGAGTGCAGCCTTCGTAATGTGTTGCCCAGCCTACAGCCACATACATCTGTGCTGGGGAGCTTGCTCTGCAGATTCCTAAGCTGTACTTGTTTTCTGGATAGATCCCTGTTCCACGTGGCATCTTTCATCCTCCCAGCATGTACTGACAAAACACACCAACCGAAGTACATGTCTGCATGAGCAAAGTAACTCCTTCCATTGGGAGCTGCTACGAGCCCATTTCAGCTGGTGGGCTTCCCATCTTATCTGATCAGGAAAAGTGAAAGTGAACTAAACTAGGTTCTTCCCGCAGTGCCAGGTGATGGTGTCTGGTGGGGGGAAGGTCCATAAACATGTGTTAACTGATGCTACCATTAATCCATCAGTCACCATCCTCCTCATCACATAATGCTGACCCCACACATTCAAAACAGTCCCTATTTCCTTCTGATTTCTATAAAAGCCTGGGAATCAAAGTCTTGTCTCTTTCACCCACAGATGCAGGTTCAATAATATATATTCCTTCACCCACTTTGTCTCTGGGAATGAAAAGTCTAATTAGCCCTTAAATTAGAAGGCCATTAGAGACGAGTCTGACCATTTAGTCTGATCGGGTTTACTACCAGAACAAAAGAGCCAAAATCTTCCCAAAGGTAAAACAAAGACAGGAAACCAATGCTCTGCCTAGAAAGCAACTCGTGCAATAAAACCAGTGATAACTCTAGCTGGCACCCCTCATTGAATCTGGCTAGCCAAGCTGTGGCAGGGATAGATGACATAAAACTTCCTACAATAAACTAATAAAAGAGATTTTTTATGTAATCATTGATTTGACAGGATGTCAGCCAAACTCATCCATCACCATTGACATGTGCCGACAACCTTCCAAAAAAACCAGGGGCTATAGAGGGAAATTGAGAAAATGGCCCATAGTGTCTCAGATGCCACATAAAGACGACCACAGTCGGACTCCTCAGTCGTTACTTTCTATCATTCACTTGGGGCTGTGTCTTTAACAATCCCTTTAAGATCACTAAAACCTGGCATCAGCAGCAAAGTAGTGCCCTCTCCTTCACATATGCTGCTTCTGCACATCTCACAGTCACCACATATTTTCCATCTCTAACGAAGCTGGACAAAAAACTAGCCAGGAGTAACTGATTTGATCAATTGCACCTCTTTTTCTATCCACAAATAGATAAATCTTGATTTTCTGAAGTGCCTTTTTTATTGGCCCTTAATTGCAGCAAATAATTTCCAGTCTCTAGTTTGTTCATTGCTAATATTTGAGATTTGAGCTGTTCTGACTGACTCCTGAAATCACATGGGCGTGACCTTAGGCCCAGTCATGGACCAGCACCCCATTGCGCTAGGCGCTGTACAAACACAGAACAAAAAGACAGCCCCTGCCGCCCCAAAGAACATGCTGCAGAGGGTGTCTCTGAAACTTCAATCCTGCACATGCTTAGCTTTACTCAGGTGATTAACCCTGTGGACCAGGCTCATGTGCATCAAGTTACATTGAAGCCTACGGTTCTACTCACAAAAGTAAAGCTAAGTCTCTCTTGGTCCATCCTCCTCCAGGGCAGGGACATTCCTCTCCCCGGGAATCTCCCAACAAATCCCCAACCAAAAGTATGAACTTAAACTAACTTCTGCCCTCCCCAGACCTGACCTGGCATCCTTCATAAGTCACCCCTGTTCTGTTCCTCTGTTGAACGTCTCCCAGGGCTCTCATGAAAGTCCAGATCCTGCCCTTTTATTAGGGTTCACTACCAGAGCTTGCTGCATCCCAAAGGTTGCGCTGTGTCTCTCCTGGCCTCCTGCCAGGCTTCTCTACTCAGTCAAGGATTCGAGGGCTAACTCTCCCCTGGGCTTCCTCTATGAACTGTTGGTCTCTCCCCTCTTTAACACCAAAAGAGTAACTGCAGAATTCATTCCCTGTCTCTCTCCAGATCCCTTCTACTCCAGACTTCCTCTCTTCCTAGCATCACTCAGCTCCTCCGCAGCTGGGCTTCATTTTTAAGGAGGTTGGCCAACCCTCCAGCTGCAACCAGATGTGTTACTTGGCCTCCCAGGCTCACATTACCCCTTTCACCGCCTGTGTGGGGTAGACACCCCATCACAGCAGTGCATTGAATTATCACGGTTCATCCATCCTGGATGCTGAATGACAAAAGGATTTTGTAGTAAAAATACTAGGTGATCACGTCATTAAAGACTGTATCATAATGCCAAAATAAGGATGCACAAGTATCCTTAATTGTAGCATTTCCTAATATATGATTGTCTTGGCTGCCTTAATGTTACTTTAACTGAAGGTGTAATATGTATTCAATATCGGTCAGCAATACCTGTATGCACCCCACAGGCGCTTCAAGTCATGGACTCTGATCTTTGGCTCAGTGCAAGACTGTGGCAGTGAGGAAAGGTGGCGTTACACCACTTTGAGCTCCCCTAATCTCTGGGATTGCTGGGCCCAGTTTGGCCCCTGTCACATATTACTGCAGCCTCAAGGGTGCTTGGATAAATGGCTGCCTGTGAAAGCTCCCCAGAGGCCGCTGGAGCAGCTGGGAATAGAGTAGCTCCCAGAACTGGACTAGAGTAGCTAACACTGCATGGAGTGTTTGACCTGGTTGTGCTGGACTCTAGTCGTGTTTATGTTTACCCCAGGGGCTGTGAAAGGGGGCGGGCTGTGCCATTCAGGGATTCTCTTCTGCCAGGGGTATCCTGAGATGGCCACTTAGGCCAGCTTTAAGGCTGCAGCTGGAAGGAGAGCATTTGGGGGAGGCCAGAGCAGCACTCAGATCTTACAGAAATGGGGGCCACATAAAGTTATAGGAAAGTCAAACTCCTTCTAGCAGAAATTGATACACAATATGGATCCCGCTTCAGCCTCTCTAGCAGCTGGGCGTGTTGGCCTGGGCTTCTCACTGGTGTTCCGCCCCAGACTTGGCTGAAGAAATGTCCATTGCATATCGGCATCTAATTAGTAGGAATCTCCTCAATGTTTCTAGCCCTTCCATAGCACCATCACAGTCATAGATGTGAAGGCCAGACAGGGACTGTTAATGATCATCTAGTCCAGGGGTCTCAAACATGCGGCCCGCGGGCCGCATGCGGCCCGCGGAGCTCTTCCCTGCGGCCCGCGGAGCTCCCCAGGGGAGCTCCGCAGGGGCCCCCAAGAGAAAAGCGGAGGCTCCCGCCTCCGCCCCTCTCCTGGAGCCTCGGCGCATAGAGCGCCGAGTCTCTGTCCGAGCGCCTGAGCCCCGCCCCGATCCGAGCCGCGTGGGGAGGGGGCGGGGCTGGGAGCTCTGGGCTGAGCGCTGCGCTCGGCGTGGAGCTCACAGCCCCGCCCCCTCACCACGCGGCTCTGAGCGGGACCGCCGGAGACGCGCTCGGGTAAGAGGGGGGGGGGAAGCGGGACCCGCCGGGGCCGGGCCGGGGGAAGGGAAGCGGGACCCGCCGGGGCCAGGCTGGGGGGAAGCGCTCAGGGCTGGGGCAGAGGATTAGGGTGCGGGGGGATGAGGGGTTCATGATGTGGGGGCGCTCCGGGCTGGGGCAGAGGATTCGGGTGTGGGGGGATGAGGGCTCTGGCTGGGGCTGAGGATTAGGGTGCAGGGTCCTAGTGCCTGCCCTCCGCCAGTACTGGCAAGGCAGGCTTCCCTTACCCTGAGCCTCTCCAACCCCAAACCCTCAGCCCCAGCCAGAGCCCTCATCCCCCTGCACCCTAATCCTCAGCCCCAGCCCTGAGCACCCCCACATCATGAACCCCTCATCCCCCTGCACCCTAATCCTCAGCCCCAGCCAGAGCCCTCATCCCCCCACACCCTAATCCTCTGCCCCAGCCCTGAGCGCCCCCACATCATGAACCCCTCATCCCCCCGCACCCTAATCCTCTGCCCCAGCCCTGAGCGCCCCCACATCATGAACCCCTCATCCCCCCGCACCCTAATCCTCTGCCCCAGCCCTGAGCGCCCCCACATCATGAACCCCTCATCCACAGCCCTCACCCCACACTCCAAACCTCTTCCCTAGCCCTGAGCCCCCTCGCATCATGAACCCCTCATCCACAGCCCTCACCCCACAGCCCAACCCTCTTCCCTAGCCCTGAGCCCCCTCGCATCATGAACCCCTCATCCACAGCCCTCACCCCACAGCCCAACCCTCTTCCCTAGCCCTGAGCCCCCTCCTGCATCATGTACCCCTCATCCTCAGCCCCACAGCCCTCACCCCTGCACTCCCTCCTATCCCCAAACTCCGTCCCAAAGCCTGCACCCCCACCCCCTGCCGCAGCCTGGAGCCTGCATCGAGCACAGAGCCTGCATCCAGACCCCCTCCCCCACCCAAACTCCCTCCCAGAGCCTTAGGCAGTAAATCTAAGTGCGTGTTTTGTCCTTTGAGTGAGGTGCATTACTGAGTGTATATATTTATTAAAACTGCGCGCGCTTAGGGGAGGAGGTGGAGAAGAGACAGGGCAGGGGCGGGGCCTCATGGAAGGGGTGGATTGGGGGTGGGGCCAGGGGCAGCAAGGGGGCGTGTCAGTGATGCGGCCCTCGGGCCAATGCACTAGTCCTCATGCGGCCCTCGGGGTCATTTGAGTTTGAGACCCCTGATCTAGTCTGACCACCTGCATAACACAGAGCAGAGAACTTCACCCAGAAACTCCGGTGTCAAGCTTAGAAAGTTGCGCTGTGTCTCTCCTGGCTTCCTGCCAGGCTTCTCTACTCAGTCAAGGATTCGAGGGCTAAGCTTAGAACTTTTGTTTGAGCTCTAGTATAGTTACTTAAATGATGCTGTTTCCACAAACACTATTGCCAGTACACTCACTTGGTAGGCTATTCCCAGAAAGTGATCAAAAAGGGGGGGAGGAAATCGTGTGACTTCAGACATGCAGATGAATATTCACAGATGAGTCTGTGTGGCGTGCACTGAGCTCTAACCTGTCCAAACATAAACACGACTAGAGTCTTTCAGCACAACCAGGTCAAACACTCCATGCAGTGTTAGCTACTCTAGTCCAGTTCTGGGAGCTACTCTACTCCCAACTGACGCTACGCACACAGATCCACAGGACTTTTACGCTGACTTGAAGCATCCTGTACAAGTCTGAAGGCTAAATGCTACTTCTAGTTATTCCCATGCAGCTCTGTTGAAGCACATAGGCATGCTACATAGACATTAACAAAAGCGGGTTTATTTATTTGTATTTTATGTTTTATTTCCAATTAAAAAAGTGGTGCTTGTCCTTGAGTCCTAGAGGCATAGCAAGATATTTAAAATACACTCAATACAATCAAAATCTACCACATGCCTTTCACAAAAAATGTCCGACTGTCAGACCTCCCCATCTCTAAACTAGAACTGGTCAGAAAGCTTTCTGGCCATGCCCCCCCCCCCCATTACCACCACCCGCCCCCGGTAACAAATAGATTTTCAACTGAATGGAGATGTTCACCAAAACAATTTCATTTGCCATCAGAAATGTTTGGGTTTTGATCAAAAATTTGAAAGCCAACCTGTTTTCAGCAACTGACAATCCCAAAGTTACAGATTTAAGCAAAAAATGTTTAGTTTCCAATTACCAAAAAAACCCAAACATTTTAAAGATTTTTTGTTTTTTAATAAAAACCCAAATAATTTCAGACACATTTTTTGTGAGGAAAAATCCATATTCTGGCCAATTACACTAGGAAGCTGTTCACAGGAGTGTTTCTCCTGTCCTCGATTACAGGGAGAGGGGAAGAGTGGTATTAAAGCCTGCAACTTCCAGGCCCCCTACTTCACAATACCCTATTTGGTTGTCACCGGAGAGCCATTCAAACTGCCCTGGGTTTTCTTAAGAGAATTTGTTTAGGAATGGAAATAGTGGGTATGCAAATTTACATCTCTTGTAGTTTTAAGAGGGAAGCAGGGTGAAGTGTTGAGCCCAGAAGATGGAAAACATGCTTATACTTGCCATTTGGAGGATGCAATAGAAGGGATTTATAGTATAAAGTCTTTCTCTTTCCACTGCAGCCCCACTGACCTTTCCCCTTCTCCCTGACCTCTACATCAGCCCATGGAAGAGAATTCCTTCATGTGAGCCACTAATGACATTCTCATGAGCAAACTAGGGACATGCCGTCTCAATGAAATTACTCCAATTGGTTGAAAGATGGTACTCAAAGAGTAGTTATCAGTGGTTTGCTATCAAACTGGGAGGACGTATATAGTGGGGTACCATAGGGTCAGTCCTGGATCTGGTACTGTTCAATATTTGCATTAATAACTTGGATAATGGAGTGGAGAGTAGGCTTACAAAATTTGTGGATGACACCAAGATGAGAGGGCTTGCCAGCACTTTGGAGGATAGGATTAGAATTCACAATGATCTTGCCAAATTAGAGAATTGATTTGAAATCAACAAGATGAAATTCAATCACGTTGAGTGCAAAGTACTACATGTAGGGAGGAAAAATCAAATGCACAACTTCAAAATGGGGAATAACTGGCTATGTAGTAGTTCTGCTGAAAAAGATCTGGTGGTTACAGTGGATCATAAATTAAATATGAGTCAACAATGGGATGCAGTTGCAAAAAAGGTTAATATAATTCTGCAGTTACCAGCAGAATCATATGTAAGGCACTGAAGGTAACCATCCCTCTCTACTTGGCATTGGTGAGGCCTTAGCTGGAATACTGTGTTCAATTCTGGGTACTGCACTTTAAGAAAGACGTGGACAAATTGGAGAGAGTCCAGAGGAAAGCAACAAAAAATGATAAAAGTTTTAGAAAGCCTGACCGATGAGGAAAGATTTAAAAAAATGGGCATGTTTAGTCTTGAGAAGAGAAGACTGAGAGGGGACCTGATAACAGTATTCAAACATATTAAGGGCTGCTATAAAGAGGATGGTGATCAACTGTTCTCCATCTCCCCTGAAGAGAGGACAAGAAGTAATGATATTAATCATCAGTAAGGGAGATATACATTAGATATTAGGAAAAACTTTCTAACTCTTAGGGTACTTAAGCTCTGGAACAGGCTTCCAAGGGAGGTTGTGGAATCCCCATCACTGATGGTTTGAAGAAGAGGTTGGACAAACACCTGCCAGGGATGGTCTAGGTTTACTTGGTCCTTCCACTGCACTTGGGGTTGGACTTGATGACCTCTTGAAATCCCTTTTAGCCCTTCATTGCTATGATTCTGTGATACACACGGCTACTGGAAACTACACTAGTGAGGTTCTTGTATAGGCCATTGTCAAAGAATGCTACAAATGCAACCTCCCAAACACTAAGGAAGACAATGAAAGCAGGTTAGTATGCACTTCTGTCTTAGTATATTATCGAGATAAGGTAGGTGAGGTAATATATTTTATTGGACCAACTTCTGTTGGTGAAAGAGAAAGCTTTTAAGCTACACGGAGTTCTTCTTCAGGTCTATGGCATACAGATACTTGGGATACTGATAAAGTAGTAACACTTCCTGCCAATTCTTTTCCTTATGCATGAGAGCAATTGTTTCTCATCCTGACTAGTTTAGATAGCACCCTATTGTTTGCATGTTAATTTCCTTAATACCAGCTGATACAATTATGCACAGGTAAGTGTGAAGCTTAGATCATCACTGATCTAATGTCAAACACTATGAAAAAAAATCTGGGTGAAAATGTACAGTAATCATAAGCCTCCTGCATTGATTTGGTGAGCAGAAAAAGGAATTCCATTTTTAGCTGAATCTGTTCAACTAGTGGGCTCAACTATCAGCATAGTATCAATCATCATGCCTCAGCAGAATGGCCTAATGAGGATGGACACTCCAAGTTGCTGCTAGAGGGATGCACAGTATATTCCAAAGAGATATTATCTTGGAGATTAGAGGCCACTACACTGAACAATGTCCAAATAAACCAATTACCCATCACTGTCAAGAAGATCTCCCAGACTACACATGCAGATAAATTGTTATAACAAAGTTCAGTGTTAAATACATGGCCAACTAAATATGGAGTTACTCAGGAAATAAGGCCTTATTTTTCTAGTAAGGGTGAATATCTCTGCTGGGATGTAAGCAGCACAGTTCTAAACAAGTATTGTCATAAAGTTCCATAGGTTAAAAGAACCATTCATGCATGGTTTGCACGAAAACCTTAGCTAAAGAGCAAGTACGCTAGCCAGACATGGACAAGGATAGTGAATAATCAGTTCATAACTGTAACCTGTGAGAGTTTGGACAATCAAAGGCTTGTTTGCACCAACAGAACTGTGGAAAATACCATCACTTCTATGGCAGCAAGTTCACTTTGATTGTTTTGAGATGAAAATGTTCTGGGATGAGTAGATGCACAATCAACATAGCCAGAAATGAGTGAATCTGTGCTGCATGTCCTCAGTGAAAGCAAACTGCATCATTAAGGCTTTACACCAGGAGTTGCCAACCTGAGCCTGAGAAGGAGCCAGATTTTACCAATGAATATTGCCAAAGAGCCACAGTAATATCTCAGCAGTCTCCCATCCGCTACCCCACTCCAGATCCCAGAGCCTCCCACCCACCAGCAGCCCCGCCAATCAGCGCCTCCCCATCTCTCCCCACGCCTCCTGCCTGCCACAATCACCTCTTCTGCAGTGTGCAGGAGGCTCTGGTGGGGAGAGGGGAGGAGCGAGAGCATGGCAGGCTCGGGGGAAGGGGCAGAGGCCTTGGGGCAAGGGGTGGAGTGGGGGCAGGACCTGGGGCAGAACAGGGGGCTGAGCAGTGAGCACCCCACAGCACATTGGAAAGTTAGCATCTGTAGCTCCAGCCTTGGCATCAGCGCCTAGCCGCATATTAACCTCTGAAAAGCCACATGCAGCTCTGGAGCCACAGGTCGGCAACCCCTGCTTTACACTTTATTTTAGTGACTGTTAGCAATCACATGTGGTCTTCAGTGCCCTCTTGTGGCAAAACCAGGTGACACAGCAAACCAGACTCAGTTTCCTGTCTTCTTAGAATCATAGAATATCAGGGTTGGAAGGGACCTCAGGAGGTCATCTAGTTCAACCCCCTACTCAAAGCTAGACCAATTCCCAACTAAATCATCCCAGCCAGGGCTTTATCAAGCCTGACCTTAAAAACCTCTACAGAAGGAGATTCCACCACCTCCCTAGGTAACCCATTCCAGTGCTTCACCACCCTCCTACTGAAAGTTTTTCCTTTGAGTATGGCCTGCTTGCTCAAGTCTTTAGTAACTGTCCCTTGGTTTGGTAGGAGAACCCAAGCCTGCCCTCCTCCTGGAGCTGGGGTTGTCATTCAGGTCAGCTGCAGAGCTTTAGCGAGCTTCACCTTCAACTGGGCCCTTTTTCCAAATGAGTCCTCAGGCTCAGATTGTTCAGCAGGCAGCCTTCTCCTGCCAGCCCAGCATATGCCCTGCTATGAGAGAAGAGGCAGCATTTATACTCATCCCCTTCTTAAAGTTCATCCCAATTGGCTGGGGGAGAAAGCAACCTTGCCCCGCCCACTTTGCAAGGTAACAGGATTCCTCCCAAACACACCTGGGACCATTTCCTCTCTGCCAATATCTCCTTGGTCTTTGTATGTCAGACGTCTCAAAATCTTAAGGAGCCACGCCGCTTGACTGAGAGGATTGGTTGACCCCTAAGCACCACTGTCCTAAAGGGGACAGATCATCCCATCACAGTGAGCCATGGATTACCAGGAGAATTTATGATGGGCTTCAGTTTACATCTTGAGAACTCCACAACATTTTTAGGTTAATAATACTGACACGTTTTATCAGTTCCTTGTCATCAGAGCTCTAATAGGAAAAGCCTAACGTATTGTTAAGTCTTTTAAAACTACCTTGACAACTGTTAAGGGAGATAAGCTATCTTTAAATCAGAAAATAGCTTCCTTTCTGCTATCTTATTGAACAGCACATAATTCTACAAAAGGTGTACTTGCCTAACGACTAACAGAAAGATGTATATGTACCAGACTGGAAGGTATGAGAACTCAGAAGATTTTTGTAGGCCTCTCAGATGAAGTGAGTCTTTGGGATCTAAAGGAGGGATAGGGTGGTGTATTTGTGAAAGGAAGGTGGAGCTATTCCAGAGAGAACGGAACTTTGGAAACAACTTACTGAACCTATCAGCAACCCGACGCATAGGCGCCAACTTATATGGGCTCCTGGGGCTAAAGCCCCAGGAATATTCAAAGTCAGGGGCTCTGCTCCATGAATATTTGGAGCCGGGGGGAGCCCAGAGCCCTTTAAATCCCAGCCGCGGCCAGGAGTCAGAGGGCCCTGGGCTGCCCGCAGCGGCGGGGAGCCCAGAGCCCTTTAAATTTCAGCTGCGGCCGGGAATTAAAAGGCTCTGGGTTGCCCGCAGCCGTGGGGAGCCCAGAGCCCTTTAAATCTCAGCTGCGGCCGGGAGTCAGAGGGCTCTGGGCTGTCCGCAGCTGCGGGGAGCCCAGAGCCCTTTAAATCTCAGCTGCGGCAGGGAGTCAGAGGGCTCTGGGTTTCCCGCAGCGGCGGGGAGCCCAGAGCCCTTTAAATCCCAGCCGCAGCCGGGAGTCAGAGGGCTCTGGGCTGTCGGCAGCCGCGGGGAGTCCGGAGCCCTTTAAATCTCAGCCATGGCCGGGAGTCAGAGGGCTCTGGGCTGTCCGCAGCCGCGGGGAGCCCAGAGCCCTTTAAATCCCAGCCGCGGCTGGGAGTCAGAGGGCTCTGGGTTGCCTGCAGAGGCGGGGAGCCCAGCACCCTTTAAATCTCAGCCGCCGCCGGGAATCAAAAGGCTCTGGGTTGCCCGCAGCGGCGGGGAGCCCAGCGCCCTTTAAATCTCAGCCGGGCCGGGAGTCAGAGGGCTCTGGGCTGCCCGCAGAGATTCCGAGCCCTGGCTGGGATTTAAAGGGCTCACGGCTCCCCGCGGCTGCCGGCAGCCCAGGGCTGTTTCAATCCCAGCATGCAGCCGCTGTTTGCCCCCTCCCCAGACCTCTGCCCCAACTGCCCCCCAGGACCCCAGCCCCATCTAAATGCTGCTGCTCCTTGTCCCCCGATTGTTCCCTCCCAAGACCCCTGCTCCAACTGCCCCTTGGGACCCCATCCCCTATCTAAGCCTCCCTTCTCCTTGTCCCCAACTGCACCCTCCTGAGACCCCCCCCCAGCTTTCACCCAGGACCCCACCCCTTACCTGTCCCCTGATAAACCTCTGGGACTCCCATGCCTATCCAACTGCTGACTGTCCCCTGACTGCCCCCCTGAACCTCTGCCCCATCCAACCACCCCTGCTCCCTGTCCCTTGACTGCCCCCTGGAACTCCCTACCCCTTCTCCAACCCCCAGCCCCCTTACTGTGCCACTCAGACCAGCGTGTCTGGCTCCATGCAGCTCCAGACACGCTGCTGCATACATCCTGCTGTGCTCCCCCACAGAGCCCACAGCCCCACCCCCACCCCAGCACCTGCCTTCCAGATTTGAACACCTCAAAATTCAGGAGTGCTCAAGCTCAGTTTGGGCAGCTGTTACTTCATTTCTCCCAAATCAAATATACTGATCCACTGTAACTTGCTGTAGAAAAAGCAGGATAAAATTGAGCAAGAAATGCTTATTAGCACTGGAATTGCTATTTTCAACAGCCATTGCCTTTTTGTTTGTTTTCTGAAGACAGTGATATTGCATTGGCAAATTCCCCATAGAAAGAAAGAGTGGAACAAAAGAATAATAAAGGCACCTCAACTTTTCCTCATTTATGGAGGACAGTCTTATAATATGCATCCAGATATCCTCCAATCACACAAGCTGAAAATTGTTCCACTTTACTGCATCTCTGTAACCATATGGGAACCAATCCTGTCTGTGTTCTGTGCACATACAAAATTCCTGCTGAATGACCTGCCCTGGGAGCGTTACCAGTGACCCAGGGCTGGGGAGGCAGGAGGTGTGTGTGGGGGGGAGCCCAGGGCTGGGGCACTGGTGGGGAGGAAAGGGGGAAGCCCAGCGCTGGGGCGGCAGGAGGTGTGGGTCAGTGGGGGGAGAGCCCAGGATTGGGGCAGCAGGGGGGTACGGGGGGAGCCCAGGGCTGGGACGGGGGGCAGACAATTTTTTTTTTGCTTGGGGCAGCAAAAAACCTAGAGCTGACACTGCCGGGTTCCCCCAACCGCCGGAGCCCCGAGCCCTTTAATTTGACCCTGAGTGCTCCCAGCCACCTCTTCAGCTGGGAGCCCCCGGTTGATTTAAAATAAGGTATCACCTCCCCACCCCCAACCTTCCTCTCTTGGAGCATACTGTCTCCAGGGAAAGAAGCTTACACCTTCCTGGGTCTGACCTCGGAGCATTCAGCATGCCCTTCCACATCATGCACTTTCCATAGCGAGTCTGCCCAGGCGGGTCCTGGGGCAACCAGAGGTCCCTGCACCCCAACTCCGCAGTCAGATGTGACTCTCAGCCAGACAGTAAAACAGAAGGTTTATTAGATGATGGGAACACAGTTTTAACAGAGCTTGTTGGTACAGAAAACAGGACCCCTCTGTCAGGTCCACCTTGGGAGGTGGGGAGCCCAGAACCAAGTTCTGGGTCTCTCCCCATTTCCCCAGCCAGCTCCAAACTGACACTCCCTCCTCTGGCCTCTGTGTCTCTTCCGGACAAGGAGGCCACCTGATCTCTTTGTCCCCAACACCTTCAGTTGGCATCTTGCAGGGGAAACTGAAGCACCCACACAGTATTCAGAAAAAATATTAAGAACATTCCCACTTCATCACAACAGGTGCAACAAAATATAATACTGTATATTGAAGTAGGCAAGTGCTGCTTCTGACTTTCCACTTTTAATTGACCCTTGTAATCTTGTGGCACTGACGCGTTGTAGCTTCATTTTATATCGGCTTACAGGGAGGGAGCGGGGGGGCACCACCATTTTGGGCCCCACCAAAAATTATACAAACCTGCCGCCTATGACCCGACGTTGCTGCTGTAGGTGAATTCAGCATGGCTGAGAATGCAATGAACTGCCATCTTAATTCAGGATGCCATTTTCAAATGCAGCTGCAGTGGTTGGAGAAGGAATGATCTCAAAGCAGGTATGGATAGAGGTGTGCTGGAACTAATGTCTAATCTGTGGACATTTTTATCATGCTCATTCATATGTTTGGTGACCACTGTAGTTGCTGGTATAAACTCATGAAATGGGTGTTGTTAGCAGAAAGTCTGTACAAATAGATTTTTTTGGTCCACTGGCAATTTTGAAAAATAATTTTAAAATATCTCATTTCGGGTCGAACTGCAAACCAAATGTTCAGAAAATCAAAACGCTGGGAAAAAAACAGTTTGGGATTGTTTTGGGACTTCAATTTAAAAAAAATTAAATTAAATTAAAGGGACTTTTGAATGAAAAGTTGTTTCAAACCAAAAAATCAAAATGTCTCTTTTCAAAAATGTTAAAACAAAACATTTGGATTTTTTGGAATTTTTTTTTTAATTTTTGATGAAACAACTAGTTGAAACCAACACAAATTCATTAAAAGTTTTGGGTGTCACTGAATCTGCATTATTTTGAAAAAAAAATCAGTCAAAAAATTTCACCCAGCTCTCACTGGCAGCCATGCTGTCCAGGCCAGTGAAGTAGCGCAGGAACAATTATTCTGCAGAGGAGAGTGGGGAAGATAAGTTTTGCCATGGGGTGAGAAGAGGCAAGTGAAGAGTGTAGTAGGGCAGTGAATAGGAGGTCAGAAACTCCAGTCACTGGGCTGGTAAGTACTTAGGACCTGATTCAAAGCCCATCAAAGTCTTTGGGAGTCACTGGGGGACTGCAGTGGGTTTTCATTAGGCCCTTGATGCATTTGGCTGGATTGAGTGGTAGAGTATTCCCTCTTGCTGCTACTTATTCTGAAGTTTCCAGTGAATTTGTTCATCACATTTGGAAACATCAAAACATGCTTTTCAACTTCCATTCTGTGTATTTCCTTTCTGAGAGCCAGACACTCACATAACCCTTTCTCCTCCAGCTCCATCTGCATCCTCCAAACGTCAGTATAAAGTTCCAAGTCTAAATGTCATGCCCTCTTCTTCCTCTGTTGGCTGTTGAGGGGCTCCAAAGCTGCTCCTTGTTCTCTCTCAACAAAGCACTGCTGAGCGACGGTGGATGCATCATTACTTCCATGAGTCCCTCAGTTCACAATCCTATTTCATCTGCAGAGGACTAAGGTGTGGGGGAAAGGAAACAAAAAACATTATTTTGTTACATAGTTCCCTGTGTCTGTGCAGCTGTGACCTGATGAGCTGTGAGGCATGAGCTTCCTTGTGTAACTTGCAGACCTGGGCAGAAAAATGTTATTTTCCCATGGAAAATGTTGAGGAAAATAATTTAAAAAATTATTTCCATTGAAACTTTCCATTGAAAATTTCAAGTTTTCATTAAAAACTCTGAAATATTTCCACCGAAAACCAAATTGCTGCCATAGGGCCTCCTGGGAGATGTAGTTTGGATGTCATGATCCCATTCTCCTCTTTATGTCAGACTCCTAGAATGGACTACATCTCCCATAATGCACTGTGGTCTCCCCTCTTGGTGAATTTCGTGGCCAGAGTGCATCATGGGAGACACATCTGGCTGGGGAATCCAGCCCACACAGAAGAATGGATAAATAGGAAACCAAACTACATCTCCCATGAGGTAATGCAACCAGATCTCTAAATAAAAATGTTTCAGTTTTCAGGTTTTGGGTTTTTCGATGAAAAAAATCAACATTTTCTGCAGAAAGCAGACACTTCACAAACACATTTGTTTAGTCAAAAAAACAATTTTCTGTCCAAAACAATTGGTTGAAGAACTCTGGAAATATTTTTCACTATTAAGAGAGTGACTGCCATTCACTCTTGGCTGTTGTACGCATCATACAGGAACTCGCATGGCAAATGCCACGTTAGTTCCCAGTCTATATTTGTGCCAGTTTATACTCTGGCACATACTATATTTATTGCTGGCTCTTGGAATCATCCCACTACATATATGGGCACTCCTACTCATGCTCAGGATGAGATTTATGCTTGAGTCTAAGGTCACACAAATAAATTTGATCTTGAACTGTTTCAAGGGACTGTCACAGCTGAGAACTTTGTCCTGTGGCAAGTAGTGGTGACTTTGCTGGTGATGCATAGAAATAAAAAGGCCCTTTGTTGCAATTTGGGGCTGTAGTAAGGGGCAGTGGAGCTCTGGGCATCACTATACATCAAATTGGGGAACGTCTGCTACAGCTCCCCAGCACAGGGTGCAACATCCCTCCCTGGGGTACAGTCGTACTCCAGTCTTGCTCTGTGGATTGGTACCACGAAGGGGTGAAGACTTGATCCTGCCTCCTTCCTGCCATACAAATAGAGATGCAGAACTGAGGCACTTCTTGCACCTTCCCAAGCTCCTTATCAAAGGAACTTGAGCATAGGGCAGCTGTCTTAGAAATTGAGTATTACAAATGGAGACAGAAAACAACTGGAGAGAGATCAACGCTTATCTGCCTTAACTGCTCTGATTGCATATGTGGCAGGGAGAGCTGAAACACAGTGGCTTGTTTTGTTAGTGACTGGGCAACTGATAGAATTTAGCAGCAGACTGAAGCACAGAGCTTTTTATCAGTGTTTCGTCTCCTGAGTGAAAATTGCTTGAGTTGGCAGGGGTTTCCCACCCTCACAATATTAACAGTCTATCTAGGTACTTTACAGGGCCCCATTACCATAGTATTGGAATACTTCACCATCCTTAATGGATTTATCTTCATGGCACCTCTGTGAGGTAGGTGTTCTCAACCTCATGTGACAGGTGGGAAGCAGAGGCTCTGAGAGACTTGCTTGAGGTGCCACAGGAAGTTTGTGGTCAAGCCAGGAATTGAACTAGGGTCATAGGCTAGTGCCCTAACCGCTGGACCATCCTTCCTCTCTGTGGCAGTGAATTTCCAGATCCGTTACCACCCTCTAGGAAAGCGAGAGTCAGGGCTCACACATCCCAAAGAGCAGAGAGGAATCCAGCCTCCAATATTGCCTCAGGCCATCCCCTGAGGAAACAGAGAGGGGTAGACCTGTTAATTGCCCTGCAGCAGCCAGAGCTGGGCAGCCTCACCAACTCCCAGTGCACCTTGAGGTTGGTCTGTGCCACACCTGCTGTTCCAGGAGCCCGGCCAGTTTATTTATTTATTGTTAGGGACAAACATTGATTATGTTCAAGGCTGAGAGTCCTAAATTCAGCAGGACTAGCACCCAAAGGCTCAAAGGCAAGTGTATCCCCACACTGCACCAGCAAGTCCCCACATTAAATACAGTTTATTTTTACAAGTTCCTCTTTTCCATCCCCTTGTGGCCATTCAACCGACAAGTGGTGACTCAGGAGACAGGCTCACTGGGATGCATTTGAGATCCACTGTGAGGGGCATTCGAATGTAGATGACACACACACACACACACATACACACACACATGCAGGGCATTAGTTCCAAATCCCAAGTCCTGGTGTGTTTTTGGCTGCTTCTTTCCTGCAAACTGCTCATCCGCCAACCTTCCGCAGGAGTCTTATCTCCTTGGGGAGGCAACATTCATGAGCAAATAACAGTCACAATCAAAGTGGCAATGTTGGAGGTCGGCAGTTCCAAGCAGAGCTGGCACTCATTGCCGTGAGTCAATATTGAGCGAGAGCTGTAACAGACTTCGTGTTCATGAATTGGCTGGCGTAGCAGGGGAGGGTGGGGGGAAGAGCACTGTTTTAAAATAGATCTTTCTGGAGGACCTTGGCATTTGGCAATTCCCAATTTCAATGCAGTGCGGGAGGAACTCAGATCTACACCTCACGTCCCCCTCCCCTACTTCCTGCTAGCCTTACTTATGTGGAGTAATAATTCCCCATGGGTGTAATCCCATTGATTTCAATTGGCTGTATTCGAACACCCTACGTCACGGTGAATATCACTTTATTTTAGAAACAATTTCACTGAGTCCAGTGGAGCTAAGTACCACCCAGCATGAGGAAGGGTGACAAAATCTGACCCAATGGGACAAACTGCAGGATAAGATTTGATTCAGTGTGAGGGTGGTAGAATCTGGCCTTTGAAATAAATTAACAACTGACTTGAGGGAGTTTTCAAACCCACCAACATTAATGCAAACAGCTGTTGGTAAATCTCAGATTGAGTTTTTAGACTTTTTTGAATAGCCTTTCTCTACATCCTTGGCAATAGATGTCTGTATGTGGAACTTGGGTCAGGCAGCAGGATGTAGCGCTCCCCACTTTACCTACACACAGCCAGCTGTGTGTGTGCTTCCCACCCACCATGGTACCCCATAGTTTTATTTAGACCAGATAAAAATATTCCACTTCCACCCGCATCTACCTGATATCCAGCCATGGTAATTCATACTGTGATAGGGAGCTGAAAATCAGCAAGCTACCTTTACACCTACAGGTTCAATTTCTAAATAGGAAGTTAGCCCAGTCAAGAACTGACCCTTGTCTCTCTTTCCATTTAAGACAATCCCTAAAATATTTGCAATTATTTCCTCCCAGTCTGCAGTCACCTGCTGCTGCTCCACTTTCCATCACTGTAATCAGCTTGCATCAGAAGTACTGAGCTAGGAATCACAAAGCTCTGGACAATCTTCAGCAGCCATTAAATGAGAAGCTATGATTTTAACAGCATCTGAGGTTTGCCCCCCTGCTCAGTGTTTGTTGCTGACGATTCAGCCAGAGCACAAAGCATTCCAGCTTTCTTCCAGCTATGAAGAGGGATCACAGCAGGCAGAGGCGTAGCGAGCGCCCTCCGTACCCTCTGACCGGAGGGGGCCCCGCAAGGAAGGGGGCTCCTAAAAGTGGCAAAAAAATGTAAGGTATAACTAGGTAAGTGACATTTATTGACGCTATTGCACAATCCATGTCAGTTTTACTGACAAAACCGTGAAGTCATTATGATACATCATAATGCTATTGGCTACATCAATTCTCTGTCGGTCAGTTTCGAATTTTAGTTGGACCCATTCAAAGAATGTGTATTTGCGTTCATAATGGCAGTCGGCGGATAAATGTTATTAATTTAGTTGTTTAATTTTTTATCGTTTCCAACGCAGAAGCGTGCTTTGTGATGTCTAAGAGAACGTATAAGAGTGGAGCTAGTAAATGAAAGGAAGCAAAAGATGCCGAGAAGGAACTTGAGAAAATTCCAAAGTTGTCAACGTATTTTGCGCTGCAATCCAATGTACAGGTACAGGCACATGAAACGGACAGCGCTAGCAGCGACTAAGCGTATCCAGAAGTATCCAGAAGTGCTTCAAGTGAGGTCGAAGGTGAAGCCAGTTGTTCTACCAAACAAACTGTGACAGATATTCCAGCTGCTGCCGGGAAAGAAGTATCTGAATCTGAACCACTGACTGATGATCCAGGAGATTGGCCGTCTATAATATCGGACAGGCAAGTGTGTGACATTGTTGCATGTGGCCCACCGCAGCAGAATGAAATTTAGGAATTTCCATTTAACGAGGAAAGACGGAGGTTCACAAGTACTCATTTCTATCGAACCATGGCAAATGGAGAGAAAATAAGATTTTCATGTTTAATGTACTCAGTTCAGAAAGATGCCATTTTTTGTTTTTGTTGTAAATTATTTGGCACTGGCGACATACCGCTACGTCATGGAACATCTGCTTGGAAAGCACTGTCAAAAAGACTTCAGCAGCATGAAACAGGCAAAGGTCATCAAGACTAAATGGTTTGACCTTCGGTCAGGCATAGTAAACCGTACATCTATTGACCAACTCGAATTGCAGGCTTTTCTGAAAGAAAGAGATTTCTGGAGAAATGTTGTCAAACGCATGGTTGATGTCGTTATTTTCTTGTCCGAAAGAAACTTGGCATTTCGAGGAAGTAATGAAAAGCTCGCCGATACTTCGAATGGCAACTTTTTGGGACTGTTTGAATTGCTTGCAAAGTATGATACTGTCCTCAGCGAACTTTTACAGAGGATTAAGAAGGCAGAGACACATGTTCAGTACCTCAGTCCACAGATCCAAAACGAGCTGATTCAACTTGTTGCCAGTAACATTCAAGAGGCCAACATAGCGCAGCTTAAAAAAGCAAAATATTATTCAGTTATTTTGGAATGTACTCCCAACGTGGCACATGAAGAACAGATGTCTGTGGTGTTACGCTTTGTTGAATGCAACGGTGAAGATGGTGTCAATATTCGTGAAGCGTTTGTTGGTTTTCTTAATGTTCATGATACAACTGGCGAGGGCTTATTGGAAGCGTTTCTTGAAAAGGCAAACAACTTAGGAATAGACATTGCTGACATGAGAGGCCAAGCTTATGATAGCGGCGCAAATATGAGAGGAAAGAATAAAGGAGTTCAAGCCCACATGCTAGAAATAAATGACCGTGCCTTGTATGTACCATGTGGAGCTCACACTTGGAATCTTGTGATCTCAGATGCGGCAAAGTCATCAAAATATGCCATTGACTTTTTCGGTCTGATTAACAGAATATACGTTATCTTTTCTTCGTCACCTTCACGTTGGGATATACTTCAAGAACATATGCCAATATCTGTTAAAGGGTTATTGGACACTCGTTGGGAGTCGAGAATTGATGCTGTGAAGCCATTGTGTTATCACCTTGAAGAATTGTGCAATGCTTTGTCATCTTTGCGAGAATATGCGCTCGAAAAGAAAGATGGCAATACAGCAACAGAAGCCGGTGCGCTTTTAGACCATGTTACTACGTGGCCTTTTGTTCTGACTGTGTACACGTGGTACGATATACTTTCTCACTGATCAGGCCATATCTTCTGTTTCGTCGCGATTTGACCAACTTGTGGAGTGGTATAAGTTGTTTGGATTTCTGTACAACGCTAACAGCCTGAAGCAGTGTCACAGAGAAAATGAACTGGAGAATCACAGCAAAAATTTTGAAAGAAAAATGGGAGACATTGATGCCAACGAACTCATAATGGAATTGAATCGTTTTATTTATGTCATCGAGAAAGAGAGAGGACTTGTCACGGCAAACAATTTTTTAATGTACATATACAAGAACAGCCTTCAGGAGATATATCCGAATCTTTGCATTTGCATCAGAATTCTTCTGACCACACCAGTTACTGTCGCCGGTGCTGAAAGGAGCTTCAGCAGAATGAAACTGATCAAGAATATCCTGTGCTCAACCATGACAGATGACAGGCTTTCTGCGCTTGCAGTTATCTCAGTTGAAAACAAGATTGCCAGATCTCTGGACTATGACGCATTAATTAACCAATTTGCGGAGAACAAGGCTCGAAAGAAGCGCTTTGCATAAATACGGAATACATGTACACTGTAGGCCTATGTATACATAATATGAACTCTGTATATTGTATAAAATAAATACCGCATTCCAGTTTCTGCATTGTAAGGGGCCCCGGACATATGTTCGGAGGGGGCCACGTTCTGTGTTGTTACGGCCCTGACAGCAGGGGACAGAATCTGGACCTGCCTTTAGGGCTGGGTAGTCAAATATTGTATGTGTCATCTAAGGGTGTTTATAATATATGTTTGTGAAGCTGGGTGCCACAGCATAGAAGCTTTATGGCAGGAGTAACAGAGAGTGAAGTCTTTATGAGAGTTAGTGTTGTTCCCACATATATTGTAGGACACCTTCTGGAGTCACAACCTCTTCTCATTCCTACTGAGGTCACAAGGCTTGCTGGGGAAGGGGGAGTGCATCAGGAGGCAAGTTCCTGAGGCTGAGCTAGTCAAGTGTAATGAAATCAATGGGGTTGGATTGATGGGGGAAGGATTGTTCCCAGGCTCTCCAGATGCTACTATTGGGTTTATAGAATCACAGAAATGTCGGGCTGGAAGGACCTCAAGAGGCCACCAAGTCCAGCCCTCTGCACTGAGAACAAATCAAGTAACCCTAGACTGTCCTTGGCAGGTGTTTGTCCAACCTGTTCTTAAAAACCTCCAGTGACAGGGATTCCACAACCTCCCTTGGAAGCCTGTTCTAGTGTTAACTACCCTGAGTGTTAGAAAGCTCTTTCTAACCCAGGGGCAGTCAACTGGCGAACCAAGGGCCAAATCCAGACCACCAGACACTTTTGAATGGACCACAAAATCTTTTTATTTACTTATCATCATCATTGTAATTGCGTTTTGAATATGTTTCTCTAGAGTCTGGAACTTGACTATAATACCTTGACCAAGAAATTTGGACCTTGACAAAAAATAATTGAGTACCCCTGTCCTAATCTCTAACCTTAATCTCCCTTGCTGCAGATTAAACCCTTTATTTCTTGTCCTACCTTCAGTGGACATGGAGAACAATTGATCGCCGCCTCTTTATAACAGCTCTTCACATATTGAAAGATTGTTATCAGGTTCCACCTCAGTCTTCTTTTCTCAAGACTATACACACCCAGGTTTTTTTGTTTGTTTGTTTATTTGTTTGTTTTTACTTTTCCTCATAGGTCAGGTTTTCTAAAACTTATTATTTTTGTTGTTCTCCTCCAAACTCTCTCCAATTTGCCGACATCTTTCCTAAAGTGTGACGTACTCCAGCTGAGGTCTCACCAGTGCCAAGTAGAGCGGGATAAATACTTCCCGTGTTTTACATATGACACTCCTGATAATACACCCTAGAATATTAGCTTTTTTTCACAACTGCATCACATTACTGACACATATTCAATTTGTGGTCCAGTATAACCCCCTGATTCTCTTCAGCAGTACTGCCACTTTACTCCCACCAGTTATTCCCCATTTTGTAGTTTTGGGGTTTGATTTTTCCTTCATAAGTGTAGTTCTTTGCAGTTATCTTTACTAAATATCATCTTCCTGAATTCATACCAATTCTGTTTTTTGTCCTCCAACGTGCTGGCAACCCCTTCCAGCTTAGTGTCTGTGATGCTGATAAACCAAGTGCCAGCTCTGGCCAAGGCCATAGGCGTTAGCTAAGAATGGACAAATGCATAGCTGGAAACCAAACCAGTTCACTTGTATGTTAGTTTTGTTCAAAACAGATATTAGTCTTATAAGAATGTATTTAGTGTTTAGACTCTATGAAATGCTTGTTGCTGCATGCATTAATCTCACTTGTAAATCCATATTCTATGCTACAAGGTAAATATAAGTTTGTTTTATAACTGTAAAAAAGCCTGCTCTGAACTAATGAAATCCAATGAGATGAGCAGCTTCTCCCGTACATCCAGGAGGACTATCAAAAATTAAGTGGGCCATTGTAGGACAAAAGCTTTGTTAATTGCCCCATCTACCTGTGGAGAAGTATGTGCAGAAGGGCTTGCCCCATCAGTTTGAATGTTCAAGAGGGAAATAAAAATAGCTGACAATGAGATTTTTCATCTCCTTGCTCTTTGGACTCTCACAAGGGCTGAAGCTAAGAAACAAAAAGCAGAGGTCCCCAGAGTTGAACAGGGTTAAGCCCTATATTAAGACAATCGGTGCTAACAGATTACTACATCTCTATCAACTTTTGAATCACAGACTAAAACTTATTTGCATATATATGCCTGCTAGCTTTAACCTGAAAATAACTCTCCTATTTTTTCCTAATTAATAAACCTTTATTTAGTTTATTACAGGATTGGCTACAGGCGTTGTCTTTGGTGTGAGATCTGAGGTACCAGTTGATCTGGGATAAGTGACAGTCTCTTGGGACTGGTGTAACCTGAATATTTTGTGATCTTTGGTGCAAGTGATCATTTATCACTAAGTCCAGCTAGCCTGGGTGACAAGATACAGCGGAGAGCCCAAGGGGACTGTGTGTGACTCCATGGTGAGACTGTTACAGTGATCTAGGAGTTCACATTTGTTACTGGCTTGGTGAAATCTAATTATAGAACATACCACCACCTTGGGGTGTGTGCTCTGCTTTTGACAGTCTGTCCTGAGTTTGGAACTCTTGGTCATAAGCCACTCCAGATACTAGGACAGTGTCATATGCAAATTTTATACGCATACTCCCCACTCCATTATCCAAATCATTAATGAAAATATTGAATAGTACCAAACCCAGGACTGACCCCTACAGAACGTAATTAGATGTGCTCTCTTAGCTTGACAGTGAACCATAGATAACTACTCTTTGAGTATATTCTTTCAACCAGTTGTACACCCACCTTACAGTAATTTCATCTAGAACATATTTCCCCAGTCTGTGTATGAGAAAGCCATGTCGGACTGTGTCACAAGCCTTCAAGAGATATCACATCTACGACTTCTCCCCCCTGCCCCACATCCACCAGGCCATTAACCTAGGGTGTATTGATGTGACACTTCCTTCCTGTTTCCCTCTCCCCGTTACTCCGAGGGTGAGAAACTGACTGCTGGTCCATTCCTTACCTCAGAGAGAAAGGATGGTCTGGTGAACAGGGCACTGGACTTACATTCAGGAGGGCTGGTTCTTTTCCTGGCTCAACAACAGGTTTCCTCAGTGATCTTAGCAAGTCACTTAATCCACCCTGTGCTGTAGTGCCCTAGCTGCAATTTGTGGCTAGCTGTTCACGACCACAAAGTGGGTCAGTAAGGCTAAAACTCTCTGGTGCTTCTGAGGTGCTCAGATACTATGGTGAAAGTACTTAAATGACTAGAGTCCATGCAAAGTGAAAGACAAGGAAGTATGCATGAGGCTCAAAATGACTGGTTTGATGCCACATAAAGCTGACAGCAACCCTCAAAAAGCCAGAAACAATAACTTGACTCAGTGATATAAGAATCAGCATTCTAGAGAATTTGGTTACTGCTGGCTTTGATTAATAATAAGAGCAAGATAAGCTGAAAGGGTAAGGTTAATAATAAGTTTACTGTGTTTATATCTCATGGCTTTGTTTCAAAAGAATTCAAAAATAATTTTGAAATGATAAAGCATGTATATTGGGGGTTCACTATGTGGCACTGGTAGGTATTTTAATGCTTGGGGAAATCATCTTGACATTTAAATCAGTACAAGGAATTATTCAAGTTCTTTTGAATTTCTAATGTTTAGGTTCATTGATAATTGTCACAGATAGTCCTTCCTTTTAATTGGAAAGCTTGATTGGCCTTAAAAGTATCTGCAGTACATATCCATATTTGGACCAAAATTGTCTTCCCAGAATCATAACACACAAAAGAGTTAAGTTACATTACCTCACTGTAATAATACTTTAATAACTGTTTCATCTCGAATTTGATTAATCTCATAAATTGTAAAGTACCCAAATTAAAACTTCATATATTCAATTCTTCTTACCTATCATATAACAAATTTTATTTTACTTGCTGTAAAATGGTTATTTTTGAATTTTGTTCTGGTTAATAAAACTGTACATTTGGAAGATGTCTCAAGCCTGCTTCCATAGGGCTGATCTACAGTACAAAGTTAGGGTGACTTAACTACATGGCTCAGGGCTGTGAAAAATTTCACATCTTCTGCAATGTAATTAAGCTGAACTAAGTCCTGGTGAGGACACTGCTAGTCTGATGGAAGAATTCTTCCGCCAACCTAGTTACTGCTTCTCAGAGAGGTAGATTTACTACAGCTCTGGAAGACCACATTGTCTCATGGCTAGCGTACTGGCTTAGAACTCAGGAGACCTGCGTTCTGTTCTTGGCTCCAGCACAGACTTGATGTGTGAACTTGGCTAAATCCCTTTCCACCAAGTGCCTATTGTAACTACTTAGATTGTAAACCCTTTGTGACAGGTATTGTCTCTCACTGTGGGTTAGTACAACACCCAGCACAATCAACTGCTGATCTCATATGTGGTCTGTAGGCACCACTATAATCAAAATAATAATGCAAAAATGTGGAACTGTTAATGTCACATAATCATTTTGTTTTGCACCTTTATATTTTGCATTCTTATGGACTTAACCCACACACTGATCTTGGGAAATTGCCTCCAATTATTTTGACTATGCCCTCTTTCTCAGCTCTGATGGTGTTTAGTCCTTTCAGCTGGTATAAGCTACTTTGGTATTGGGTGCTCTTTAATCAAAGCACAAGTTACTTCATAACTTCTTTTAGTAGACTCTTTCAGGGGGCAGGATAGCTCAGTGGTTTGAGCATTGACTTTCTAAACTAAGGATTGTGAGATCAATCCTGGAAGAGCAGCAAAGAATCCTGTGGCACCTTATAGACTAACAGACGTTTTGCAGCATGAGCTTTCGTGGGTGAATGCCCACTTCGTTGTATGCAAGAACGAATGCATCCAACGAAGTGGGCATTCACCCACAAAAGCTCATGCTGCAAAACGTCTGTTAGTCTATAAGGTGCCACAGGATTCTTTGCTGCTTTTACAGAACCAGACTAACACGGCTACCTCTCTGATACTTGAATCCTGGAAGAGGCCATTTAGGGATCGGGGCAAAAATCTGTGCTGGGGATTGGTCCTGCTTTGAGCAGGGGATTGGACTAGATGGCCTCCTGAGGTCCCTTCCAACCCTGATATTCTATGATTTGGGGATATTTAATTGGACTCTTAGTCCAACTGACTGCTGGAATACACAGACTCAACTGTATTGACTACAATGGAGTTAGGTTCACTGAATATGGCTGCCATCATTTTCCATCTCAAAGCAATCTGAAGAGTGGCTTTCTTCTTGCCAACTTCCTGTAAGAACATAAGAATGGCCATACTGGGTCAGACTGACGATCCATCTAACCCAGTATCCTGTCTTCTAACAGGCCAATCCCAGTTGCTTCAGAGGGCAATTATCAAGTGATCCATTCTCTGTCACCCAGTTGCAGTTTCAGGCAGTCAGTAGTTTAGGGACACCCAGAGCATTTGGTTTATGTCCTTTTCTTCAAGAAAGTAGTTTAACTTTTCCACACACATTCTCCCAAATCTTGTCCTTCTGTGAAATCTTTTGTTTTCCCATGCTCTGTCATGTTCCCTTGTGAAAAGCACACACAAAAAAATATTCCAATCTTTTCCTTTTCAGCTGAACAGTCAAAACTCAGCCAGACTGTACTATTGCATTATTCCAGTTCAAGGAAATAGAAATATATCACTTACTGACTCTTAAAGTCAAACAAGTTGTGCAGAACTCTTTTATTCTGGCAAAGCCAACTCAATTTTGTGAAGCGCTTTGACTTCAATGAAACTGTATATTCCAATCGAATAGGGTTCTATCTGTCAGTGCTGAGACAGAGACAGCTGGGTCTAGTGGTTAGCCAGGTCCCCACACCAGCAGGAGGTCAGAATCAAAAGCTGACATCCGGAACCAGGCCGAGTCAGAATCAGGCCGAGTCAGATAATTAGGAGATGAGCCAGAGACAAACCAAGAATCAGATACCAAGAACCAGGCCAAGTCAGGAAGCCAAGAGGTCATGGTCAGGACACAAGAGCTCGTAGCACTGGGTGAGCAGTTCAAAGCAGGGTGGAGCCCAGATGTACTGTTCTTCCTTCTAGCTTAAGTAGGGAGAGCAGCTCAATCAGGAGCTCCAGCATTCTACCAATCAGGGCCTGGAGTGGAGCCTTTCTGTTGAGCTGGACTTTAAGGTTCTCCGGTTATAGCTGATGCTAGTAAACCATCAGGTAGAGGGTTGGAGTGTGAAATCTCTGCCCTATAGTCCCAGGTTTGAGACCCCAGAGGTTACAAGACCATCAAAGTTTCCCTAACTAGCTCTAGTTAACAGAAAAACTCCTCCTGGTTTCAGTGGGCTTTGGATCAGGCTCGGTATGAGTAAGGGTATCAGAATTTGCTCCTGCGTGTTTAGTGAAGCCAAAGGACACAGTAAAGTGATTCTTCAATATCTGCAGTTTTACTGCTTATGGCCATTGTATTTAGCCAGCCACTCCGTTCTGCATCTTCTCCAATGGGCTAAGATGCTGGGGTGCCATAGATTGCTTTTGGTACTGCCCATACAGGGATAGACTGCCATTGGCCCTTGCACAGAGGGTGGAAAAACCTTCTCCAATCCTGCACCCAACACACAATCTCCAGCAACATCCACACAGGAGGGGGCAGAGGAGGAGGCAAAGCAGAGAGGAGGAGCCTGAGGCACTACCCTGATGCAGCCTGAACACCCTGTGTGCACATCTGAACTCCAGGGGCACCTTCCTCACCACCTATTAGAGTAGATCTCATGGGGAGCAGGCTGCACCCTCCTAAAGCACAGGGCTGTAGCTAAATGGTGCGATCTAACCCAGAACATGGCATGTTTCCTTTGCTACTCAGATTTGCGCAGTCACAGTTCCAATAATCCAATCAGAAAAAAAACAATTTCTAGCCTGTCACAAGGCAGCCAGGCAGCCTAAAAGCAACAGTGACAATGAGCAGAAATAACGATTGCAAACAGTGGAATCGAATGCTCTCAGGGCCAGGCCCAAGCCACTTTGCAAAGCTTTCAGCTGACTTCAGTCCTTGGCTAGGATCAGGTCCTTAATCACCACACCACCTAGGTGGCCCTGTCCCACATTCAGTGGAATTCCCGATTAAGAGGTGACACCAACGTGAAAGCCATGCTGCTGTCTAGGCCACTGTTGAGCCCATCCTGCTGCCACAAGGAAGCACTGTCTGTATCTGGATAGAGACAGAGCCTGCTGCCTGCCCAGCACCATCCACAGATCAGCTGCATGGTGCCTGCTATGGCCACCGAGCAGGGGAGGCTGGCAGGGCAGGAACAAATTGTCAGTCTGGAAGAGGCTATGGTGGATCAGCTCATCACACCCCGGCCGTGTGCATTGCTGGGAGCTGTGTGGCTTGAGACCGACATACAGAAAAACCCAAGCACCACACAACCATAGCGGTGAGTCCCTAGTCAGTGGAATTACCAGATCCATTAAAAAGCAACTATTCCATTTAAGAACACTGGGCTTAAATCAGGGAGATGCCGCATTAACAGGCTATTTCTGCTTAAGTGTGTCCTACATGATTCTTTACTTTAATTGCTAATACTTTACAGGTACCTGTCCCTATGGTCCAATCAGGGCTAAAGTTCACACTGCCAATAACACTTCTGCCCTGTCTGCCCTACAGCTGACATCACATGCCTGGAGGATGCAGCTATGCCACTGTTGGCAAACAAGTAGAAAATTCCTAGTGCAGATGCCCCCAGGAGTTCTGAGAGGGCTAAACACCTTCCCAGAATGCAATGCGGCTTCCAGTATGCTTTGCCAGCACCGGGCTGTCCATGCTGCATATTTCCCCATATTTGCCAGCTCCTGAGGCACAAGTAGATGGCTGCTCTGAGGCCCCAGAATACAGACAAGTAACGAGCATTTAAGTGTGGTCTCAGCCACACAATTGCACCATGTGCATGTGCTGAGCCATGTGAAACCTGAATTATCTTTGGCTTGGGGGATCTATGTCTTCTGACTAGCTTGCAAAATGCAGTCTGGACAAGGAAAGATGAGGCTAGTGGTGGGTGCAGTAGGGACAGAAAAGGGGAGGGGAATATATTAGTAGTATTACTGTAGGACCTAGGAGCTCCAGTCATAGACCAGGGTCCCCTTGTGTATTTTGTTCACTGTACAAACTGAACAAAACAACAGTTCCTGCACTACAGATGGAAACAGATAGACAGGTACAAGGAAACAATAAAACAGTATTGGTCAATGTGATAGTGGTCTCAGCACGCCAGCTAGGAGTTCTGACACGGAAAGATCCATGCACCCAACACAATAGCCCTTATTATCCTGTCCCCTGTGTGCAGTGCAGCAGCTGTGATGAGAACAAGGCAGTTCTCTGCCTTTGAAAACAGCAGATCTGAGCATCCTCCCAGAGACACCTTTCCTCGTGCTCTCCCTAGCAAGGCTGCTTGAGTGCCTCATTCCTCCTGTGCTGCTCCCCCCACCTCTTTGTGGCACCCACACTTTTCTCCCTCTGCCTGGCTGGCTCCTGTCAACAGCTCTTGGCCCTTGGTTCCTCACATGCTGCTGGTGGTGGCTGCCCCTTGCCACCCCCCTTCCCTGCATGGCAATGGCCCACTGCCCCTTGCTAGTGCCCCTCAAGAACATCTTTTGCAACAAAGATATTGGTCTCCCACCTGCAAGTTGTGGGGCCCTGCTGAATGCCATGCCAGCAGGAGACATGATGGTAAGTTATGTCCATGCCCATCTCAATGTATACCATGATGGCCACCATTTACCACACGGGTGACTGAACCAGGGTCCCTTGGAGGGAAGGGCTTAAGTCTCTACACCTTCAGCTAAAGGGGCTTGCTTGGTAGCTTGGGGCTATAACAGACTCATGTCCTCTATGGATCAGGCACAGCGGGGACACACAACACATGCTCACATGGTGACCAGCAGCTCACACCACCTCAAGTGTAAATATGGGTGTCAGGTTGGCTCCTGATCCTGTATGCATTAATGTCAACAGAAAGACTCCTGCTGACTTTAATGGGGGCTGCATCAGACTCCAAGTGCACATATGGGGACAATCAGGCTCCCAATTTTTCCTGCCACCCCTCACTTCTCCTGTAGTCAGCCCCTGCCCAGTGCTGGCAAGCTGCACAGAATCCAAGTAGTGTGCAGCACAAGTACCGCCTATGGGGGTCCCCACTGGCTTGTCAGTCCCCGCCTGCCTGGTATTCCCAGGAGGGAAGGTTACAACTCTGTGATGCTGTATTAGTCAAGCTTGACATCTCCTATCAAATTAAACAGGGTGATGGCTGTCAACCATCTGTGCCGCACCTGACTGGGGGGATGCACACACAGAAGAAACCAAGGCACCTAACTGTTGCTTAGTTTTCTGCATTCAAGCTTGGAGCCCACTGAACTGCTCTTCTCCTGGATAGAATGGAAGCAGGGCTGGTGAACAGTGAGTGTATGTGAGGGGAATCTCCATCCTTAGAAGTTTTTAAGGCCCAGCTTGACAAAACCCTGACTGGGATGATTTAGCTGGGGTTGGTCCTGCTTTGAGCAGGGGGTTGAACGAGATGACCTCCTGAGGTCCCTTCCAACCCTGACATTCTATAATTCTAGGGGGGTGCCGCTGTGTCAACCAAAGCTTTAGTTAACCTTTTCTTTCTTGTTTTGGTCCGGTGCATTGTGGGTGAAGGAACTGTGCCTTTTCTCTCTCTCTCACACCCACCCCCCTTCACTTCCCACTCACTCAATTACTTTTTCTGGTGTGAAAGGAGATTTTGGTCAAAAGGAACTCTCGCCTTCAGGCCTGGAGAGTGCTAGACATTTCAGCCATGTTCCTCAGGGTGGTGCTAGCTCAGGCCAAACGGGACCACCCATTCTGGGACATTTTGGCTTCTATGGTCAAACCACCCCCAAATCTGGAGGCCTCTCCTCTCCCTGGGAGGGGAAAGGGAAAATGATTTTTTTGTGCATCCTGCCTTAGGCAGCATGTGTCTGTCTGTGAACCCTGATGGCTGTGTTCTCAGGGAGTGGCAGCAAGCCAGCTACTGGGGTTGGCTTGGAAATTTGGGTTGCAGAAGAGCCCCAGTAAATACTGCATGCTGTTCCCAGGTGTGCCCCTCGCTGTCCCGCCAGCATGCTAGAGCTTGGCAGCTGGGAGCTGAGGCTGTGGAGTGGAAGTGTCCCCCTGCTCCTGCTGTGGAATGGAATGCAGAAGGTGTGACCTTCTCTCTCACAAGGACAGGAGGATGCAGTAGCCTATGCCAGACTGTTCCCTGAAAATCTTGCTGGGAGGAAAACAGCTACCACTGCACGCTGCTGACTGAGGTAATGGGGAAAGGGACCACCTGGCTCCAGTAGCCCAGCAGGAGGGAAGCAGGCCCAGCAGAAAAGGTAAGGCGGTGTGCCAATGTCTGTAGGGAGGGGCAGATGGGAGTCCGTGGGAGAGCTGTGTGAACGGCCTCAACCAAAGTTTGTGGTGCTGTGCGATGTCTAGAAACCAGTACAACCTGAGCCCATGTGTGATTCGCACTGGTCTCTGGGTCTCGTGAAACCTGCTTGAATTACCCTCATTGCAGGCTTTCCTCCACGTTTCCAGCAGTGGGACCCTGAGCTGTGGAAGTGAGGGAATGAAGAGCTTACACAGCACCAGGCATAGTGCTGCAAGCACCACCCCCCACACACAAACATGGCTCTGTCAATGTGTATTACTACTAAGCTGTAGTCTCCTTCTGTTCTCACCCGGCCCCCACGCCAAGCTCTGCCAATGCATGTCAAGCCTGCAGCACCTCCTGCTATTCCCAAGTCTCTCCTGATTAGAGCATGTCAAATGGTGTGTGTATGGTGCAGGGAACACATATATCAGCTGGGGGCTATGCTGAGACTGTCATGCTCACTTCACTTGTGACCTAACCACAATTCCAACACAAGTTCATAGGGACAAGAAGCTGGTGCATTGACCACACCCCACCTAGCATTTGTCTGGTCTTCCCCATAGCTTTCCTCCTGACATTTCCCAAAGATGGCTGCGCTTGCAATTAAGAATGAAAACAAAATTCCTGCTGCTCTCCCCCATCTTCCCTCTCCTTCTTAACATGGAGTAACCCGACACTGCAGGCACCCACCTCTGCTGCACAGAAACGATTGCAATGAACATTTGAGGTCAGAAGCTTTCCACAGCTGCCAAGCAAACTGAGAAATAAAAGGACGGGAGTGTCAGAATTTCTTTCCTTAGGATGTGAAAGTAGAGCACCCAACCTGATTGCATATTTATTTACAGAGAGATACTCTGATAGCATCTGTCAGAGATCATTGCAGGGCTTGGAATTCTGCTAGTCAGACTGTGCTGGGACCTGCGTATTGCATCTCTCCACAGCAGCACATAAGATCATTCATCAGCAGCCCTGTTGGTGTTTTCAGTTGGGTGGGGTCAAAGTTCATAAAGGTGAGCTGTTGTTGGCTAGCTCCAAGGACTGGGACAGGAAGGTGTCCTCAGACTTCTCCCATGCAGCAGCATCAACACTTTCATACATATTGGAGCCTGCCCTGCCATCTCTTGCAAAAACATCAGTGATCTCTAGTCTAATATGTATTGTTTTCTATAGGGGTCAAATTGGTGATTGTGGTGGTGGTGGTGGGGAGGTAGTGGCAATCTTTAAGGCACCATCCACACTTCTCAGTACTATCGTTCTGAGAGGACACACCTCTCCAAGCTTTTGTTTCAGTTACTCTGCAAGCTGAGGAGAGCTTCACTTTGTCAGTTGCACTCAGTTCACTTTTTCAAGCTTTTCTTTGCAACCATAATAGCTAGAGTCTTTTTTCCCCCTACTGAGATTCTGGAAAAACAGGAGCAAGTTTATCATAGCATCATAGAATCTCAGGGTTGGAAGGGACCTCAGGAGGTCATCTAGTCCAACCCCCTGCTCAAAGCAGGGCCAAACCCCAACTAAATCATCCCAGCCAGGGCTTTGTCAAGCCTGACCTTAAAAACCTCTAAGGAAGGAGATTCCACCACCTCCCTAGGTAACTCATTCCAGTTCTTCACCACCCTACTAGTGAAAACGTTTATGAGTGATGCCTGTGACATTCTATACCTTGAGGGAGTGTACTGTAACCCCCATATACCTCATTTTCATATAATTGTGATCTTACATATAAAGCATGCCTTGTAAGATATCAGGGGAAAGGTTATGATCTGCTGAAAGTCACTTCTCTCTCCATATATGTGTATCATTAGTGCATATGAAGTTATGAGAATTGTGTTGTATGGTGGTCACTAAAACATGCAGTGAGTTGGGAAATCAACCAGATATTAGCTCCCCAGAGGCAACAGCAAGGAAAATAACCAATGCCCAGGTGGGGTGTCAAACAACCCATCAGCAGCCATTGTCCAGCAAGGGAGCTACAATGCAATGACGCTTGCATAAGGGGAATTGCTCAACCTTGCTTGGAGAGACTTAGCAATGCCCCCAGACATGCCTGGACTTGTGTTTTCCAAGCACATGGACTGAGGGTATAAAACAGACAAAGTGTACACATACTGGGCCCTTCTCCTGCCCCCACCTTCGCTGCAAGCAACTAAGACACTGAGAAGAAGACAAGACTCCAACAGAGGAGATTGTTCCTTAAACCTGGGCCAACCTGTATATTAAGGACTGCAATATCCAGTGGGGTGAGAAAAACTGCTTAATCTAGATGTTGCCCAGTCTAATAGGATTGAGAGCTCCTGGAGGGGTTGCTACTGGTCACTAGCAAGGTATTCTGAGAGACAGCTCAGGCTGGGAAGAGTTCAGGGGACACAGTCCCAGGCTGCATCCCGGTCCCAGGCTGCACCCTGGGGGATCCTGTCACAATGCCAATCCCCCATACCATCATATACCAGCCCAACCACAGCCCTGATTTTCTATCATATTCTTTATGCATTTTTACATTTTGCTTTCCGTTTCTGTTCATCACTGCATGTTGAGCCAACATTTGCACAGAGCTGCATGCAGCAATGCCCATGTCTTATGTGCAATTAATTTAGAGCTCAATTATATGTCTGAGTAGTTCAATTGACTCCTTCCAATACACATTCCCTTGCGTATGCAACAATGAATGTCATTGGACATTGTGTTTTCCATTCACCTACCCTTGCTAGGTCCTTCTGAACTTCTTCACTGTATTCTCCCATTGTGACTGACCAAAATTATTTTGTGTCATCTGCACATTTTGCCACCTTAATTGCATATTTAGAAATATCTTAACTGGAAATAATGAATAGGGAGAGACTGGAACAATAATTGCTCATTATTTTCCCATTATTTCCTTCTTTGGTGATATGTAAATTACCAAGGATATTTGCAGTTCTCTATTTTGACAATTTGATGGCATTAGCTATTTCAGCATTTGTTTTTTTTTCAAGTCTAATTTGCAGTGTTTATTTCCAAGAAGAGGCGACACTAGCAATTTGGATATTTGTATGTGCGCACTTGGCTTTCATCCTACAATTGACTGCTGTGCCATGATTTGCAGAATCAAGGCTTTCCCATGCTCTACGTTAACCACATTCCAGAGAAAATGTTCAAATTTTAAACTAAAATGGTCAAGAAAGAAAGAAGCCTGGTTCTTAACTGAATTGTCACTTACTGATTGCATTGCCTAACTGTGTCATCTCTTTGGCTAATCTCAGGAAGCCCAAAAGGCACATTGGTCTTACTTTTTTAACTCCTGGTCTGGTTCAGCACTGCATTACTCCAACGTATTTGATATTGATGGGGTGACACTGGCATAAAACTGCAGCGAAGAATCAGGCTCTTTACCTGCAGTTAAAAAAAAAATCATAGATTCTAACTGCAGACATGGCACAGCTCTGCGTGATCCCTGTAATAACCATCACAAAAAGAGGGAGAAGAAATTGACCCTCTTTAGGGAAAACACTGCAAAACCTTCTGCTTCAAAAGGCTTTTCCACCATAAGAATGACAATACTGACACAAAAGTGATCCCCCACACTGCTAGCCTATAAACCCTAGCACTGAGCCAGGCCCTACACAATAAACCCATCAACTAAAAATAATAAAAGGAAATTAACAAAATCTAAAACAATCAGATACCAAAAAACTACCCCAAGCAGGATTTTGACCCCACAAAAGGAGAACCAGATACTCCATGAAGCGACCTGGGCACCTCACTATTGCTATTGATTTTATGTGAAAGGCTTTCAGGGTACATATAGACAGCAATAAAAGATCCATGCCATGGCCATGGTTAGTCCTGGTCATCTTACTTGCAGGAGTAAGGCTGAGAGGCTAAGAATTGCAGGGTAGATGCTAGGACTGGAGCCTGGGCTCTGAAACCCCACACGGGGGATGGGTCTCAGAGCCTGGGCACCAGATCAAGCCCTGAACATCTCTGCTGAAATGTCTAGCCCCATAGGCCGAGCCAATCGACCTGGGTTCTGAGACTCGGGGCTATGGGTTTTTATTGCAGTGTAGATGTAGCCTCATATAGTATGGTGAGAGTAGCAGGATAAAACCCTGGGATAGACAGAAATTACAGTGAATTGCTACCAGATCTGTCAGATAAAACTCAACATTACCTTGAGCGATACATCATAAAATACTCTCTACCTGGAGCTGCGATCTATTGATCATGCACTTCTGATCATTTCACCTGCACTCTGCTCACTAATCCATCTCTGCTAAGATTCCAAACTGCTGGGCAGCTTCAAACAGCTGTCAAGACGGTGGATAGCTGCCAGAAAAATGTTGTCCTAAAGTGCATGACAGCAGCATTCAGACCTGAGCCAGCAACAAATCTGAGATCCAATGTCTTGTGATTCTTCCCACCTGCCACTAGAAATGGGGTCTTTAGAGCAGGAGTTTTCACAAACCTTAGCAACCTGCCCTTCCCATATTGCTAAATAGAAGAGGAGCCCCAGGGTGGTCTGGGTATGGAGAAGAGAATCCCAGTATAGAATCGGTTGAAAATTGCTTCTTTGAACCCCTGAAAAAGGACACTTCCAGCTGTGCAGTGTAGAGCTCTGTATGGGACCTGTATACAAATGTTGAGTTTGGTTCAGGTCTGGTAGGAAAACAACTCAACCCTCCCAGGATCGGGTCACCTCTTATGACCTTCTCCTGCCCATGGGGTTGACATGGCCGCAGCTGTGTGCCCCACTCCTGCCACCTGCCGCCACCTTGCTGTGCTACATGTGCCGCAGAGTGACAGTGCAGAGGAGACATAGTGCCTCTCACTCTACAGCAGGGGGCAGTGGCTGACAGGTGCTGTGCCCACCCCACGGGCACAATGATTCAGGTTCGTGAGGGGGAGGGTCAGGCCAGGAAATGACTCTTGGAGCTGTGCACGTTTGGGTTCACAGTAACTGAGGCAGGGAGCCCTGTAGGTGATGGAGGGATATGAAGAATAGTGCCAATCCTGTGCCTGTGCAAAAACACTCTGAATCCTGGCTGAAATTGGGGGAGGGAGGAGAATGGCTGTCTCTGTAAAACAGGTGAAGAATTCAGAATACGTGGTGTGGTGTAAGGGCATGAAGGTTTTGTTGCCCAAACCTCTAAATGAACCCTTTGTACTTCAACAGTCCTCCATGTAATCTGTCTGACCCTGGGCAGGTCACAGCCTCTCTGTGCTTCACTCCCCTTGTGACAGGTGGAGAATTTATAGTCCTGCCCTACCTCAGAGTGCTGTGAGGCTCAGTCCATTAAAGATGGTGCAGCCTTTTGAGATCTGCTGATGAAAAGCGCTATGCAAGAGCTAGGTGTTCTGCCTTCGGTCTATGAGTCAGGTCTTCCTCCGTGGACCTTTCTCCCCAGGCAAACTCCCTCAGGCAGAAAGGAGATCAAGAATGATACTATTATTATTCATAAATTTTAATTAACTAAGGTACAGGGCATTAGTTCTCAAGACATGCCCTGTACATCAACTGAGCTTCTGAGTATCCATGGAACTTATGTGGCCTCCATTAACATAGCATCTGAGCACCTCCGAAGGTGAAGAAGAGTTGTGTGTAAGCTTGAAAGCTTGTGTCTCTCACCAGCAGAAGTTGGCCCAACAACAGATATTACCTCACCCACCTTGTCTCTCTGGTATCCTGGGACCAACATGGCTACAGCAACACTGAGTGTAACTTTCAGATAGGCAAGCTCTGAATCTCACCCCATTAACTGCATTAGGAACTAAACTTTCCTTGTAAGAACCAAATGAACTCCATGAACTCCAACGACATTGGCCGAAGACAAACTAATCTAAGGTATTCAACCTAGATTTAGGGTTCACAAAAGAAACAGCAGCCTGATGGCATCAATATCTGACTGGACTTCCTCAGCATGCTGAAACCCAAAGGCAACACTGATAGTCCGGAAAGAAGTCTTGGTGTTTTCTAGAAGAGGGTGACAGTGAAGAAAGAGAGGTCATTTTCCCCTTTATTAATTGTAGGTTTAATGTTAATGCAGAACTTGAGATGAAGGGAAAGGCTGTATAACAGAGTTGTAACAGACTCATGTCTCCTGGAGATGGGGCACCAAAGAGGAACCTATAACTAGACCTGGTCAAATGGCAGTATTTTTGATTCACTGATCTCTCTCTCTCTCGCTCTCTCTCTCGCCATATATATAAAATTTATATTGTAATTTCAGTTCAAGTAGAACCAAATTGGATAATACTGAAAGTTTCCAGCAAATCAGAAAGGTCCATTTCATGTTGAACAAAGCATGGCATTTAACATGGCGACCTTATAGCTTTTAGCCCAGTGGTTACGGCCCTCCCCTGGGAGGTGGGATACAGGTTCTAATTCCTGCTTTGGAGCAAAATTTGGAACTGGCACTCCTCATTCTTGTAGAGTGTCATATCCACCAAGCTGCAGGCTAGGCTAGTGGGACTCTGTCTCCTGTTGAAGCTGTCTCAATTTATATAAATAAATAGTCACGGTTGCCTTTCCTACTGCCGAATCTGGGCTAAAGTTAATATGTTGGGCTCCTCCTCCAGCTGTTTTGTGAATCTAGCTGTGATCATCTGTTCACACCGCACAAGCCTGGAAAGGTTTAATGAGGTTGCAAAGGGGACGATTTACCAGATAGGCCATACCTGAGTGGAATTAGGTGGCCTAAAGAACCCTCAGAATGGGAAAACACATAAAGTCTGTCTACACTGCAATTTAAAATCACTTCTGGCTTGTGCCAGCTGACTCAGACTCATGAGGCTCGGACTAAGGGGCTGCTTAACTGTGGTGTAGACCCTGGGCTGTAAGACCTGAAAGGAGGGGGGATTTTGAGAGCTCAGGCTGGAGCCCAAGCCCAAACATCTACACCACAATTAAACAGCCCCTTAGCCCAAACCCTGCAATCCTGAGTCAGCTGGAACATGCCATCTGCAGGTGTCTAATTGCAGTGTAGACATACCCATAGCGACTGAACCGGAGGGCCAAGCCACAAAGAGGGAGCAGCTAAGCAAAGAAGAGGGACCATTCTGAGTCACAGAGACAGGTTGCAGGACTTGCAACCAAGCATGGAAGAGGGCTTTGGGCTTTGGGCTTGGAAAGAGTTAATCCTCAGAGCAGCCAGGAGGCGGCACCCTAGCAGTGAGTGAACCCCTGACAATAGCCCTCTTTTTTTTTTCTAGACAAAAACTAGTCAGCGAATTTGTGTAAAAATTTCAGATAGTTTTGGTTAGTGCAGAACTGCATTTTTGGAGAATACAATATTTGTGCCAAAAATTTAGCCCAGTTCTACCCCCAACACACATACTCACCAATGTGTGTATATGCATGGAGGAATCCAGAGTGCCATGACTAAAGCTAATTCCATAGCTAACGGATTGCTCCAGAAGTCTGCTGGATTTCTTGGTCATCAAGCCAAGGCTGCTGGTCTCTGCTGAGGACAGGCTCAGTGCTGGATCAGGAAAGGGGGCTGTGGGTCATGACTGAAGTGGTTGGCAGAGTAGTGTGAAAGCCCTGGCATGGAATAGCAGAGGTGTTGCAGCTCAGGGCTTATAAGGCTGAGCCCAAGGAAAGTTTGTGGAGCCCTTTGCAATATTAAACTGGTTTATTTTCTCAGTGCCTGGCTTTCCTGAGTGCGGAACAATTCAGGCACTTTAGTAACCAGCAAACAAATATTAAATAAAACCCATCAAAGCATTTGATGTAGATTGTCGCATGAATCACACTGTCAGCAAACAGGTGCAAACAGCTACTGTCAAGAGTTTCAGGGAGTTGCACCACCTCACAGCTTGCAGTTTGAAATTCCCACGGCCCAAACACTCAATCCAAAAAGTTTTAGGGTTCAGTGGGGCTGCTCAGAGTACCAATGCAGAAAAGTCAGATGTCACTTTTATTTATCATTGTTGCCAATGCAAATAATGGCTTTGTGCTACCACAATGAAGCATAGTATGATGGCCAAAAACAGCAGAGAAGAGGACTTGGACAAGCCCTGTTGGACAGACCCATCACTGTATTGTTCATAATTGTGATTTTGTGGCTGGTATGGTACAATGCAGCAAGGGATTTTTCACAATGATCTGCAGGCTAAGAGAGAGGAGGGGGGAATTGAGAGTGTCCCCACATCTCAGTTGTTATAAGAATAACCTTTCCACTCTCTGCTTACAATGTTCTGTTTTACCACTGAGCTGGTTTTGTAAGGAGCTAAATTATGCACAGGGATCAATGTAGGATGCTGCCGGGCTTGCAAGTTTCAGGAGGAAAGTTCATTGCTGCCACCTACTGTTTAATCTGGCAAGGAGAGAGAGTGAAAATATTTGAAAAGGGCTGGGTGAAGCTGGTGGAATTTGCAAAGCCTGGGTAAATCTCATCCCTGCAAAATGAAGACTTACTAGCCAAGATCCTGCCTGTTTCATAGTGGGTTCCCTCATCTGATGATAAACAACATAGAATGCTTTGGCCAATGGTATGCACACACTTTAGGCCCGATGGAAAAGAAAAAGACAAGAAAATACAATAAGACTGGGAAGCTGAAAATGATGTGGGATTCCTTTAGATTCTATAAATGTTTTTTTTTTTAATTAATGTAACCATTCCACAAAGTCTGTATTTATAATCATTTTTCAATAACAAAACAGGAAGGCCACATCTGGTTTGCGTGGAAAGGAGTCGTTGGAGTCTGAAACAAGAGGTGTGTTTTGTAATCAAGTACAGACTGGCTGTATGGCAAGCAGATAACCCTACCAAAGCCATAGGGAACTTCATACATATATAACTGTACATGTCTATAAAAGAGCACTGCGTATCAATGGATCTTAAACTTTCACGGTCTATGCTGGCAAAAGGCCAGGACATGAAAAAGAACTCTATCTACCTAACACACTGCCTAATCTTATTTTACTGCTAAGACAACCATCCCCTCTCAATAGGAAATTGAGCCCAGACAAAAATAAATATAAAAAACAGTTCAGTCTTTTAAAGAAATACCTATTAAAAGGCTGCAGACCTACAAACACACACATAAACAAAGTGCAAGGAAACTCAGATGGAAAAGAAACCATTTCAGAGCGGCAACAGCCTAACAGCTTGTCCTACTCTGACAACGACAGAGGCTGCAAAAGCCCTTTCTGTGTCACGTATGAGGGACACAGAGGCAAAAAGAAATGAGCTCGGTATTGAAGCCCAATCACTAATTAAAACGACTTAAAATAAGTTTAAATATTTGTTAACCCCCCCTTCCACTAGCGTACACTTAAAATCAACCTCAAACTAAAGAAGAAATGGGAAACCTAAACCAAATTACTGTAACTGGGACTCTGGGAAGCCAACTGGCAGAGGGCACCTGCAAAGCGTTTTACAGGGATGCACTGAGGCAGATATCTCCATAATAGTTGACCAAAGGGTGGCATGTGAGGTGTCTCCCAAGAGCCAGTAGCCCACTGGTTGTCATAATCATTGTGGAATGTATGTTCGGATAATATTTAAGGAGTTATGTATCTATACTGAAAAATATGTCCTCAAGGTCTTGGAGTTTAGGCAGGTCACCAGGAGGTGACAGACCTCAGAAATATTCCTTTCAGGCAGGAGGGAAAGAGACACCTATCTCCCTATCTGGCCATTTGTGTATTTCCTGCCTCACAGTGAGGGCCTGTTTACATCTTGAGCTACTGGCAAAAGAAGAGATTGCAAAATCTACAGGAAAGAAAATTTACAGGAATAAACAAACAATAAGGGCAGGTTTGTTTACATATAAAGACAAATGATCTGGCATATCTTGGAGTGCCAAACGACACACTAGGTGCTTCACCTAAGAAGGAAACTGACAGCAGGATTGTCTCAGGGTCACAACCAACCTGGCTGTAAAGCACTGCAATGATTTTGGATGAACATAACTCTACAAGACATGAAAGTATCTAGTTAATTAAATCTGGGCTCTAGAATGTTCGTTATGATTTTATTTCATATGTATGAAATTTTATTTCATTTGTTTCCAATATTTCTGTTACTTGGATGTCTGGGTTTTTTAAAATAAATGAATACTTAATTGCACTATGAATGTATCTAAGTGCTGTGAGCTAAGGGGAGTGGTGATCTGAGGTGGAACTGGAAAGCTGGGATGTCCTGCTTCTCTGGAAGCAGTGGACTGGTGAACACTGTGCATGTCTAGTGGACCAGGGTCTAGACATTCCACAGAAATGTTGGGGGGCTCAAGCATTGGAGTGTGTCTATTGCTAATCTGTACAGAGACAGTGGGGCCTCCAAGAGCTAGAGGGGGGCACTTGTGTAGCCTGTGGAACTGTATAAACACACAACAAAGACAGTCCATGCCCCAAAGAGTTATGAGGTAAGTATAAAATATACTTCAAGGCAACATTTACATATACAGGAAAAGCTAGATGTCCCATAAAAGAAGTATAACAGTCTCATAATCCCCCATTCTGTATCTGGCCTATAATTTCATGTGTCAGTTCATCCACCATGGATTGTGTTACAGCCTAAAGAATTGCATTATTATCTGCATTTCATCCCTGTGACAGTATATTCTGTCAGTTATCTACATAGACATGAAATAAAATATTTGCTGAATATTTTATTTGAAACATTTAGAAAAATTTGTCAAATTTATAATTTAATATATTTGTGAATGATTAGGCCTAGCTCTAAGTGAAAACAAAATCTCATTGAATAATTTATTGAAAAATTTTTGCAAAATTTGTCTAATAAATTGTTTCATGACTATTGTTCGATATACATGAGCATAATAATCTGCATACATTTCTTTGTTCTCCAACTAGGGTAATTTTTAGCCAAATGAGATTTTCTAAAGTAGATATGTAAAATCTTGTAGACTTGAAAATAGATTCACTAACATTAGATCAGCCTGTGTATGTTAACATTTTGTAGTATTATTTATATTTGTCATGCAGTGAACTAGAAAATAGCAACCATTTATAGTGCAATTCCAGTAAACATTACTGCCTTTTCCCAACATACATACACACCCACAAAGTTAATCAGCCAGGCAAATAGTAAATGATGATCTTTCAGAGCTTCCTCATAGTAGCAACTTTGCCTGTAACAATCTTTACACACTACGTTTTAGAAGAAGAGGTGATTGTATTCTACCAGCATAACACTTAATCCCAGTTATTTGAGACCTGATCCTATCTCTAATAAAATCAGTGAACAGACACCCCACTCACTTCAACATGGATTTGTATTGGACTACAGGAGAATAAGTTGTTCCATGAAATAATCAGAGCAATATGTGGCCTCGATCTTCTGATGCATTGGGTAGCTTAACTGGCCATAGCAGGATTCATAGGTGGTGTAGCAATGCTGCAGTGATTCCCTCAGTGGCCATCCAGGGGGTGTGGTCAAGAAAAAAAGAGGCATGGACATGGCTGCCCTGTGCTCTAAACAGCTGTCATGGGTACTTGGGGCTGTGGCAGCCAGTGCAAGTTAGAGCAGTTTTCAGGTTGCTGTAACTTGCACCTGGGTTTAGAGCAAAGCCAATATGAGGAGAATAGAAAGATGGATTAAAGCTGTCTTATGCTACAGAGTATCAGCTTTCATTTAAAAATCAAGTTATGGTTGGAAGATTATACTTTAAAATGTGAAGCAAACATAAACAATGCAGTTCTATCTGTCTGAGTTTTCTGAGATCCTAAAACAAGGGCTCTGGGAGATGTGAACTGGCTCATTCATCCCATTATAGTGCTAACTCCGATGCCCACTAATGCTCATTTAAATGACAACACTACTGTTCAAAACAAGTTAAAAAAGGAGAGGCAGAATTATACCATGAGTTTATGGTGAGGGATGTCTCACTTTGATACAATGCCTGGATGGGGCTAGGGAGGAAACGGACACTTTTTCAGCATATGATGCATGGAGCTAATAACCCAGAGTGGAGAACCAGAAATCAACAAGGCTGAATGCCAAAGATGGAGAGACCTAACACGAGAATCCCAGCAGAGTCCATGAGAAGATCCATCATCATGTTCTGAACATCTGCACAATCTTTTGTGAGTGACCTCTCATTTTAGAGTGTCAAGTGGGGGGAACTTAGTTTGTGGGTGGAGTTTGGTTTTGGGGGTGGGCCCTGGAAGAGTAGAGCTCCTTTCCCCTCACCCATTTGACCCTTGATATTTTTCGTGCATAAAAATTCAGGCTGTCTCCCAATTCAGACTCAGAAAATGAGACATGTATCTGCTGTGAATCAAAATTGATATTAAGAAAGACTGTTCCTAAAGGCAGGATGTTTAATCAGATAACCACCAGGGATTTTTTTAAAGCAGTATCACGGGTATTAATCCTCAACAGCCAGAGGACCCTTTAATTCCCAAATATTCAGTGATGCAGATGTAGAAGAAAAGAACTGGATGATATTCCCTACTGAGGGAAAGTGAATATAAACAAACATACAACTGCATGTCTCATCTATGAATTAGTGCATGAGAGAAACAAATCCAGCCCCATCTAGTATGTTAATGAGGGCTTTCCATGTACCGAAAGCCCCCAAAATACACAGCAAGCTCATGATAAACAGCAAGCTCATGAGACACAGAAGGGTGCAGAGTGAACCTGGAAGAAGGATGTCAGAGTTGATGGAACCAGCATGCTGCCAGCCAAGCAAGGCAAACCTTGCTGAGATGTAAGACTTTTGATGCTGCTTAATCAATAGATTGCCACTACAAGCTTGAACCTGATGAGTCAGGCTGTGTCTCAGTCTCTAAACTGGAAATGTTTTATTCTAGTGAACTCTCATTTCCTTTTGATTTGCCCTTTCTTTGCGATGTGAGAGAAACCTGTCATTATTTAAGCCAATTGGAATGATTAATTTAGTGAGGGCAATCACTGATGGGCTTTCTTGAGACAAAGGAATTGAAACTCTGACATCAAAGGGGACTGATCAGGGACAGAGGTTCTATGCTGAGCCCTTGATTTAAAAAAGGTGGCACAGGAGCCCACCTCCAAAATAAATGGAAAAGACTGTGGATCAGGTGGGCAAAAGAAAAGTCTAATAAACTCATGAGCTAGGCTTCGGTTACAGAATCAATGGGATTTTTGCCTCAATCATAATTTACTCCTGGGGGAATTCTGCACCACTGCACAATGCAGAATTTTGCAGAAATTAACATGCACACAGAATTTCCTTTCCCCCACAGAAATGGGCTGCAGTGCTTCTAGCTGCCACTTGGGACCACTGGATCCACCAGAGCCCAGCTCACCCATTGAAGACACTGCTGGTGGGAAGGGAGGGAGCTAAAGGGTTCCTGGCAGCTGCAGTTCCCAGCATGCCCTGAGGGAAGGAGAAGGCAGCATGAAGGAAACTCCATCAAGCCTGGGACTGAGCATCAAGCTGGGGAAGGGGTGCAGTATCTGCGGGGAGGGGGAGGCATCTGGGCCCTGGGGAGGAGGGGGTTTGGGTGTATTGGCCAGGGGGATACAGGTGGGATCTGGGGGGAAGAGTTGTGCCTGTCTGGCCCCCTGGCTAGGCTCTGGAGGGTGGTGGGAGAAAAGGGCAAAGAAACAGGAACAGGGCTGTCATAGGGGTTTCTTTAACTCTCTGCTCCTCAGGGAATTTGTGTGTGTGTCTGTATTGTTATAGACATACTTGCTGATAGGTATTTTGAAATAAATTACGAAAATAATTGAACCTGGTGTGTTTATGTAGTGTTATTTTGACCAATAATATTTGCAGAATTTTGCAAAATTTGAAACTATTGTGTGCAGAATTTTTAATTTTTTGGTGCATAACTATTAATTTTTTGGCGCAGAATGCTCCCAGGAGTAATAATTGTAGGATTTGGCCAATCTATAAAATATTTAATTAGTCGAACTTTTGGGACCCTCTGGAGTTAACTGGGATATGCTGATTTACATCAACTAAGAATCTGGCCCTTTAGGTCTATTAATAAAGACATGAATGAGATGACAATTGCTGTTTGCAGTGTTGCTGTAGCCTTGGTGGCCTCAGGATATGAGAGAGATATGGTGGGCGAGGTAGCATTTTTTATTAGACCAACTTCTGTTGGTGAAAGAGACAAGCTTTCGAGCTACACAGAACTTTTCTTCAGAAGAGTGTCACCCATCTTGTCTCTCTAATGACCCAATTGCACATTCAGATCACATGTTGTGCACTCTGGAGCTCTGCACCTGGCAATGCAGAAAGCATTTCAGAAAGAGGAATCTTTTAAGTAGAAAGAGAAGGGCACCTGAGCTACTGTGATCTCTCAAATGGGATGCGACATGAAGGGAGGGGAATTGCTGAGTGATTCCAAATGCTGGGATGAAACTGTTTTGAGAGAGAGACAGATGTCGTGGTGATGAGTGCAGGAGTAGTAGTATTTATTTGAATTATGGTAGCACGTTGGAGCCCCAGCCCAATGTGCTGGGCACCATACAAACTCAGAACAAAAGATTGTCTCTGCCCCGAAGAGCTTACAATCTAACACAAGAGACAATAGATAGACACAGACAGACAAATAAGGGAGTACAAGGAAACAATGAGATGATATTGGTCAGCATGGTAGGGTGTGGTCTCTGCACACTAGCAGCCTCTAGCTGCTGTCAAGGTTTTTGCAGGCACCATAGAAAAGGAGAGTTTTGAAGGAAGATGACAAGGTAACTTTTACAGCTGTTTGTGTGGAGTTACTCTCAAATTGTGAGAGGCAGCAGGGGAGAAAGCACAAAGGAGCTAGTTTGAAAATTTATTAAGTGGGTGATGGATGCTGGGGCCATGGGCCAATCGGAGGTGAGAGTCAACATCTCAATATGGAATGAGAGATGGTGGGTAGGTGGTAGGCTGTGAAAGGTCATGAAAGTGACTATAAGTATCTTATGTTTGCTGAGATACAGGAGAGGCAGCCAATGAAGGGATGCAAAGAGAGGGGTGATGTGGTCAAAGGGACAGGCTGCGGGAATGATCTTGCATGTGGTGTTAATAACTAGAATAAAATGGGGGGGAGTCATTGCTCACTGGGACAGAATAAGAGCTGGTGAGAGAATAAAGGAGAGGATATTGTCTGGGGTTGTGGGCTGGTGTAATGGGCATTGCCCTGCATTGTGGAATGAAGACATGGGCATTATCCACATTAGTATATCTGGCTTTCCTCTTTCTACCAACAAAAATAAGAACTAAAAGAATGACCAGGGGATTTTTGTCCATACGGTACACTTTAGTGTTGGATTGTTTGTGTCAATAACTGGGATGTGGGTGGTCATCCCTAGTGGTTAGAGCAGGTGTCTGGCCACATGCCCCAGCCAAGGGTCACAGCTAGGGTCAGGAATTGGCACCAAGGGTTACCTGGAGTGAGGCAAGGCAGGCTCAGGGCAGGGTCCATGACAGGAGATGTCACAGCCATAGGCAAACAGGGGAGGGATAGCTCAGTGGTTTGAGCATTGGCCTGCTAAACCCTGGGTTGTGAGCTCAATCCTTGAGGGGGCCATTTGATCTGGGGCAAAAATCTGTCTGGGGATTGGTCCTGCTTTGAGCAGGGGGTTGGACTAGATGACCTCCTAAGGTCCCTTCCAACCTTGATATTCCATGAAATGCTGCTGCAGGGAATAAAAGTTGGTCTGCTGCCTCTTGCAACCTATTAGGTAGGGTAGCCAGTCAGGTAGCCTATTGCTGGCCAGTTGCACTCATTAGGTTGCCCAGAAACTGGCTCTGATACCTGACAGTTTGGCTTGCCAGTTGTCACAAAGATATGGAGCAAGTTCATGTTCTTCTTTAACTGGATAGATATTATATTTGAGCCGTTGTGCCTGCTAAGCACTCTGATGAGTTAGCTATGACTTCTCTGCTAACCACAGCTTTTCCAGACTCAATAAGAGTGCAATGCTTCTTTCCAGGGCTGCTGGTGTTCTGGTTGGATGGTTTCTCCAGCACCCTCTTAGAACTGTCACCTGACCCATGGGTGCATTGGAGGAAGGATGGCCAAAGTCAGTCCAGTGACAAGGCTGGTACTTGATGTGTTTCTCATCATACATTGGTCTCCTTCAAAGGTGGCTATACTGATTCCCTGCAATAGATTAGATACATGGTCCCCAAGGTGGATGGGAAGACACCATAACTGTGTAGTGGTTGATTTCGCCATATAGAGGGCCAAATTCTCAGCTGATGCAAACTGAGATTGTTCCAATTATTACTCGGGGTTTTCAGAACCCAAAGCAGGGGTAACTTTACTGTTTCTCTCCAGGTGGTGTCAGGAATAAATCAACAGGGGCACAGCTGATCCATCTGATAAATAATTGATACAAACCAGAGTGCTGTCATCTAAAACTACTTTTCTATTAGATCTCAAGCACACTTACATGCACGTATGCTATTGCAATAGGTTTAGAGCATTCCAGACATTCATAGTTACCCAGAAAGTCTGAAATGGTTCTGAGGGATCAGCCGCCAGACTTCAGGGAGGCCCGCCTTCCATCTAGCTGCTGGGGAACTTAGCTGACAGATCCTTGCCCAGATGAAAGCTTCCTCGGACAGCTCCAAAGCAAATTCTTTTCCCCAGTCTTTTATAGCTAACTTTAAACAAAGCACATAACCTATAGTGACTCCTAGTGGGTCACCATAGTAACATTTAATGGGTCGCCATTTCTCCTACTTTCAGCAAAACTACTCATTATCTCTTATCAAAACATTTCTAGTCATAACAATAATAAAACTTACACGTCATAGGCATCAGAAATGCTCAAGGCTAAAGTCAGCCATCCAAACATTCCTTCTTTTCTCACAATACATTCCCCTCTTATTGCTATCAGAATGGGAGGATGGGCTAACTGCAAAGGGTTATTTCTTCTTGCCTTTCAGGGCTTAAGATTTTCCTACCTATGTAATGTTTGGTTTTCAGCTGGCAGGGGCTGAACATACAAAATTGCTGACTGTGGTACTGTCAAATTCTGGGCCAAGATAATGGTTTCACTAGAGCAGTGTGATTTATACCAGCTATGAGCTGTTCTATAGTTTTCAGTATTTGTTATGCTGTAGGTTTTATAAAAAGGATTTTGCCCATAGAATATATGAAATATTTTATATGTTATGTCTATAATCTCTACATTTGGCTAAAATATAACAAGGGGGTTGGATGGTTCAGGAAACTGATAATGGAACCTGGAGCTTCTCTTTGTTGCTGGATCAGATCCACATCTGGTCAATAGCTATAGAAACTTCTACCATCTAATCATAGTTCTGCCAACAACTAGCTATATACCTTGAGCAAGCCATATAACCTCATCACAGCTTGGTTTTCCCATTAATTGTGGATAGTGATACTTACCACTCTTGGTAAAGTGCATTTGAGATCCGTAGATGACACTGAGATACTATTGGGAAGGATGTCACTTGTTATGATGATTGAACAAATCACTGTGGGCTTTGGATCTAATACAAGAAGAATGACAAGCTAGCAAAAGTACCGAGTTCTAATCCACATCATCCACTGTCTCATTCACCATGTGACTTTTGTCGTGGTTCATTAATAATGGGGAAATTGGGGCAAAAGCAAGAATCCATCAAAAAAGGGTGGGTCTGTACTCAGCCAGAACTCCCCTGGCTGAGGGAGGGAGGCAAAGAGGGAATTACAAAGAAAGGAGGAGAGAATATTTTTCTTTCCTCTCATCTTACTAGTACAATTGGTGGATTTGCTAGAAGCAGATAAAATATGAAAGGCCTGACACTGGGGCCTATGGTATAGTCATAGAGTGGGAGGTAGAGGATCCAGAACAAACAGTTTGTGAGGAAAGAGGGAGTGGAAGCTGGTGATTGTGGTGCTGCTTTTAAGGGTCATATTGATGCTTGTCCAGGTCACTCATGAGGCTGTAGAAGCCCAGCCACACTGTATAGCCCACACTTTAGCTGAGGTTTATTCACTCCAGACTTCCACATCAGAAGTGAGTACTGGGCTCAGCCCATCAGTCTAACACAATCTGGGGTCAGATCCCCCATCCTGGGGCCAAGGCCCCCTTCCTGCTCTCCCCCTCCCACCATACCTGCCCAACACATTTGGTTAAGGCAGAGTTATGGTGGCCCAGTAGTGACTTCCAGAACATTAAGTACCCCTGTACTCAAACCTTTTTAAACCATGAAATACAGAGATACACACCAGCCCCAAGAGAAGAGCATAAGGCATGATTACATTACCCAGACGTTACTGCTCATTAGAGGTTTTCATGTTCCCACTATTAATTGATTCTGTGTTCCTTGACAATACTTCTAGAGTGAAATCAGAGTCTGCGTATGGAATTTAGAGCACTTTGAACTATTGGTTCTTGAAATAGAAATGTCACTTGCATAGCAAAAATCCCCAGAGGAGCCCTGGCCAAAAGCTCCTAAAGTGCAAAACACCCATCCTCTGCAAGCTTCGAAGGGAAGGACTCAAACTCCCAGTATCTAGGTGCTGTTCAAATTCAGTGGCCACAACATATCCCTTGGAGCCATTCATTAACCTGACAGCAGATTATCTGCAACAGAGCACCCCTCCGTCTGTGCATGCACAAATGGCTTACTCTGGCTTGCCAGCTTGGCTCCAATTTTTATCCTGAATACGTTTTCAGTGTTGCTTCCCCAGTGGGGGCTGTGCACTAGCTGTGATCTGTCCAAGTGACTGGGATCAGTCTTGTCAGGATCAGAGCCATAGTTTGAGTGTCAAGCGTGTGCAAGGAAAGTTATAAAACCTGAAAAATGTTGAGGGCATGTGATAGTGGGTCTGTATCTAGGGAACTCCTTGTGTAAATGACTCAAAATTAAACCACTGACCCAGATCCTCATGAAGCACAGCAATTTTCAAGACAGTCCCAGTAAGCATGTGGATTTTAGAGCACCTAGAAAACTCAGCGGTTAAACATTAAGCTAGTCTTAGCGTTAATTATATCAGGGCTACTGGCCCACTCTAATGCAGCCTCTAGTACTGTCCCTTCAGCCATCTCCACCCCAGATGAAAACTGCTGCTGCAGGGGGCTTTGAGTGGAGGAATCTGCAGGAGGACTATCCCCAGCTGTCACCTTTCCCAGCTGATACTGTGCAGCCCACAGTAACACACATTGCCAATATTTAACTGATAAATATCTAATTACGATAAAATTATGAAGGTTTGTGTGTGAGACTTATTATTGTAATTGATTAATCTGTCACCTAAAATAACTGACTAGGGATTTTCAGTGGTTCTGGTTGTTTTCTCAATCAATTGAGATGTTGCTTGGATGAGAGGAAGTGTCCATATGCAATAGACCCGGATATGGGTTTTGATTGGTTCATTCCAATGGGACAAGGTTGCCATAACTTTTAGGACACTTCTTATCTAGGGAGCAAGGAGACCAAGGAGGGACCCATTGTGTGTCAATGAGATGTCCCCATCAATTTACCATCACAATGCTGGGCTTCCGTTTTCTGGCTGAGGAGAAGGTACCTGATGGCATCACCAGCTTCAGCAGGTCGTCTGATTCCTCATCAACACCTGGCACCTAAAGATCCTTATATCACTTCCTGCCCAGTGTTATTTTTTTCTTCCCTACTTTATTTCTTTTTCCTCTTTCTTCTTTGCTTTTTCTCCAGTGACAGTCCAGCTTGTGCTGCCAGGCCAAATCTACTCTTGCAACAGTGCTGGGACCACAAAGGCAAACTCTTAGAATGCCTTAAGACTCTTGCAAAAGTTTGCAAGGCTTGGGAGTGGCTAATAAACGCATGCACACCTTGTACTGTGCCTGGGATGTTTTTCCAGCAGTTAGATTGGAAAGATCTGAGAGAGAAGCTGCATTTTCTTGTCTTTGCTCTTTTCTTTCTCACTATTTGTCCCAATTTAAGAAGAAATAAAACTGGATTTTAACACCAGCACAAGATGTACTACATATAATTGCTTCCCTGCACACAAGGGAGAAATCTAAAGAAGTGTCAGAAATTTTCCATTTTTCCTTCTCCTTTCCCCTGCCCCATCGGTTTGTGTTCTGTTTTCTAGGGTTCTCTGGCTCCTCTTCTGTGTCCACTCGTCTTCCATGATAGCTCTGTTCCTCTCTGCCATGAACTCCGGATGCCTGGTCACTTCCCAAATGGGAGGGGGCTCCAATTGATCTTTAGCATTACAACCTATCTGCTACCCCAGCCCAATTCCACCTGAACTTCTGGATCTTCAGGGTTATGTTGGCCATTGGGCAGAATTTTCTCTCCCCATGGATGCACTCCAACCTCAGCCTCTCCCCAACAGAATCCAGTTTGGTTTTATCACTTTGCTGGCCAGTGAACATCCTGAGGCAGCATCCAGAGGCCTCACTCCTGTCTCCTCCCCACCTTCACAGAGATGGTTGGCATTTTTCTTTTTTGCCACTACCCCACCCTCCTGTCCCAGCCCAACTACAAAATTTAGTCAATATAGGGCAATCTCTTTTCATGTGTCCCTGTCTCCCACCTTGATAGCATACAATTTCCTGATGCCATCAGAGAGTTCCTTTTGTCTCCTCCTTTTTCATCTTTGTGGGCTTTATCACTGGGCTCATCCCAGATTTTTTCCCCCGGCTCCAGTCCCTGAAATGGACAAACTCCCTTTTCGGAGGAAGTTTGCTTTCACAAACTGATCTGTTAGTTTGACCACTGCTTCCAGTGTTATTGAGTGCTTCCTCCTGACCCACACTAGAGTGTTCTCAGGGAGGCTTTGAAGGAATTGCTCCAAAATTACAGCATCCACAATTTCACCCCTGCTTTGCATAACCAGCTTTAACCAGCAGGACATCTAGTCTTTTAATTTTGTGGCAAACACCCTTGGCCATACCCTTCCAGTCCATTTAGAGGCTCCAAACATCTGCCTATACTTCTCGGTGAACAGGCCCATTTGGACCAGTATGGTCACCTTCACAATATCTTAACCCCTGCCCTGTTCATCACTCAGGGCCATGTAGGCTGCCCAGTGCAGTAGTCTGGGAGTAGGGTGACCAGATGTTCCTTTTTAAAGGGACAGTCCCGCTTTTTGGAACTTTCTTATATAGGCGCCTATTACCCCCTACCCCCGTCCCGTTTTTTTCACAGTCACCCTATCTGAGAGCTGACCTTGTTCGGGAAGACTGAGGCAAAAAAGAAAAACCATTGACTACATTAGCTTGTTCCACATCCTCTGTCACTAGGTTGCCTCCCCCATTCAGTAAGGGGCCCACACTTTCCCTGACCACCTTCTTGTTGCTAACATACCTGTAGAAACCCTTCTTGTTACTCTTAACATCCCTTGCTAGCGGCAACTCCAAGTGTGATTTGGCCTTCCTGATTTAACTCCTGCATACCTGAGCACTATTTCTATATTCCTCCCTGGCCATTTGTCCAATCTTCCACTTCTTGCAAGCCTTTTTTTGTGTTTAAGATAAGCAAGGATTTCACTGTTAAGCCAAGCTGGTTGCCTGCCATATTTACTATTCTTTCTACATATCGGGATGGTTTGTTCCTGCAACCTCAACAAGGATTCTTTAAAATACAGCAAGCTCTCCTGGACTCCTTTCGCCCTCATGTTATTCTCCCAGGGGATCTTGCCCATCAGTTCCCCGAGGGAGTCAAAGGCTGCTTTTCTGAAGTCCAGGGTCCATATTCTGCTGCTCTCCTTTCCTCCTTGTGTCAGGATCCTGAACTCGACCATCTCATGGTCACTGCCTCCCAGGTTCCGATCCATTTTTGCTTCCCCTACTAATTCTTCCCTGTTTATGAGCAGCAGGTCAAGAAGAGTTCTGGCCCTACTTGGTTCTTCCAGCATTTGCACCAGGAAATTGTCCCCTACACTTTCCAAAAACTTTCTGTATTGTCTGTGCATTGCTGTATTGCTCTCTCAGGTGACTGAAGTCCCCCATGAGAACCAGGGCCTGCAATCTAAAGGTAATAATTGGAGATATACCAATCTCCTAGAACTGGAAGGGACCTTGAAAGGTCATCTAGTCCAGCCCCCTGCCTTCACTAGCAGGACCAATTTTTGCCCCAGATCCCTAAGTGGCCTCCTCAAGGATTGAACTCACAACCGTGGGTTTAGCAGGCCAATGCTCAAACCACTGACCTATCCCTCCCCCCTAGTATCCCTCTAGTAACTTCTGTTAGTTGCCTGAAAAAAGCCTCGTCCACCTCATCCCTCTGGTCTTGTGGTCTATAGCAGACTCCCACCACGACATCATCCTTGTTGCTCACACTTCTAAACTTAATCCAGAGACTCAGGTTTTTCTGCAGTTTCATACTGGAGCTCTGAACAGTCATACTGCTCTCTTACATACAGTGCAACGCCCCCATCTTTTCTGCCCTGTCTGTCCTTCCTGAACAGTTTATATCCATCCATGACAGTACTCCAGTCATGTGCGTTATCCCACCAAGTCTCTATTATTCCAATCACATCATAATTCCTTGACTGCCAGGACTTCCAGTTCTCCCTGCTTGTTTCCCAGACTTCTTGGATTTATATATAGGCACTTAAAATAACTTGTTGATCATACTGCTTTCTCAGTATGAGGCAGGAGTCTTCTCCTCTTGTGCTCTCCTGCTTCCTCCTGGTATCCCACTTCCCCACTTACCTCAGGGCTTTGGTCTCCTTCCCCTGGTGAACCTTAACCCCACCCCAACAGACACTATGGCACTCTGTGCAATTCATCCTCCTCAGATCATAGAGAGACAAGGTGGGTGAGTGTAGTGGGGCAGACTGCCCCACTCCCTGTGAGAATGGGCTGTGGCAGGCCAGGGCGCCTGCGCAGACAGGGAGCCAATCAGAAAAGGGCTTATGGGGAGCCAATCAGGGCCCATTTTGGAGACAGCCAATCAGGGCCAGGCTCAGACATATATAAAGGCTGCCCAGAGCAGGAGCAGTCAGTCTGTCCCAGGCCTTTGATAGGGGAAGGTCAGTCTCCAAGGGTGGAGGCTAGCACTGTGGACAGCGCAGTGCTGGCCAGGCTCGGGGAGGCTAGGGAGCTTGAGCCCATAGCTGCCAGGCTGCAGGCCCTGAAGGGAAGGACCTAGTGGGGGCAAGGGGCTGTAGGGGAAGCAGCATAGGGAAGCAGACAGATGAGGGGAGAGAAGGAGGACAGCAAGGCTGCCGCCACAGGGTCCCTGGGCCAGGACCCAGAGTAGAGGGTGGGCCTGGGTCCCCCCCCTTCACTCCTTGCAGTACATCCAGCCATTGGCCATAGGGAGCAGCCATTAGACTATGCCAGATCCCTGACAAGAGGGATTGGACTGAGGGCGGTTGGACATGGTGGCTGGAGTGTAGGACTGCTGATCACTGACCCCCGGAAGGGGGTGCAGATGGATTAAGGGACACTGCCGGAGGGCAGTGGCCTTGAAGAGGACACCACTGAGCAGGCAGCAATGCGGGTCTAGAGACAGCAACAGAGGGCAGAATGACGGATGGGACACCACCAGGAGGGGGCGCTACACTGGACAGAGCTAATTCCTGGAGTCACCAGCAGGAGGCACCAGGTGGTGAGTCCCACCCCATTACAGTGAGGTAATGCCTTTTATTGGACCAATCCCTGCTGGGGAGAGACACAAGCTTTCAAGCTACACAGAGCTCTTCTTCAGGTCTTGGGTAGCTTGAAAGCTTGTCTTTCTCACCAACAAAAGTTGGTCCAATAGAAGGTATTACCTCTCCCACCTTGTCTTTCTAATATCCTAGGACCAACATGGCTACAACAATACTGCATACATCAGATTGTGTAATTCTCTGTGCAGGGCTCTTCCATGCTAAACACTTCTTCTGGTCTCTGTAGACAGCCTGATATTAACATTACAAGAGAGGTGTGGGATTAATGGAGAGCTAGATAAAGACCAACACAAAATCAACAGGGAATTATGGCTCCCATGTAATTAGTATCATCAACCCTGGCCTTTGAGGCACAATTCTGAGTGAAGAAAGTCAACTGGCTACATCAATGATGGCTTGTGTGACAGAGGAGCCATAGGTGAGCCAGAGAAACTAGGGGGACAATTCAGCCCACTTTGATAAGGGAGTTTATGGAACCTAGTTGAGCTGGATGAAGGTGGTTCAGTTCATCTAAGGATCATCTGTGCCCTGCAGGCAAATAGAACAGCCTCACTTCAGATGTTCACAAAAAAGATATTTGTGAGCAGTGTGGGGGGAAGGGGTCCTTTCCTTAGGACCAGCTGGAAAGAGGGGGAGACAGGTCTGAGCTGTGGCAATTGAGCTGGACTGGCTAAATCTCCCAGGGAGGTGGCAGACTGAGCCTTTAATTGAGAATCAGGATTCAGCGTGCCTGAAGTAAAGGGCTGTATTTGCCTTGCCAAGGAATACTCTGTTCTTATCTTAAAAGTGATTTGTGGAGATAGACAAGCCCCCTACTTAGAATAGGATTAGTCCCGGGCTGCCTAACTTGTACCTACTACCATAGACTTGTAGAGGTTCGGACTCACCCCTGCAGCGCCTCCTGCTGGTCATCCTCAGGAATGGCTCTTTTCCAGCCAGGAGTGCCCTCTGCAGGCCGGTGATCCGCCTGTCCTCTTGGCCCCTGTGTTTCTCCCTGGTGCCCTTTTAACTGGGGTGCTGCCCCCTGGTAGTACCCCACCAATCTGGGTCTCCCCTCCCTGGGGAACCCCCAACCCACTATCCCCACTTTGCCTCAGTTTTGGCTACTGCCCAGTCTCCATCTAGCCCCCATTTACTGGGGCAGACTGCAGTATCAGCCACTCATCATAGGCAAAGGGGTTTGGACCTGCTGCCTCTGCCTACCCATGCAACCCCAGTACCCAGCTGGCCTTACCCTAGGCCTGCAGCCTGGAGGGTTTCCAGGCCAGAGCTCCCCAGCTCCTCTTGCCTTCCCCTAGCCCTGCTCCATCTTGGGCACACTCCCCAGCAGCCAGGCCCTTCTCCCTCTAAAGGCAGAGAGAGGGACTGTTTGCTCCTGGCTTTCCTGGCCTTTTTATACAGGCCAGCTGTGGCCTGATTAGGGTGTGGCCCAGCTGCAGCTGCTTCCCCAATTAGCCCAGCTCTTAGAGGTGTAGCTTTTAAGCCCTTCTTGCCCCAGCCACACCCCTCTCCTGGGCTGTTTTAAGCCCCAAAGGGCAGGAGCGGGTAACCACCCTGCTACAAGGCCCCATGGTTTAGGGGCCTGTAACAGTGTTGGGACTCACGACCACAGCACCTCCTGCTGGTGACTCCAGGAATTGGCTCAGTCCAGTGGAGCACCCCCTCCTGGTGGTGTCCCATCCATTGTCTCACCCTTGGTTGGCATGTGGACCCACATTGCTCCCAACCTGCAGTGTCCTCTTCAAGCCACTGCCCTCTGGCAGTGCCCCTTAGTCCATCCTCATCCCCCTTCCTGTGTGTGTCAGTCAGTCAATCAGCTGTCTCTCTGCACCCTGGCCAATGTGAGCAACTGCACTCTCAGTCACACCCCTCTTGGCAGGGGATTGGTGCAGCCCTAGACAGCCAGGTGTAAGGAAAGGGGGAGACCCAGGCCCACCCACTGCTCTGGGTCCCAACCCAGGGACCCTCTAGAGGCAGCCTTCCTTCTCTCCCTCTGTCTGTCCACATTCCTGGGCCACTTCCCCTTCAGCCTCTCACACTGACTAGGCCCTTCCCCTCAGGGCCTGCAGCCTGGCAGACACCAGGCTAGAGTTCCCTTCTGCTCCCCTGGGCCTGCCCAGCACTGTCCCAGGTGCTAGTCTCCCAGCGCTGGAGACAGACCTTCCCCTGTCAAAGGCCTAGAACAGATTGCCTGCTCCTGCCCTGAGCAGCCTTTTTATAGGGCTGAGACTGGCCCTGATTGGCTGCCTCCAACCTGGGCCCCGATTGGCTCCCAATAAACCCTTCTCTAATTGGCTGCCCATCTGCATAGGCGCACTGGCTTGCTGCAGCTCACTCTCAGGGAGTGGGGCAGCTGTACATGTTTGTTTGGGGGAGGGAGGATGGATCCCAGGGCTGGGATAGCAGGTGGCTGTGGGTCAGGATGCACACAATTGTGCTGCTAATTGTGCAGCACAATTGTGTGCATGGGGATCCCAGTGCTGGAAAAGCACATTGAAATTGAGAGGCTGTGCTCTGTAGGGGGGGGCAACCCAGGCTGGAAGGGCACAAGGAATAGCATGTTGGGAGGGAGTGGTGTTGTCAGAGCTGTGTGTGTGGGGGGGGGGGCCCTGCAGCTGAAATAGCAGGGAGCTGTGAGTGGGGGTCAAGGGGCATTAACAGAACTGTGGAATTGGGGGAGCCCAGTGCTGGAATGGCAGGAGAGCTGTGCATCAGGACTGAGGGGCCTGGGTAGAGCTGTGGAAGATGAGCCCAGGGCTGGGAGAGTGGGCAAGGCTGTGGATCAGGATGGAGGAGCACTGGCAGAGCTGTGTGAGAGTGTGTGTAGTGCACTCTGGGTGAGATTTTATGCAGATCATTTAAAGAGATAGTTCATAACCAATATGCACCCCCCTCCATATTTCCTCTTTAAAAGGTTGATGAGGATTTAGTGCAGGGGAAAGGCATCTACCTATCTGACCACTGTAAGTGACGGCAGGCCTCCAAAACCTTTCTCCTCACAATGTTCTTTGAAGTCACAGCTGCACTTCCTTTTCCATTAGCTCCTTAGTCCAAGGCCTTAACCGGGGGCCTGCTGGAATGAAGGCTATCATGCAAGCTTCGGTCTTTGCCCCTAGTAGGGCGACTAAGCTCTACATAATCCCATTTGATGATTTCCTCCATGAGGGAGCCCCCACCCCATCTCAGAATAGCCACTAGGCCAGTGGTTCAGGCACTCACCTGGGACTCAGCTGAATCTGTCTGATTCAGAGCAGGGATTTAAGTGTGGGTCTCCCACAGCCTGTCTATTGCCTTTTCTAGAGTGGGTTTCTGTCTCATCTCATCTCTTCCCTTCCCATCCCAGCCTCTCAGAAACCTCCCAGACCCAAGTTTAAATGAAGCCAAGGGATTTCTGTGAAAAGTTTTGGCTTCAAGAAATTGGCATTTTCGTACCAAAAAAACAGTTAATCAAATAATACCTGCCCAGCTCCAGTCCTCTGTGGTGTTTAAACCCACAATATGCCAAACCATAGCAAACATTTCTTCTACTGGAGCTATAGTTGAAACTGGATGGAGACTTGCAATTATCTCCCATGTGAGCCAGCCTATGAGGAAGGACATGACAGAATCTGTCTGCAGATTAAATGTCTAACTCCAAGAATGGGATGTTAGGAGACAGCAATAGAATTGATGGCAATGGGACTAAGTTTATGCTCAGCGTTAAGCATCCCAAAACTGGGGAGAGAACCCAGGAGTCCTGGCTCTTAGCCCCTCTACTCTAATCTACCAGACCCCACTCCTCTCCCAGAACCAGTGAGAGAATCCAGAAGTCCTGCTCTCCAGGATGCTGTCTGATGCTCTCTATGATTCTATGTGCTTAATTGGTTTGCTGGGTCAGGGCCTTATGTGAATTAGTCTATTTGTCTCAGTCAAGTCCCTAGAACTGTTATCATTCCATGCCACAAAACCACTGTACAGTTCAGCACCAGTAAGAATCCCTCTCAGAAGCTGGAATTGGAGGGTGTCACCTGAAAGGCTTAAAGTGCAAGGGCAGAACTGGGGTCAGGGCTGGGATAGCAGGGGGGCTGCAAGTCAGGATTGAGTAGTGTCAGCAGAGCAGTTGGGGGGGCTCCATCACTGGGTTTGCAGAGTACATCAGAGGGCAGGGAGGGGCTGACCGAGCTATAAGCAGGAAGCATGCAAAGCACCTGCATCCACAGCTGGGCTTTCTGGAATTCACTCTCCTAAACAGTAAATTCACTCACATTTAAAACATATCTGTTTGGTTGCACAAGATTGATTGCACATTTAATCAGTCCCTGTTTGGGTATAAGGTATCACTGAAATGGAGAAATAATAAAGAAATCATTCTTTTAAGAGAGTAACTGCATTGCAGATCAATTTCTTCAAAACCTTCATGTGCACAGAAATCCTGTGGGATGAATATTTCATAAGGGGAATAACACTGTTAAATTAATAAAACCCTGCATGCCTAGTTATGAACTACAATGATTGCTGAACTTGTTAAAATCCTGTTCATATTTTGTGCATCAATTTATGCCAGATCCAGAGCTGGACCCTGAAGGCAAGTAAGGAGAAAAAGGGAGTCTTTTGAAGTGAGACATTCTCAGAGAGTTTTACGGACACAATGGTCCAGTGAGAGGAGGCTGCAACACTGGGAAGCTGAAATTGGTTCTTGGATGGGGAAAATGAAATGGTTGAGATTAATTAGGCTGGGCAATTCCTTCCATCTGGCCCATATCATTAGTGAGCCATGACGACTTGAGTGGATGGAGTTAGGGGAAACAACTAAATCTCTGAAAGCACGGTTTTGTCAGCAGTGTACTAGTCTCCATTAGAGCCCTCGGGTTCCATTAACTTCTGAGGCCCAGGTCATCAAATCAGGCTCTCTGCCCAGCAGGAAAGCTGGAGCCCTCACTCGAACCTTAGGAGACAGAGGAACAGGTACGACATCCACCCTGCCAATTCTAAGCCATGCTCCAAAGCTAAATGGTGACCAGTGTTATGAGTTGGGCCTTCCCCCCTGGACAAGCCCATGGTCCTCATGGAGGCCATGAAATCCTTAGCTGACTCCGACTTGTCCTCTACATGGATGTTAAAATCCCTGAGCACTCCGGTCAGGATTCTCAAAGTGACCTAAAGTGCCAGGTATCCACCTTTCAATGGCTTTCACTGGGATTTAGGTGCCCAACTCCCTAAGGCTCCTTTGAAAATCCCTCCCCAGGACCCTTGGTGACCCACAGCCTCTGCGTTGAGCAACCTGAGCCACTCCCACCAGCTCTGCAGTGCAGCAGGACAAGCTGTTCACTAGCACAGGATTCACACACCAAGTGAACGCACTGTCAGGTCCAGCGGACAGGACATGCGATGTATGTGAACATGGCCATGCTGCCTCCCCAGCTCTGACAGCATGAATACGTGGCTGCACCAAAGCCTATCCTGCCAAATCCTCCCACTAGGCCTCAGCCATGCCAGGCCAGTGCCCCCCACCCCTTCCCAATTCATGACTAGCTGATGTTTTAATAACTCTTTGTGCATTGAACAGCCCGAATCGCAGCCTGGGATCTGTAACCAGACCCTTCCTCCTGAGAGCTAAACAGACATTACTGCAGGTGACCACCTCACATGAAATTTGTTTTCCCCTACCCAGAAGCATAGGAAACAAATGCCTGATCCTTCACAACCACCCCCACTCCTTCCTGCAAGCCTCCATCTCCCCAGCTCAGGACAGCATCATTCCACCCTCTCAGGCATCAGAAGGTGGCTATAGCAGGGCCATCGTTTCTGTAGCCCAAGGCAGGTTGCAAAGCCCAGCCCGAGCAGTAACCAGCCCTCATGCCCTAAGAACTCACATAAAACTCCCTAATTCCCATGATCCAGCCAAAATACACCCCCTTCCTCCCATTCATCCATCAACCCCAACCATCCCCTGGGCCTCCCATGACCGCTGGGGTTCTACAGCAAGTATCTGCCCTCCCCACTCAAAGTAAACTCCTCCCCATAGTTGCTCTACCCTCCAAGTGTGCCAGCCCTTGTCCCCCTTTCCTCTCAACCCCAGGCACCAAGGCTGGGATTCTGCAAAGTGATTCAACCACCTTTTCCCACCACTGTCACCTGCCCAAAGCGGGCACTCCCAGTGACCAGCCAACAGTGCACCCCTGTCCCCCACTGAATCCCCCACCCTCAGCCCATCCACCACAATTCAACATCCCGCTACCAGGGCCAAAAACTGGAACAAGCTCGCCCAAGCTGACCCAGGGAGAGAAAAGTGGCCTAACAAACCACTACAAAGGGGCATCATTTACTCAGCACCTTCACCCTCCCAGAGGAGTCACACCCCACCTTTGCAACTTCAGAAGGACATACCCCACACCCATAAGCACAGTTTGATTTCTATATTTGAGGGGGTGGTTCCAATCAGGCCAATGGGGCCATGCATGGGTGGGGGAGGGCTGCTGAGGCTTACAGTTTGGAGGCAATGCCTCCCTTGCTCCTCCAAACCATGCCCATGCCCATACCTCTCATTTCCATAGCAACCACCCTCCCCAGGGATTCAGGTGTAACCCCTCCCAAATGCTGCTACCCCAATGCAAGCCCATTGGCCTCGTGCATTGACTCATCACGTTATATGTGCACTTAGCACAATCAAACCAGTGGCAATCCCCCTCTGGTTTGGCCAGTTCTGCCCTCTGACAGATTACCTGCAAAGCACAGTTGCATAAATGAGTATGACAATGAACAGAGACATAACACCTTCCTGACGCCCAATATTATCCATAGCAACACAAGCTTCCCATCTGAAAGGCAAACCATTCTTCTTACTGTCAGTTTTTCCTCTGGCCCTTTCTCTCCCGACTTGCTTGTTCAGCAATAACGTTTGCCAGTGCATTGCTCCTACCGGTGGCTAGGAAATATAACAGGTGCGGATCCGTTTTTACAAAAAAAGTCAGAGAAGGCTCAAAAACACTATATTGACCTTTTTCTTTGAAATCTTCTAAGCAGCACCAAATAAAAACATTGTAACACTATGTCACAACATTTTCTACTGGTAGCCGACTTGTCTGGTTGGCATTATATTTTTTCTCCAGCAGGGTGGAGGGTGTGGAATGGAAAGGGGGACATGGGCATGGAATGAGTAGAGTAAGAATGTAAAATTGGGTGTTTTGATTTTTTTTTTAATGTTAACTAGATAATGTATTCATAATCTTCTCTGCTTATGACAAAAAATGAGGACTCGCCTTTTGAAGCCTTCATCTGGCAGACAGAGATAGCAGATTTCTAAGAGCATATTTTATGCTCCTTTGATGACTGGGAGAGGAAAAAAAATACAGAGAGCCGAAATGACATTTTTCTATAAATTTCACACTGCTCTGCAGGCATGTACGCATGGCGGCATTCATTAAGATTAGTTAGAATTACTTAAGCGCCGTGAATTTTCTCCATCAAGTTGGTAACTGGAACGCTACGGATTAGTTATTGATCAGCTGCCATTAATACTCGGGGCTCTTTCCATGGCTGTTGAGGGTTGGATCTGTGAAATTCACAAATTAAACAGACTTTCCTCAGTCTTGCCTTTGTTTTTGGAACAAAAAATCAGAATAAAAAAAGCATTCCTTTGTTTTCTCAGATCTTTAGCTGCACAGCCCTTCACCCCACATCCAAAGCGATGGGCTGCCCAACGTCCCCCACTGCAGCCATTGCACACAAAGTTGTGAGGGGAGGATCCCCTTGGTGTCTTTGAAAATCTCCCCCTTTATCTTTTGTTTCATCATCTTTAGCAGCCAGGCCCTGTGGAGTTCATATTTTTAGACACCGACCACCACTGATGAAAGCCAGCTACTCATCACCACTGCCTCTGATCCCAGGCCCAACCCAGCCTGTACATTTGGTCACCAATCCACCATGGAAGCACATGTGTAACTTTAAGCATGTGAGTTATCCCATCCCATCAAAGTCAATGTGGATTTACTCATGCTCTTAAATTTATGGGCATGCCTAAGTGCTTTACTGGATTGGAGACCTAAAGTGAGATTCCCAGGCCTATGTTATGCAGGAGGTCAGATTAGATGATCACAATGGTCCTGTCTGGCCCAAATCCATCTATCATGCTACTTTAGGGTCACCTTTGTTAGTTGCTCTCCTCCTCATTGCTCTTGCCACCTGTAGTAGAAAGAGAGTCTGAGGCATATGGCCTTGTCTCAGAAGCCCAGTGTGAGGCCTGAGGCCTGAACTAAAGTACCAGTACTACCCACATCAGAGGGGCCTGGAAAGGCCCACCCTTCACTGCACTGCATCCATTGTCACGGGCATTCATGTGCTAGTGTAACTATAGACATTCATCTAGGGAGCAAGGGCCGTGCTTCATTGACAAAAAACCTGGCCTGGCGCCTTCATATCTTAACAGATCTTGTGGTCATTGGGTGGTTGGCTCAAGGTCTTCTGTGCCAGCTGCCTGCGCAGAGCTAGAGCGGCACACAGAGAGAACACACACACGCAGTCAAATATCTGATCACATTGGGGCCTAGCACTTCTTAGGAATGTGTGTGTTTTTTGCAATACCAACCCTGTCCTTGCCAGATTCGGTGAGCTCGCAAGCAGGCAGAGCCTGACTTCTGCTAACTTTGCTTCTTGCTTTATATCAGCAAAGCTTGACCACTACTTTAGTTCAAGCTTCACATCAGGCTTCTGAGACAAGGCCTTATGTCACAGGCTCTATTTCTACTGCACCACCTTCTCAACTCACAAGTGACATGTCCTCATAGACACCTGCCACTGGAATCTGCATTCCTTCAGCTGATTCTCCACACTCCATTCCCACAGACATGGGGTTCTGTGGTGTTAGAACCATTCTACAGAGTACTGCCCTCTCTTGGAATTTCTGAATCTCTTCCTTTCTCATGTTTCTTTCCTGTGGAGATAACTGCTCTCTCTGCCCTCCCCAACCCCCTGAAACAGCTGGGATCTAATTTCTAGACCCCAAATATGTTTTAAGAGATACCTTCCTTTTAGCCCTCATGCGGCCTCTTTTGCATAACCCTGAGATTCCATATGTAACAATTTCCTTGGATACATAAGGTCTGACCTCAGGACCTGTGGCTATATACTGCACAAGGATGTATTGCCTGAGCTAAAGAATCACATCTCTTCAGGGAAATAGCAGATTTATGAACCTCTACACATGCTCTAGCTACTAGCAAGCGACATGCTGTGTTAACCTGGTGTCCAGCCACACTCCATGATGTGCTGCCTACAAAAGCTACATCATGATGCCAGTAGCATCAACATGATGGGATCACTCACTGAGCAGGTTTATTCTCCATGCCAGGAATATGGGCTCCCAAATGTCTCCCCTTGCCTACAGCCTTTGCTCTGGATTGGGCCAGCTCTCTCTGATTGCCAAAGGCAGCCTGCACTGAGCTGAGAGAAGCTGCATGAGTATGTCTCCGCTCAATACATCTCTTCTTAAAGCATCTGCTCCTCAGTAAACGACGGGGGTTGGCCCTGCAAGTGAATAGTACAACAGAGCTCAGGGGAGCAGCTGCTTCAGGAGCAGGTTAAGATATTTTTTTCTCTTCCTACAGTTGTTTATGTTCCTGCTGTCACTCTCCTTGCATGAAGGTCAGTCAAGCCACTGAAAACAATGAATGCAGTCACTGCGGGCTCTCGTCAGCTAAACATGAACATGGTGCCTTGAGCTCTCCTAGAATTAGGGATGCATCAAGGTGAAGGTTTTGATCCCCTCAAAGGCATGGAAGATAATGCTCTCCATTAACCAAATGGAGAGTCCAGAGGGCCTTGCTTAATTTTTAAGGGATAATTTAAAGGGGGAAAATAGAAAAATTCTGTATGCCTGAGAGAGGAGGGAAACTTGGCATCTCAGTGCATAGCGCACCTCAGTGACAACTGGTCCTTCCTCATTAGAATGATTTTATATTAGGGCTAATGAGACGTCACTAGCATTCTGTGTCTTGAGCAGGAAAATCAAAGCTATTCACGTGTGGACAGATGAGCTGGTGGTTAAGGCACTGGCTTTAGCTTCACAAGATCTGGGTTTAACCCCAGCTCTTCTCCAGGCTTCCTATGTGACCTGAGACAAGTCAGTTAACTTCTCTGTACATCAGCTCCCCATCTGTACAGTGGGGTGAGTAAGACTTACTTTGTCTGTTTATTCATCTTGTAAGCTCTTTGGGGCAGGGACTGTTACCGTGCTCTTGGCCAGCATGTAGCACTACGGGATCTGTAGGTCCTTCTGTAATATAAAGAAAGACAAAGAAATACCCATTGTTTAACCTTGAGAAAGTCACCTAAACACTCCATGCCTCAGTTTCCCCTCAGTAAAAATGGGAATGGGGCCATTATAAACAGACAGAGAGGCTTATGCCAGGATGCTCAGGCTGACAAATATCTCCAAGAACTTTACAACCGAGAACTTTGGAGAAGTCCCTGATCTTTCAGGTGTTGCCAATCCTAACTGAACCCACCCTCCTCACTTTTTTAAAATTCATGCATCACCAGAATTGACCAAATGAAACTGTTACCTAGGGAAAGAATAAGGACTCTGAAATGGAAGCTGTTCTCTGGATTTGAAGCAGGAGCCTCACATCAGTTGACAGCAGTGGTAAGAAAGCGATTCTTAACTATCCCTCCTTAGGGATGACTGATGACTTGTAGTATGGTATGTCTGCCCCTTCCCTTCATGTTTTCTGCTTCATTCGATATTTCACCTTGGCGAGGTCTAGATGAGGCTGGGCGGATTTTTTGTGCTGCTTAAATTCCAATTACAGAGGGATATTGAGGGCAATCCATGTTCTAACTTCCTCTCTTAGTGGTGCTCGCTCAGGATCGGGGGAGGGGGGGAACCCTTGTCTTTCCTGCCTGATTTTCAATTATCCATTTTGCATATGCTGTGTGTCTGATGGAGCCTTAACTTAACTGTTCCTTCCGCATTCCTTTCCCTGGCTGTGCACAGACAGCACTGGCAGTCAGCACAGCTCTGGGAATACCCTTTACTAATTAACTGCTGTTGCAGAATTAGCACCAAACGTTGGGCCTAATTCAGCCGTGGGCTCTGCCAGTGTAACACACAAAGCCCATAGCTATAGAGAGTGTGCCAGGCAGGACATTTCCCCAATTGCCCTTTTAAGCTGCCCTCCTCCTGGGTAGGCGGGTGCTGGAAACAGTTGTTGCTCACCCTGCTTCTGGGATGAATCTTCCCTTGAGCAGAGAGGTTACTGCTTGCATGCAGGTCCAGCTTGGGAGGTTCCCATCAGTCTGAGAATGCTATTGACAAACAATTATAACTCATGCAGAGCTTTGCCACAAGCCCTGAGTAGCCAGGACCCAGATGTGACTCGGGGACTCAGGGTCATGGTTCCCCTCTTGTTCCTACCTGGTGCAGATTGTTCCACACTGACTGAGCTGCACTGGCTAGTGCATTCAGGAGGTGGGGATATTCTCCACTCCCCACCCGCTTGCTCTTCCCCCATTCTGCTACCTGAGAGATAGATAGCCAGGGCAAAGGAGCAAGGGGCTGCCTTGAATCCCCTTACCGACCTGAACGGGTGCACAGAGCATTAGAGTCCCTCCTATACCAATAAAATGTCAAATCCAAACTCCTGTGAAGTCAACAGAAACGTTCCCATCAACCTCAGCAGGTTTTGGATCAAGCCCTAACAGGCTTGGAATTTCTTACAATATTCCCTCTGTTATAATTCAAAGAGTAAGTGCCCTAAGCACGCTGGGTTGGGCCACACTGTCTTGCCCCTAAGCATTCAGCCCGGAGGATCATGGGAAGGCCTCTGTGAAGGAGAAACACCCGACATGGCCAGTTTCCGTCAATGCAGCAAGGAGGGGCAAGAGGAATACTCCACTCGGAACACAGGGGATGGAAGAGGGCAGGACTCATGACCACACTGGTGGTGGGGTGCAGGAGAGGAGAGACAGTGCTGCCAGATTGGAGAGAAGGAAAGAGTAAAGGCCTGGAAGCTAAGAAACCACATCTATCCTGAACACCTCACCCATTCACTCCCATCAGGGATAGCAGCTCATGGGCCACCTTCTTAAAAAATTGTTATGCTGTGACTTGATGGACTGTCAAGCCCATGTCAAACAGTGGAACAGGTGCCACAGTTCAGAAACCCCTGGTGTAAATAACTTACAGAGACATTTACTTGAGCTATAGGTTTCCTGGAATGGTGGGAAAAGACATACATAAGTGAGGGGATTAATGACCCCATAGGCACCTCCTAAATTCAAAGAAAAGCTTAGCCTCTATTTCGAGAGAGAGACTGGGAGTCCGGCACTGTCTCATGAAGGAAAGTGACTCCATGCTTCACCAGCCTTGTTAGGAGAGATGTTCAGGCCTAGTTAGGAGAAAGAGAGATTTTGTGACTTTTAATGAGGTAAGAAACCTTCTGACTTTCACTATTACTTTTAAACAGTTTTCTGTCTTACAAGGTTACGACCTAACACGAGAAAACGTGACCAAGTTGTGTAATCATGCTGATGCATAATTTCAGAGTTGTTTTTTTCTGTTGTATGACTTGACCTTGTCTTTGTGAATAGTTTAATAACAGAGTATGATTTGACTGCTCAGTGGGCGGGAGCATGGGCTAGTTAGAGCAGGGGATGAGGAATCAGGACTTCTGGGTTCTTCTCTTCCTGCCTCAGTCACTGACTAACCATGTCCCTTAGGGCAGGTCACGGCATGTAGGGCTAAGCTGTGGCTGTTTGCAGGCATTGCAGAGCCACTCTGCCTTGGGGGAGCTCCAGGAGGGATTGTGCCCAGAGGGGGACCCACAGCAGGTTTCTCCAGACCAAGCCTGCAGTAGCTTGTGTGGTTTCCTCCTTCCCTGCTGTGGCTGGGAAGGATGGGTTGTAGATCCCTGATGATGCGCTGGAGGGGTTTTAGCTGGGGACTGTATGTGATGGCCAGTGGAGTCCTGTTGGTTTCTTTCTTGGGTTTGTCTTGCAGTAGGAGGCTTCTGGGTACACGTCTGGCTCTGTTGATCTGTCTCCTTATTTCCTCGTGCGGGTACTGTAGTTTTGAGAATGCTTGGTGGAGATTTTGTAGGTGTTGGTCTCTGTCTGTGGGGTTAGAGCAGATTAGGGTGACCAGATGTCCCGATTTTATAGGGACAGTCCTGATTTTTGGGTCTTTTTCTTATATAGACTCTTATTACCCCCGACCCCCTGTCCCGATTTTTCACATTTGCTGTCTGGTCACCCTAGAGCAGATCCGGTTGTACCTCAGTGCTTGGCTGTAGACAATGGATCTTGTGGTGTGCCCGGGATGGAAGCTGGAGGCATGAAGGTAGGCATAGCGGTCGGTAGGTTTTCGGTATAGGGTGGTGTTAATGTGACCATCAATTATTTGCACCGTAGTGTCTAGGAAGTGGACCTCCCGTGTAGATTGGTCCAGGCTGAGGTTGATGGTGGGGTGGAAGCTGTTGAAATCGTGGTGGAATTTTTCCAGAGTCTCCTTCCCATGGGTCCAAATGATGAAGATGTCATCAATGTAGCGTAGGTATCATCCTGGAGAATGTAGCGTAGGTATCATCCTGGAGAATGATCCCACACTTTCACAGGCCTTGGGTGGCAGGCCAGTCCTCGCCCACAGACAACCTGCCAACCTGAAGCATATTCTCACCAGTAACTGCACACCGCACCATAGTAACTCTAGCTCAGGAACCAACCCATGCAACAAACCTCGATGCCAACTCTGCCCACATATCTACACCAGCAACACCATCACAGGACCTAACCAGATCAGGCACACCATCACTGGTTCATTCACCTGCACGTCCACCAATGTAATATATGCCATCATATGTCAGCAATGCCCCTCTGCTATGTACATCGGCCAAACTGGACAGTCTCTAAGGAAAAGGATAAATGGACACAAATCAGATATTAGGAATGGCAATATACAAAAACCTGTAGGAGAACACTTCACCCTCCCTGGCCACACAATAGCAGATCTTAAGGTGGCCATCCTGCAGCAAAAAAACTTCAGGACCAGACTTCAAAGAGAAACTGCTGAGCTCCAGTTCATCTGCAAATTTGACACCATCAGCTCAGGATTAAACAAAGACTGTGAATGGCTTGCCAATTACAGAACCAGTTTCTCCTCCCTTGGTTTTCACACCTCAACTGCTAGAACAGGGCCTCATCCTCCCTGATTGAACTAACCTCGTTATCTCTAGCTTGCTTCTTGCTTGCATATATAAACCTGCCCCTGGAAATTTCCACCACTTGCATCCGAAGAAGTGGGTATTCACCCACGAAAGCTCATGCTGCAAAACGTCTGTTAGTCTATAAGGTGCCACAGGATTCTTTGTTGCTTTTACAGATCCAGACTAACACGGCTACCCCTCTGATACTTGACTCCATGGGTTGTAACTCGCAGAGCTTCTACTTAAAGAAACAAGAATAATCCACATAGAAGGAGCAGGGCACTGGGTGTGTGTTATTTCTGTCACTGTGTGTGGCCATGATCACCATGTGATACAATACATTGTACCCTATGAATCCTTGAGTTCTTAATTTGCCCTTTCCCCACTCATCCAGGACTCCGTCCGCATTTCAGAACTGAGCCCTTTCAAGAGCAGCCGTGATTCCAAAAATAACCTGCCACTCATATCCCTTCTCCATTCCCCTCCACCCCCACACAGAGACTCTTGCTCCCTGGCAAAGTTAACATTGGCCAAAGGTGCAGGATAAGCAAAGTTCAGTCCTGAACCAGTGGGCTTAAGGCTCAGTAGGTCATGAATAAGCTTGGCAAGTAATCAGAGATTTATCCCTCCAATCCAATGGAGTACAACACTTTTTCTAGCAGGGGAAAATCTTGAATACAGCTGGGTAAACAGTGGGGGAAATTATCTGTGAACATACCACTGAATTAGAAATTGAATTTTCGCTTGCCATGTTCTCACCATCTCTGCATTTGTTTTTCAGGAACTTCCATCCAAGTGAAGTTTAGAGTGTATAAACATTCCGCAAAAAAACAAGAAAAACCAAATTCTGGTCTGTAGCCAAAATTAGTTTTGTGATTAAATGAAATTTGTTTCAGATGCAAATGAAAGTGTCAGCGTAACAGCTGCCTAAACTAAGGCCCATACATTAAATTAGAGATCATATTCACTGACAAAAAACTTCATTAACACAGAGTTAAGGATGCCTGGTTGTATCTTGTGCCCTTCCAGAACGCTGAATTCAGCAGAACTCCTACCTCTGAAAACCAGGAAATACAGAATTAAAGTATTACAAACTTAAATTTCTGAAAACCGAAGCACAGAATTAAGGTGCATGCTGGCACCCTGCTATTTTAGGATTAAATGAAGTTGGTTTCAGTGTCAGCATAACAGCCACCTAAACTGAGGCCCATAAATTAAAGTAAAGAACCATATACCAGCAATAGCAACAGAAGAGGTGGAATATCTTCTCATGCAATATACAGGATGTCACAAATAATTTTTGCTGACAGATCTGCTATGCTCAACTAGGGAGATATGCTGCTTTTTCTTCAACAGAGTGCAGCCATTCCAAGGTATACACAGAGATCCCTCCTACAGATCCTGCATATTGTGTGATTATATATGAAGATAAAAATTAAGAAGTGGTTGAAATTGTTTGCCTAAAATTTTCTCCAAAAAAATAAGACATTGAATGATAATGAGCATTTTCACAAAAACTTTTGCATCTTTGGAAATGTTTTAATTTCTTAATCAAAATGAAAACATTGTCACGTGATGACATCAATGGAAAACAAAGAGCATACACACACCCTGAACACAGATTGTGGGCAGGCATCTGTTGGCTGCAATCATGTATCCATTGAATGATTATGAATAACAGTTTTACAAAATCAAAGTCTGTTCCAAACAAGCAGTTTGCCAAAACAGGCCCAAATTCACCAAGAAATTGGTTACAATGTTCACTCAATTCTTATGAAACATCAAACTTTCAAATCACGTTCATATTTCTAGAAAAGGTACTTTAGATCATCTTTGTAGATTCCAATACCAGAAGGGACCACTATGATCATCTAGCCTGACCTCCTGCATAGCACAGGCCAGAGAACTTTCCTGCTTTAACTCCTGCAAGAACTTGAGCAAATCTATTAGAAAAAAAAATCCAATCTTGGTTTTAAAACTGCCAGTGGTGGAGAATCCACCCAAACCCTTGGTCAGTTGTTCCAATGGTGAATTAGCCTCACTATTACAAATGTACTCCTGATTTCCTATCTGAATTTGTCAAATTTCACTCATTTTCTCTTGTTATATCTTTGTCTATTAGACTGAAGAGCCCATGATCAAAGTTTTTGTTCCCCAGGAAGATCTTTATAAACTGCGAGAGGTAGAAAATATTTATGAATCTCAATTTTTGCTAAGACCTGTAGAATAAGAATCATGTCTGATTTTGCAGACAGGGGGATATGAAAAATAGCACCAATAAAATATTTAAGATGGTCTAAAACATTTCCAAATGGGACTTTTTGTAAAATATGAGGCTTACCTAAAATAACGGCTGATGCGGTATGTGTGGTGCATCGGATCATGGGAACTGCCATACTGGCTCAGTCAAATGATTAGTGTAGTCCAGTATCCTGTGTCTCCAGTAATGTGCTTGAGAGGAAAGTGCAAGAAGCCCTGCAGGAGGGAAAATGTCTTCCTAACTCCTATTCGTTACAGGCTGGTTCATGCCCTGAAACATGAGGATTTATAGCCTGTCCATTTTTTAAAAATCATTACCATTATAATATTAGGGGAAGGATCCTCAGCTGCTGTGAATTGTACTAGTTCCTGGGTGTTCTTGTTATTCACACAAATGTCCAATTCTTTTCTGAAGCCTGTAAAGTCTTCAGCCTTGATGACACCACTGGCAATGTATTCCACAGGCTACGTGAATGAGAAAAAATCTCCTTTCCTCGGCTTTAAATGTGCTGCCCTTGTTCTTAGATTATGAGAACAGAAGTTCCTGATCTACTTTCTCTGTTCCCTATGTTATTTTCCACCCCTCTGTCCTGTACAGTACTATGCTGCTATGGTGCTGTTATGCATTGTCAGTACAAAAGTCTGCAGCAGGTTGGAAAAAGAAAACGATAGGACAGCATAAATTAAATTGAATATCAAAGTAAATAACTGCACAGGCTGGGTTATTGCAGTGTAAATTGAATTCATTTAACGCTTCTAATTTCAATGTAAAAGAAGCTGCCACAGAATTTTCAGGCAGCCCCACCAGCCATGGAATCTAGGGACCTTACTGAACAATTGAAGTCCAGTTTGCTGTAGAATTCTCCTTCCCAGGAGGAGGGCCTTGTCTTTGACATAGAGATTTTCTGTGACCATTGCAGTGGGAGCTCTTCTTTGGCTAGATCTATACTGTTCCCTCTGACCTCGCTGATATATTTGTCAAATATGTTTTACCCCAGAGCCAATATAATCTATTTCTCCATTGGTATTCCATCTGCCTTCCACAAATTCCGAAAACCTTGCCTTGGCCGCTTCATTTGTATGCACTTAATCTGGCTTTATCCTGTTTTATGGAGTGCCGTCTTTAAATTGATTCAGGCAAAAGCATAGCAGGGGCTTTGCATAGATTTTGCATGCATGACATTTCTGCACAGTTGGGGCCCATTATACACCTTACTGAGCACATTCGGCACATAAAAATTCCATATTAAAAAAAAAGGCAAATAAATGTGTACAAATAAATACAATTGGGGGTGGGAAAGACAAACTGACCACTGCCTGCCTCATCAATACGTTTAGTGGTTTTTCCATCTTTAACCTTTGGGGATCTAGCTCTCCACACCACTCGACTATAGTTCCCCTCAGTTTAGGGCCCAATCCTGCAGCATTGAATGCAAAGGGAGTTTTTGCCATTGATTTCAATAGGATCAGGGCCAGACGCTTTATTTCTCAGGCGTCCCCCTTTCCCAGTCTGGGAAAGGCAAGTAAGTATCCCAGTTGCCAGCTCTTCCTCTCTGCTGTGCAGGGAGGAAGGTGTATCCAGCAGGGGGATGGATGGCCTCTTTAGAGCAAACACACTCACATGGGTGGCGGGAGGGAGGGGACACAACTTGGCTGCCAGTGCTAGGGGGTACAGCTAAAGCAGGGGAGAGAGTGATGAGACAGATACTGCTGTTGGCCATGTCAGATCTCATGCTTGGTAGGATGGAACTGGGGCTCTGTGCTGGCTGTGCGTTGGTTTCACCTGTTGAACAGTTTAGAAAATCTCATTGACCTCTATGCTCCCCCTGCATGGTGCCTTACAGAGTCATGAGTTCTCCAGCCACCACTGCTTTGACAGAGCACCTTCTCCTCTTGTAGCACAGGCTCAGCCTCCGGAGAGGCATAACTGAACCCTTAGAGGCAGATACCCAGCAGGGGAAAATCTCTGTAGCTGCATTGACTTCAACCTGGCCCTTAATCCTCATATTCAAACCCATCCCAGGGACTTCTGCCAGCCTCCAGTTAATGTAGAGTTCCCTTAGCCTTGTCTCCAGGCCTACATATTCTTTCTTATGCAGACTTTTCAATGAGGGAAGAGAGAACACTCTTGTCTTGGGAACTCAGGCTTCCCTGGCTCTTCAGAGACTATGATCATAGAATGTCAGGGTTGGAAGGGACCTCAGGAAGTCATCTTGTCCAACCCCTGCTCAAAGGAGGACCAATTTCCAGACAGATTTTTGCCCCAGCTCCCTAAATGGAGCCCTCAAGGACTGAACTCACAATCCTGGGTTTATCAGGCCAATGCTCAAACCACTGAGCTATCCCTCCCCCCTTTGCCTGCCCCTACAGAGTCCTATAATAATTTCTGGGGAACCTGTAGCTCTTACTACCTTGCTCAGAATATAATATCAAAAATATACATGCTAGGGCTTCCTTGATAGTAGCTCCTATAGATCCATGTCCTATCAAGATGTGCACGTAAGTGCTCAGTGACATACAGTGTGATGTCCAGTAAATGCCATGTTCACATATATGCAAGAGCCACATCAGCCTATGACCTCTGGCACCTTACCATTCCAAACTGGTTGCAGTCACTTTACAGAAGATACATTATAGCTTAACAGTGCAGTTTGCAGAACTGTTCTAATGAGCTGGGGGGAGGCAGAGGAGGATGAAAGATCTCCTATGACTTGATTAAGAAAGTGATTGAGAAGTAGCATTGTGGCTATCTCTAGGCAAAAGGATTCCAGAGGGAAAATGCTAAATAGCTGAAGCAACATCTGTCCATTATGGCACATATAAGCACTGGAGAGACCTGGGTCCTAGCACTAGATTAAATCATCTGAAAATTGTGGAATAAGGGATAGATCAGAGAGAGAGAAAGAAAACTCTGATCAAGATTTCAGCAGGGAGATTGGACTGGTGTAAACTGAGCCTGAACTGAAAACATATACTTATATGTTTTACGTTGCCACAGAACCATAGCAGCAACAGTTTTGATCAGCTGAAGACTGTTAATTTATTTGGCCAGATGCCAGCAAAAATGTGTTAATCAATATTTTATTACTGAGGATTAATAATTTTAAAGGAAACTTAATGATTTAATAATATTTTTGTTATGTTAGAGACAGAAGAGAGTTAGCAGCAGAGCACTTACATTAATATCTACGCACATTAAAAACCCAACTCCACTTAAAAGGACATTGTCAGGTTACAAATGTTATATTTTTAAAAGTCAGATTTCCATAGCTATGCTGCAAATAACACCTTAGATTACTGAAACTGAAAGAATAGCAATACTTGTAATTTACTTTTCACTATCATGTTATTTGGTTGATAATTGCATTTCTCAAAATGGGAGATGACTATAGATTAGTCAATTTCACCTTTGTTTGCAGTCAATTTCTTGACAATTTCACATGTAGTTTCCCATGTGCTAGAAGAAATACTATGAAATTAGGCCCAATGCTGAAAGCACTTGGCTACTTGAGCAAATCAGGCACCTTATCTGGAGTGGCTTACAAATGAGAGTGCCAACCTCAGTGCAGACTGCCAAAAGCAGGGTAGACACCCCAAATTGCTGGTATGTTCTATAATTGGATTTCACCAACCCAGTAACAAATGCGAACTCCTAGATCACTGTAACAGTCCTACCATGGAGTGATAGACAGTCCCCTTGGCCTCTCCGTCTATCTTGCCACCCATGCAAGCTGGATTTAGTGATAAATGGTCACGTACTCCAAAAATCTTCTATTGCACATCAGCACAAGTCTCCTGAGGTGAATGGAGGAGCTGTATTGATTTATAAACCCCACAGAGTCTGGCCCCAGGCATTTTGAAAACTTCTCAAAATGTTAAACAAAGTTTAAATTGTGGCTGAAGAGGGCACAAAGCGCTCCCATGCAAACAAACCCCACATCTACTCTGGGAACTCAGGGGGTGAGGACTCGGCTGACAAGAGGCTAGTCAACTACTCCTATTCACAGAATGGCCTAAATCCCCTTTACTGTTTGGAAATTTCCCTTTTTCCTTAAACAGACCAGTACTCACTAGACTCCACTGCCTCAGCAAGAACCCCAGTCTTCTCACTACTCTGTACAATACAAATGTTCTAAATGCTTTGAAACAGACCCGGCAGTACACTATGGGTCCTTTTGAACCTCCACAGTGCCACCAAGAGGCCAAAATGCCTGCAGAGCTGGCTACTGGGAACTACCACAAGGTGGGATTTCCACCACAAGCGGTCCTGGGCCCTGAGTTAGGGCTGCAGCTGCCAGCATACCCTGCCCTCAAATCCAGCCCTTGGTTTAGTGAACAGTTCAAGTAGAAAGAGCCCATCACTCTTGAGTCAGGCGATTCAGGTTCTGTTCCCACTGCTGCCTGTGTGATCTGTCACTGACTCTGCACATCACCTCCTCATCTGTAAAATGGGGATAGTAGCACTTTGTCTTGTCTATTTACATTGTAGGATCCGCAAGGCAGAGATAGTCTCTTATTACCTGTTCTGTACAGTGCCCAGCACAATGGGGCTGAGGTCTCAGCTGGGACCTCTAAGGCATGACAGCAACATAAATAATAAAATAAATGTGCATTTCCCCCTTGATCTCCTCTCCACCACTGTTGCAGAAGCAAGCTTGTCTATGCCACAGAAAAGCCCATACTGAGGAAGCATCCTCCACAATGGAGAAGGAACTGGGCCATTTTCAGAGCACCATTACCATCAGATCCAGAAAACTGAAGCCATCATGTCAATAGTAATAAAAGATAACCCCCACTCCAGAGGATGTGAGACCTGCGTACTCGGGAGTGCTGTCTCTGCCTCCTTGCCCTTGGGATTCCAGCACTCACAGTATAGTAGATGAAGCTTTCAGCACAGTTGTGCTTCCCAGCAAACTTTAATTTCTCCACAGAGAAGCCTCACAAATCATGAGCCTTTGCTTTGTGACGGAACTAGAGTCAAGTCCTATCATTAGCAGCCTTAGAACTATAGAATCATAGAAGGGTGCCTCAGGAGGTCATCTAGTCCAACCCCCTGCTCAAAGCAGGACCAACACCAACTAAATCATCCCAGCCAGGGCTTTATCAAGCTGGGCCTTAAAAACCTCTAAGGATGGAGATTCCACCACCTCCCTAGGTCACCCATTCCAGTGCTTCACCACCCTCCTAGTGAAATAGTTTTTCCTAATATCCAACCTAGACCTCCCACACTGCAACTTGAAACTATTGCTCCTTGTTCTGTTATCTGCCACCACTGAGAACAGCCTAGCTCCATCCTCTTTGGAAAGCCCTTCAGGTAGTTGAAGGCTGCTATCAAATCCCCCCTCACTCTTCTGCAGACGAAATAAGCCCAGTTCCCTCAGCCTCTCCTCATAAGTCATGTGCTCCAGCCCCCTGATCACGCTTGTTGCTCTCCACTGGATTCTCTCCATTTTGTCCACATCCTTTCTGTAGTGGGGGGACTAAAACTGGATGCAATACTCCAGGTGTGGCCTCACCAGTGCCAAATAGAGGGGAATAATCACTTCCCTCGATCTGTTGGCAATGCTCCTACGAATGCAGCCCAATATGCCTTTATCCTTGTTGCCATTAGCAACAACGGCACACTATTGACTCATATCCAGCTTCTCGTCCACTGTAATCCCCAGGTCCTTTTCTGCATAACTGCTGCTTAGCCAGTCAGTTCCCAGCCTGTAGCAGTGCATGGGATTCTTCCATTCTAAATGCAGGACTATGCACTTGCCCTTGTTGAACCTCATCAGATTTCTTTTGCCCAATCCTCCAATTTGTCTTGGTCACTCTGGACCCTATCCCTACCCTCCAGCATATCTACCTCTCCCCCCCATCTTAGTGTCATCCGAGAACTTGCTGAGGGTGCAATCCATCCCATCACCCAGATCATTAATGAAGATGTTGAACTAAACCGGCACCAGGACCAACCCCGGGGCATTCCACTGGCTGCCAACTAGACCTCAAGCCATGGATCACTACCCATTGAGCTTGACAATCTAGCCAGCTTTCTATCCACTGTGATAAAGTTCCTCCTCTACCTTGGTGCGTCCTGCACTTATTGGCAGATTTTGCTAGTCTCGGAGATCTTCCTGTGTTGGATCAGGAGTTGGGAGGTTTTGGGGGGAACCCCGGCCTGCCCTCTACCCCGGGTTCCAGCCCAGGGCCCTGTAGACTGCAGCTGTCTTGAGTGCCTTCTGGAACAGCTACACAACAGCTACAATTCCCTGGGCTACTTCCCCATAGCCTCCTCCCAACACCTTCTTTGTCCTCACCACAGGACCTTCCTCCTGATGTCTGTTAACGCTTGTACTCCTCAGTCCTCCAGCATCACGTCCTCTCACTCCCAGCTCTGGAGTGAGAGCCTTTTTATACCAGGTGTCCTGATTAGCCTTAATTAATTCTAGTAACTTCCCAAGTGGCTACAAGTGTCCTAATTAGCCTGCCTGCCTTAATTAGTTCTAGAAAGTTCCTGAGTGTTCTGGAATAGTCCCTGTTATCTTACCCAAGGAAAAGGGACCTGATTAACCTGGAGCTAATGTCTCTACCTTCGACCACTCTCTTGTAGACATCTGGCCTGACCCTGTCACACCACCTTATAGTTCATTCATTCAATCCATACTTTTTTAACTTGCTGGCAAGAATACTGTGGGAGACCATATCAAAAGCTTTGCTAAAGTCAAGATATATCATGCCCACTGCTTTCCCCATATCCACAGAGCCAGTTATCTCATCATAGAAGGTAATCAGGTTGGCCAGGTATGACTTGCCCTTGGTGAATCCATGTTGACTGTTCCTGATCACCTTCCTCTCCTCCTAGTGCTTCAAAATGAACTCTTTGAAGACCTGCTCCATGATTTTTCCAGGGATTGAGGTCAGGCTGACCATTCTGTATTTCCCTGGATTCTTCTTGTTCCCTTTGGCCACAAGCTGAGGGTAAATCCAATAAGTTAATGAAATGCAAATTAGATTTGTTAGAATTAGACCATTGGGATGGGCGGGAAGTGGAGGGGACTCTTGGGAAATAAAGCACAGTAATGCCAAGCAGACACAAGCTCTTAGAAGGTAGAGGTAGATTTCAGTTCATACTGAGAAAAACACTACTGCTGTGAGAAATATATTGTACTGGGGGGCTGCAATGTCAGTGCATGCAGTTGGGGGATGCCCTTTCTGGTCATCCTGAAGATCTAAGTGTGAATGCAGATTGAGATAATGAAACTGGTGTCCTTAGTGACACAATCTAAAATTCAGTACAAATGAGGACTCAGGAGACTTCCAAGGACCAAACAGATTCACAGCTTTTATGACCAGCAGGAACTAGCAGGATCATACAATCTGTCCACCTTCATAACTCAGGCCACTGAATCTCAACCACTTGTCCTGGCAGGTCAGGGCTGAAGCACAATGACAGAGACATTGGTGGTTGTGTCCCATTTTTAGTTTACGTTTTGAGCTCCTTGGGGCAAGGACCAGGCCTTTTTTCCTATTGGGCTGGCATCTAGCCCATCACTGCCACTCCTGGCAATTTCCTCATGGTTAGATGTTCACCTCACCCATAACAGGGCCATCCTTGTACCAAACTGGCTAATTGCATCATGTTCCTAGTCGGTGGCCAGTCCATATAGAAAATAAGGGCCTTCTATTGCTCCTTTAGCTCAAGTGGAAGAGGTTTGTGGCTTTGGGGATGAAGGTCCCATATTCCAGCCTCACTCATCATCCATGATATGGAATTGTTACAGTAATGTCTGACAAGATGTGAAGAACTGGATGGGCACATAAAGTGAGCTTACCTTTCACCTGTAACAGAGACTCCTTCAAGTAAGAAATGAGCTACAATGCGTGAGATTTGCAAGGATATGTGAAGGGGACATTGTGGATCAGGACTGAGGTTCTCTGCCTGAGCAGTACTGGAACAGAAAGTAGCTCTGCAGATCAGGACTTATTGTGGACAAGAACAGTAATGCCAAGCAGATATTATTTATCATAGACGAAGATGGCAATGCTGCCTATAATTAAGGTTGCCTGACACTTGCTATTATAAGATCCTCTTTCAATAGTTTATAACTTTGCCAAATTGTAACTATTAGAGCTGGTATTTTCCCTGCACAGTGTTTGCTTCAGGCAGAGTTTTATAGAAGTTTCAGCTACTACGTGGCAACTGTTTCCAAGAATAGGATTAGAGGAAAATATGTTGTTTTGCCCATGTTAAACAAAATCATACAACCATTTGGGTGAGAAGTGCTAGAGTATAACCCTGTTTGTTAGCCTGAGATAGAATTTTGGGTTTGACTTTTAATACTTACATCCTTACTAATATCTGTGAAGAACAAAGATGCTGTGTGTTGCATTTCCCACAACCAGATGGGGCTTTTAGTACAATGAGACAGATAAAGGATGGAGATAAAAGTGTTACAGGGTATGGTGGGAGTGTAATATATGAGTGCACACTTGATGACTGCCTCAACTCCTTATCTCAAAGCAAGGTCAGGCAATCAGTCAGGAGGGGCAAAGGTGAATTGTGGGGGATGAGGTAAAACATTAAAAGACCAAAGAAATGCCTGCCTCCGACCAGAGCAAAACCTCACTCCTCACCCCTCCCATGGGGTACAAAATGGGTGGGATGAAGACACCAACTCAGGACCCTCCAGAGCAGAACATGACCATAAGTTATAAGTTATGCAGTGCAGGGTATATTTGGGCCTGCTAAGAAGAAGTGGGGGAGTGGGAATGGGAATGATAATGGTAAAGGGGAATGAGGAACAGGGACACAGGCAAGGCTCTGCAGCATCAGAGATGGGAAGCCCCCTTCACAGGGTAAATGCTCCGCAGTATCAGAGCTGGAAACAGAACAATGGGAAGAGGGAGCTCCATCAGTGTGCAGAGCTAGGGTTAGAAGAAGGGGGTCTATTGGCATATAGAACTGTAGTTGGGGGAGGGGAAGGGGAAAAAACTCTATCGACATATAAAGATAAGCCTGACTGGTGTGAAGGGCTTTGGAACTTGGTTAAACTCTATCAGTGTATAGAGATACGCCAGACTGGTATAAAGGGCTTCGGAATACGTTTGCTTGGAACTAAAACCTCAATAAACATTGCATTGTTTGCACTTTGGACTTCTGGTCTTCTTTCTGTCTGTGTGACAAGAGTCTGGGAGAGGGTGAAGGGAAAGCCCTCTAACAAGAAGGTCTAGGACTGCCAGGCTTTGATGCAAGGGACTTGAAATGTGGTGGAGGTGTTGTCTTGGTGTGAGGCCTTTTGCTGGCTCCATGAAAATTCATACAAATTTGTCCACATTATAAGACTCCAAAAGAGTCACAGTTCACCCATACTCAGCCGCTTGCTAGAGTTTGCCAAATAAACTCTCCAAATTGCACATCAGCAGTACAGAGATTCCATGCTGCATGCGCCAGCCCAAGGCTGCAGGGCCTGAGCAGGACTTTTCCTGCAATTCCTCCTCTCAGCTTCCAGGGCCACTGTAGCACCAGACACTGGAACTGAGATCTGAGAGATTGTTTGTCTTGTGCTCTCAATGCTCCTGTGGCTGGGGGCTGGACAGCAATGGGGAGCAGCAGCCTGTCTGGAATGCAGTGGGATGGAGACCCTGCCTCATTCAATATAGTGGAGAGACCTGCTATGGGGGTGGAGCAGGGATGTGCAGTGAAGAAGGCTGTTGTCTGCAAATCCCTGCCTCATTTGTTGGAAGATGTGTAGTGAACAAGGGACAAGATCACAGGAAAAGAAAAGAGGGTCTCATGGTTAAGGCAACTGAATGCTGCCCTGGAGAACTGGATTCTACCCCTGCGTCTGCCACAGAGTTCCTATATGATGCTGGGCAAGTCTCTTAAACAAACATTTTCAGTTAGCCTCTAACTAACTGTGTTCTTCAGTTTCTGGATCCCCTGGAGACTTCAATAAAAGCTATTGATAATACATGGAAGGTACTCAGCTATTTCAGTAATGGGAGGCAGGCTAAAACCCCAAGATAGATAGATTTGCAGAAGTTCTGAGCACTCCCAATTGCAACTGAAGTCGACTGGAGCTGTTCTTGGAACATCTTAAAGTGTGATATAATGATAAATACCCTGAAAAATCAGATCCTAAGTGTCTCAAATTGGGCACTCAAAATTATTGGATACTTTTGACTTTTTTCCTTAAGCGCTATGTGCCTCAGTTTCTCAGAGCCAAATGGGGTAATAGTACCACCTAATTTCACAGAGGTGTGATAAAGAGAAATTCATTAATGTCTGTCTTATGCTTAGATACTAAGGTAACGCAGCCTAGAATGACCAGAAGGAAATTCATTATTTTGTATTCAATGTAGGGTTTGGATGGTATGCAGAAAATAAGGCCTGGGACCACACAGAATGAGGATAAAACATATATATTGCATAACTATGTGTTCACTAAATTAGGGTATGGCTACACTGGCGAGTTGCAGCGCTGGTAGTTTGCAGCGCTGGTCGTCCAGCTGTGCAGGGCCAGCGCTGCAGTGTGGCCACACTGACAGCTACCAGCGCTGCAGTGTGGCCACATTTGCAGCATTTGCAGCACTGTACTGAGAGGTGCATTGTGGGCAGCTATCCCACAGAGCACCTCATCCCGTTTTGGCGCCGTTTTGGTGCTGAGTATTGTGGGAAGGGGAAGGAAGTGTGTGGGTCATTCCGCTTCCTGTTCCAACGCCCCGTGGTGCATCGCTTCAATTCCCAGCAGTCACAGTTTCGCCGTCCACGTTTCTTGCCATTGTGAGTGCAGCACGCTTTCTGTGTGAAATGGAGCCTGAGCTGCTGAGGACTTTGCTGATGACTGTCGCCAGCACATCACGTTTGGCAGTTGAGCAATTCCTTCAGCTCCAAAGTGACAGTGAGGAGTCCGACGATGATATGGATCTGCCTAATGCGGGTGACATGAAATTGCTTGTGGCGGTAACGGAAATGCTCAGCACCGTGGAACGCCGCTTTTGGGCTCGTGAAACAAGCAGTGAGTGGTGGGATCACATTGTCATGGAAGTCTGGGATGACGAGCAGTGGCTGCAGAACTTTCATATGAGAAAAGCCACTTTCATGGGACTGTGTGCTGAGCTCGCCCCCACCCTGCGGCGCAAGGACACGAGATTGAGAGCTGCCCTAACAGTGGAAAAGCGGGTGGCTATTGCAATCTGGAAGCTGGCAACTCCAGACAGCTACCAGTCGGTCAGGAACCAGTTTGGAGTGGGAAAGTCGACCGTTGGAATCGTGTTGATGCAAGTTTTCAGGGCCATTAATCGCATCCTGCTAAGGAGAACCGTGACTGTGGGGAACGTGCAGGACATTGTGGATGGCTTTGCAGAAATGGGTTTCCCTAACTGTGGAGGGGCAATAGATGGGACGCATATTCCTATTCTGGCACCACCCCACCTAGCCTACGAGTACATTAATCGCAAGGGGTATTTCTCTATGGTTCTCCAGGCGCTTGTGGATCACCGTGGGCGTTTCATTGACATGTACACAGGCTGGCCTGGAAAAGTGCATGATGCACGCATCTTTCGGAACAGTGGCCTGTTCAGGAAGATGCAGGAAGGGACATTTTTCCCAGACCGAAAGATCACAGTAGGGGACGTTGAAATGCCCATTGTGATCCTTGGGGACCCCGCTTACCCATTAATGCCTTGGCTCATGAAACCCTATACAGGGAAGCTGGACAGGAGCCAGGACCGTTTCAACTACAGGCTGAGCCGATGCCGAGTGACTGTGGAGTGTGCTTTCGGCTGTTTAAAGGGGCGCTGGCGGGTGCTTTATGGGAAGCTAGACTTGGGGGAAAGCAGCATCCCTGCGGTTATATCCGCGTGCTGTACCCTCCATAATATTTGTGAAGGGAAGGGTGAAATAGTCAGCAAGGCATGGACCAACAAGGTGCAAGTCCTGGAGGCTGAATTTGCACAGCCAGACAGCAGGGCTACTAGAGACGCCCACCACAGGGCAACAAGGATTAGGGATGCCTTGAGGGAGGAATTTGAGGCTGAAAGCCAACAGTAATGTTTTTTGCCTTGACCAGGACTGACGTGCACTGGTTACAGTGCTTTTAAGTGCCTGTGTTTTCCTTGCTGTTTGTTACCTGTGTTTTCCTTGGGGTTTGTTATCTTTCACTTTATGCAATAATAAAAACTGTTTCATAATCAAAGAAATCATTTATTTAAAAAAAAGGAAGTAAACAGGCATGGGGGTTGGTTGTTGAACTGTACATTCATAGGTTTGCATATGTACTGCCAGGAGTGCTGTGCACCTCAGGATTGTACTGTTGCATGGTGATGGGGGTTGAGTGCAGAGGGTAAGGGTCGTAGTTCTCTGGGCTCATAGGTGACCATACAGGTGTCGGGGGCAGCTGGTGATGGTGTAGGTAAGAACCTGGATGCTGGAAAACGGGACTTGGAGCTGACATTGGTGCATAGGGGAAAGAGGTTTGGGAGGGTGGGGATTTGGCACGGTAGTGCTCTGTCTGCATTGCTACCAGTGACTGCATACAGTCTGTTTGGCGCGCCATGAGGTTTATAAGCTGCCTCGTGGTTTTCTTCAGCATCAACGCCTTTCTCCTGCTTTCTGTTTCCTTCCAGTGCTGCATCTTTTCTCTCCATTCCTGCGCAGTTTTATTCTCTGTTGCACACTGGTTCATAACTGCCTTCACCAAATCTTCCTTGCTTTTGTTAGGCTTCCTTCTCAGGTTTTGAAGCTTTCTTTCAGTCACTGATAAGACCAGTCCAGGACTAGTCAAGGACACTATAAAAATATCGCAAATGATACATTTTAAGAGAGCCTGCATTGTGTATAATCTGAAGTTAGTTTCAAGTCTCACACTGTAGCATTCCTCAGACATTTCAAACACAGCTAGAGAATTCACAGCCTCCCAGAAATGGTAAGTGAGGGTATCGCATAGTAGAAGTAGAAGTCAATAAAACATGGGAGACATGCTGGGAAACACTCCCTCCATGTCCCTCAGGAATTAACCCTGGGGTTCCTGCCGCAGTTTGCCTGGGCAGGCAGGGTGCTTTTTGCTTCATGGGTGCACTGCTTTTTTTGGGCTTTGGTAAAGGCAGGAAGCAAGCAGCAGTTGGGAGACCTGCACTGAAACACTCCCTCCATTTCCCACAGGAGTTAATACTTGAAGATATCTCCCTGCTGCGGGTTACCTGGGAAGCAAGGGAGGGTCTCCTACAACAATGCGGATTCCGCCCTGGCCCCTATGCAGCTTGCCTGTGTGCAGCCATGGTCCCCCCACCCCTCCTGGAACAGTGGCGCGGATGCGTTAGCCTGACTGGGACAGGGACCACACTGGCTTTCCCTTTAAACTTGGTCACGCGAATTGCCTATGCTCTTGCAGAAACTTTTGAAGAGATTACAGAGGCAGATTACCGCGACGTGATAGACCACATCAATGGGATATTCCATGTCTAGGCATGCAAGCATGCAGCCATACCACCCCCCCCTCCTCTCCCAAAACCTTTGCATTGCAATAAAAGCTGCTTACCTGGGACCTGCTCCTGTGATTCTTCTGCACCAAGTCCCAGGGGCTGCGACTGGCTAGCTTCCTCCTGGCTTGAGAAGAGCTCCTGACTGCATGCCTCCTGGGACTCCGGGGTGTCTTCCCCCACCACAGTAGCCTCACTGTCTGCCTCCCCCTCCCCCTCCTCTACCGGCTCTGAACTGTCCATCGTGGTCCTTGGATTTACAGAGGGGTCACCCCCATAAATTGCATCCAGCTCCTTGTAACACCGGCAGGTCGTGGGGGCAGCGCCGGATCGGCGGTTTCCCTCGCGTGCTTTGCAATAGGCACTCCGCAGCTCCTTTACTTTAACCCTGCACTGCAGCGCGTCCCGCTCATGGCCCCTTTCCAGCATGGCTCTTGATACCTGGGCAAAGGTATCATAATTCTTACGGCTAAAGCGCAGCTGTGCCTGCACAGATTCCTCCCCCCAAACACTGATGAGGTCCATCAGCTCGCCATTGCTCCATGCTGGGGCTCATTTGCCACGTGGAGGCATGGTCACCTGTAAAGATTCACTGATTGCACTCCACACCTGGCTGAGCAAACAGGAAGGGGATTTTTAAAATTCCCGGGGCATTTAAAGGGTGGGTCACCTGAGGCCAGGGCAGTAGAGTCTGACCTGATGAGCAGAGTGGCTGAACAGGCATTCTGGGATACATCCTTATACCCTGGAGGCCAATCACAGTGCTGGTGCGTGGCCACACTTGATGACCAGCGCTGCAGCACCAGCGCTGGAATCCTTATTCCCCATGCTGAGTGAGGTGTACGGCCAGCGCTGCAGCCAGGGAGTTGCAGCGCTGGAAGTGCCCTGCAGGTGTGGCCACTTACTAATTGCAGCACTGGTGGAGGCTTTTCAGCGCTGCAAATCGCCAGTGTAGCCATACCCTTAGATAGGAGTCCTGTGACCATGTGTGATGATACGGTTCTGGCAGGACCCAACTGAGAGTGCCAATTCAGGACAAATCGCTTAAAATAGGGCAGTTACAACCCAAGGCTGGGGTTTTTCCACTTCTAAGGCAAACCAAACCAGCCAGACAAAGAGGACTTTCGTCTCACCCCACTGGCTAACCACAAATCACACAAGCAATTCCCTTAGACACTCCAGTTTCCCCAGTATCACCACCAGTGCCACTCGTCCTGGGGATGAATGGTTATGAAAACCAACACCCCAATAAAAGAAAAAAGGTTCTCTCGATCCCAAAGAATCAAGCCCCAGACCCAGGTCAATATACAAATCAGATCTTACCCACAAATCACGCTGTTGCCAATCCTTTCGAATCTAAAATCTAAAGGTTTATTCATAAAAGGAAAAAGATAGAGATGAGAGCTAGAATTGGTTAAATGGAATCAATTACATACAGTAATGGCAAAGTTCTTAGTTCAGATTTGTAGCAGTGATGGAGTAAACCACAGGTTCAAATCAAGTCTCTGGAACATCCCCCACTGGGATGGGTCATCAGTCCTTTGTTCAGAGCTTCAGTTTGTAGCAAAGTCCCTCCAGAGGTAAGAAGCAGGATTGAAGATCAGATGGAGATGAGGCATCAGCCTTTTATAGGCTTTTTCCAGGTGTAAGAACACTTCTTTGTTCTTACTGTGGAAAATTACAGCAAAATGGAGTCTGGAGTCACATGGGCAAGTCCCTGCATACTTTGCTGAGTTACAAGGCGTATCTGCCTTGTCTCAATGGGTCAATTGTGTAGCTGATGGTCCTTAATGGGCCATCAAGCAGGCTAGGCAGAGCTAACACCAACTTATCTGGGGTGTCACCCAGAAGCACAGCATAAATTTGAACTACAAATAGTATAGACCCAATATTAATAACTTCAACTAAAAAATGACACATGCATATAGACAGCATAATCATAACCAGCAACCCATAACCTGGTCTTAGACACCTCATATGACCCCCTTTACATAAGATTTGGTGTCACTACAGGACCTTGGTTGCAATCATGTTCTATGTGGTCCCAGATTATATCAATAACGTCACACCATGTAAATAAAGACTGCATCACAATATGAACGTACGAGGGAAGAGGGGTGAATTAAGACTGCACAGGCAACCTGGAACCAGGCACAGGCATTTCCTAATTCCCGAGTGCTTGACTTTGCAACCTTTACATTCTTTTTGTGTAATGGTGTATAAATACATCCAAATGCATTGAGTGCGGATGATGCTTTACAAAGAAATACAAAAGATTCAAGCACATTCTGAAAAGTGGTCACTAATTTTCTGTTCCTTCGTTTGAGTGGCTAACGTAAGATACTCGGGGGCCTAATTTTCCAAGGTGCTGAGCACCTGCACCTCCTTTAAAATAAAGTACTTTAAAGTGTTGTGATTCTAAATAAATTGGAGAGGAGGCAAACCATGGTGATATGGTTCAGCTGCCGCTTATAGATGCATAGATTTTTAAAATCAGAAAGGACCATTGTGAATATCTACTCTGACCTCCTGCATAACACAAACTAGTGATTCTCTCCCTGCCATTCCTTTATCAAAGCCAGTAAGGATCATTGGCTCTCTAGCAAAGGGGAACAGGTCTGAAGAATGCAAGAACAAGTATTAAATTCTGTTTGTTTTGAAAGTTTGCTAATGAGAAGAAAAAAGATATTTATCTGTAAACAATTATATAACTGAACTCCAGTTCAAAGACCTGAAAACTACGTACACGGTGAGATGAATTCAGAATAAGGTTCTGAATTAATTTTTTTTAATGTGCGGATCATCAATAAATCCTCAAAGACGCTTGTATCAGAACAAAAGCCAGCTATGAAAATCATTAAATCTACGGTCAATAATTAATAACTCGCATTTCAAACACTGAAATAAATTAGTTTTTAGCTTTTTTGGATTTCAGGCTGTATCCAATTTCATTAGCCAGGACATTTAAATGATCAAGGAACAGCCTTAAATTGTCCTCTTCTTAAAAATGTATATTTGTTGTCCCATTATCTCCTCTGAAGAGTCTGATTTGTTATATTCAAAGTAGAAGAAATCACAACAGAGTATTCATTATCCAAGAGAGTTCTGACTTCAGAAGCTTCACACACACATCTTCCTTTCAACAGTCTACAGGTTCTCCATGAACGAAAATACTCTTGAGTTGCTATTAGGACTAGACATGGCCTGTTGCACCTGTTCTTTCCTACTCTGGCTGCTTCTGCTGCTGCCACCACCACCACTTTTTCAAAAGCTTTCAGTCCAGGAACTGAAAAGAACTTCAGAGGTGAGATTTCAAATATAAACTGTTCTAGAAAGCTCCCTCCGCCTAAATGCCACTGACAACCGGGGCGGCCGAAGATCCGGCAGCCGCAGTCACCGCCGAAGGATCCGAAATGCCGCCCCCCCCAAATGCTAGTGCCCTAGACGACCACCTAGGTCGCCTAATGGGTTGCACTGGCCCTGGGTGCAAGAACTTCTCAATGAAACTGTTTTAAGAAATTTTTTAACATTGGCAAAACTTTATATTTTCTCCTAAATGTGTTCTGAGGAATGGCTGTAGCATTTATGCTGAAATTTTCCAGAAAGATTCAGCCTAAGGCAGACATCCTGCATGGTAAATTTTAACACAGGTAAAGGTTAGCAAAATTATGAGCAATTGAAAACAGAGTCTTGTAATGGAAAGCATTGGGGAACCTTAACTAGCAGCCTTGCTACCAGCAGTGCCCATAGAAACATGATTGTAATTATTCATTTGTTCTAAATTGATTTTTGTGTTCGTTTGCCTCCCGGCTCCTGTCACAAGGAAGTGTGTGTGAGGCTCTTCCTTGAATGATGTGTGGAAAGGCATAAATTTCTGCAGCGATTATGGAGCAGTTTTTGCATAGGCAGGGAAAGGAACCAATGACTCCAGAGTCAGGAACAACATGCTGCTTACGGAGAGTGCTGACTGATCTCTTTCCTGCTCGCATGGGTGCTCTGTGCTAGGACACCCTGATGAACTGCAGATGATGCACTATTCACACCATTAGTGGGAGGGAAAATAATTGAGGGGTTGTAAATTTATGGGAACGGGAGCTCATTAATGATTCTATGTGAGGGGGACCCAGCAACATCAGATGTTATCGTCTGCTGCTGTGGACCCAAGCATTCAACCCCTTATGTAAAATCAATAGTACCCATGCTAAATGGATTTTGAATTTGAGAGCAAAGTCCATAATTTTCCAGGAGCTTCTGCAATCTGCAGAACCAAAGTAGGAATAAAGAGCTCCCCCCTCAGAAAAAAAAGCATATTGAATTACATTCCTGTGTACAAAATAATCAGCTTTAACCCAGACATTTAAGTTTTAACATATTTAGCCCAACCAGGTCTGGTTCATTAACATCCAGCCTGCAATTTCAGAAGGTGGAATTAACAATATCTTAAACAGATGTTACCAATAAACTCCCAAAATATGTGTTTCTTCCCCCCAAGTAGGGATTAGGAGGATATTCAGTAATTAGTTCTGAAATATTTTGGCTGGATTACCGTGTATGGCTATATGAAAAGAATGTAACTATTTCTCATTTGCCTGGATAATACATTCCATTTTGTGTTTCAAATACATTTACATTGTCTATGGATTTGCAAAAATATAAATGGAACAAAATCCCCATCTATGTAACTGCAGGCAAAAGAATATTTTAAAGACTGGAATAGTCATTAGACCAAAAGTTATGGGCCACATTTTCAAAAAATGGCTGCTAATTTGGGGCACTTCAGTATTTGGGTGCTCAGCTTTGGACAAAGAGATTGTCCAAGGCTCTCCTCTGGGTACTCTGCAGTGAATTTGGCTAGGTGGTTTTGAGCATTCAGAGCCTGATCTAAAGCCTCTGGTGTCAATGGACAGATTCCCACTGATGGCAACAGGCTTTGGGTCAGGCCCTCAGAAAGGAAGGAGAATTTACTAAACACATGATCAGCTGTTTTGCGCCTACTCAACCTGTAGCACATTTTACTCTAGGGTCTGAGTTTCAGAAATGTTGAACATCCAGGTTTCTAATGGGGATGGGGGACAGATAAACCAGGGGGCAGGCTCCACACTACATCCCCTGTCTCCCCACAGCAACAGTCGATACCCCCACCACAAAAGCAAAGTTGGAAAGCTACTCAGTCCTTCAGGAGGCCCCTCCACTGTGTTTGTAGGGTTCCTGTGCACTCCCACAGCAACAGAGGTCTCCTTCTTCCTCCTCGAGGCACCAGCAAGCTCCCAAGAAGCAGGCAGCACCAGTCAGTCTGGCAACCAGGCAGGAGGGACCTCCTCAAGTGGTGGCAGCAGAAGCAGGGGCAGGGTCTCACTCCTCCTGTAGGAAGCAGGTCAGCAGCCTCCCCCAGGAGCAGCAGCCCAGATAGGAAGCTGAGGCAGTAACAGTCATGGATCCAGCAGAAGAAGCAGCAGCTCCACACCCCCAAGAGAGTGGTCTGGAAGGCCAATGTACTAGCCCTAGAATATTAAAGACCCTTTTTCCTACAGCTGCTAAGTGGTTACCTCAGGTCAATTAGGGACACCTGAATCCAATTAAGGGCTGCCTGAGGCCTTTAAAAACCCCTCCTCTGGTGGAGAGCAAAGGGAGAGAGAGAGAGAGACAAGCTGCAGCTAGGCTGTTTGCAGTAGGGAAATAGGCTGTGCTCCTTCCCATAGGGGAAACAGCCAAACCTGAGTGACAACTAGGGGAAGGACTGACACCCCAGGGCAACCAACCGGATGACACCCTGCCCCAGCAAAGGGGGCAGCAAAAGATACACCCCTGGGTTTTTGTTTATGAGACTGTTTCCTTTTTGTTTGGTGGAGGATCACCACTTAGGCTAACCCTCAGGTCTACCCTGAAAATATGACCAAGGGAGCACCGAAGGGGAAAGGCAAACCCTACCTGCGTGGGGCTGATTACCCCTGGCCTGCCATCACCAGAGGGGAAAGTGTTAAGTCTGGTGTGAGAGAAATATATATATGTGTGTGTGTGTGTGTACAAGATGGAAATAGCATATAAATAACATTCAATTTTTCATTAGTTGCAAAAAATACTGGAATGCTTAGAGGCCACGCAGGACATCAATTATTAAAATGACTAAATAACAAATAAGTGAGAATGTAACCTATGAGTATCAGGGACTAATGTATACTAAACTGCAAAAGAGTACAATAGCTCCATGTATGACCAGACAGGCATCCTCCTATTTTCTCTGTGTTTCATTTGATAGTCATTTTTTCTATCAGTGCAGTAACAGAGAGCTCTCTGAATCAGTCTGTGTATGAGGGAGGAATTGCAGGTTTCCATTTTCTCAAAATAACTCTTCTGGCCAGTTCATTCTTACTGGTAACACCAACTCCTCCAGCACCCATAAAATACACAAGATTGGGGAAGGAAATATGATGACACTGACAATTTTTGAGAGAGCACGGAATTAGGTGTTCCAGAACATGTGCATTTTTTGACATGGAGAGAGGATGTGTGAAAGGTTGACATGTGGCTGTTTGCATCTCCAGTATTCACTCTGCATTGCTAACCGAGTCTTAAACAAACCTTCTGGAGTCCAGTCATACCTGTTTAATATCTTATTCTGGAAGAATCACAAGGATAAAGAACTTGAAATATGTTTCACATGAAGCCAGACTTCTTCCCAGGTGTCTGAAGTGATAGTAAAGCTAAGCTCTCTTTCCAATCTTTCTTTGAGACTGGGAAGGCATGAATCCTTGAGCATAGCCACTGAAGAAGGAACTGTGAGACAGCGGTAGCTTGTATGTATTACACATGTAATCGAAGGAAGGCTGGTGCACTGCTCAGCACTTCTAAAGATCAGGTGCTAGGGTGAAGTCAATAAGAGTTTTGTTATTGACTTCAAAGGGGGCCGGATTTCACCCTGTATATCTAAACGCTGGGCACCAAGAAAACAAGGTACTGAAATCTGGAAGACACTTTTGCGAATTATTGTATCCATGGCTTTAGAATGCTAGATATGAGAGGACCTTTCTGACTGGCTGCCAGTGATCTTCCACCTTTCTTAGGAATAGGCAGTAAAATACCCGAGGCTGTGACAGCTTTCCTTATTTGTATATGTACATTCCATTTGGTAATAACCACGACAGAGGCAGCTCCCAGTGATCTGTACAGGGGCCAGTCATGGTACTAATGTCAAAGACAAAACCAAAGTAAGGGAAGGGTGACTTATCATGAGATGGGATTAAAGGGTTTTGGCAGCAGCAGAACAATGTTGGAGAATGAGCAATATTTGCATTTTGAAATTTCAATAAATGTTTGGCAACAAAATTTTGAAATTCAGTAAAAAAAAAAAATCAGGGGGAAAAAAAGACCAGATTGGAGGTAGGAGAAAATTACCATTTTTTGACCAATTATAGAGGTGGTCTTAATTTTCAGATTATGAAACGTTGATGGAATTTCAGTCAGGAAACAGAAAAAAATACCATGTGACCTATATATCCAACCAAAACCAACTAATGGAGCTTGAATTGGAAATAGAAAATACTCACCACCAACTGTTTATGAATAAAGTCTATACACCAAGATATATTCCCACAAATTTGTTTGCAATTATGAATAATGAATAAATGTGAGACAACTGTTCACTGTCCACAGGCAATTCAAATAGAAAAAAGTGGCAAAATACATGAAGTAAATTATTCACTATTAATTATTTGCTCATCTCTGTCTGCTACTGTGCTACATGAGAAGCCAGAAACAGACAAGCTTTCAGGTAGAGCGTAAATATTTTAAACAATAGTCAGACATACCTTCTCAAGAGAGGGAAGATATAATATTCTATCCTTTCTTCTAGCATCACTTCCGCCTTGTCTGGGTTGAGACAGCTGACTCCTGTTTGTCTTGATTAAAACATATTGGAACAGTTTAGTTTATGTCTATGGAATCTGTTTTTTCCCCACACATCAAAGGGCCAGATTTTCAACTGGTTCATAGCTCCATTGCATTCAATTGACAGCAGCTGAAGTTCTGGCCCGGAATGTCTTGCCCTTCCATTGATATGCCAGAGAACAGAGGTCTTCATATATACCCTCAAGGTGAAGTACAGGAAGACCCATGCTGTGCTTTTCAATTTTCCATCTGCTCTATGATTCTCCTAAAAAATTACTTCATTTTGTTCTTAAAGAACATGTTTCCAGGGACAAAATGTTCAAATACTAAGACGCCAATAAAATGAACTCTTTTTACACAAGGATTCTCTCTTTGATACTTCTATTTCTCGCATTTCACTTAGGTGCTAGCAATTTTGGTCTTGGCTCCAGGAGCAGAAGATGTGAAATATTTATAACATTACTCCTTTTATTTTCCAGGCCTACATATCACTTAAGTTTGGAAAGCTTGTAAGAGAAAGAAAGCAAAGGATCTTTATTATGCAGTCTTTTATATATAGATATAAAGAATTTACAGTCCAAATGAACCAATTTCGAAGAGTAAGAGGAGAGGTTTTTAGAGGTCTTATCAGTTACTTTTCCTTGTTCCATTCTCTTGGAAGAATATGTAATATTTATAAAGGGAAGAGCTGGGTACATTTATGCAGCAGTTCAGAGCCAACCTTTTTGTTTCTAAATATTCATGAAGGAAACTGCAAGAATATCAATAGCAAGAGACATACTTTTTAATATATTTTCCACATAATTCTCTTTTTACATTTATTACCTGTGCTGTATTTTTTATCTTTAAACCTTTTCTCTTCATTACATGGTTTTGAGATATGGAGATCTGTAAAATTGGCAATCTGCTATAGTGGCAAGCAACATACACTCATCGTGTCTCCAATTTCCCGCATCATATTGCTCTGGCTAGCAGCAATCTGAAACCACTCTTTCTACAGAGGTATATTACAGTAACCTGTGTGTTACATCATTCACATCTGTTGCAAAATATCACCATACATGTAGACCATGTCATGCCCGTGAACCAAACCTGGTTTTATATATTGTCTATAGACAAAGATAATATCTGTGACAGATATTGCAACCCTATGCAGGACCATTGTATTAAATTTATGAATGATTTATGTATATTTGTGTTCTTCTCCGTTGGGGGGAGTGACCACAGCTTCTCCAGGAACTAATACAGTAGTGGGTGATTACCCTGCAAATTGTAAATAACTCCAGAAAAGTTCCCCTGGGGTGATTTGCATGGACTGGTACTGGCTGGGTTTTCCAGAGATGAGAAAACAAAGAAAGGGCTTTTGGTATAAAAGGATGAGCTTCCATGGACTCATGGCCTTAAATGTACATGACTCTTTGTCTAAGGGGAAGCCCCAAGCCTTGCCAAAGGGTTGGCAGGGACATTGGTCTATCGGCCTCCCCATGTGGAAGACTGGTGATTTCTGGTAAGTTTAGTATGTGTTTAAATTTGTTTTCCCTGTAATGCTTTTACCCTAAGAATAAATGTGCTTGCTTAGATAGAGCTGTGTGGTCACTTGTAGCTGCTGGCCACACACTGTTCATAGCCCTCAGAGAGAAAGCAGTGCACAGGAGCTAGCCACTAGGTTGACTGGCTTGCTGGGGATATCACAGCTTAAGGCAGGGAGCTGGGAAGCCTTAAAACTCCCAGTCAGAAGGGAGTGGGACAAGGCTCCCTACCCAGAGACAGGTGAGTTGGAGACCTGACTAAGCACTCATGCAGAGGTGAGGGTGGATACAGGTACAATTACCTTAAAACTGTGACATCAACTTGAAGCCACCAAAGAATCCTACCCTACAACAAGGTAAAGAGTTCATTGCTTTCTTAGAGGTCCAATAAAAGGGATCTGCTTCTTCGATGTTTGGTTGGCAGGTAACATTTAAAGGCAGAGGAAATGGCAGTAATAGAACTACAAAGTCAAGCAAAGGTATTTTTCAAGTGGGATACTCAGAAGGCAGCTCCATGGAGCACCTCAGAAAATCTTGCAGTAGAAAAAAGGGACATGGAAAACAATGAGAAGAATCTCCCTCTGCTTAGTGGCTCCTAGGCCACAGAACAAGTGACTAAGGACCCAGTCCAACTCCCAATATAGTAAGTGGAAGACTTCTTTTGGTATGGTATATTGATCAGGCCACAACTTTAAAATTTGGGGCCAGATCCTCAGCTATTTTAAATGGGTGTAGCTCTATTGAAGGCAATGTAAATCAGATTTCATTCTTTGATGAGATTATAGGGTTGGCTGCATGGGTGTAATATACTTAGAATTCTGTAAGGCATTTGACTTAGTACCACATGAGATTTTTGATTAAAAAATTATCACTCTACAATATCAATATAAGAACATAAGAATGTCCATACTGTGTCAGACCAATGGTCCATCTAGCCCAGTATCCTGTTTTCCAACAGTGGCCAGTGTCAGATGATCCAACCTTTGTCTTCCAGTCCCAGCTCTTGCAGTCAGAGGTTGAGGGATATCCTGAGAATAGGGTTGTGTCCCTGATCATCTTGGCAATAGCCATTCATGGACCTACCCTCCATGAACTTAGCTAACTCTTTTTGGAGCCCATCAATACTTTCGGCCTTCACTACATCTCTTGGCAATGAGTTCCAGAGAGTGACTGTGTGAAGAAGTACTTCCTTTTGTTTGTTTTAAACCTGCTGCCTATTAATTTCATTGGGTGACCCCCGATTCTTGTGTTACATGAAGGGGTACATTACACTTCCTTATTCACTTGCTCCACACCATTCATGATAGCACACATGGATGAAGAACTGGCTAGGTGACATCTCAAAAAATAATTGTCAACAGGGAATCATTCTCAAATAAGAGTGTTTCTAAGGAGGGTTCCATAAGAATTGGTACTAAGCCTGATGCTAATCAATATTTTTATAAATGATCTGGAAGTCAATATAAAATCACTGCTAATAAAACTTGCAGCTGACACAGAGATTGATGGAATAATAAGTAACGATGGGGATGGTGCTGTCACATAGAGCAATCTGGAACACTTAGGCCTGGTCTACACTAGGACTTTAATTCAAATTTAGCAGCGTTAATTCGAACTAACCGCTCAACCGTCCACACCAGGAAGCCATTTAATTCGAACTAGAGGGCTCTTTAGTTCGAATTTGGTACTCCACCTCGACAGGTGGAGAAGCGCTAAATTCGATATGGCTAGCTCGAATTAGGCTAGGTGTGGATGCTAATCGAACTTAGTAGCTCCGGGAGCTATCCCACAGTGCACCACTCTGTTGACGCTCTGGACAGCAGTCCGAGCTTGGATTCTCTGACCAGCCACACAGGAAATGACCCGGGAAAATTTGAATTCCTTTTCCTGTCTGGGCACTTTGAATCTGACGTCCTGGCTGGACATCGGGGCGAGCTCCGCAGCACCTGCAACGATGCAGAGCTCTCCAGCAGAGGAGTCCGGCCAATCCAAGAATAGAAAGAGGTCCCCAGCATGGACAGACCGGGAAGTCCTGGATCTGATTGCTGTGTGGGGCGAGGAGTCTGTGCTCTCGGAGCTGCGCTCCAACAAGCGGAATGCAAAGACCTTCGAGAAGGTCTCTAAAGCAATGATAGAGAAAGGATACAGCCGGGATGCGATGCAGTGCCGCGTGAAAGTCAAGGACCTGAGACAAGGTTACCAAAAAGTCAGAGCGGCAAACGGACGCTCCGGAGCACAGCCCCAGACATGCTGCTTCTACGAGGCACTGCATGCCATTCTCGGTGGGTCTGCCACCACTGCCCCACCAGTGACCGTGGACTCTGAGGATGGCATAGTGTACCTGGACAGTTCCTCGGCGATGTTCGCCGATGGGGAAGATGAGGAAGGTTTGTGGAGGACGGCGCAGGCGACAGCGAACACAATACCGCTTGCCCTGACAGCCAGGATCTCTTCATCACCCTCACAGAGATCCCCTACCAACCCTCCCCGCCCGTTAACCCGGACTCAGAATCAGGGGAAGGATCAGGCGGTAAGTGCTATAAACATGGAAACTTTTATTTTTTTAAAAACGGGTATAGAAAAAATAGAAATACTATATACAAAATTTTACATGTCAAACTATATAAATAGTAGGTCCACACATATAGGGATTGAACAGTAATCCTCTTGGGACAGTTCAACAAAGCTCTCAGAGAGCAGCTCGAAAAGCCTCCGCAGGAGGTTCCTGGGGAGAGGTGCCTTATTCGGTGCTCCATGGAAGCACACTCTTCCGCGCCAGGAGATCCTAATGTAGAGAGGAATCATCGCCTCCACCAGCATTGCTGCATATGGTCCTGGTCTGTGCAGGGCTTCCAGTAGCATCCGCTCTCTCTGACTGCGAGTGACCCGCCTCAGGGTGATGTCGGTCTGGACAGGCTGCATCTAAGTCGGGCAATTAGTCTATTGTTACTATTGTTAACGGTTTACAATTAGGTTGCATAACAACGACCCTCGCTTAACAGCCACGTGCTGGAGGCCACAGAGAACAAGCAGACATTGATCTTTCCCGTGCACTGGCGGGAGGGGCTGGAAAAGGCTCAGCCTTTCTGCTTTCCAGATTGCCTTTAGCAGGAGAGCACAGCTATCCACTAACTGATAAGCATGATCTACTTTAAGGCTTACCAGGACTGTCTGCAAGATGGATTATGCTGTCTCTCCCCGCTTGTCTGCTCTCCTGTGCAATGGCGCCGCCAATGAGAGCGTATTCCGAAATCTCGAACTTTTCCTGAGATCTTGTGAGACTTGGTGCCCTGTATAGTCTTGTTCAGAGAAACTGACTAGACTGTGTTCACTGTTCGCAAACATGTATCTGTTCAAGGAAATCATTTACTGTATCCCATCACACAGCTTCTGATCTTTCCCGGACTGCCCCGGCATCCCCCTCGCAGAGGCTGGCTCAGATTAGGCGGCGAAAGAAAAAGACTCGGGAAGAGATGTTCGCGGAACTGATGGCCTGCTCCAGAGGCGAGGCGGCAGAGCAGAGACAGTGGAGGGAGCACTCACAGCAACCTCTCTCAACAGCATCGCACACACATCGAACGGGAGGATAGGTGGCGGCAGGAAGACCATCAGGCGACTCAAACACTGCTTGGGCTAATGAGGGAGCAAACGGACACGCTCCGGCGCCTTGTTGATGTTCTGCAGGACCGCAGGCAGGAGGAGAGAGCCCCCCTGCACTGTATCTGCAACCACCCTCCAACGCCAAGAAGTCCTGTCCCCCCCTCACCGAAAATTACAAGACGGAGGGGCGGTAGGGGCCGTGAGAACTGTCACTGCACCACAGCTGAGGCTAATGTTCCACACACCTCTGACGCTATAACTGTTTAGAAGCTCTTCCCTTACAGGATCACCCAGTCCCAAATCCAAGTTTCATCACCCCACTATGTAGTAGATTAATAAAAGCTGTTTGCTGTTGTTCACTCTTTCCGTCACGTCTTTTGTGTCAGAAGACTGTGTATGTAGGGGGGGGGGCAGGGGATTTATAATTGCACGGGATAGCCTACATTAGCAGGGTACAGACTATCGGGGGCAGGATCAACTGCAGGGCACACACAGACTGCATTCAGTAGTCACCAGGGTCCCTCTGTGTGGTGTATGCTGCCCCGGGTCATTCTGTGATGTGTACGCTTGTCCACGGTCCTAGCGCCTGCCACCCCCTAATGTTAAGGCATGCTGCCCTTACCATGCACTTCCACCGTAGGCGCGATCCTCTCCGCTGCCCTGAGCCCCAACAAGAGCCCTCATCCACGGACAGATACTCACCCTTCCCCCACACCCCTCACCCCTTCCTACGCCCAAACCCACAGCCCAGAGCCTGCATCCAATTCCGTATGCAAAGACGGCACCACTTGCCCCTTCCTGCAAGCCCACCCCTACATGCACAACCACTTGAAACCGTCCCCCACCCCAGAGACCTATGTAGGAGCAGGAGGATGTCCGTCCTGTATTGTACAAGCGGTCTGTACATCAGTGCACACCGTACCCAGCACAGTATGCATCCATGTTTCAAACCCTGAACAGAAATGCAAAGTAAAGGAAAGATTTATTAAAAATAACTGTTCCATTTAATTTGTTTAAAAACGTGTTTTGGAAGTGGGGGAAACTTGGAGAACGGGGTATGTAACCGCAGATCTCACTCAACACATAGAGACACAGGCCCAGGATCAGCTTCTCTTAAAATCAAGTGTAGAGTCATAGGTTACCCTGCTCTCCGAGGAAACTTGCTTTCAAAGCCTCCCGGATACACAGCGCTTCCTGCTGGGATAGTTTTTCGGCACGGGTGTCTGGCTGAGCGTAAACAGCAGCCAGGCGATTTGCCTCAACCTCCCATCCGGCCAAAAAGGTCTCGCCCTTGCTCTCACAGACATTGTGGAGCACACAGCAAGCAGCAATAACTACGGGGATATTCTTTTCGCTGATGTCCGAGCGACTCAGTAAGCTCCGCCACCTCCCCTTAAGACGTCCGAAAGCACACTCCACCACCATTCTGCACTTGCTCAGCCGGTAGTTGAAGAGTTCCTTCTCTCTGTCCAAGGCGCCTGTATAGGGCTTCATGAGCCAGGGCATTAGCGGGTAGGCTGGGTCCCCGAGGATCACTGTAGGCATCTGCACATCCCCAACCATTATTTTGTGGTCCGGGAAGAAAGTTCCTGCCTGGAGGCGTCTAAACAGACCAGAGTTCCTGAACACACGCGCGTCATGAACCTTGCCCGCCCACCCAACGAAGATGTTGGTAAAACGTCCCCTATGGTCCACCAGTGCTTGCAGCACCATTGAAAAGTAGCCCTTTCGGTTAATGTACTCGCTGGCCTGGTGGGCTGGTGCCAGGATAGGGATGTGAGTCCCATCTATAGCCCCACTGCAGTTTGGGAATCCCATCGCGGCGAAGCCATGTATGATGTCCTGGACGTTTCCGAGAGTCACTACCTTTGAGAGCAGTTGCTCAACGATTGCGTGGGCTACTTGCATCACAGCAACCCCCACGGTAGATTTGCCCACGCCAAAGTGGTTCGCTACTGACCGGTAGCTGTCTGGCGTTGCAAGTTTCCAGAGGGCTATGGCCACTCGCTTCTGCACACTCAGGGCTGCTCGCATCCGTGTGTCCTGGCGCTTCAGGGCAGGGGCCAGCAAGTCACAGAGTTCAAGGAAAGTGCCCTTACGCATCCTGAAGTTTTGCAGCCACTGTGATTCATCCCAGACCTGCAGCACTACGCGGTCCCACCAGTCCGTGCTGATTTCCCGGGCCCAGAATCGCCGTTCCACACCATGAACTTGACCCATTGCCACCATGATCTCCACGGTGCGGCGTACCCTGCTTTGTGAGAGGTCTGTGCCACTCTGTGACTTCCTGTCCTCACCGCGCTGCCGGAGCCTCCTCGCCCGATTTCTCAGCAGCTGACTGTGGAAGAGGTGGATGATAAGGTGCGAGGAGTTGACAACGGCCATAAGTGCAGCGATGATCGCAGCGGGCTCCATGCTCGCAGTGCTGTGGCGTACGCGCTGTAACTGACAAGAGAAGGGCGCGAACAGATTTCCCGCCGGCGCTTTCAGGGAGAGAGGGCGGGAGTGACGGTTCAATAATGACAGTTACCCAAAACCACCCTCGGCACATTTTTTCCCCCAGCAGGCATTGGGGGCTCTACCCAGCATTCCAATGGGCAGCGGGGAGTGCGGGAACTGTGGGATAGCTTCCCACAGTGCACCGCTTCCAAAGTCGACGCTGGCCCCGTGAATGTGGACTCAGAAATTCGAATTAGTGTATTTAGTATGGATACACAAATTCGACTTCATAAGGTCGAATCCACAAATTCGAACTAAGTTGATTCGAAATAGTCTTGTAGTGTAGACAAGGCCTTAGTAACCTGGGCCCATTCAAACATAATGCAGAGTAACACAGTCAAATGCAAAGGGATAGATCTAGGAACATGGAAAAAAAATAAAAATAAAAAATAATTGGAGATATACCAATCTCCTAGAACTGGAAGGGACCTTGAAAGGTCATTGAGTCCAGCCCCCTGCCTTCACTAGCAGGACCAATTTTTGCCCCAGATCCCTAAGTGGCTTTCTTAAGGATTGAACTCACAACCCTGTGTTTAGCAGGCCAATGCTCAAACCACTGAGCTATCCCTCCCCCCTGTGGAAGGATGGCTACACCTCCAAAATGCAGGACTGTATCCTGGAAAGCAGTGTCCGCTAAAAGGATTTAAGAGTCATAGCGGACAAACAACTCAACATGAGCTATTAGTGTGACGTTGTGGCCAAAAGGGCAAACTGATCCTTCAATGTTTAAATGGGGGAGGAGGGAATAGGGGTGGGGAGGTTATTTTTACCTTTGCATATAGCATTGGTGAGACCCATCCGGGAATACTGTGTCCAGTTGTGTACATGTTTCAAAAGGATGTTGAAAGTGGAGAGGGTGCAGCGAAGAGCCACACGTAGGATTCGAGGGCTGGAGAAAATACCTGATTGAAAGACTTACAGAGCTCAATCTGTTTAGCTTCTCGAAAAGAAGATTGAGAGGTCCCTTGATTACAGCATATAAGTATGTTCCTGAGAGATAATACCCAGTACTAAAAGGCTCTTTAGTTTAGTGGAGAAAGGCATGACAAGAACCGATGGCTGGAAGCTGAAGCCAGACAAATTTGAATTAGAAATCAGGCACAAATTTTAAACAGTAGGGTGATTAACCACTGGATCAAGCTACCAAGGGAAGCACTGGATTCTCTGTCTCATGATATCATCAGATCAAGACTGGAGACCTGTCCGGAAGATGCTTAGTCAAACACATTTATTGAGGTCAATGCAGGGGTAAGTGAGTGAAATTTAATGTCCTTGATACATGTGTCCTGTAATAATGTTCTGTGTGGCCGACCTGTTCCTGTCTTTAAACTCTATGAATCTATTAAACCGTAGCCAAGTCCTTGCTAGTATTCATGTTGCCTCATAAGTAGAGGTGGTCAGTGTCAATAACTGGGGTGTGGGCAGTCAGGCCCACTGGTCAGAGCCAGAATCGGGAACCACACAAGGAACAGAGCTGAAACAGACCAGGACAGGAACAGGGTTGGAGCAAGACTGGGAGACAAGGCAGGCATAGGAATGATCGCAGCTCTGGGTGTAACCATTGAGCAGCTGGTGAGCTTAAAAGCAAGGCTGCTGGCTCCCTCAGCTAATCAGTCAGTTCTATTGTAGCTCAGATGTGTTCATTAGTCTGCCTGGAGACTAGTTCCAAGCTCAGCTGCAGACCCTCATTCCTGACAGTCAGAACAAACTTTGACAGAGAATGCAACTCTGTTAAAAGCAAAACACTTTGCAAAATCTTGTGGATTATTGCCAACATTTCGTTTAGAAGACAAAATAGGGAAAAGTTCCCACAATATTTCAGAACAAAATGTTCCTTTTTTTTTTTTGATTTGGAAACATTTAAATGTTGCATTATATTATATATGACAATATAATATACCATTTTTAAAAAGTCACAATCAAAATTAAACATTTGGATCCATCTGAAACAAAGAAACAAAATATTTGGAGTTGTCCTTTCTGGAGAATTGCAACATTTGGGGGTTTTGTTCCAATTCAGAATGAAGCCAAATTTCAAAACCTTGACCTTCTTTACGAAACGGAATTTCCATTCTCCAAAAAATTCTACTTATAAGTATTGTCCTAGTATTGAGGCTCGATTGTGTGACTGTGTTCTAGGATGGATTGTGGTGGCAAAGGGGATAAGTCATTAAATGCAACTAATCATGAATTACTGAAATGAACATACAAGGTGAAACTTTTCAAAACAGATTTGAACTTGAGTCACTGTACTCTAATATGAATAGCTGTGATTTATGGCCCAATAAGGATATAGATATAAAGTACACAGCACAAATGAACATAGAGGGTGCTGAATAATATGTGGTATAATGAACCCTTTTTGATATGGGGTTGTTTATGGAGGTTTTTTTTGTTTGTTTGTTTTTTTATATTGGAAACCTATATAAACTGGCTATTTATTAAAGTTGGTGAGAAAACCAAAATATTTGCTGTGACAAATTTCAGCTAAAAAAACACTCATTCAAAATATTTCTGTCGAAAATGTTGGTTTTCCTACAGGAAGTTTCTGGCCACTTCAAAAGGAAAATTTTATTTTTGAATCAACATTTCTATTTATTCTTTCTTTGCTATTTACCTTAACTGGAAATAAAAAGTGATTTATGTATGGAAATATATAACAATATGTTCTGAGAAAGGACAGCCCGATACTTGGGGTCTAATTAAGACTCAGGCCTAGTCATGAAAAACTGAGACCGACTACAGTAAGATAATCACAAAACAGTTGCAATTAACATTGTTGCTCATGGAGACTCTACCCTAATTTGCAGAGAGGTCTCCCCCATTCAGTTTCAAGAAGGTGAACAAGCTAGATTGACATAGTTGCTAAATCTGCCTGAGAAGCAGATTTAAAACAATAGTAATAATTAATATAATCTACTTTGTTCTGTGCAGAACAGGAACTCAAACTGAACTATCAAATTAAAACAACATTTAGCATGCTGTACAATATTGTTTATGAAAACATCTATTGATACCTGCAATCTGTTATGCAAATATGAAGTTATACAGTGACCTTGCGGTGCATCATACAAAGGAGATGTAAATGGTTAAAGACCAACTAGAATTTTCTAGGGTAAAAATACCCCAGCCAGGACATATCAAAATAACAGAATTATTTACCTGTATGTTCAAATCATGGCCAACCCCTACACTGCCGAGTAGTTCAGGTTCACTCTCCAGCACAGTAAGCATTATTGTTGAGCCAACAGTGAGTCAAAGTATTTTTCATCTAAACTTCTTTTTTACTTTTTCTTTTAAACAAAAAATAGCTTTTCAACAAAATAAATGTTTCATAGTCAGTTTTCATTTTCCTTGTAATTTTCCAGTTTTTCACTGAAGAAACATAATCTGGAATTTTTTGGTAAAAATAGTTTTCAGGAGAAATTTTTTTTGAAAATCAAAACATATTTGGGTTGTGGGTTTTCAATGAAAACCCTGAAATTTGGGAAGGAAGTCAGTTTTTCTTCAGCATTTCCTGTGGGGAAAAAAAGTTGGCATTTTTCAAATTGATGTATATGAATGACTTTGCTGTGTTAATTCAGAGATCAAATTATGTTACTGTAGAGATTAAATGTTGCTCCTTGGAAATGATGGGTCAGATTCAAACCTGGAGTAAGATGGAATAACTCCACTGAAGGTTGGATCAGGGCTGAGTCTGGCCTCTACCATACCTTCTGCCACAGCCTCTATTAGCATAATGGAATCAACGAAACCCCACTCCTAACTTGAACCTGGAGGGTGCTCTGGGAAACATGCCCTGGCTTGGTAAGTATAAAAATAACAACGTGAAAAGAGACTCAGTCTATTTAGTTTATCAAAGAGAAGGTTAAGAAGTGACTTGATCACAGTCTACAATGACTTACATGGGGAGGAGACTGCTGATGTTAAATGGCTCTTTAATCTAGCATATTAAGTCATAGATTCTAGGACTGGAAGGGACCTCAAGAGGTCATCAAGTCCAGTCCCCTGCCCTCATGGTAGGACCAAATACTGTCTAGACCATCCCTGATAGACATTTATCTAACCTACTCTTAAATATCTCCAGAGATGGAGATTCCACAACCTCCCTAGGCAATTTATTCCAGTGTTTAACCACCCTGACAGTTAGGAACTTTTCCCTAATGTCCAACCTAAACCTCCCTTGCTGCAGTGTAAGCCCATTGCTTCTTGTTCTATCCTTAAAGGCTAAGGTGAACAAATTTTCTCCCTCCTCCTGATGACACCCTTTTAGATACCTGAAAACTGCTATCATGTCCCCTCTCAGTCTTCTCTTTTCCAAACTAAACAAACCCAATTCTTTCAGCCTTCCTTCATAGGTCATGTTCTCAAGACCTTTAATCATTCTTGTTGCTCTTCTCTGGACCCTCTCCAATTTCTCCACATCTTTCTTGAAATGCGGTGGCCAGAACTGGACACAATACTCCAGTTGAGGCCTAACCAGCGCAGAGTAGAGCAGAAGAATGACTTCTCGTGTTTTGCTCACAACACACCTGTTAATGCATCCCAGAATCACGTTTGCTTTTTTTGCAACAGCATCACACTGTTGACTCATATTTAGCTTGTGGTCCACTATAGCCCCTAGATCCCTTTCTGCTGTACTCCTTCCTAGACAGTCTCTTCCCATTTTGTATGTGTGAAACTGATTTTTCCTTCCTAAGTGGAGCACTTTGCATTTGTCTTTGTTAAACTTCATCCTGTTTACCTCAGACCATTTCTCCAATTTGTCCAGATCATTTTGAATTATAACCGTGTCCTCCAAAGCAGTTGCAATCCCTCCCAGTTTGGTATCATCTGCAAACTTAATAAGCATACTTTCTATGCCAATATCTAAGTCGTTGATGAAGATATTGAACAGAGCCGGTCCCAAAACAGACCCAATGGTTGGAAGACAAATGCACACTAGAAATAAGACATAAAATGTTAACAGTGAGGGTAATTAGCAAATGGAATAGTGTACCTAGAGATGTGGTGGATTCTCAAAAACTCTGTATTTAAACAAAGACCAATTTTTTTTTAAAATATGTTCTAGGTCAACCAGAAGTTATGGGCTTGATGCAGAAATTACTGGGTGAGATTCTCTGGCCTATGTAATGCTGGAGGTCAGACTAGGTTAAAGCATAAAATCGGGTCTTAAAATCTATTATTTTAAATCCCCAGTATTGTAGCAATCCTACAATACCAGAATACCCATGACACCATTCCACTGTGTACCCCAAAACTTTTTCTAAGCTGATGCTTGTAGGAATTACATAATAGGTCCAGTCAGTCCACATCATCTGAGATTGTTATATCACTGCTAGCAGTCACGCTCACAGGACAGCCTCATTAAAAGTGTATGAATCATTTCTTCTATATCATGATTAATTTGGTGAACAGCGTATACTTATATTTTGCAATGCATGAATTTTAGCTTAGGGAGGAAAGCAAGAGCAGGTCACATACACAGCAGCGATGGGCCCTATCTGATTAGACCCTTTCTCAAGATTTACAGGATGGATTCCTGTCTTCTGCCTCATAAATGATGCCATCATAGAGATGCTGGCTGAAGCATTGACTTCACCCTCCACTGAGTACACCTGTTAAAGTACTCTGCTCTCTTGGGACTGCTCATAGAGACATACATTGGTACAATGCTAAGAAATACCTTCTTCAGCCAGCCCGGAGGCTTTGCCCATATCTTTTAGATGAAGACATACCCAGAGTATCCAGGTGTTTATCATCACCAGGTTACATCACCGCATCTCTAGATGGGAAAGCTACCCAGATACTCCAGCTCGTGCAATATGGAACAGACAGCCTCTTACAGAAGAAAGACTGAACGGGGTACCAAACACCAGTCTCCTATGTAGCAAAGCACCTCACTTTTGGATTCAGATCCAATTCAAGGCCCAAAGCCTCATTTTAAAAGCCTTTAAAATGCAGCTGTGCTCTGAGAAGGGACTGTGAAATTATAGCACTTTCCCCCACTGTCACTTCTGCTAGCTTTACTTACTAAAACAAACAGGTGCTGCATTTTACTCTTGGTTGTCCTGCAGCCAGCTCAGCGAGGTGACCCGGAGCCTGCTGTGCTCCGAGCATCAGCTGAATTGGTAATTAAGTTCCACCTGCAGAATCATCACTGCTGGGGGTGACTCTCTGGCTTGAGGCTGAGTTTGCAGGGATACACCAGCTAGGAAAGAAACATTTTTTATTTATCAACTAAGCAGGTTTTGTCTGGACTCCCAGTGAGATAATAAACATGAAAACCTCACCAGTCCAGTGACTTTGCAGAGTAGAACCATATTCTAACAAGCTCAGACCTAGCTGCCTTTCAGGCTGCATCCCAGCGTTCCATATCACCCGGGAGCATGCACAATGGATGGAGGTACCCTCACATGCTGGCAAGGCAAGGATACAGGGGGCTTACCAGACTGTAAATCAGCCAGCAGGTTATAGGATCATAAACTAGGACAGCTAATGCTGAGCACAGGGTTACAACTTCAGAGCACTGAGACTGAGCACTCATTCACCTCTGCAGACCTAGGGTCAGAACCTCTTTGAGTCACAGATGAAACAAATTTACTAGCCTCAGCCTCATTTAGGGCCTGACCAAAGCCCACAGCTAAACTCAATGGACATCTTTCTACTGACTTCAATGCATTTTGCATCAGGATTCTCATTTCCCACAGCACTGTATATAATAGAGAAATACTGTCCTGTTCTATTCGGAGAGGCACTTGATCTTCACAGAAATACCTTGCGTAGCACCTACCACTAAGCTCTGTTTGAGAAAATGCCATTTCTGCATCAGTTTCACGGGCACTAAAATTCACTGTCTGTCTCCTCTGATTTTTGTTTTCAAACACGGCACAAAGAGCTGACTTTGCCATGAAGAAACAAAAATGTGTTTTTCTCCTATGTCGTTGCATGAGAGAGTCTGGATTTTGCCACCCTGGAGCAGCCTGAAGATAGGAGAAATGTACCTTACAGTGATGCATGTCGATGAGCTAGGATGAATGGAGTTCACATCAGGGTTAATTTAACTACTTTATACAGATCAATAAATCACTGATAAACATAATGCAGAAAAGTTGCCACTCCTGTGTACAATAACAGTCACACATGCAAAGATAGAGACACAGCCATCACCCGGCCTGCTCAGAAATGGAGTAAAAAGCATCGAAGACTTTTGCTCTTGTCCTCAGATTATCAGGTATAATAGCTGGGGCTGACTGGATGATAATGTTCTAAACTTAAGGCATCTTTGTATTCTGAGGCCATGGCAGGGCACACGCTGTGCGCTCCCTGTGGTTTATGACCCTATCAGAAGCTTTTTGATTGATTTACAGCCCACTTACCTCTTTGACCCTGTTCATTATCCCAGGCTGAAAGCATGGCACTTATGCTCAGTACAGGACACAGTGGGAAACTCCCAGAGAAACAGGATGAATTCTGTTGTCTTTGTCACTAACCTGAAACACCTGCAAATATCCAGGAGAAACAAAAGGTATTGTTCTCATCTAGGCTAGTCCCTAATTACGCGCTGCAGTCTTCAGCGCCTTCCTCTGAAATATTTGATACTGGCAACTGTCAGAGACAGGTGACTGGACTAGGTTGGCCCCATGTCTGATCTGTTATGGGCACTTGTAATTGCCTGATCACTGGAGAAAGTGAACAGTACAGCTAGTTGAAAATGAAAGGGACATTTCAGATTCATTCGAACCTTTCAACATGAATCAAAATGTTGATTAGTTTTGAGAGGAAGGCTGGTCCAGGGGGAATGGTTCTAGGCTAGTTCTCAGGAGAACCTAATTCAGTTCCCTACTCCCTGACGGGCTTCGTGTGTAATACTGGGCAAGACACTTAGCCTCTGTTTTCCATGGGGATAACAGCACTGCCTTGCCTTGCAAGGCATTGTCAGGATAAATATGCTAAAGAGTGTGAGCTGCTCAGATGCTATGTTAGTAGGGCAAGATAGGGTCCATTTCAAATACAACATTTTCATTTTGTTTTCTCCTTTGCCCCACCCACCCCAAATGCCTAGAATCATTGCACTGTTACATTCTCCTCTTTTCCCTCATCTTCATCTCTTTCTAGAGTCATAGATTTTAAGGCCAGAGGGACCATTCAATCATCTAGTCTGATCTTCTGTATAACAGACCAGAGGATTTCACCCAGTTACCCATGTACTGAGCCTAATACCCCTGCACTGATACTAATGCATCTTCCAAAAAGGCCTCCAATCTTGATCTGAAGACATCAAGAAATGGAGTATCCACCACTTCCTATATCATTTTATTCCTGTGGTTAATCCCGCTGTTGTCTTGTTTTACATCTTTGGGGCAGGGATTGTACTTTTTCTTAGATGTGTATTCAGTGCCTAGAATGATAGAGGCCTGATTGAGATTGCTGGGTGCTACTATACTATTATTAAAATTTATTTAAACACTAGAGCTGGTTGAAATGTTTTTGCCAGAACAGCTTACTAGAGGAAAATGCAGCTCCATAAGAATCAAAACCTTTCGGGGAAGTGTTGATTTTGATGGAATTGTACGCGTGCAACTGGTGAGATGAATCATTCTGATGTTCTCGTTTCATTTTGATAATGTCAGTATGTTTTGTTGTGATAAAGGAAAGTGGTTCATTTGGACTCTCCTGTTTCATTTCATTTTGACTTGGATATTAGAATAAAATTATACATGTAATATTATGTGGCATTTAATATCTCATGTTATATTATAGTATTTCTACACTATCAAAATATTTTTTTGCTGTTTCCAAATCAAAGTTATTCAAAATTTCTATTCTGCAAAGATTTATCCAAATTTCACCCTTTGGTTTCAATTCAGAACAAAAACAAATTTTGGGATATCAGAATTTCCCATGGAATGGAAATTCTGTTGTTTTGTTTTTGTTTTGTTTTGTTTGTTTTTTGACCGGCTCTAATTAACACCTGCTTGGGTCAAGAAGAAAGCTCCACCATCCACTTCATCCTCACTCCCCAGACCCCATACTCATCTTATGGGAGAGTATTGAATTCAAGCAAGTACATTCTCTTGTGGTTTTTTTTATTCTGTTCTCAGAAGTATCCAGTTTGGGCAGCTGTCAGAGACAGGGCAATAGATTAGATGGGTCCTTTCTCTGCTCTAACACTGCAGATCCTATGTTCTTCTTTGGTGACCCGGGGAGAATGAGACAATGCTCACCAGAGTGCCTTTTGGGGCAATATTTTAAACTTCACTGTCAGATAATAATTATGATAACAGCACAGTAAGGGTGTGAGTGCAGGGCAGCAGAAACAAAGTTTAATCTCCAGTTTTATTTAGTCCTTTTCAGATGACCATACCATTAACTGCCTTTTCACAAGCCATTTGCTACTGCTGTAATTATAGCACAGTAATGGCCATCATTGCTTTATAACTCACAGCTCTGAAACTGACATGGGCTAGCAAAACAGAAGACCAGACACTGAGCCAAGTTTGGCTCTGCGTATCTGGCATCTACAGCTGAGCAAATGCACACAAAAAGCTTCTGATTTCCTTTACAGACCATTGCAAACCCACTCATTAGTGAGCATGCCAGTGAAGGAGACTGTTTGGTCACAAGCAGCTTCGTGGAAAGCAAAAAGTTTGTGAGCATGAGTGTCAATAAATATTACCCACAGCAGACATGCTGAAAACACTCCCCCAGCCGTTTTATTATTATGTATATTCCTGGAGCACCTAGAGGCCTAAATGAGACCATGGCACCATTTTGCTCTTCAGTCCCTGCCCTGAAGAATTTGCAGTGTAAATAGACACTGTAAGAAAGGGTGGGAGGAGAAACTGAGGCACAGAGACTGGCCTACTGCCTCACAGGCAGGGAGAAACAGAGGAAGAGATAGAACTCAGGATTTTTGAGTCCCAAGTCCGGTGGGACATGCTGAACTTTATATTTCTCCCCAAGAGTAGATTTGTCCTAGCCTGTCTGACCTCCTTCCAACTGCAGCCCAGTGGGAAGCTGCTCAGGGGTCACTGGCAGCCACACAGGGCACTGCCACTGGCAACTCTATGCCAGGGTGGGCTTTCCAAATCCCTGGCACACCTGGGTAAGCCCTGCAGCACCAGCTGCCAGTGGGGGAGCAGGGAGGAGGCTCCTCACAGCCTCTCCCCTTTGCTTCTCGTCTGCCACCGTCCTTAGTGTCCCACCAGCCGTGGCATCATCTCAGGACCAGGGCTCCACTGAGCCAGAGTTAGAACCACTGGAAGGAGCTTTTTGGCTCAGAGCAGCACCTCAGCCCTGCCAGGGTCCCAGGGAAGGAGTCTGCAGGGGCTTATGGGCCAGTCCATCCATTACCTCCATACAAGAGCCTCCAGGTGCTACAAAAGCTGCCAGCATGGTGCCTTTCCACCAGCCTCCAGATGCTTCAGGCTTTTGAGTTTTCCCAACATCAACTGACTCTCTACTGCCACCTGTTTCAATCCACAGGCCTTTATTGGACCCAGCACACCATCCTGCATGCTGGCTATCTGCCTTTGCCTTCCCAGGGCGTGATTCTACATCACCTTGGATCTTCTGCCGTTATTCCCACCAGTGCAGAGTAAGTTCAGTTCAGTATGGCTGCATTTTACATGCAGCTTGCACAGGTGTAAGTGATGAGATAAGATGCAAGGCAGGGGTGAACCAGACTACAAATACTTCTGTCTTCCTGCCCCTTTCCCTCCTCTACACCTGTCCTCAGCCCACCCCTCCTTCCTTCCTCTCCCTCACTTCCCTCTCCTGCCCTCGCCCCACTCTCCCCTTCCCTGATGTCTCCACTCCCAGCTGTATGGTTTCACCCCACTCCATCTCCGCTCCCAAACCCCAGCCCCCAACTTCACTTATATGCAGTTGTAATGTGTGAAATAAACAGAGGCAATTAAACTACCTGTATAAACTCTATGGAATCACTGGGCACACAGCTTACTTGAGTATCCACACCACCATATTACTAATACCTTGTCCTAGCATCCCCATTTCGTAAGCTCAGTCCTTGCCTCTTGTCTGAAATTAGGGCCAGAACTTGATACTTTTACTCAAATTGAGGAGCAGCCTACTCTCCAGTACACTTGAGGCAGGCTACTCAGAGAGTAAGGGACAATGTGAGCAGAAACTGGTCCATACATTGCAAACTCTTTGTAGAGAGGGAACATGAGCCTGATCCAAAACTCTCTGAAGCCAATGCAAAGACATTCCATTGGCTACCGTGGGCTCTACACTGTCTTTTGTATGTAGCTCACTTTGGGGTTCTGCAATAATAATTAATAATAAATAACGTAGAATCCCAACCATGGCGAGGATTTTACAGAACATCTGAAAGACATAAGACCTGATTCAAAATTTAGGTCTACTTTTAATGTCAGATGTTTTCCCCTCCCTACTAACAGGCATTTGTTACTCAAAGGAAGAAGAAGAACCTGCTGGAATGCTGGGAGAAAAGACAAACCAATCATCTAAGGAAGGTGATTAAAACAAGAGTTATAGCCATAACACTGAAATTAATCCTAAGAGAATATATAAATGAATAAAATAAAATGACTCCTCTTCCTCAGCTTATCTGTAATACAGTCTAGTTATTAGTTTCACCACAGTGCACATTATCACATTGTCAGGAAAATCAGTTCAATAGTTTCAAAGTTATGAGCATTAGAAAGAGCCAATTTCATATGCACGCAGTAGAAATGTTCTGCTTTATCATTTGTTTGTTTGTTCTTTTTCTTAGAAATTTGGGATTTATTTGCTAACTTGTACAGTCGTCACTTTAAAAGTAGCAAACAGCTTCACTTCAAATGTGGCTTGCTTTTAAGTCTCAGACATGCCTAAGTAACCTACTTATTCATTATTATTATTTATTTGTATTACCGTAGCACCTAAGAGCCCTAGTCATGGACCCGTCATGCTAGGTGTTGTACAAACACAGAACAAAAAGATGGTCCTCTGTCCCACCGGGCTTACAGTGGAAATTAACCTCTCTGCTTCAGTTCTGGGTGGAATCGGCACTCATAAACCATTTACATGGACCAGCCACTAGAGGGAAACAAAGACCCACAACTTCCTAGGGTAGCTGACATCTAGACAAAAAGTGAAAGGATGGTAGAGATGGAGGAAATTGGCTGCCTTCCAGAGGATTCTGGAGAGAGAGGAAGTAGGTTGAGTGGAGCAGTAGAGCCAATCAGAGAGTGGGAGAATAGAATCCAACATTTTAAGGGGAGATGGAGGAGTTCTGGGTGCCTAGAGGAGATTCACACACAAGGGAGGACAGGGCCTCGTTCATTATGGACAAGATTCTTTTATCACATGAATGAACATTTGGCTGCTTCGCAGATACAAAATGAGCCTCAACCTCCTGAGGTTTGCCCATCGTTAATTTAATGGGTCCAATTCAGTGCCCCATACTAGCGCAGTGGAAATCAATAGGGTCATATGGAGTGTGTTTTATGAATTCATTAAGAGCATGACATCATACGGAGTCTATTAAACAAGTAAGGGAACTCTTATTAATCCCAGTGTAACAGCAGCTTTCCATAGGCTGCTTTTCAAGGGCAAACTACGGTATGGTTGTGTTCATGCATCTGCGTCTGATCTCTTAGCTGTCCCTCTAGCACGCACCACAGTACATGGCTTCTGTAAAAGCAAAGTACCTTGTAGGGATCAATGAGTGAAATCACACACCACAGGGTAAAAGAAAAAAGAAACAGTAAAAAAAATCAATAGCTCATCGTGTTTTTATTTTAGTTCTAGTAAAAGCCCAAGATTATTCCCGGGGCCCTCGCAAGTTCATAAACACCTTTATTTGTGGCTTCCAATCTGACTGTGTTCAAAACTGGAGGGTCAGAATGTGCTCCTGTCGCCAACTGCTAAGGTTGCTGAATCTCCAAAAAGAAATGGTCTGCCTTTTTTTGTGTGTCTCATAAAAGAGGGTAGGGCTGTCGATTAATCACAGTTAAGTCATGTGATTAACTCAAAAAAATTAATTGCAATTAAAAAAAATTATCACAATTAAGCACACTTATAACAATAGAATACCAATTTAAATGTGTTAAATATTTTGGATTTTTTCTACATTTTCAAGTATATTGATTTCTATTACAGCACAGAATACAAAGTGTACAGTGCTCACTTTATATAATTATTTTATTACAAATAAATGCACTATAAAAATGATAAACAAAAGAAATAATATTTTTCAATTCACCTCAGACAAATACTGAAGTGCAATCTCTTTATTGTGAAAGTGCAACTTACAAATGCAGATTTTTTTTGGTTACATAAGTGCATTCTAAAAAAAAACAGTGTAAAACTTTAGCGCCTACAAGTCCACTCAGTCCTACTTCTTATTCTGCCAATCGCTAAGACAAACAAGTTTGTTTACATTTACGGGAGATACCGCTGCCTGCTTCTTATTTACAATGTTACCTAAAAGTGAGAACAGGCATTCACATGGCACTTTTGTAGATGGTGTTGCATGGTATCTATGTCCCAGATATGCTAAACATTCATATGCCCCTTCATGCTTTGGCCACCATTCCAGAGCACATACTCCCATGCTGATGATGCTCATTTAAAAAAAATGCATTAATTAAATTTGAGACTGTACTCCTTGCGGGAGAATTGCATGTCTCCTGTTCTGTTTTACCTGCATTCTGCCATATATTTGTTGTTATAACAGTCTTGGCTGATGACCCAGCACATGTTTGTTTTAAGAACACTTTCACAGCAGATTTGACAAAATGCAAAAAATAGCTACAGCACTTGAGCCAAGGTTTAAGAATCTGAAGTGCCGTCCAAAATCTGAGAGGGACGAGGTGTGGAAAATGCTTTCAGAAGTCTTAAAAGAGAGACACTCAGATGTGGAAACTACAGAACCTGAACCATCAAAAAAGAAAATCCATCTTCTGCTGATGGCATCTGACTCAAATGATGAAAATGAACATGCATTGATCTGTTCTGCTTTGGATTGTTATCGAGCAGAACCCGTCATCTGCATAGACGCATGTCCTCTGGAATGGTGGTTGAAGCATGAAGGGACATATGAATCTTTAGCACATCTGGCACGTAATTGTCTTGTGACGCCAGCTACAATAGTGCCATGCGTATGCCTGTTCTCACTTTCAGGTGACACTGTAAACAAGAAGCAAGCAGTATTATCTGCTGCAAATGTAAACAAACTGGTTTGTCAGAGCGATTGGCTGAAGTAGGACTGAGTGGACTTGCAGGCTCTAAGTTATCCATTGTTTTATTTTTAATGCAGTTTTTTGTACATAATTCTACATTTATAAGTTCAACTTTCATGATAAAGAGATTGCACTACAGTACTTGTATTAGGTGAATTGAAAAATATTATTTCTTTTGTTTTTACCGTGCAAATATTTGTAATAAAAATAAATATAAAGTGAGCACTGCACACTTTGTATTCTGTGTTGTAATTGAAATCAATATATTTGAAAATGTAGAAAACATCCAAATGTTATTCTGTTATTGACAGAACAAGAAGCAATGGTCTTAAGTTGCAGTGGGGGAGGTCTAGGCTGGATATTAGGAAACACTATTTCACTAGCAGGGTGGTGAAGCACTGGAATTGGTTACCTAGGGAGGTGGTGGAATCTCCATCCTTAGAAGTTTTTAAGGCCCAGCATGACAAAGCCTTGGCTTGGATGATTTAGTTGGTGTTGGTCCTGCTTTGAGCAGGGGATTGGACTAGATTGGACTCTTCCAACCCTAATATTCTATGATTCTATGATTGTTTAATGGCGCGATTAATCACATGAGTAATTGCGATTAATTTTTTAAAATCGCTTAACAGCCCTAAAAGCGGGATTAAGAGCAGTTCTTTTAATTTCGTTTTGTAATAGTGCGGCCCCACACCCCTTCAATCAGCAAACTTTAGCACGACTTGACAGACTAAATTGCCATTCCTTAACCCGCAGGACAAGAAGCATCATTTGCACATGGTCAAGCGGCGAGTGAGAAAGATTCATGCTGCTTGCTAATTGCCTCTGGCACCGAGATCTCTTCAGCACTGATTGCTTTTCTTTTCACAATTCCATCTATTCAAACATCTGTTTCTGTATTTTAATGACTTTGAAAAGCATGCATCAAGAAACCATTTAATGTGGTGGATCTCTGATAGCATGTACCTAGGAAGGACACAAATGGGAAATGTTCTGAAGCAAAAGCATCAGAGGGGTAGCTGTGTTAGTCTGGATCTGTAAAAGCAACAAAGAGTCCTGCAGCACCTTATAGACTAACAGACGTATTGGAGCATGAGCTTTCGTGGGTGACGAAGTGGGTATTCACCTATGAAAGCTTACGCTCCAATATTTCTGTTAGTCTATAAGATGCCACAGGACTCTTTGTCACTTTTTACTGAAGCAAAAGCAAGTCTCAAGCAGACAGAAGAGACTTTCTGGGGCATGACATGTAACATTCCACCATACACATTGCACCATTTACACCTGTGGGAAATAGGTGCAAAGGGGTGTGACGTAGTGCTAAAGGTTCAAGTCCTGATGATAAACAATGTAGGTACTGATATGAAAGTTCCTATGGTGGTCAGAGGAAACGCTACAAAGACACACTGACAGCATATCTCAAGAAAACTGATGTGGACGTCATAAGCTGGGAGGAGCAAGCCACCAACTGACCCCGATGTCACCACATCCTCCATCAGGCAGTGGCCCGCCTCAAGGAGAAGCGCCTTGCCCTCAAAGCTGAAAAGAGAGAGAGAAGGGAGGAAAAGGAAAGAACTTTCTTCCAGAAGGCAGCTGGCCACCAGGAAATGTCTATACCTACTGCGGGCAGATCTGTGGTTCCAGGATCAGACTCCTGAGTCATCTCAGGATCCATATGTAAATCCGTGGTAGAGATCATTTTCGAATCGAGGAATCATTGCTGCTGATGCTGATATCAACGTAGTGTCTAATGATGTTCTTGATTTCTGGTGGACTTCAGATGGTTGGAATAACTCACCCTAAAAAAGGGAAGTTGCTATTTCAGTGGACTGTGAGTCAATTTCAAGTAATTGCTGCATGTAGGATAACAGCTTGCTACAGCTGCCAGCTGACAGTTATTCCTTTAGCTCAGGTGGTAGATGTCTATGCCATGGAATTTGAAGGTGCAGGGTCAAAGCCTACTAATGACCCATGCAGAGATCTGTCACAGCTGCATGTAGTAGATTTTTTTTTCATTTCTTTAAATCCTAGAAAACTCCATACCAGACCTTTTCTTATTTGTAGATATACTAAGCATACGCAACTGCACTAATATCAGTGGGAGCTGCAAATGCTTGGTCCATCAGGAAAATCAGGTCTCAAGTACGCACCCAAAATTAGCTGAATTTTTTGCAAGTTTTGGCTTGAACCTCTTTGCGTCTCAGCCCCCCACTTTAGTATGGGGATAATATTTCCCTACCACCTAGGAGTGTTGTGAAGGCAAATCCATTAGTATTTGCCCACAATGAGGAGTGACACAGAAAACCCATGAGGAAATGAAAAATGCTGTATTCAGTACAAGGTTTGGATGGTGTCTCTTAAATAAAACGGGGGATGCATGTTGGATGATGAGGTTAACGAGATACATTCCCTGAGCACTCCCAGCCCTCTACCTTGAGGGTCCAATGATGCTGACCCAATGCCATTCACTCCAGAGGAGTATGAAGCAGGGGCCTATGGAGAAATTGGCACGGTCATGTCATTAGAGATTGTCTCATAATATACACAAAAGAGGGCCGAATAAAGGTTACACGGGCAATGCTAATTCAGGCATTTCCTACATTTTGTGTGCCTGACTTTTCAACCTTAATAACTTTCTTTTAAGGAAGTTTTGCGCATGTTTGCCATAATATAATGCAATGCTGTGTATACCTATTAAAAAAGAATTAAAGTAGCTGGAACTATTCTTTCTGAGAAAAAACATCACATATGGAATTGTTATTAAAAGCATCCTTAAAGGAAGGTAACAGAAGCTGGAACCAGCATGACTTGTTAAGAAATATAATCTGTTTGTTTCTCAAGAGCAAAGACCTGACAATGAAATATATTCCTCTTCTCTTGTTTAAGGAGAAGAGAGGAGCATGGACCTTGAGTTACTGTATTTATCCTTTTTTTACAGATGGTATTTACAAAGAAGTGCTTTTACGGACTCTGTTAATTCATATCTGAAAGATTTTTGTGAGTATCATAACCTGAAGTATCATAATGGAAAAAGGAATGTGTTTATAAATATAGATGTTCATATAAAATATGAAATTTACTATTGTATAAAATGAACTATAAGGATACAGAGAAACAGATTTAAGTTTGATTTTAAATTGTGAGTTACATTTTATTTTGCGATAGGCATCCAACAATTAAAGAAAGGCATACAGGTCTCGAACCAGAAATGAATAAAAATTTGGAAAATGACATTAAATGTACAACGGATGTCACGTGGCGTGAACTTTGTGAAGATAATTATGGACTGTACAAAGTCCTGGAAGAAAAGATTTCTGAATCTGTGCCAGCATAATTTATGATCCAGATGCCACATGCTGACAAAAGATTATTCTTGCTGCCAAAGCAACATCAACCAAATGTGCATATGAGGTATTCCAATAAACTAATGCATTCCTCAGGTAACCCAAACCAGAGATGTTCTGTTACAGCCTTCATGCAAATAAGTGAAAGACAGATGCAATAAAATAAGACCTTCTAACATCCGCTGATCTCCACTGAACAACTGTCTGGACTTTGCAGCTACCAGAGAACTTGAAAGAGAAGAATTTTTAATTCAGCAGGTAGTCAAGACAAAACAGTTGAGGAAAAATCTCTAGCTATGCATGCATGAAGACGGCTTCTGCAAGTAAGTAGGAAAAGATTTGTCTGGAGATACACCACATTCGTGCTCAGTATTGTGAATGCAGGAACCATGTTCACAGGCTTTCACAAGTTTATGGAGTTTGAGCGAAGTACCACAAAGGAATTAGTGAACTTCAACAGTTTTCTGTGACTTGTTCAGTGGGAGTCAGGTATCCATAGCTGAAGAGATCTGAGTAATGGGACACTTTCTGAAAGAAGACACAAATACTATTGATTATAGTTGCTTGCTTTAGCTAGAGAAGGATGGTCAAGTGGCCAGGGCATTAGGGTAGGACACTGGAGACCTTGATTCCATTCCTAGCTCTCCTCCCCCCAACTTTCTGAGGGAACTTAGGCAAGGTACGTAGGGTACGCGAACATGGCAGCTGGGAGTTGTAATTCCCAGCTCATGTAGACTACATGCATTAGCTCTGCTTGAACCAGCTCACTGAAACAGCAGTGTGGTCACAGCAGCTCACACTAGCCACCCAAGTACATACCTAGGATTTCTGAGGGGGTTGTACACAGGCAGTTTACCACAGCCACATTATTTTAGCATGCAAGCTCAACAGAGCTAGTGTGAGTATGTCTACACAAGCTGGGAATTACATCTTTCAGCTGCAGGGTAGAAATAACCTTAGTCTTTCTGTGCCTCATTTTCCAACCTGTAAAATGGGGATAATAGCACTGAGGTACCTCTCAGAGCTGGTGTTAGGAGAAATACATTTAGGCCGTGAGGTGCTCACATACTGTGGTGATGGGGGCCTGACAAAGTAGCTAGTGTTTTGAAAGATAGCTAGCAGTTTCAGAACACAGTCTCGGGGGCCATTAAGAACAACAATCGATCTAAAGTTATTAAGTCATTTCTCTCATTAGCCATTTATAATTCTAGTTTGATATTTTCAAAGCAGGCCAGGGATTTAGGCACACATCTCCCATTAAAATACTCTCAATGCTTCTGCTTTGTTAGGACCCAGGAGAGGACAAGCATAAGCGACTCATGTAATAGAACAGAGGTTTGGTCTGCTGAAGTATACAGCTGGAATGCAGTGTTACAAGGTATGCACAGCTTATTGAAGCACATATTGAAATACAAAGCTAAATATATTAAACTGAGATGGGCTGGACCACTAGTGATCACCTACTGATAGTTAATAAAATAATTATTTAGTATTGACATGTCACTTGTTCTCTATTAATTAAACACTGGTAGCTGAAAGTCTGTGCTGGTCAAGTAATCCACCATCTGTGAGATTCCCCCTCATATAACGAATGGAATTGTTGCATGCAAATTAGTCATAGAGTAAGGGTGGTGACTGGTTGAGTTACCTCTGCTATCACAGTGGTCTAGGACTCCTCGCATGGCATAGGTGCATGTTTTACTGTAACTGTACACTGCATGGGTGTAATTCATAAATGAAAAATGGCTGAGAACTTAACTGGACAGTAACAGACCACGAATTCCAGTGATGACTGAATCTGGTGACATTCAAAACAAAAGGAGCTCTCAGCCATGTTTGGAGCTGTTTCCATCGCTTCACACTGACTCAGACACTGTAGGTTTCAGGGTGATTATGGAATCTTACTGTACAGAAATACTCCAAGATTTAAGATCCAAGAGTTCACATAACTCAGTAAATGATTTTGGGAAGTGACGGTGAGAAATGAATTGAAACATTAGCAGATTGGTTCTTATTCGTGATTATTAATGATTGTTTATTTACTAAGTACTTATATTCTTGAAAGGACAAGCCATGAAAGCTAGTATGTTATTATTTACTGCTAAGGTGCTTTTTATATAATTTGCATCCAAGATCCCTCAACTCTTCTTTCATAACATTGGTTCAGTAATTTTCTCTCTCCCATGTTACAATATTAACCCCTATGTATCCAATTTAAGCACTTTGCAGGGACACAACTGTTGTTAGAACTTTCTCATTCCCTTCTGCTCATTCTAACTCCAAACCAGAACTGGAGGAATAATGGATTTTTTGCTTCACTGGTAATTCCCAAAAATCAGAAAAAAAATTGTTTTGGGTTGAACATTTAAAACAACACATTTTGTTTAGTTTTTGAGCCTATAAACTTTTTTTTTAAGTTTTGAAAATCTTTCATTTTTAAAAAAAGGGAAAACAAAAAAAAATTTAAGGTTTTTTCCCTGATGAAACAATTTTACAAAACCAACATCAATTCAAGGAATGTTTTGGTGTTACTGAATCTGCATTTTCTGCTGATCTGATCAAGCCCTGGTGTAACATTCAGCTCTGCACTGCAGCTGCCACTGCCAGTCCAGTCCCGCAGAATCAGTCCAGGGAATGCAGAGCAAAAGAGGGACCATTCCACAGAGATCGTGGTCTCTAGGACAGAGCCCTGTACTCTTTCTTGTTGTATTGGAATAAGATTCCCAAACCAGAGTACACTGTCAGCTCCAGGGCATATCCTGCACAGTTCCTATGCCCTTTCATAAGTGCAGACTCCATAACTATTTCTTATAGGATAGTCAATTTAGGATAGTCTTATAGGATGGCCAATTTTGGTTGGACGTATTCCTGGAGGTTTCATCACATGACATAATCTTTCATTAAAGATTCATCTTTAATTCCTGGAGACTCTAGATCAATTCTGGAAGGTTGGCAACTCTAATCTCTTATCAATTTATCATTTGTACAAACAGAGCAACAGAGCACAGTATGTGGAACTGTGGGTAACAACATTTAATTCAGGTAAATGTGGCTGGCCAGAGCTGACTTTTCCCCTCTAGAGGGATCAGAGAGTTCCAACCCTCTAAGCTTTATAATTAATTTACTATTATTATTGCAGTAGTTTTTAGAGACCTCCTATCAGTTGAGGCCCCATAGTGACAGATACTGTACAAACATGTAGTGATAGTCCTTGTACCAAAGAATTTACATGTCTTAGTACCTAGATTCCTTATATAAAAATGAGAATCACCCTGATTCTGCTCCTGAAGGCTCCACCCCTCCATAGAGTCGACGGTCTTTTCAAGCAGATTCAGTACTTGGAGGCTGTCATCGGAGAGGTATTGAGAGCAGAACTTGGCAAACATTGCTAGACATTTTCCTTGAGTGCTTGCTTATATTGGTAGATGAATCTGGTCAATTCTACTGAGAACCCATTTGTTCTGGGTTTTCTTTCTTTTTGTAGCCAAGAATAAAAGTTATCAAGAATATTTAGGATAAAGGGGTGAAATATAAGTATTAATTAATTAATATTGCAACACACGTCCTACAGGCCTCAGGCCTGTAAAATATTCAGCTTAGCCACATAAGGCCTTAGGCCTGAAATCGTTTGGCATGACTAGTTTACCGAGCTATGGCCCTGTACCTGTAAAATTGCAAAATTACAGTAAAAAATGTGTTAAATGCTGATGTTCCAGAAAATATTCTGCAATGTATCAGTTAATTCCACTAGGTGATCAGTCGGTAAAATCTTGGGGACTTCTAAATTGACTACAAGTTGCTACGGTAACTATTTGATGGAAAATAGTACAAAAGGAACTAATGAGATAGCCTATGAAAAATGGGGCTTCCCTAAATTAGTGGGCTGTGGCAGTATGGGTAAGGAAAAAGGGGTTGGAACCCTGATGCCTATGTATGAGCCTTGGTGGCCGTAAGCGTCATTCAGGATAAGAAGTGTTGCTCGGCCTGTGTGCTGTGAAGAGGTGGGGAATGCACAGGGAAAGGCCTGGATGACAACCACAGGTGATGATGATGACAATGAAGATGATGAGGAAGATAATGACTGACACTCCAGGGTCCCCATAGTCATAGGGCTAAACACTTTGCACTCTGACTGCTGTTATATTTCACTGTTAGTGGGATTGTTCATCTGTTTAGAGGATTTGTTAATAAAGGGGCCTGTGATAAAATTGCAGTCGTTATTTGTGTGCTCATATGGTCTTATTCTAACAATACTGATAATAATCTTCCTGATGCTGCAGTCCTCAGGAGGCTGATGACCACTGCAGTCTAAGAGATTAATCTATAATCAATGCACCATCAATAAGGCTACACTTTCCATCAAGATTCCAGGGATTGATGAGTGGCTAGCGTGAGTGTGGTTCACACAAGTGCTTGGAGAAAGTGTAGTTTAAGACTGCACATACAGGAGATCAGAGACAGTGAACTTTCCATCTGAGATTGAACTGTTTGTGTAACACACTTATAAAATGCCTTCTGTGTCTCCCAAATGTTGTGAATCCACAGAGGAGAACAACCTACTAGAGCTGCCTGCTAAAGGAGTTATTCTTTCAGTTGAAAAAGGTAGACATATGTCTATACAGCCATCAGACTGTTAGCTTGGGAGATCTGAAAGTATAATTCATTTGTGTGTGTGCACAGAAACAGGACACGACTCCTCACATCATTACCTACCATAAGCAGAAGAGACAACTCCTGAGAGAAATCCTCACACACTCATTCCCCAGCCTAGAGGTCACCAACCAAATGGATTCAAACATCCCCAGTATCTGCAGGTTCTGGACAAATTGGCAGCCATGCCCATATGTGCTAAGCCTGTCCTCAGACCCAACCATTCTGGTGATGTGTACTCAAAGCTGACAGAAAATCTTTCACTTACCAAACCTTCACAACCGCTGAGAGTGTTCCTTGCACAAAGTATTAAGAAGAACTGCAAGGAAATGCATTGTAACTCTGGGGCTTACCAAAAGAAGCCCTGCAATTGAGGCAGCATTGCATTAAACTCAAGATCTTAAAGAGATGTATAGCAGGCTGCAGTCTTGAAGCAGGAGTTTCCCGGTTTCTCTTTAAATTGCCCTCCTCCAGTGCCATCCAGATTTGCAGCAAAGCCTTTCAAACAAAACTCAGAACTGAAACTTCATACCCAAAATCCTTTCCTCCCAGGTGTCTCTGCAGGGATGCCATCTTCTGTCCTTCCACCACCACTTGGAGGCTAGTGCAAACCATCTTAGTCCTTTCTCCCCTTGGCTGAAAGGTAAGCAGTCCTCCTGCTGCTAATGCTCCCCCACCCCCATTACAATGGACAAGGCAGATTACATGCTGCCCTCTTTCCCAGAACTTGTCCTAGTTGGCTGAGACAGAGTGGAGCTTTGTCCTCCCATACACTATAGGACTCCTAATCCCAGATCCTTAAAGAAACACAGCCTTGGATTGTAACTTGGACACTGTCACCCCAGGACCATGTCCTCTCTTCCAGCATCTGCTTCTATCATTCCTTAGGTCCCCATATGATCCAGAATTCCTAGAATTGGGTAGCCTGGCCTCCAGAACATCTCCCTCTGGCAATAGAGGGACAGTATACCCAGTTACAAGAAGCAGTGACTCACAGCTCAGATTGGACAGTCCCCAAATCTGCTGAAAAATCACTGGGCTGTAGACAATGTTGTGCTTACAATATGGCAGAGACAAAGTTAAACATCAACAGCATAAAGCTGAAATAAAGGATGCTGCATTGGACCTAGACAAGATGTGACCTTGTCATATGCTGATACCAACACACACACCCGCTGACAATACAAACCATACTCCATCACGGGCTACACTATTAGCACCAGAGTTTCTGCTCTCACAAGAAGAAAAGCATCCTCATCACCATCTAATGGTTTGAAGAGATTATTTAAAAGGCCCAGTGAAGACAGCTCTGCTATAAAATGTTGTTGAGTCCATGTTTATTTGGTGTACTAGTAGAATAAATAATTAATAATAACTAATACTGTACTAAGGACAAGTTTGACACCAAGGGCAGTGTAAAAGAGGAATGCTCACCACCAGTGCCATCTACAGGTCAGGCAGGGTGCCGCATGCGGTCACCCCTTTTCAGTTGCAGCTCACTTCTTCGGATGCTCACGAAAGCTCATGCTAAAATAAATTTGTTAGTCTTTAAGGTGCCACAAATACTCCTGTTCTTTTTGCGGATACAGACTAACATGGCTGCTACTCTGAAACCTTTTCAGTTGTAGTCCTGTCCATCAGCTTCCCCTAAGGACTTCAGGGCTTTCACCTTAGTATGGGGATTTTGGGGTCTGGGACCTTGAACAGTAAGGGTCTTCCCCAGCTGGCCTCTCTACCCAGTTAACAGCTTCAGTTGATGTCCCATATTTTGGAAGCAAGTAAGGAAGCCCAGGCCCACCATCTCCACTGGGCTCCAAACTAGGGCCCGATGGTGGCCAGCTATGTTCTGCATCTTGGGGTGCTATGCAGCTAACCCCCAGACCACTTCCTACTCAAGTTTCCCTTCTCCCCACAGAGTAGATTACAGAATCACAAATAATGTCTCTGATCTTCCCAACCAGTCCCCAGTCCCTCCTTTGCAGATCCTATCAGGGCTTTTTTTCTAGCTCTGAGGCCATGAGAGCGCAGGGGCTTTGCAAGTGCAGCTGGACAGGGCCACGTGGGCCCAGAGCTGCTCCTTAACCCCCTGTTCTCCAGTGTGAGGTTTGTACACCCCATCACAGACAGTAATACTGGCCCTTTCTGGGACCTGAGAGAAGTCAGAGATCTAATAAGTAAATTGCAGATCACAGTAGTTTTATCAAGCCCCAAATAAGTCACCAGAGCTAAGACTAATGTGGATGAATAGTGTAGTACAGTCCAGTGACAGCCTATGCTAGGTTAGTTAATCAGAGTGAGTTCTCTCAACTAATTTAGGAAACATTTTGGCTTAGGTGCCTGGTTTAGTTTTTCCTCTGCTTTCTTGTTTATTTAGTGACCTCACAATCCCCATGGTACCACAGAGCTCTAGGGGATGGTTGTAGTATACATGATTAAAAAGTGGAATAAAATAGTACATGATCATGTTATTAAAAAATGCATATGCCCCCTCCCCGACTCTCCTCCTCCCCTGCCTCTATGTCCTACCTCCTGGGGTTCTCCATGCCAGTGCATCAGGAGGAGGCAAGTAGTGCTGATGGGTCCAGGGCCTCCCTGACTCTCCTCCTCCACCACCACCAGGCTGGGGGAGCTGCCATCTGACCCCCTCCATCTCTCACCCCATAACTGTCCTCTGCACCCCCTCAGCTTCCTTCCTGCCCCCCATTCCCTTGCAACTCCCAAATCTGCCTCCTACTCCTCTTCACTCTTGCCATCCCCCTTTCACTGTGTCTTGGCAGCCATTTTGCCTGTGTTTTTTTCAAGCAAACTGTCATTTGGCGAGTCTGCATGTGATCGGCAAAAACTCGAGCTTTGAGATTGGCCGTAGTGTGGCAGCTTTTCATCATGTTTTCACAAGACAAGGAAAAACACAACCCCCAAATCACTACAGTCATGATAAAATTGCAAGAGCTAGTAATACTGGAATGGAGCATGCTCAGTCGCTGACTGAGTTTTGCACTTGCACCTAGTTGACAGGTAGGAGCTGTGGGGGTCTAGACCATGCTCAGTGCAGACAGAATCTTTGGGGAATTTAGCTGCAAAACTCTATCACGCCTGTACAGAACATGTATGAACAGAGGTTTTCAGAAAGTCATAACTCAACCACATTTGAGCAGAATTTTACAGGGAAGCAACAGACACATCCCTGAGACCAGGACAACTCCCCTGCCAAATATCAAGACCCTGCTCCAAACCGTGCTTCTCAATGAAACAGTTGTAATAATTTATTTAACATAAGCAAAACAACATATTTCCCCTAATCTTATTCTTGTAAATGGCTGGACCATTTTAGCTGAAATTTTCCCAAAAATTTCAGCCTGAGGCAGACATCTGGCATTGAAAATTTCAGCCCCAATGGTAAACTTTGGTAAAGTTAAAAGCAACTGAAAACAGGGTCTTAGAATGGAAAGATGGCAGCACTCTTGTGTACAAGAGCTCCTATCTCATTGATGGGTATTATGTTGGAAGCACACACTTCACCTCCCCCACCAAGCAAAACAGGATATGGCCAGAGGGCAGATACAATTTAATTCTGAGTGTCTCTGTTGCTCACTTACAAAATTACAATGTGCTAGTTTTGGCAACCAGACTGCATGCAGACTTTTCCTTTTCAGCTGTGCTATGTACCTCTTTTCTTTGATGCTGTAAGGTAATTGATTCATACACGCTCTCACACACACATCCCTACCTCCACCTTCCTAGGACACTTACATTGATTACCTGACAAATAGGAATAAAGAAAAGCTGTATGGAAAGGATTAATGGATGATGAGATTTATTTTCCAAACACTTGTTTGCTTTGATTGTAATTTGACTATATAAACTCCAAAGGCAGCATAACTGGTTATTTGCACAAGAGTGTCATTCCTTTAGGAAAGAACAAATTACAAAGCAAAATATGGCAAGGAACTAGAGGAGGGAGGGCAGGGGTGGACATGGGGAAAGCTAAAACAAATGACTAAACAGCCAATCGTTAAATACAGATCTAGATGCGGGTAGAGGCAGAGCGTAGGAATAAAAGATGATGTATGCAGACACAAGCATGGACTCTACTGATCTATCAAAGAAAGAATATGTACACTGTATAATAAAGTGAAGCATTTACATTTGTATGTTTTCCAGGATTTTTGGAAGGATGGTTTTGATTTTAAAGGGAAGCCTGGAGGCATAAATATCATTAGGAGCTGGGAGTTTTTTGTTTGTTTGTTTAATTACTATCTGTGGTTTTATCCATGCATGATCAATGTATCCCAGACCCTTCCAAACCAAACAATCATAGCTGCAAGAGGGGTGTGTATGAGGGGACTCCTATCTCCTGTGTTTAGCAACAGAACATCTGGTCCCAAGCAGGAGATGGGAAAGACTCCCAGAGTCCTTCAGTGTCAGCTCTCTGCTATGGGAAGACCTAATAAATCCACCAGAGGGTCCTGGAGCAGTTTGGAACCAGTCATAGGTCTAAGGGTATGTCTGCACTACAAGAGTAGTTCGATTCAACTTAAGTCGAATTTCTGGAATCGACCTTACGAAGTCCAATTTGTGTATCCACACTAAGGACACTAATTCGACTTTGTGAGTCCACACTAAGGAGGCAAGCGTCGACTTTGGAAGCGGTGCACTGTAGGCAGCTATCCCACAGTTCCCGCAGTCCCCGCTGCCCATTGGAATTCTGGGTAGAGCCCCCAATGCCTGCTGGGGGAAAAAATGTGTCGAGGGTGGTTTTGGGTAACTGTCATCATTGAACTGTCACTCCCGCCCTCCCTCCCTGAAAGCGCCTGCGGGCAATCTGTTCGCGCACTTTTCTGGTCAGTGACAGCACGGACGCCACAGCACTGCGAGCATGGAGCCCGCTGCAGTTATGGCCGTTGTCAACTCCTCGCACCTTATCGTCCACCTCTTCCACAGTCAGCTGCTGAGAAATCGGGCTACTTTTCAATGGTGCTGCAAGCACTGGTGGACCATAGGGGATGTTTTACCAACATCAACGTCGGGTGGCTGGGCAAGGTTCATGATGCGCGTGTTTTCAGGAACTCTGGTCTGTTTAGACGCCTGCAGGAAGGTAGTTTCTTCCCGGACCACAAAATAACTGTTGGGGATGTGCAGATGCCTATAGTGATCCTCGGGGACCCAGCCTACCCGCTAATGCCCTAGCTCATGAAGCCCTATACAGGCGCCTTGGACACTGACAAGGAACTCTTCAACTACCGGCTGAGCAAGTGCAGAATGGTGGTGGAGTGTGCTTTCGGACGTCTCAAGGGGAGATGGCGAAGCTTACTGACTGGCTCGGATCTCAGCGAAACCAATATCCCCATTGTTATTGCAGCTTGCTGTGTGCTCCACAATCTCTGTGAGAGCAAGGGGGAGATCTTTATGGCGGGATGGGAAGTTGAGGCAAATCGCCTGGCTGCTGATTACGCTCAGCATGATACCCGTGCGATTAGAAGAGCCAAGCGGGAAGCGCTGTGCATCCGGGAGGCTTTGAAACCTAGGTTCCTCAGCGAGCAGCATGACCTGTGACTGTTCAGTTTCTTTACAGAGAAGCTGAATCTGCCCCTATTTCTTTACCCAGTTACTGTTGACTATCCTCTGCAGTTACATACCCCGTTCACCCCGTTTCCCCCACTTCCAACACACATGTAAAAATAAAATACATGTTCCATTGTTACTTAACAAAGGTTTCTTTATTAATGACTTTGCGTTAAAGGGTTGAAACTGGGATGCAGACTGTGCTGGGTAGGGTGTGCGGTGATGTAAAGACTGCCTCTGAACTCGAGGAATGACAGGCTCCTGCTCCTAGAGCGGTCCGCAGTGCCGGACTGGTTGTTTCAACGGAGCCTGCCATCCCTCCTTTTTGGGACTCTGTGTGCGGGGGCTATGTGACCTTGTGGCGGAGGAGGACGGATACAGATTCCTCTTCTGCGTGGTTCTGTGGTCCAGGACAAGGACCGCTGCATAAGATCTGTAACCGCCCTCCCCCGCTACAAAGTCACGTACCCCCCCCACCCACACAGAACCTGGAAACCACCTCCCATACCGACCAGGGTGCCTACTGACTGCACTGTGTGTGTGACCTGCTGCTGATCCTGCCCCCGTGTCTGTACCCTGGTAAAGGTGACTGTCCTATGCAATTACCAACCCCCTTCCCCACCCCCCCTTCAAACACAGTCTTCTGTAAAAAAACATGAGGGAAACAGTAATTAACAGCAAAGTATTTTTAATAATTAACTAGACAGTTAGGGGATGAAACTGGGATTGGGGCTTGGGTGAGTCAGGAAGGGAAGGACTTCTCAAAATTTAGGGTATGAGAGCTTTTGGGTACTTGAGCACTCTGCTGGGGTGCAGTGACAGTTTTCACGGCCCCTGGCGCCCCTCCTTCTGGTTATTTTGGGTGAGGGGGGTATGGGACTTTGTGGCGGGGGAGGGCGGTTGTAGATACACTGCAGTGGGGGTTCTGTCCTCCTGCCTCTGGTCCTGCAGAACATCCACAAGGCGCCGGAGCGTGTCCGTTTGCTTCCTCATTAGTCCAAGCAGCGTTTGAGTCACCTGATTGTCTTCCTCACGCCACCTCTCCTCCCGTTTGCTGTGTGAGTGCTGGTACAGAGAGAGGGTCTCCCTCCACTGGCTCTGCTGGTCCGCCTCAGCTCGGGAGCAGCCCATAAGTTCAGCGAACATCTCGTCCCGTGTCTTTTTCTTTCGCCACCTCATCTTTGCCAGCCTCTGTGAGGGGGATGCTGTGGCAGGTCTGGAGACAGTCGAAGCTGTGTGATGGGAAAAAGGGAGTAAATTCCTTGCAAAGATACATTTCTGCGAACAATGAACACAGTCTAGTCGGTCTCTGTGAACAAGACCATCCACAGCACCTATCTCGTGCGCACTCCTGCTGCAGGCAATCCGGAAAGCATAAACTCTGCCCCTGTTCCACCCCATCGCAGTCTCCCCCGACCCTTGGAATTCTGGGTTGAGATCCCAGTGCCCGATGGGTCAAAAATCATTGTCGCGGGTGGTTCTGGGTAAATGTCGTCAGTCATTCCTTCATCCGGGAAAGCAACGGCAGACAATCATTTCAAGCCCATTTTCCCTGGATTACCCTGGCAGATGCCATAGCGTGGCAACCATGGAGACTGTTTTGCCTTTTGTCACTGTCACCGTATGTGTACTAGATGCCGCGGACAGAGGCGATTCACCAGCGCTACACAGCAGCATTCATTTGCTTTTGCATGACAGCAGAGGTGGTTATCAGCCATACTGTACCATCTACCATGCCATTGTAAATTGGCAATGTGATGATGGTTACCAGTCCTACTGCACTATACCTTCTGCTGCTGTCATAGGTGCCCCTGGCCGAGATCAGCCGGGGGCGCAAAAGACAAAACTGGGAATGACTCCCTGAGTCAATCCCTCCTTTATGGTATCTAAAAATAGAATCAGTCCTGCCTAGAATATGGGGCAAGTGTACTAGGGTTGCAGTGTATCAGAGAACTAGAGAGCACAGCCGCTCCATGTCAGATCATGCAGGAATGATGAGCCACATGCCATTCAGAGGGGGTGCCCCTGCAACAACCCCACCTGTTGCTTCCCTCCTCCCGCAGCCTTTCTGGGCTACCGTTGTAGTGTCCCCCCATTTGTGTGCTGAAGTAATAAAGAATGCAAGAATAAGAAACAGTGTCTTGTTAGTGAAATGAAATGAGGGGAAGGCAGCCTCCAGCTGCTATGATAGTCCAGACAGGACATTAAGCAGTGTGGGGGAGAGGAGACCAGCATCCTGCTGCTATGATAGTCCAGGCAGTACAGAATCTTTTCTTTACACATGAAGGGCAGGGGCTGATGGAGCTCAGCCCCCTGTTGCTATGATGAAGATGGTTAGCAGGCTGTCTACTTATGGGCTGATGACGAGGATGGATAGCAGTCCTACTGCACTACACCATCTGCCACAAGGCTGATGATGAGGATGGATACCAGTCGTATTGTACCGTCAGCCACCCATGAGGTGGGGCGGGGGGAGATGCTACAGTACAGTGCCGCAGCATCGTGTCTACCAGCAGCATTCAGTACACATAGGGTGACATTTAAAAGAGTCAAGAGACGATTTTTTTCCTTCTGGGGGTGGGGGGTGGGGGTACATTGACGAGCTATGCCCTGAACCACCGCGGACAATGTGTTTGACCGTACAGGTATTGGGAGCTCAGCCAAGAATGCAAATGCTTTTCAGAGACTGCGGGAACTGTGGGATAGCTTGCGTCCTCAGTCCCCCCTCCCTCCCTCCATGAGCGTCCATTTGATTCTTTGGCTTTCCGTTACGCTTGTCACGCAGCAGCGTGCTGAGTCTCTGCTACGCCGTCTGTCTGGAGATTTTTTAAAAATACTTTGGACCAGGCGTAACATTACAGTAATTCCCCTAATTAGATGCAGGAGTCTCCGAGTGAGATCACCCTGAGGAGGGTCACTGAAGGAGATAGAGAGCGCATGCTGCGTGAAAGCCAGCACAAACCAGGGGCCTATGCTGCCATGCTCGTGGAGGCAATGCTCCCAGAATACCTCATGAAAGCCTGGCGTGGAAAAGTGTGCTACCATGGAGCACCCAATAAGGCAGCTCTCCCCAGGAACCTCCTGCGGAGGATTTTCGATTACCTCCAGGAGAGCTTCGTGGAGATCTCCCAGGAGGATTTCTGTTCTATCCCCATATATATAGACCTCCTTTTCACATAGTTCAGATTCCTGTTACATTAATAATAAAAGTTTACATGTTTAAAGCACTTACCGACTGATCCTTCCCCTGATTCAGGGTCCGGGGAAACTGCTGGGGAGGGTTGGTAGGGGATCTCCGTGAGGGTGATGAAGAGATCCTGGCTGTTGGGGAAACCAGCATTGTAAGCGCTGTCGCCTGCCTCGTCCTCCACAAACCCTTCCTCATCTTCCCCGTCCGCGAACATCAGGAATTGGCCGTCAACACTATCCCATCGTCGGAGTCCACGGTCACAGGTGGGGCAGTTGTGGCAGACCCACCGAGAATGGCATGCAGTGCCTCGTAGAAGCGGCATGTCTGGGGCTGGGCTCCGTAGCGTCCGTTTGCCGCTTTGGTCTTCTGGTAGCCTTGTCTCATGTCCTTGATTTTCATGCGGCACTGCGTTGCATCCCGGCTGTATCCTCTGTCTCTCATGGCTTTGGAGACCTTCTCGTAGGTCTTTGCATTCCATTTTTTGGAGCGCAGCTCCGAAAGCACAGACTCCTCACCCCACACACCGATCAGATCCAAGACTTCCCGGTCAGTCCATGCTGGGGCCCTCTTTCTATTCAGAGATTGCATGGACTCCTCTGCTGGAGAGCTCTGCATCGTTGCTGGTGCTGCTGAGCTCGCCCCAATGTCCAACCAGGAAATTAGATTCAAACTGGCCAGACAGGAAAAGGAATTCAAATTTTCCCAGGGCTTTTCCTGTGTGGCTGGTCAGAACATCCAAGCTCGGACTGCTGTCCAGAGCGTCAACAGAGTGGTGCACTGTGGGATAGCTCCCGGAGCTACTAAGGTTGATTTCCATCCACACCTAGCCTAATTCGACATAGCCATGTCGAATTTGGCGCTACTCCCCTCGTCGGGGAGGAGTACAGAATTCGAACTAAAGCGCCCTCTAGGTCGAACTAATTAGCTTCCTGGTGTGGATGGGTGCACGGTTAAGTCGAATTAACGCTGCTAAATTCGACATAAACTCCTAGTGTAGACCAGGCCTAAGATACGCACCCACAACTAGGCCACCTTTGGGATCACCCACACCTGAGGTAAAGAAAGGCTCCTCTGCCCTCACATTCTGGAGAAACAAGGAGTGTACTGAAGGCTATACAGAAATCTCCCCTCGGGCCTGATCCAAAACCCATGGAAGTCAATGGAAAAATCTCCCACTGATTTCAGGGAGCTTTGTATCAACCCTGGCAGGAATTCTGCAATCTCCATTTCCACTTAGTTTCTGATGGTGGTTTATTAAAACAGGTCTTCTGCCCCAATAGAAAAGATGCCCCTGGACCACAAACTGCAGAACTTTCAATTTGCCAAGAGCCATGGACAAGCTTCTGTCTGGTGCGGCAGACCTCTTTCTCTTTCTAGTTGCGTCTGGCCTATATGCAATATGATACAACTGCCGAGAAGGAAGGTTGGATCTTTGTTGGCCAACAACACTCTTTGGACAGCATCCTACTTCCCAAGGTGAAAGAAAGGGGAGGTAGATTTAAATTTTCAGTACATGGAAAAAGAATGTTTTTTCTAAGTCACATTTTTACAGCTCATTTTGCCATAGCACATTGGTGAGTTTGCAAGCTGTGACAAGGAAGGGGAAAGGTCTTGGCTTTGCATACATAACTCTTTAGCCACGAGGTTGTTCTGATGCAAAAGCTCGAGACATTAAAATAAATCTTGCCTGATTAGACTAAGGTAGATCTAAACCATCCGGAGCTTGGGCAAACATTGAGGAGAAATTCTGAATGACACAAAGCAGTCTTTCCTCCCCCAGCCCCACATTTGCTGCCAGCACAGCACCACCAGCCTGGTGCCAGCTGGACTGGTGTGATGGGCGGGAGTTTTTCAATCAGAAGAGTTCCCTGGCCCTGCACAAAAAATGAGCCAATGTTGTTAGTTTCACAAGGCTGAAAAGGATCATTGGAAGAGAAATAAGCACTTGAGAATGTTTGCTGCATGCCTCCATTAACAAGGGAGAGGAACTGCCGTACAGCTTGTTTGGAGCTCAGCATGGATAGGAGGGAACCTCCTAAGGTATGCATGAATATTTACACCTCTGGGGAAAAGGCAAAGTCTACCATTTACTGCATCTCTCTGTCTGTTGACAGTATATTAACCTCTGGGTGAAATGATAGGCCTCAACAACTTCGCAGTGGCCTTTATTCTGTCGGCAGTGACTGCTAAATACTGCAGTGGGTAATGTTATTTATTCAGCACATTGCTAATGTCAGATTACAAAGGGACCCCTATCTGGAAACAGAGGGGACCCTCTGCAAGAGGCTGGCATGAGTTCATTATAAATCTGTGCTGCTAGAATAAAGCGTCTATTGAGACTATCTAAGCAGTGACCTTCATACAAAATGTATCACATAAAGCTTTCTATTAATATACTAATATACACAGTAAGCAGTAAACAAAACAATCAAAATGTGTCTTGAAAATGAATGAGGAGAGTGGAGGATAGATGGAGAGGTTTTCCATTTCCATTAAGGTACCGTATACAATGAAGGAAACTTTTTTCAAATGATGTTTCTAAAATCAATAACAGAGGGAAGGCTATTGTTACCACGGCGGGTGAGTGCCCTGACTTGTCACCCCCAGGATTCAAAGTTAGGGCACATGTGCCCTGAATTTATTTGTCTCATCCCATCCCCAGTGGGTAGTTTTTCATAGTACATCAACCATCCCACAATCTGGCTGAATTCTACAAAGTATTTTGGATCAGTGTCTGCGCCAGCATCTGTCCCTCTTATTATTAATATTATGCTCAGACCGAGGGGCCTCAGCCAAGGTCAAGGCCCCTGTGGCGGGGCAGCGACTCCTGGCTGCTGTGCCCCCGCTGGTTGTCCTGGGAATTAGCTCTCCAGCCTCTGGAGCGTCCTCTGCAGGCTGGTGTCTTGCCTGCCGCTGGCCCCGTGTCCTTCCCAGACCCTGGTGCCCTTTGCCCAGGGGTTCTGCCTACCGCAGTACCCCCTCGCTCTGGGTGTCCCCTCCCAGGGGAACCCCCAACCCCCTATCCCCACCTTGCCTCAGTGGCTACTGCCAGTCATCATCTAGCCCCTGCTCCCTGGGGCGACTGCAGTTGGGAAACCACTCATCATTGGCAAGGGGGGTTGGACCAGCTGCCTATATCTGGGCTGCCCCTCTGCAGCACTGGTACCCTTTTGTGGACCCTTAGCTTGGCCTGCAACCTGGGGCTTTGCTCGGCTGGAGCTCCCCAGCTCCCTCTGCCCTTCCCCAGCACTGCTCCGCCCTAGGTACCCTCCTCAGCTTCCCAGGCAGCCAGGTCCTTCTCTCTCTAGGGAGCTAGAGAGAGTGTGTGTTTTTCTTCTGGCCCACAGCCCTCTTATTAGGGCCAGCTGGGCCCTGATTAAGCTGACCACAGCTGTGGCTGCAGCCCTCTCCAGGGCTGCTTTATCCCCTTCAGGCAGGAGCGGGATGACCACCCTGCTACAGCCCTATTGTACTAAGTGTTATAGACACATAGTAAGAGACAGCCTTTGCCCAAAGAGTTTAGAGTCTAAGCAGATAAGGGAAGCGGTCGTATCCCTATTTCACTGAGAAATGAAGTCATTTACCAAGCCCATGCAGGACCTGGTGATAACAGGTAAGATCAAATGCTGCTTTGCGGAGTACTGGTCCAGCACCATTCTTCACTGCAAGACACACATCAGTAGGAGCCAAAGCTACCGCTGCTTGCCCTCTGTCTCACATGATATGCAAGCAGTGCTGATTTGCCCTCCTGCTGCAAACCTTTCTGCTCCGAGACTTATGCAAATCTGATGGGAGGTGCCATGGAGGATACGCACGTGAGCTGTAATGCAGCAGAGCATGTAATTCAGCTCTGATTGTGATCACAGCAAACGCTGCGTGAAGTCCCTGGGCCCCAACTCAAGAGCAGAAGCAATTGGCTGCTGGCCACCTGCTTTCATGTGAGACACAGGGCTGTCATCAAAATGGTGTGATTGGACTGGAGAGTAGGGCCAAGCCTGGTATTTCCAGGGGGCAGAAACACTGCAGGTCATCACCTTGGTTTCTACAAAATGACAACTGTCAGGACTGGTGGCTGACACAAAAGAATTCCCACCTGGCTAGTGCAAATTGAGGCTGGTTGGTGGGGTGCATGTAGCTAAGCCCAGCACTGCTGGCACTTGGCTGTCTGCCTGCCTACACTAACCCATTACAGTCCCTTTTCCGGCGCTGCTTGGGCATGGCATCCAACTCCCTTGTTTTGATCCAATTCCCAGACCCTGTCACTGCTGTTTCCACCTCCCTGGAGGTTCATGCTCACTCTTGTTCTCTCCATGGTCCTTAAATAGTGAGTATCCCACCTTATCACCCTTCATCTCCAATTTCCTCATTTGTACGTAAGAGCAAAGTTTATTTGGCCCAGTGTAGGAAATAAAGGGAAATTCACAAACAAAACAAACGCAGCCAAGGTAATCACTGTGAAAATACCTTAAAATACATTATCAGCCACTCAAAAGTTAGGAAATGCCAGATTTAAGGTTGCCTGTGCAACCTTAATTCACCCCTTGCATGTATGTATTATGATTTAGAGTAAAAAAAAAAATTGACCAACCTTTTTTTTTTCTTGGCTGAAAAATTCAGATTTGGGTTGACCAACACATTACACAAATTCATGTTGTAGTCACCGAATTGTTTAGCCAAAATAAGTTTCATTTCAACACTTTTAAATAAAAAGTTTGTATTTTTAAATGACTTCCTTTCAAATTTTACTTCTATATTTTAAAAAAGGTAAAACCCCTTGAAAATGCCACAAAGGTTTCATTCTACTAAAAAATGATTTTAGTTTGTTTTGCTTTTTGTTCGTTTGTTTGTTTTTCGGGGTATGGGGGGGTTACTTCTTTGTTTTGCTGAAAAAAAATGAAAAAGAATAGTTTTGGATCAATCCAAAACAATTGGGTTTTCAATTCAGCCACCAAACCAAAAAAAAAATCAGTTATTTGCACAGCTCTATTGATGAGACAGCTTTAATTACATGATCACATGCTATTTTTTGCACAGGCAACCTTAATTCTGGCATTGCCTAGCTTTGAGTACCTGACTTCGCAACCTTAATCATGTTCTTTTCACAGGTTTTTTATTTGTATTTCTATAGAATTTCATCATGCCCCTTCTTATTCATCTCCTTTGTCTCTGATCAATATGTTTCCACAGAGGAGTTTTTCCAGACCCTGGATCACTTTCCTCATCCTTCTCTGGACCCCTCCAGTTCTGCAATAGCCTTTTAGAGACAGGATGACCAGTACTGCGCACAGTATACCAAATGAGGCTGCACTGATGATTTATATAATTATATTTATAGTAGCTTCCATATTATTCTCCATCCCATTCCTTATGCATCCTAACATCATTCTGGCTTTTTGACTGCAGCTGAACATGGAACAGGTCCCCACTGAGCTGTCTACAATGATGTACAGACATCTACAAAACCCATGCCTATGACTCCCTCAGTTAGCGGACAGGTTCCCAGATCACTGGGCAACTGGAGGAAGAAGGCCAGTAATCCATTCTGCCACTGATCTCCCTCCCAGCTGGCTCTCTGCTGCTATGCTGGACCCTCCATTGAGCAGCGCATGTGGACTCTGGACAGTACTAAGGTTATTGGAGAGACAAGGTGGGTGAGATGATATGTTTTTTTTGGGCCAGCTCCTGATAGTGAAAGAGACATGCTTCCATGCTGCAAGACCTGAAGATCTCCATGTAAACTCAAAAGTGTGGCTCTTTCTCCAACAGAAGTTGGTCCAATAAAAGATAATACCTCACCCACCTTGTATCTCTAATATCCTGGGACCAACACAGCTACCACAACACTGCAAACAGTAAGAAGGCTGGACTGCTCTGTCTGTGAGAGGCAGACTGGAGTGGATTATCACATGACTAAGAGCAAGTGACTCCTACCTTCTAGTGCTGGATCTGATACTGACTCTCAATGCAGGCTTAGTTTAGTCTTCACCTTCACAGGGGTGCTGTGGGAATTTAGTTAATGTTTGTAAAGCACCACTGCATTAATGCTAACATTCACCTGAATGCACACAGAGTTGTCCAGTGCCCCATTCTCATTCATGCTCCTCCTTCCATAACAGTGTTTATATAGAGAACTGTCCCTGAAAAACCTTTTTGAATATGAGCAATTCTGCCCAACAGACACCACTGGGTCCCCCTTCTCTGGGAGGTGACCTGAGGAACAGCCTCACCTTTATATAAAATGCCATTTTAAAAATCCTCGCATCAAAACACAAAGTGAGGCACTCCAAAGTCAGGAAATGCCCTCACAACCTTAACTCTGCCCCTTTGCATGCTCGCATCACAACTAGATTGGGAGCAATTTGAGGCAGGGAATCTCTGTATTACACTGTGCCTAGTACAATAGGGTCCTGATCATCCAATAGGTACTACTGTAACACACATAATAAAGTCTATAATTGAATGATAACATGGAATTTTTGATTCACTTGCTTTAGTCACAGGGATCAATGAATGAAGTAGCTGTTCAATATTTATTTGTACGCTCCCTGTTCAGTAAGTCCCTGCCTCATTCACTACAAGCCATCCAGCTTATGAAACAGATTTTATACTGAATATCATCAAGCAATAACCTTATGTACTTTCCTTTTGCTTAGCACTAATGAATCTAATAGCATGCTTCTATCAGTGTTCCTTTATATTATATAGTTCATTGATATGCTGTGGGGCATCTTCTATAATGAAAACTATGAAATAGTCATGATAGATATGCTAAGTACTGATGTAACTCCATACTGACTTTAATTGTTGAGTTTTTCAGTAATAAAGCATGATACATGAATAAGACTTCAAAGCCACAGGGTTCACACACACACACACCCCCGCCCACGCACACACTTTCTATAAAGGTGGCAAATTCAAAACCAATACAAGGAAATTAGGCTGTCAAGCAATTAAAAAAATTAATTGTGATTAATTGTGCTGTTAAACAACAATAGAATACCATTGATTTTAAATATTTTTGGATGTTTACTACCTTTTCAAATATATTAATTTCATTTACAACACAGAATACAAAGTGCACAGTGCTCACTTTGTATTTATTTTTATTACAAATATTTGCACTATAAAAAACAAAACAATTGTATTTTTCAATTCACGTCATACAAGTACTGTAGTTTAACCTTGTTATCATGAAAATTGAACTTACAAATGTAGAATTATGTACAAAAAAACTGCATTAAAAAATAAAACAATGTAAAATTTTAGAGCCTACAAGTCCACTCAGTCCTACTTCTTGATCAGCCAATTACTCAGACAAACCAGGTCGGTTACAATTTGCAGGAGATAATGGTGCCTGCTTCTTGTTTACAATGTCACCTGAAAGTGAGAACAGGCATTTGCATGGCACTGTTGTAGCCAGCATTGCAAGATATTTACATGCCAGATGCGCTAAAGATTCATATGTCCCTTCATGCTTCAACCACCATTCCAGAGGATGGACTTCCATTATGATGATGGGTTCTGCTTGATAATGATCCAAAGCTGTACAGACTGACGCATGTTCATTTTCATCATTTGAGTAAGATGCCACCAGCAGAAGGTTGATTTTCTTTTTTGGTGGTTCAGGTTCTGTAGTTTATGCATCAGAATGTTGCTCTTTTAAGACTTCTAAAAGCGTGCTCCACACCTCATCCCTTTTAGACTTTGGACTGCACTTCAGAGCCTTAAACCTTGGGTCGAGTGCTGTAACTATTTTTAGAAATCTCACATCAGTACCTTCTTTGGGTTTTGTCAAATCTGCTGTGAAAGTGTTCTTAAAACGAACATGTGTTGGGTCATCATCCAAGACTGCTATAACATGAAATATATGGCAGAATGTGGGTAAAACAGAGCAGGAGACATACAATTCTCCCCCAAGGAGTACAGTCACGAATTTAATTGACTTTTTTTTTTTTAATGAGCATCATCAGCATGGAAGCATATCCTCTGGAATGGTGGCTGAAGCATGAAGGGGCATATGAATGTTTAGCATATCTGGCATGTAAATACCTTGCAACGTTGACTACAAAAGTGCCATGTGAATGCCTGTTTTCACTTTCAGGTGACATTGTAAATAAGAAGCAGGCAGCAGTATCTCCCATCCATGTAAAAAAACTTGTTTTTCTTAGCAATTGGCAGAATAAGAAGTAGGACTGATGTAGAAAAACATCCAAAAATATTTAATACTTTTGAATTGGTATTCTATTGTTATAAATAAGTGCTATTAATCGTGATTAATTTGATTAATCACAATTAATTTTTTGAGTTAATCACATGAGTTAACTGCGATGAATTGAGAGCCCTAAAGGAAATATATTTTCATGCAATGTGTAATTAGCCTGTGTAACTCATTGCAATGGGAAGTAATTCAGGCTAAGAACAAAGTGAAATTCAAAAAAGGGTTGGATATTTAACCAGAATTTACAGAGTTATAATAGTTAATACTTAAAAAAAATTAGAAGGGATATTAAACCTCCTGCTTCAAGATCTAAGCCAATCTCTAACTATTAGAGACCAGGATGAAACTTAATGTGAGGGACAGATTGTCCCATATCTGCCTCTTGCATGGTACTTCCTTCCTCTGAAGCATCTGGCGCTGGCCACTGTCCGAGAGGTGATAGTAGGCTAGATGGACCTCAGGTCTGATCCACTCTGGAGAGTCCTACATTTCACATTTTCCTACATCATAGAGCAGGATTCCAAAAGAAAAAAATTGCATACTAAATATTTAAGTTCCTGATACTTCATTTTCTCTGTTTGTAATGGAGCCAATGGAACATATTCATTTCTTTGCTTTTATAATAAATAAAAATATAATTGAAACTTTTTTAAATGTAAAAAGGTTGGGGGTTTTGCGGGGGGGCGGAAACAAGTTATTTTGTTTTGTTGGGGGTTTTTGCAGAAAATATTAAATGTGATCAATTTTTTCCATATTTTCAATGAAAAATGTTTTGGTTTTCAGTAAATTTTCCAGATTTGGGGCTTACCAATTTTTTTTTTAACTAAAAATGTTTTCCAAAAACAAAACAAGGTGGGAGGGGTGGGTTTTAAATTGATTTGTATGTGGTGGGGAGAGAGAATATTGAAGAAAATAACTTAAAAAAAAATAATTGGCAGCTTTCCATCATCTCAACTCAGCATGCTGAGCTCTTTTGAAAATCTGGACCCAGCTGTCTGTCTTTGCAATAATAAACTCTATAGAGCAACAATGTCAATGTGTAGCTCCAGTTACGGCTGATGTAACTAGTAACCTTGGTAAACCAATATGCTCTGGCTATTTTGTGCCAATCCAGCAATGCAAAGCAGGCTTAAACCTGGGTTTAAATCATTTAGTTAAGGTGGATTTAAAATCACTTTGCATCACAGGCAGCTGGATTTTACCAGTGTATGTGGTCCATTGGTTTCAATGGCATATTTAACTGGAGTAACACACTGTGGTGCCAACTCGCACGATGTTATCACAAATCTTGTAGGTTTTACTTAACTCCCCAGCTCCTGGACTTGTGCAAATACATGAGCATCTCAACTTTCAATCAATAAAAAAAAAAAAAGAGAGTTTATAGCTCTCATGGATGCAGGAAAGAGCTTGAAAATGCAACACAAGTGCCCCCTAAAATTCAGAAACCAAAAGGCAAATAAAAGAATCCAATATCTATTAGCCATGATCTGGGGGGCCTGTCTCATGACTTGTAACCATTAAGGGATGGCTGCACTGCATACTGGTGAATCAGGCCATAGAATGTCACCTGAAAAGTCTCCTGCACCAGTTCAAAGGTCATTAATGAATTGTGTGCTGGGAAGTTTTCCTTTCGAGGTGCAAGCGGAACAAACCCATTATCCCTCTTTTCCATATGTCTCTCCCTGATTCCTAAGCCTGCAGCGTATCTCCTCTCTCTCTCTCTCTCTCCCTCCGTTAGGATGCTTAGAAGCAGACTTGGCTTGGCCCTTCCCCTAAATTCAATCTTTAAGGGTCACCTAGCTGACAAGCAGAAAAAAGCAATGTCAGACAGCAAATTGCAACTTGTTCTAATGGAGCAACACTGTCACCTAGTGGCCAGTGGGGATAACACCAAATATTCCCCAGGAGAGGCCAATGGCACCACTGGCATAAGACTAAAACAGGTGCAATATTGCCAGCTGAGCCAGTCCTGGAGAAGTGCCAATAGCACAGTGATGTATGGAGCCATCTCGGTGGCCAGAGCCCTGTGTCTGGGATTGGTGGCAAGGAAGGCAGATTGAGGGGACTGCAGGCAGGTGTGAGCAGCAGGTGCCGCCTGAAGCAGGATGGGAGGAAACTCACACATCCCCCAGGTGAGTCTCACGCGACCACTGATCCACAACGATTAATCTCCTTCTACTTTGGGCCTGTCCACAAAGACTCCACTTTCCAATCTGTCTCTGTCCCACCTCCACCACCCACACCTTTCCCTCTCTCTCTTACCCGCCTACCCCCTCAGTCTTGCCCAGTCCCAAAAATACACAACTCCCACCACCCGCATCTTTAGGCTCTCACGGGCACATACCCTGCCTTCCTCTCCTGCTCCCCAGACACATAGATCTCTCCCAAAGCCCTTCCTTTCCCTCCAGTCCCACATTCTCCAGTCCCCTTTCCCTCCCTCTCAGATCTCCTCCAGGACTCCCAAGCCTGCTTTTTGGCCCCTCCCTCTGGGCCTTGTCCAAGATCCACCACTGGCTTCTGTCCTCTCACTTATAGGGAGTTGCTGCTGGTATGTGGTGACCAAGACCTTTGAAGACAGCACTGAGGCTCCCCCGTCCTGCTCTGGGCGATGAAGCAGCCCCAGAACACAGGAGGTGCAAAGGGGGTATAAAGCCCCAGGTCCTATACTGAGCTGCTTTACACAAGGAACTTACATCAGCATAGCTGTGAAAAACCCATGCCCCTGAGCAACATAACTATAATGACCTAACCCCCGGTGCAGACAGTGGTAGGTCAATGGAAAATTCTTCCAAGAGCCGCCCCTCTCCCATCGATGTAGGTTGTATCTACACTGAAGTGCGGTAGTGGTTTAAGCATAGATATAGCCTGAGTACAGTTTGTATGGCCCAGTCATTCAGGACCAGTGTCTCTACCTGTTGCCAGAATGTCACCCACAAAACATAGGGTCTGGAGGAGACCCTGGAGCATAGGCTCCAGAGCACTGGGAGATATTGTTGGGATATTGGATACCTTCCCCATTTCCTTCAGAGATTCCAAGGCCAGAAGGGACCATCACAATCATCTAGTCTGACCTCCTGGATAGCACAGGCTATAGAACTCCCCCAAAATAATTCCTAGAGTAGAGCTCTTAGAAAAGCAGCCAATCGATTTAAAAAATGGACAGTGATGGACAATCCACCATGACCCTTGGTAAGTTCTTTCAATGATTGGTTACTCTTACTGTTAAAAATTTACACATTATTTCCCGTCTGAATTTGCCTAGCTTCAGCTCCCACCCCTTGACTTGTATTTTACCTTTTCTGATAGATGGAAGAGCCCGTTAATAAATATTTGTTCCCCACATAGGTATTTACAGACTGTGATCAAGTCACCCTTTAAACTCGTCTTTGCTAAGCTAAATAGATTGAACTCCTTGAATCTATCACTCTAAGGCAGGTTTTCTAAATCTTTAATCATTCTTGTGGCTCTTCTCTGACCCTCCAATTTATCAATATCTTTATTGAATTGTGGGCACCAGAACTGGACACTGTATTCCTGCCCTGTAGGCTTCCGGAAAAGAACAATTTGCTTGCTTGGCATTGCTGAGTAAGACCTGCTGCCCTCAATCCCATGAGCTCAATTGCAGGTCAATCCCTGAAGACCATGATACTGCCCCTGGGGCCAGAGTGACACCAGCCAACTCTGCAGTGTCTGAACTAGTATTCCTCAGCCAGCATGAGGATGTGTGTGTGTGGAGCGGAGGAGAGTAACACTCATTGAGCTCAGCAAGCAGCCCCTAGGTTGGGTGGGGAAAGACCGTAGCTACTATCATCATTTGGGATGGGGGCTGAATTAATAAATAAAGACAATTTTTTAAAAATGGTGTCTTTGTCCACCGGAACTGAGATGTAAGGAGAAGAGAGGCCAGCAGAACACTGCTCTGCATGATAGGAACTGGGGGCCTTGGAAAATGCACGGCAACAGGAATTGGTTGTTGAAGAATGTGCTGCTAGAAAACCCCTGTCAACAGGTGAAATCAGTGAGCAAGTCATGGGGAAGCTACTGGGGAAGCCATTCCCAGTTTTCAGGTTCACCCTGGACAACCGTCAATTCCCCAACCCCCCACCTCTTGTCCATCTCTACCCCCAGTTCATCCAGAATATCCCTTGCATGCAGGGATGCTGCAGAAGTGAAGTATACTCAGCAAAGCCAGCCCTGTGCCTATTGTCTTCTATATACATTTTCATACCATGCTTATCACCCTAATATCAGAGCAGCTTCCAGCAGTGCGCTAAGCATCCTGCCTATATACCTGTTACATGTTGTTTGTTCTCTGATCCTCTTCCCAGAGTGCAGGCGGACGCCTTTTGCCTTGGAAGTAGCCCCCAGAAGGGGGCTTACATCTGCCCCAATGCTCCTTTGTGCCAACCTAACTGGAGTCTAAATGTCAGTGCCTTGCAACTCCTCCTCCAAGGGTGATTGGATTGAGAGGATTGCGGGAAAGGTGCCTGTAGCCCACTGGGACTGGACAGCAGCCTTACAGGTAGAAATGGCTCAGGAGTAGACGGAGAGGAGCGGCCAATTGATCAGTGAGGAGCAGGGGGCATTGTCACACTGTAGCCATGTGGGATGGGTGCGCCACAGCCATTTAGCCATCAATGCAGGTATCACACATACACTGCACCAAGAGGCTATTGCTAGAGCCGGTAGAAGAGTGAGTACAAAATTCAAGATATTTGGAAAAATTGTCTTGATTTTTGGGCAATCTGAGAGTTTGACTAGTGATAGAGCTACTTGAAAATTAATCTACCAATTTTTTGTCTCAATTTTCTTTTCCTTTTTGGAGGGGTGGGGGTTTCAATATTTCAGCAAATTATATAACCCCCTACTGAAGATTTGTGCCTGTGAATTAGAGCTGATTGACATTTTCTCAAAGTTTTCACAACCAGCTGCCATTCAGGAAGCTGTAAGCTTGGCATCCTGCCCTAGAAACCCGTAACTATTGAAAGCTGACAGAAGATTCTGTCTGATGATGATCTATCAAGAAAGGCATCTGAAAGTCAATGAGGATGAGAAATCACATCAGACTTTCCAGCAGGTGATAAGAAAACTGTTATCAGGTCAATGTCCCACTCTCTTACCTAGCCAGTCAGCTCATATTTATTTTAGTTATATATCTCCTCAGGCTGGCCCCAGCAAGGTGCTATCATCACTTGCCTCTTCAATCAGAGACTTATTGATTATTATTAATCATGTTTGTTGGTCCTTAGGCACTACTGTAATAAAGAATGAGGCCCCATTGTCTAAGGCACTGCAGCAACACAGAGTAATAGCCAGTCCTTGCCCCCCAAAAAGGTTACAGTCTAAAGGATGTCTACACTTGCAGTGGTGCACAGACACTGCACACCCCACTAGCACAGGGACAAATAGCAGTGTAGGTGGTGAGGCATGAGGTAGGCAAGGAGAATGCTCTACATGCCTGAACCCCCAGAGTGTATACAATACATGGCTCTCTACACACCCAAGCAGTGCCTCCCTTATCTACAATGATGTTTTAGTAATATCCTGCTGCCTCCCTGCTGCCAGAGCCTTTCCCCGTTGCCTACCCTCTGCCAGAGCCTTTCACTGCAGTGTGTAACTACTGTATAGTGCCTGTACTGTTCACACTGAAGTTAAGCGTAGATATAGCCTAAACCAGGGGGTTCTCAACCTTTTTCTTCCAGAGCTCTCCCCCCCACGCAACATGCTATAAAAACACCACACCCCACCTGTGCCACAACAACTCTTTTCTGCCTATAAAAGCCAGGGCCAGCATTAGGGGGTAGCAAGCAGGGCAGTTACCCAGGGCCCCACACCTCAGGGGCCCCCACGAAGCTAAGTTGCTCAGGCTTCCACTTCAGCCCCAAGTGGCAGGGCTCAGGGACCTGGGCTTCAGCCCCAAGTGGTGAGGCTTCAGCTTTCTGACCTGGGCCCCATTAATCTATTGCTGGCCCTGCTTGGTGGCCACCCTGAAACCTGCTTGCAGCCCCCCAGGGGGGCCCTGGACCCCTGGCTGAGAACTTTTGGCCTAGCAGACAAGGTAGACACAGGGTTGGGGAAGAGGTAGAATGCAGAAGCAGAGCAAACAATGGGGTGGCAGCAAGCTGCATGTTAGTTCCACAATCATTTTGGGAGCAGTGGGGTTAGTTCAAAGGGGATCAGCTAAAGGGAAGGGGAAAGGGCAGGAGAGAAGAAGATCAGAGGGGAAGGTGTGGAGACTGTGAGAGAGGGAGAAGGAGAAGGAAACGGGTGGAGCAAACAGCCAGTTAATGCCTTCTTCGCTTTTATTTCATACCTGTCCCCTCCCTCCGCCTTCTATGAAACCATCCAGTATTTCACTTGTAAAATAGGGATTTAAATTCCTGACATCAACCAAAAAGCATCTCAAGACTGTCCGGGAAATTGGATGCATTCACTAGACACTAGCATCAGCTCCCAGATTCGCATGTCACCTTCTGTAAAAAAAAAAATGGTTATGAAGATGGAGCATTAGGCTCACATACCATCCCTCGTAGCACAGCTGGGGAATGCCTGCCAGCCAGTGCATGGTGGAAGCTGAACTGAAGACATAAAAAGGGCAGTGTGAATTCCTCCCCTCCCCCACCACACCAGTTTTATACAATGATTGACATGGATTGCCATGTTTATAGCATCAGAAGTAATGGACAACCCCCTAGATTCTTTAAACATGTCACAGGAAGAATGAATGATAGCACCAGAAAGTGAATGCTTCATGTTGGTGGTGTTTAACATGGCGATGAGTGTTGTAGGCGAGCGTTACGAACCACAGTAAACCAACAACAGGCTATTTTGGGGGTGGCAGGATTTATTGCAGCTGTTGTCCATTAGCATCATTAATGTATGGCCATGGTGGGCGCATTGTTCTTATTAGACTTTGTATTGCCCAGCTACGCTATTTGTAGTTAAACATTATGTATCACAGCAATGGCAGCCTCCTGTAAGCTGCAGCCACAGTCTGGTCTCTTCAGTCCAGAGCCTCACATTCCAAAATGGAGGATGATCTTTCGTCTCTGTATCCGCCCCCACATTCCTACACAACCATGACAGCTACTCCACACAGTGTGAGGGAGGTGGATCATAGCTCCATGGGAAGGGGACCCTTTACACACGGATCATCCCCTTATTGTGCAGAATAGGGACTCCGCTGTTTCTGTGGCACCTGGATTCCCCAGAGTGCGCCCATGGGGAAGGACTGAGCTGAGCTGCCCTCCAACCCAAGTACTGTGTCATGACACTTTTTATCCCAGCAGTTCTCAAACTGGGGGTCAGGACCCCTGAGGGGGTCGTGAGGTTATCACATGGGGGGTCGCGAGCTGTCAGCCTCCACCCCAAACCCTGCTTTGCCTCCAGCAATAGGTTTATTATAGTGCTAGTGAAAAACACTTTTTTTATATATTTTATAATTGGGGCGGGGTCACACTGAGTGGCTTGCTATGTGAAAGGGGTCACCAGTACAAAAGTTTGAGAACCACTGTTTTATCCCATTCTCTTTAGTACACTTGATAAATCATCTCTAAATTAGCAGCCCTCAGCGTCCTTTGTACAAAATAAGGGTCTGATTCACTTCCCATACATTCAATGGGAATCTTTCCAGTGACCTCAACAAGGCTTTGGGTCAGCCCCTAAGGGCTAGAGGCCTAGTTTATCCCAGTTAAAACCCCTATAACTACGGTGGATTTCAGCCTGCTTCCAGCAGGCAGGCAGGCAGGCAGGGTGGGCTGTAATTAGAGTGCTAGCTTGGCAGTTGAAAGACCAGGATTGAATTCCCCTCTCTCCTACAGACTTCCTGTATGACCTTGGGCAAGTCATTTAATCCATGGCCTCAGTTCTCCATCTGTACAATGGGAATAGCACAGGGATGTTATGAGAAACAACATTAAAGGTTGTGAGGTGCAACGGGGGCCATGCAAGTACTGACAGTGGATAGAAAATCATTTGGCCCATAACTAAGTCTAATCCTCACAGATACAGCCAAATTGCCTGAGTACTGAGAATTAGTGCATGTTTTCTCCTTGCTTCCTTCTGTGTTGGTGTCTTAGAATTTCTCTTACTGTTCATGAAAGGCAATCCCTGTAATGTTATCTAGACCATGCAGACTTGCCCATCTTTTCTGCTGGTTAATAAACTGATATATAATTCAATTGCAAGCCTGTCCCCTCACCCCCACCCCCAGTTTCTTCAGTAATACTTAGAAATCACAAACAAGCCTATTCTAATTTATTTAGAAGTCTATTTAGGCCAGGGGCTGTGTCTTCCTCGCTGTCTGCAAAAGTGCCAAACAATGTCTGGGTTCTACCATAATATAAATAATAAATCCAGAGTTCTTTGTTTCTGAATTTATTTCCATAACAAATTATAAAAAAGTGTATTTCCATAAAGAAAGAATATTTCATTTCTCATATACTGAACGATACCCACGAGACACATGATTATTATTCATTATTCATTATTAATTATTTTTTATTTTTATTATTATTATTATAGGTAGCTGTTGAGAGAAATCTCTTCATTTGCCTGTGCTGCCATTGAGGACCTGGGAGCAGGGAGTTGCTAGTTTTCTGGAAACTCACCTTTGACTTGCCATTTTGAGTGATCTTATTAGGAATGCAAGACTCCTGCCAGCCTGGCTCTCAGGATCACGGGAGCACTCAAGCTGCTCCGCCACGCCAAAGTCATGATTTACTGGGGCAGAAGGCAGATGAAGGATGCAGTAGGGTGGCAATCTCCAATTGTCTTTGTTCCCTTGCCACTTGATTCAGATCCTCATCCTGTCAATGACCGTGTGGACACTGGTGTGCAACAATGTCTTCACCTTAAAAGAAATCACATACAGACATCTTCCATATTCATGTCAAAGTCCTGTGGTGATTGGTGAATGGTGACAGGAGCAGGGCAGTGATGACCAGAAGCTCTTAGTCATAGACTGGCATGCAAGCGGCAGCTATCAGATGGTCATTTTGCATTTGGACAGAGGCAGGAGTGCAACTCGACAGCTGCAACCATGACTGAGCAGCCCACATGGAGAGGAAGCTGGAAAAGGTCCCCTAAACATAGTCCGCCTCACCTCCCCCCGACTGGATAATCTTACTGTGGTCGAAACCGAACAATGAAATTTAGAACCTGGAAAGTTCGAACCCTGATGGTCAACCCAGACAGTAATCAGCCATAGTGAAGAACAGTGATTGTGTCCAGAGAACTCAGGAGACATGACATTCACATTGCTGGACCGAGTGAGACCTGATGTGCAGGAAAAGGACAGTTCAAGAAACAAGATGGTGGTAACACCTGTTTATGGACAGCAGTAGGCAATAATGAACAACGAATCCATGGTGTTGGTTTCACCAGAAAAAACAAAATCAATCAACTAACTCTCAGAACTACCAGTTTGCATCAATGAATGACTCATGACCCTCTGCCAAACTTGCCAAGAACAAGCATGCAACACTCATGAGATTCAACACTGCTAGTGCAGCTTTTGGATGCTTGAGAAAACGTGTCTTCAAAGATTGTGACATCAAGCTTATTGTGTACCAAACAATCATAATGTTAACCCTGCTTTCCTGTATGGTGCCAAAACCTGGGTCATGTACAGCAGACATCTCAAGGCTCTTGAACTCTACAATCTATGGTGCTTCTGCAAGATCATCCGAATCAAATGGGATGACCAACCCACCGACATCACTGTTCTGTACCAAGCCAAAACCTCCAGCACTGAAGCTACAATCATCCACCACCAACTCCATTGGTCTGGGCACGTTCTTTGAATGCCAGACAATCAGCTCCTGAAGCTTGTCATGTTCTCACAACTGAGCCAAGGCAAAGGGATGAAGGGAGAGCAAAAAAGGTGCTTCAAAAACACCCTTAAAGCCAACATGAAGAGGTGCAAAATCAACATAAACTTATGGGAAACCCAAGCACTTGGCTGACTAAAATGGAGAAGGACTTTGTGGCAAGGATCCCAGCATTTTGAGACCCAAAAAAGACAACAGGAAATGGAGAAACTGAAAAGAAGGAAAGAACGTATTTCAGTCTGACTCAACAATACAGATCTGCCCCTTCCACTGGGAAATGTTTGTCCCAACTGTGGGCAGGTCTACACTACGGGGGAAAATCGATATAAGATACGCAACTTCAGCTACGTGAATAACGTAGCTGAAGTCGAAGTATCTTATATTGAATTACTTACCGTCCTCACGGCGTGGGATCGATGTCCGTTGCTCCCCATGTCGACTCCACTACCGCCATTCGCGTTGGTGGAGTTACGGAATCGACATGAGCGCATTCGGGGATCGATATATCGTGTCTAGATGAGACGCGATATATCGATCTCCAAGAAATCGATTGCTACCCGCCGATACGGCGGGTAGTAAAGATGTACCCTTTGATAAGATCTGTGGATCTCAGATTGGTCTCATTAGCCACCTGTGGAACAACCAGTGATAACCAGCTATCATTTCATGGAAGAAAATCATCTTTGAACTCTGATGGATCACCAACTATTATAGGTTAGGCAGGTACTGAGGCCTACAGCAGAACTTTCCATTATTAGATCTCATGATCAATTGCTTATATTTTTGCCAAACTTTAACTATTTGGGCTGAAATTTCTCAGGCAGGATGTCTGCCTCAGACTGAAATTTTGGGTAAAGTTTCAGCTAAAATGATCCAGCCATTTCCAAGAATGAGATTGGGGGAAAGTGTTGTGTCCATGTTAATATCCTTGTTACAACCATTTCTTTGAGAAGTTCTAGTGCCCTGATGCTTTGGAGCAGACACTTGAAATATGGCAGTGGGGGTAGGATCAGGGATGTGCCTTTTGCCAAGAGCTAGAAAGGGAAATGGCAGGGCCGGGGGGAGGACAAGAGTGACAGGCAACAAACGGAGAAGAGAGCTCTTTCGAATCTTAAAAATGTAGCGCTGGAAGGTACCTTGAGAGGTCATCGCACTGAGGCAGGATTAAGTATCCCTAGACTATTCCTGTCAGCTGTTTGTCTAACCTGCTCTTAAAAAACTCCAATGATGGGGATTCCACAACCTCCCTTCATGACCTATTCCAGAGCTTAACTACCCTTATGATTACTATATTCCTCCTAATAGCCAACCTGACTCTCACTTGCTGCAAACTAAGCTGATTGCTTCTTGTCCTATCCTCTGTGCACATGGAGAACAATTGATGACCATCCTCTTTACAACAACCTTTTACATATTTGCAGACTTATGTCCCCACTCAGCCTTCTCTTAGCTATACCAAGCAAGCCCAATTCTTTCAACCTTTCCTCATAGGTCATGTTTTCAAAGCCTCTTATTTTTATTGCTCTACTCTGGACTCTTTCCAATTTGTCCACATCTTTCCTAAAGTGTGGCACTCAGAATTGTACATAGTACTCTAGCCAAAGCCTCACCAGTGCAGAGTATAGCAGGACAATTACCTCCTGTGACTTACATAGAACAGGCCTATTAATATATCCCAGAATAATATTACTCTTTTTTGCAACTACATTAAATTGTTGACTTATATTCAATTTGAGACTTACTATAACCCCCAGATCCTTTTCAGCAGTACTATTATCTTGTCAGTTATTCCTCATTTTGTAGTTGTGAATTTGATTTTTCCTTTCTAAATTACTTTGTACTTAGCTCAAGGCCGGGTCCTGATGAGGAGTTCTAGAGGGCATGGGGTGGGCAGGGAGTACCTTCCTACAGCACCCACTCAAGGAAAGTGAGAGAAACAGGAGGCAAAGCTTTCCTTGCCTCCTGGAGCACACAACAGGGGACACTTGGGCAATCACCCAGACCCTCTGATAGTAGTTCAGGAGGTCTGAGTCTGGTAGCGCCCACCAGGAGCATCCTGAAGTGAACCCAGAGGGACTCAACCACCTGAAAGTTGGAAGGTAAGTAGTGAATGAGGCAGGGCTTTGCAGGAAGAGAAAGGATGGTCTCATGGTTAATGCAATTAAATGCTGCCCTGGGGAATTGGATTCTGTCCCTGCCTCTGCCACAGAGATCCTGTGTGATGCTGGGCAGGTTGCTTAGACCAAACTCTTCACAGGTGCTCTCCAATTATGTGTCCCTCATTTTGTGGGTGCCCAATGAGACACCCCTTGAGTCTGATTTGCAGAGCACTCACAATGTAACTCAAATCTACAGGAGCTGCACTTTGGACGTATGAAGTACAATAAAAAAACAAAGTACTCTGAAATGTCAGGCCTGAGGTGTTTCAAATTAGGCACTTTTAATCAGTGGACACTACTGACAATTTTGGCCTTAATAACTCTGTGCCTCAGTTCCCCATCTGTATAATGCAGTAATAATACCACCTCTTCTCACAGATGGATTGTGAACATAATTCAATATGTATGTGAAGCACTCCAGTACTATGGTGAGAGAACTAGGGAAACACCCTGAAAGAAATTAATAATTTTATATTCAGAGTAGGGTTTGGGTGGTGTTTGGTAAATAAGGCCTGGGACCACACATTGAATGAGAAGAGTAAAAAAGAAATGACTCATCACTGAATGAGGGGGAAGGCCATGGAAAAAACTAGCGGCTTCTCAAGAAAGTTAATCCGAGTTAACTAATGGTGTGGATTTGAAGTGGATTGGTTAATCCTCATTAAACCCTTAAGTGAATACCTTCATTCAGAATTAAAGTGGACTTAATTCAGTTTAGTTGTGAATTAAAATAAAGCAAAATTAAACCACTTTCATTCTGAATGAAGGTGTTCACTCAGGGATTTAATGTAGTTAAATGAATCCACTTCCAATCACACCTTTAGTTAATTTGGATTATTTTTCCTGGATATCCCCAGGTAGACAAGTTTTATGTAATCATGTAATTAATAACTGTAGCATAATGAATATGGACATGGGGGCCAAATTAAGGTTGCACAGGCAGCCTTAATTCTGGCATTTCCTAACTTTTCATTGCTTGAGTTTGCAATGGTTCTTTTAACTTGGTTTTGGATGTAATTACTAAGTACAGTAGCACCTAGAGGAGCCAACTGAGATCGAGTCCATATTGTGCTGGGTGCTGCAGGTACGCATTGGGAAAGTTACTCCCTTGCCCTAAGAGCCTTCAATTGAAACAGACAAGACTTACAATGAGTGGGAAAAGAGAACTATCATTATCCACACTTTGTGGAATGGGAAGCTGAGACACAATTGACTTGGTCAAAGTCAGGAAGTCTGTATTAAAACTGGGAATTAAGATCAGCTCTCCTGAATTCCAGTCCAGTGCCTTAACCACAAGGCCATCTTTCCTGCTGGTGTGGGATTAGCCCTACAACATGTAACAAATACTATCTCCGGTGGAACTAATGGAAGAATATGAAAAATAGTGACTTTAGGGCAGAATTCCTATCTCCCTCCTCCCCTTCGCCTCCAGGATTATTGGACAGGTTGTCTACAATGGTTCTATTAACTTCCTCTCCTGCAACCCACTCCTGGGTCTAATCCATCTTCTGTTCTCACCAAAGTCTACCAATAAGTCTCCCACTCAACACTGGGAAATTGCTTGGTTAGAAGGTGAACCGTGAAAAGTGCAAGGCACATGTGCTGCATACATGTCAGGACAGTGATGGTGCCAAATGCTTACAATTCTGCACATAGAAGCACCACCAGAGCTTGGTGCTAGAACATACATGGAACTTAATAACAGAGGGGAAATATCCAGGCTCCAGTGCCATAAGCCTGATGACCTAATGTAAAATTACACAGCTGTATGGACAAGGGCAGTTTCCTGGGAAACACTAGGGTAAAACAGCTATCCCTATGGATCTCATAGTACACACTCCATGGCAAACCCCCATTGCACTGTAAGACTGATTGACTAAAAAGATTTTGAGAGCAGAAATGTTAGGGGCAATGGTGAAAGGTAAATGATGCTACAAAGTGGGCAGGCTCCCCGGTGGTAGCAGACAAACTACATGCAGGAATACTCTGAATGTGCCTGCATCCAGGAGACTTGAACAAGGCAATCAAGTAAGAGCAATACCAGGTGCTTGCATTTAATAAATTAACTGAATAAATCAACTGGTGCCCAGTGCTTCAACACATCAGTTATCGCATCTGGGTACTGGCAGATCAGACAGGATAAGGGAAGTTAATTGTTAACCACATTTACCAGCCCACAACATGTGAACTGATTCACTCCCATTCAAATACTGCCTAAAAAAATGAGAGCCAAAGGGGAAGATATATTTGTTTTAATTGGAAACTGATGCATCCAGATGATGCTTGTGTTGCTGAGTAAATATGGTCTGATTATTGTAACCCATCCCAGCTCACCCCCTTCCCCATCTCCTGCTTATGAACCTCACGTCTCATATTGTATAATATACAGACTGTAACTATGGGCCAACATCAGAGTTTGAATTTGGAACCTATGTTACGTAAAGCAGATCTTTTTGAGCTAAAGGAGTAACTCCATTATCTGACTGCTGTAACAGACTCTTATCATAGAATCATAGAATCATAGAATTCAAGATCAGAAGGGACCATTAAGATCATCTAGTCTGACCTCCTGCAAGATGCAGGCCACATAAGCCGATCCACCCACTCCTGAAATAATTCTCTCCCTTGACTCTGCTGTTGAATGCTCCAAATCATGATTTAAAGACTTCTAGTAGCAGATAATCCAACAGCAAGCGACCCCTGCCCCATGCTTCGGAGGAAGGCGAAAAACCTCCAGGGCCACTGCCAATCTACCCTGGAGGAAAATTCCTTCCCGACCCCAAATATGGCGATCAGCTGAACCCCGAGCATGCGGGCAAGACTCTCCAGCCAGACCCTCTGGAAAAAGGCTAACAATATCCTATCATTGACCCTTTGTACTAATTACCATTGTGGCATGTTATTGACCTATTGACTAAACCCGTTATCCTATCATACCATCCCCTCCATAAACTTATCTAGCTTAATCTTAAAGTCATGGAGGTCCTTCGCCCCCACTGTTTCCCTCGGTAGGCTGTTCCAGAATTGCACTCCTCTGATGGTTAGAAACCTTCGTCTAATTTCAAGCCTAAATTTCCTGACTGACAATTTATATCCATTTGTCCTCGTGTCCACATTAGCACTGAGCTGAAATAATTCCTCTCCTTCCCTGGTATTTATCCCTCTGATATATTTAAAGAGTGCAATCATATCTCCTCTTATCCTTCTTTTGGTTAAGGAAAACAAACCGAGCTCCTCAAGTCTCCTTTCATACGACAGGCTTTCCATTCCTCGGATCATTCCAGTGGCCCTTCTTTGTACCCGTTCCAGTTTGAATTCATCCTTCTTAAACATGGGAGACCAAAACTGCACACAATACTCCAAATGAGGTCTCACCAACGCCTTATATAACGGGACTAGCACCTCCTTATCTCTACTAGAAATACCTCGCCTAATGCATCCCAAGACCGCATTCGCTTTTTTAGCGGCCACATCACATTGCCTACTCATAGTCATCCTACGATCAACCAGGACTCCTAGGTCCTTCTCCTCCTCCGTTACTTCCAACTGGTGCGTCCCCAGCTTATAACTAAAATTCTTGTTAGTCATCCCTAAATGCATAACCTTACACTTTTCACTATTGTATTTCATCCTGTTACTTATACTCCAGTTTACAAGGTCATCCAAATCTCCCTGGAGGATATCCCGATCCTTCTCCGAATTGGCAATACCTCCCAACTTTGTGTCATCCGCAAACTTTATCAGCCCACTCCTACTTTTGGTTCCGAGGTCAGCGATAAATAGATTGAATAAAATCGGACGCAAAACCGAACCTTGAGGAACTCCACTGGTAACCCCCCTCCAACCCGACAGATCACCCTTCAATACGACCCTCTGCAGTCTCCCCTTTAACCAGCTCCTTATCCACCTCTGGATTTTCATTTCGATCCCCATCTTTTCCAATTTAACCAGTAATTCCTCATGCGGTACCGTATCAAACGCCTTACTGAAATCAAGATATAGTAGATCCACCGCATTTCCCTGGTCTAAAAAATCTGTTACTTTCTCAAAGAAGGAGATCAGGTTGGTTTGGCACGATCTACCTTTCGTAAAACCATGCTGTAATTTATCCCATTATGTGGACCAGCCACTAGAAGAAGACAAAGACACACATTCTGCAGGTGTGCGTTACTGAAATCTTCAAGGCAGATACTGTGTTTTTACTAGGGTCCCGGCTGAGGAGAGCACTTAAATCATGTTCTTAAGTGTTTTCCTCTACTAGGGCTTAGAGCTGCTTGAAAAATGCTGAAAATCCTTCATGAAAAATTGTCAATATTTTTCACAACAATGTCAAAGTTTCAAGACATTTCTATGACCTTTAGTCTTTTGAAAAAATATTCACCACCACCACACTATGCGGAGACAGTGTCACATCTATGATTATTTAGCCTAGAGAGAGGAATGAGGAGGGAGCTGATTACGAAAGCAACAATGAAAAATGAGAGGATGACACTAAGCTGGGAGGATGACACTAAGCTGGGGAGAGAGGTAGATATGCTGGAGGGTAGGGATAGGGTCCAGAGGGACCTAGACAAATTGGAGGATTGGGCCAAAAGAAATCTGATGAGGTTCAACAAGGACAAGTGCAGAATCTTTACTTAGGACGGAAGAATCCCATGCACTGCTACAGGCTGGGGACTGACTGGCTAAGCAGCAGTTCTGCAGAAAAGGATCCGGGGATTATAGTGAATGAGAAGCTGGATATGAGTCAACAGTGTGCCCTTTATGCCAAGAAGGCTACTGGCATATTGGGCTGCATTAGTAGGAGCATTGCCAGCAGATCGAGGGAAGTGATTATTCCCCTCTGTTTGACACTGGTGAGGCCACACCTGGAGTATTGCATCCAGTTTCTCCCCCCCCCACCCCACTACAGAAAGGTGTGGGCAAATTGGTAAGAGTCCAGCGGAGGGCAACGAAAATGATTAGGGGGCTGGAGCACATGACTTATGAGGAGAGGCTGAGGGAACTGGAGTTATTTCATCTGCAGAAGAGAAGAGTGTGTGTTGGGGGGGGGATTTGACAGCAGTGGCAGATGACAGAACAAGGAACAATGGTCTCAAGTTGCAGTGGGGGAGGTCTAGGTTGGATATTAGGAAACACTATTTCACTAGCAGGGTGGTGAAGCACTGGAATCGGTTACCTAGGGAGGTAGTGGAATCTCCTTTCTTAGAGATTTTTAAGGTCAGGCTTGACAAAGCCCTGGCTGGGATGATTTAGTTGGTGTTGGTCCTGCTTTGAGCAGGGGGTTGGACTAGATGACCTCCTGAGGTCCCTTCCTGATAGTCTATGATTCTATGACACTGCCGTTTCCTACAAGCAACTGGATTCTCAATTAAATTAAGCCCTGAAATTAAAACAAAGCAAAAGCGTTATTTTACCTAGGAGAGGGGCAGCCCTGAGGAGGTGGAAAAGCTCTCTAGCTGTAATTCAGTGCCATCCAGGAATAAGTTCGGGAAAAGCCTCTTACACTTCAACATTGAGCAATTTCTATTTTAGGTACAAAGCTGTTACATTGAGGCCTGTCGTTCTATTTACTGTGCAGACAAATGCTGATTTATTGCTGTGGACTTGCCTGCAAGTCGTTGTTTACTGTGATATCTGCTTTCCAGATAACTGGATAAATTGGATAAATGAGGGTTGTTCTTTACTTGAAGAAAGCCTTGTCAGTACACATGCATTATTGCTGTGATTAGCTGAGGGAATCATATTCATTTTTCATGCTTTTCTCATTCTACACTTCCTTTAATTCACTCCTAAAAGCCCATCCGTTTAATGTGCTTGTAATGCCCTCTGATCAATAGTTTTCATTCCAAGGCTGCTGAGAGGGATTCTGTGGGGAGCAGGGAAAGCTGCTGCAGTATGGAAGCCGTCAAGACTGAAGGGGAAGAGGGGACACTGGTGTTTGGGGCAGACAAGAGATTGGTGCTGCCTGAAGATGCTGAGAGTCTGTGGGAAGAAGGAAAAGTCTGATACACTCTGGGTGATGTGGGGTGAAGTGACGCACCAGTTTTGGGGGAGGGGGAAAACTGCTGCCATCTGAGAGCAGCTGTACAGGGAGAGGGATTGTAGGGTTACAAATATTTATTACTGAGTGTAATGCTTACTACACAATCAGAGCTATGGACTACTCAGAGCAGTGAGCACTACCTACCCTCCATAGTAAGGGTTTGCAGGATCAGGTCCTTAGTTCCAAACTACTAGGAGATAAGCAAAAGTTTACTTGCTGACAGACTGGGATTTTGCTTTAAGCTGACATGCATCTGACGAAGTGGGTATTCACCCACGAAAGCTCATGCTCCAAAACGTCTGTTAGTCTATAAGGTGCCACAGGACTCTTTGCTGCTTTAAGTTTCTGTTTTACCCATGGTTTGGAATGAGATTGTATCCCAGCTTGTATGGTGGAGGAGTGTCGTCTAATGGTGTTTGCTTCTCAAATTCCAGGAGTGTCGTTTTCATTTTGGTGGAAGGAGGGAGGGTGTGTTTTATTTCACAGACAGCTGGAACCCTTTTGAAGGCTTTCTTTTATAATTGGAGCATTTCCTGGGACACTGACACTTCAAAAGCAGTTCTTGAACCTGTTTGCTGACAGCACAAACAGATTGGTTCTCTTGGCAGCTGTCGCCAATCCTGGAGCAAGCTTTTTGAGCTGGATGAGACTTTAGAGACTGCTTTCCCTGTTTCCTCAGTCTAATAGCCTGATCCTGCAGAATCTACAAAAAGAGCAGGCCTAAGCTTTGTGGGGGTTATTACTGGGAAATGCTTCAAAGTACTTATTGTGATGAAAGTCTGATCAGCAAGCTGGATTCTATATGCTGGAGGATGTAAGGCTACTGGTGAAATCCACAACTTCTGAGGCACGACAATGAAACAGTCAGTCAGTTTTAACTTGCAAAAGAGGCAAGAATTAATCTAATGTGACTGCATGTCCAATGAGAACTCATTTCCTCTTCCATCCCAATCTGGGATTGTTTATACTGTGGATATTTGTACAGACTTAATTAAACACCTTTCTATCTGATGCTGTTTAGCAAAGAACATAGTTTGCAGGCGTTTACTTGAAATGAACTGAGCAATGTTGGAGTCCTGGACCCTGAGTAAAGTCTTTCATTTCAATTAGAGATTGTGCCTAATGTTTGGCTAATTTGTTAAATGTCTGGTTTATTTGCCGACTTGAGCTCATCAGTGTAAATATTTGCCCTCTCTTGTCACATTCATTAAATCTTTCATGTTTGATTTGGAAATGAAACGAGGTAATTCGTGTGTGTGTGCTGCAATTTATATTTGTTTGTACGGGATCAAATTCGCCTAACCACTGGTTAATTTCATGTTTGTTAAGCCAGTCTGCTGTCTGGCAGATTTGAGCTGCTGAGAATAGTGTGGTTTGAAGATTGTCATCAACCAAAGCAAATCAAGAAACCAAACTTAAAACCAATCTCGTATTTTAATTTCATCATATTAGCATCCTAGGTGTGGGTGTTTTGGCATGAACACAAGTGGCTCAGTCTTCCATTTTTAAACAGAATTTAGTGAAGGCCTCTAGAGCCTGTTGAGGTAATTGTACTGTCTCCATATCACCACAACTGGAAATGTTCCAAAACATCAGTTCAATGAACTAAGCCTGAAACCATCCACCCTCCCTTCTTTCTTACACTGTTCTTAATCAGGATTATTTTCTAGCTCTTTGTGAATCTCAGCACTGAGCAGAGCTCTGTCTGAAATTCAGACCAGCACAAATCCTAGGCCTCTGAGTAGCTCATGCCTTGTGCTTATTGTTCATGCAGGAGATAACCCTTTGCTCAGTAATATAGCGGCCATGCTGGTGACAGCTACCATTAAAAGCTGCTTAACATTGCCATCCCAAGCAGCAACTTTTAGCTGCTGGTAGCTTTCCAAAGCTTTCACCTCTCAGGCCCAGGTTTGACGTGCCTTGCATTTGCCCAGAGATTAATTGTTCCATGAACTAACTTGTGACTTGATCACCATGTGTCCACATAAAGGAGTGAGGGGGGAAATAAGGTTTCCTCTTCGGCGCCTGTGCTGGCTACCTGAACCTGGGATCCAGGTGTGTCAGAGGAAGCGGGGATTGTGCTCCGATTGGAAGTCTTGCTGAAATTTGAAAAGATATTTGTCTTTAAAAAGATAAATGTTTTCATGAGTTATATTGCCTGTTTGACAGTCTAAAGAGAAGGATGAAACATTCTGAATTTAAAAGAGTTTCACATTTTGAAAGTTTGAAAAATAAAAATAGAGGGGAAAATCCAAACATGTTTGATTCCCTTATCCCCCTCCCCCCATTTTCCCCACCATCAATAGTTCCTACTTATTCCTCAGCCCTGGCCAGCTGCTCTGGATGGATGGACAGGAAATGGGTAAAACTTGAGCTACAAACTCCTCCTGCTTGCCGCTCAGTGCCGCTGAGCTGTTGTAGGGTGTGAGGGAGTTGTACTTTACTGCAGGTATCGTGCCCTCTGGTGCAAGGGATGGAGTACTGCCTCAGGAGTGGCTCTGAGCCATACTGCCTCTGATGGCTAATCCCAGGGTGGAGTAGTTTATGCACCTTCCTCAGGTCTATCCTAAGATCAGAATAGAATCCTGTACGTGTGTTTTGTATTGTAAGAAAACTCCACTCCCTAAGATGAGTAGAGAATTGATTGAATGTGTTTGGCTTGGTCCAGTTTGGATGGCGTGTGGAGGCAGGGCAGTCCAGTATGGGCCCCATTCCCAGTCCTGCCTCCCCTGCACTGGGTTCCAAGTAATTGTGTGACAGTGGGAAGTCAGGGGGAGATTGCGGTAGTAATACAGGCACTAGCAGTGAAGATTGCATGAAAGAGCCCATTTTTGTGTCTGATTCTTATATGAGGCTCCTGATTTGGAGGGCACAATTTTGCAATTCATAAAATTAGCTGCTAAACTGCCCACTTTGCAAGTGCAAGAACAGATTATGGGTGCAATTATTGGCAGGTGGCAAACTGCACAATTGCAAACTGACCAGCAGCTTCAAAGGCTGTAGATAGATCAGAAAGACTCAGGCTACAGCAGTGCCCCTGTGGTTTAGCTCGGAGGAGGGCAGATGTGACCTGCTGCAGGATAACTGTGAGGAAGTGGGAAGGACAGAAGCCAAATTAAAGAGAGGTACCTGACTTCATGTCTATTGAGCTCCCAACCCCATCCCGTCACCACAAGAAGCAGAGTGGAAGAGCTTCAAAATGTTGGCCAGCCAGAAAGCTCCCAGTCACAAATAAGAGATTATAAAGCTGCATTTTTTGTTCCTTTTGATAAACATTTACAGCCTGTCATAAACAGATAGTAAGGGTTAAGGTCTTTTTTACCTGTAAAGGGTTAACAAGCTCAGTAACCTGAGGAACACCTGACCTCCGCCTCTCAACTCGTCTAACCGAAACCGGTTTGTTGAAGAACAAGGACTTTTATATAAGGAGATTCTTTCTGGTGGACACCAGGAAGGCTGGCATCCTCAAAACCAGTTGGTAGTTCCAACTAAGTACCGGGAAAAGCTCTTAAGCTTGGCCCATGATCATCCCAGTGGTCATTCTGGGGTGAACAGAACCAAAGACAGGTTGGGAAAGTCCTTCCACTGGGAGGGGATGGGCAAGGACGTTGCCAAGTATGTCCGGTCAAATGGTTAAAAAGTGTTCTTGAATGTCAAATATCTTGTTGTTTACATACTTAGTAGTATATGTAACGGTGCATGTGTTTTATTAATCTGTTTATTTTTAAAGTTCTAGGAAGAAATCACCGCCAGTGTGGTTCCCCCACTGTCTGCGATTTGGGGGGCGTGTCATAAACAGATAGTAAGGGTTAAGGTCTCTTTTACCTGTAAAGGGTTAACAAGCTCAGTAACCTGAGGAACACCTGACCAGAGGACCAATCAAGGGACAAGATAATTTCAAATCTCTGTGGAGGGAAGTCTTTGTCTGTGTCCTTTGTTTGATTTGCCGTTCTCTCTTTGGATTTAAGAGAGGCCAGACATATTCTTCAAGTTCTCCAAGGTTTCCTGAAGTATTTTCTTCTATTCAGTATAGTGAGTATTAGAAGGTGGTTTAGTCTTATAATTGATTTCTACATTTGCAATTGTGTGTTTGCTGAAGAAATATCTTTATTTCTGTTTGCTGTTACTTTGATTATTCTGAGAAAGGATGGGTGGGGAAAGCCTCTCCAGGTTTATAAGTTAGACCCTGTATTTTTGCATCCTGGTAATACAGAGATAGTGTACTTGTTTTTCTTTCTTTAATAAAATCTTTTCTTTTTAGAACTTGATTGATTTCTTCCCTTGTTTGGATTTTCAGGGGGGGGGGAAGTGAATCCCTCTTTGATTTGATTCAAGGAGTTTGAATCAAGGTATATCTCCTAAGGACTAGGAGAGGGGAGGGGGGAGGAAGCAGGGGGGAATGGTTTATTTCCCTTTGTGCTGAGATTCAAGGAGTTTGGATCTGTGTTTCCCAGGGAAAGTTTGGGGGAACAGGGAGTGTACTAGACACTGGAATTTCTAGTTCATAGAATCATAGAATCATAGAACTTAAGATCAGAAGGGACCATTATGATCATCTAGTCTGACCTCCCACAAGATGCAGGCCACAAAAGCTGACCCACCCACTCCTGAAATAATTCTCTCCCTTGACTCTGCTGTTGAAGTCCCCAAATCCTGATTTAAAGACTTCAAGTAGCAGATAATCCACCAGCAAGCGACCCCTGCCCCATGCTGCGGAGGAAGGCAAAAAACCTCCAGGGCCACTGGAAGAAAATTCCTTTCCCGACCCCAAATATGGCGATCAGCTGAACCGCAAGCATGCGGGCAAGACTCTCCAGCCAGACACTCAGGAAAAAGACTTTCAATATCCCAACATTGACCCTCGGTACTAATTACCAGTGGTCGCACGTTATTGACCTATTGACTAAATCACGTTATCCTATCAAACCATTCCCTCCATAAACTTATCAAGCTTAATCTTAAAGCCAGAGAGGTCCTTCGCCCCCACTGTTTCCCTCGGTAGGCTGTTCCAGAATTTCACTCCCCTGATCGTTAGAAACCTTCGTCTAATTTCAAGCCTAAACTTCCCGACTGCCAATTTATATCCATTTGTTCTCGTGTCCACATTAGTACTGAGCTGAAATAATTCCTCTCCTTCCCTGGTATTTATCCCTCTGATATATTTAAAGAGTGCAATCATATCTCCTCTTATCCTTCTTTTGGTTAAGGAAAACAAACCGAGCTCCTCAAGTCTCCTTTCATACGACAGGCTTTCCATTCCTCGGATCATTCTAGTGGCCCTTCTTTGTACCCGTTCCAGTTTGAATTCATCCTTCTTAAACATGGGAGACCAAAACTGCACACAGTACTCCAAATGAGGTCTCACCAACGCCTTGTATAACGGGACTAGCACCTCCTTATCTCTACTAGAAATACCTTGCCTAATGCATCCCAAGACCTAGCTTTTTTAACGGCCATATCACATTGCCGACTCATAGTTATCCTGCGATCAACCAGGACTCCGAGGTCCTTCTCCTCTTCCATTACTTCCAACTGGTGCGTCCCCAGCTTATAACTAAAATTCCTGTTAGTCATCCCTAAATGCATAACCTTACACTTCTCACTATTGAATTTCATCCTATTACTAATACTCCAGTTTACAAGGTCATAGAATCATAGAATCATAGAATCATAGAATTCAAGATCAGAAGGGACCATTATGATCATCTAGTCTGACCTCCTGCAAGATGCAGGCCACATTAGCCGATCTACCCACTCTTTTAGCAAGCGACCCCTGCCCCATGCTTCGGAGGAAGGCGAAAAACCTCCAGGGACACTGCCAATCTGCCCTGGAGGAAAATTCCTTCCCGACCCCAAATATGGCGGTCAGCTGAACCCCGAGCATGCGGGCAAGACTCTCCAGCCATACCCTCTGAAAGAGGTTAAGAATATCATATCATTGACCCAATTTGACCCAATTAAGTACCAGTTTGGCACTTAATTGACCTATTGACTAAGCCCGTTATCCTATTATACCATCTCCTCCATAAACTTATCTAGCTTAATCTTAAAGTCATGGAGGTCCTTCGCCCCTACTGTTTCCCTCGGTAGGCTGTTCCAGTATTGCACTCCCCTGATGGTTAGAAACCTTCGTCTAATTTCAAGCCTAAATTTCCTGACTGACAATTTATATCCGTTTGTCCTCGTGTCTACATTAGCACTGAGCTGAAATAATTCCTCTCCTTCCCTGGTATTTATCCCTCTGATATATTTAAAGAGTGCAATCATATCTCCCCTTATCCTTCTTTTGGTTAAGGAAAACAAACCGAGCTCCTCAAGTCTCCTGTCATACGACAGGCCTTCCATTCCTCGGATCATTCTAGTGGCCCTTCTTTGTACCCGTTCCAGTTTTAACTCATCCTTCTTAAACATGGGAGACCAAAACTGCACACAATACTCCAAATGAGGTCTCACCAACGCCTTATATAACGGGACTAGCACCTCCTTATCCCTACTAGAAATACCCCGCCTAATGCAACCCAAGACCGCATTAGCTTTTTTAACGGCCACATCACATTGCCTACTCATAGTCATCCTACGATCAACCAGGACTCCCAGGTCCTTCTCCTCCTCCGTTACTTCCAACTGGTGCGTCCCTAGCTTATAACTAAAATTCTTGTTAGTCATCCCTAAATGCATAACCTTACACTTCTCACTATTGAATTTCATCCTGTTACTAATACTCCAGTTTACAAGGTCATCCAAATCTCCCTGGAGGATATCCCGATCCTTCTCCGAATTGGCAATACCTCCCAACTTGGTGTCGTCCGCAAACTTTATCAGCCCACTCCTACTCTTGGTTCCCAGGTCAGCAATAAATAGATTGAATAAAATAGGACCCAAAACCGAACCTTGAGGAACTCCACTGGTAACCCCCCTCCAACCCGACAGTTCCCCTTTCAGTACTACCCTCTGCAGTCTCCCCTTTAACCAACTCCTTATCCACCTCTGGATTTTCATTTCGATCCCCATCTTTTCCAATTTAACCAATAATTCCTCATGCGGTACCGTATCAAACGCCTTACTGAAATCCAGATATATTAGATCCACCGCATTTCCCTTGTCTAAAAAATCTGTTACTTTCTCAAAGAAGGAGATCAGATTGGTTTGGCACGATCTACCTTTCGTAAATCCATGCTGTAATCTATCCCAGTTGTCATCGGCCTCCTGCTCCTTAACCACTCTCTCTTTCAAAATTTTTCCATTACTTTGCATACTACAGATGTTAAACTCACAGGCCTGTAGTTACCCGGGTCACTTTTTTTCCCCTTCTTGAATATAGGAACTACATTAGCTAATCTCCAGTCCAACGGTACAATCCCCGAATTTAGAGATTTATTAAAAATCATCGCTAACGGGCTAGCAATATCACTCGCCAATTCCCTTAATATTCTAGCATGAAGATTATCCGGGCCCCCCGATTTACTTCCGTTAAGCTGTTCAAGTTTGGCCTCCACCTCAGATACCGTAATGTCTACCCCCATATCTTCATTCCCATCGGTCCCTCTATCACTATTCCTTAGCCCTTCATTAGCCTCATTAAAGACCGTGGCAAAATATTCATTCAGATATTGTGCCATTCCAAGATTATCCCTAATCTCCACTCTGTTTAAAGTTTTAAGCGGTCCCACTTCTTCCTTCTTGGTTTTCTTCCTATTTATATGGCTAAAAAACCTTTTGCTATTGGTTTTAATCCCCTTCGCTAGGTCCATCTCCACCCGTCGCTTTGCCTTTCTCACTGCATCCCTACACCCTCTGACCTCAATAAGGTAGGTTTCTTTGCTGATCCCTCCCATTTTCCACTCCCGGTACGCTTTCTGTTTTTTCTTAATCACCCCTCTAAGACGCTTGGTCATCCAGCTTGGTCTAAAACTGCTACCTATGAGCCGTTTTCCCTTTCTTGGGATACAGGCCTCTGACAACTCCTGCAATTTCAACCTGAAGTAACCCCAGGCGTCTTCCGCCTTTAGATCCCTAAATATGTTAGTCCAATCCACTTCCCTAACAAATCGCCTTAATTTAGTAAAGTTAGCCCTTTTGAAATCGTAAACCTTAGTCTCAGATGCAATTTTGTTTATCCTTCCATTTATTTTGAACCGAATTAGCTCATGATCACTCGAGCCAAGGTTGTCCCCTACAACCATTTCCTCAACAAGGTCCTCACTACTCACCAAAACCAAATCTAAAATGTCATCCCCCCTCGTCGGTTCAGCTACCACTTGATGAAGGAATTCATCAGCTATCATGTCTAGGAAAAGCTGAGCCCTATTATTATTACTAGCATTTGTTCCCCAATCTATATCCGGGAAGTTAAAGTCTCCCATGATCATACAGTTCCTATTAGTATTTACCTCCTTAAAAACATTAAAGAGTTCTCTATCCATATCCAGGCTAGATCCCGGCGGTCTATAGCACACCCCAATCACTATCCCAGGGGAGGCTCTAGTAGTTTTCTTCCCTAATGTGACCATTGCCCAAACAGACTCCGTATTATCCATTCCATTACTAGTTATTTCATTACAGTTTACCTCCTTATTGACATACAATGCTACTCCCCCACCTTTACCTTTGTTTCGGTCTTTCCTAAACAGCACATACCCTTCCATACCTGTACTCCAGTCATGACTACCATTCCACCATGTTTTGGTTATTTCTACGATATCCGGTTTCAATTCTCGGACCAGGAGCTCCAAGTCCTCCATTTTGTTACCTAGGCTTCTCGCATTGGTGAACAAACATCCTAATTTTTGCTGTTTGGCTTCTCTCACCTTTGTTACCCAATTTGGTAGGGACACAGTACCACCAGTATGATCTATTGGTCTAGTATCCATCCCCCCCCTCTTCCTTATGTCCAAACCCCTCCCTCTGGCTATATCCGTTCTTATCCTGTTGTCCTCCCTCTCAATGTTTAAATTTGGCATGGAGAGTGCCTGGACATCTCCCAACCGTCTCCCCCCAATACCTAGTTGAAAGCTCTTTTGATCAGATGAGCCAGCCTCCCTCCTAGAAGTCTATTTCCTTCCCTACTCAGGTGGAGCCCATCCCGTGAGAACAGTTCTCTGTCCCCGAAAGCCTCCCAGTGCCCATACATCCCAAAGCCCTCCTTATAGCACCACTCCCTGAGCCAACTATTTATCATCACAATCCTGTCACCCCTTTGTCGCCTTTCCCTAGGGACAGGTAGAATCCCACTGAAGATCACCTGAGCCTCAATTTCCTTGAGCGTCTTACCCAGCCTGGCATAGTCTCCCTTGATTCTCTCCAGCGAGAATCTAGCCGTGTCATTCGTTCCTACATGAAGGATGATCAACGGGTTCTTACCTGCTCCTTTTAGGATCCTTTTCAACTGCAGGTCCACATCCCGTATTTTAGCGCCCGGTAGACAGCACACCCTTCTGTTCTCCGGATCGGCCCTGGTCACAGGCCTGTCCAACCTTCTCAGTATGGAATCCCCAATCACGTAGACCTGCCTTTTCCTGGTGACAGTGCGGTCTGCTAACCTATCCCCCGTTCCCCCTGGTTGCAAGCTCCTTCCATTCCTATCATCTCTTGTAGTCCCCCTTAAGCCACCTAGTTGGTGGCAGCTTTACCAGATCTAAACTAGGATTTTAGTTTAGAGGAGCCTATGCAGGTCCCCATCTTGTGAACGCTAAAGTTCAGAGTGGGGAATAAACCTATGACACAGCCACCCCCCAGTTTAATTCTTAGCAAAACCTTTGCTGTTCCTATTTTGACAGTGTCATTAATCAGACCAGTTTTCTGGTCCAAGAAGCTTTATTTAGAATGGGTTAGTGGGGGCTGAAGGGCAGGATTTGCCTTATATGGAAAAAAGGCATGGTAACACTTCATAATACTAAAATTTCCCATAAAATGTTTAAAAGGGGTATTTATCGCCTCCTCTCCATGCATGCCTTTGTAGTCATTTCCAAGGGAACATATGGCTGCAAGGGAAGAGAGCACCATTTCCTACAAGTAGCTGGGTGCATTTGCTGCAATGGAAAGCATCCCTGCTTCCTAAATAAGAAATGTGGATGAAGGCATTAATAAGGTGAAATTTACAAAGTCAGTGGCTGCAGATGTTTTAAAATCAGTACAACTGTTTTAAACTATTTTATTTTAGGAGTAAGTGAAATGATGCAGACTTTCAACTTTGCTTCCTAGGAAGACTAAAGACAAGCATGAGAAGGGTTTTCTGGGCTCCAGTAAACTTCACAACTGGAAATGTGGACAGAACTGAAATCAGAGATCTCCATCTGCCCCTCCACCTCTTGCATATACATGCTTACAGTGAGTCATGTACAGTAGATATAGTGTCTCCTTTTCTTTCACTCTCTGCCTACTGTGGTGCAGCATTTGGAGCCAGCAACCTGATTTTGTCTTTATGCCCTTCACATGAAAGGCTTGTGATTTGTCTGATCTTTCTGCAGTCTGTCTCAATTTCATGAGCAGCACAATTTTTTTACCTGTATCTTTGAAGAGGTTCTAAAAGAGAATCTCCTAATTCGGGGGCACGGGGGTGGGGGAAGAGGGAGGAAGGGAGGCAACACGGTGTATCTGAGCTGTAGTAATCATAGATTCATGGTTGAAAGGGACCATTATGATCATTTAGCCTGACCTCCTGCATATCACAGGCCAGAGAACCCATATTCCTTTTTATCCTCAGTGCATTTCCTCATTAGAATGTTTTAATTTTAATTCACTCCCTGATCTCTTCCAGTTGTCCACTGCTCTCAAGGAGCAGTTAGCGCTGGGGTAGGCAACCTATGGCACGGGTACTGAAGGCGGCACGTGAGCTGATTTTCAGTGGCACTCACACTGCCTGGGTCCTGGTCACCAGTTCAGGGGGCTCTGCATTTTAATTTAATTGAAGCTTCTTAAACATTCTGAAACCTTATTTACTTTACATACAACAATAGTTTAGTTATATATTACAGACTTATAGAAAGAGACCTTCTAAAAAGGTTAAAATGTATTATTGGCAAATGAAACCTTAAATTAAAGTGAATAAACAAAGACTCGGCACACCGCTTCTGAAAGGTTGCTGACCACTGAGTTAGCGTATGGCATCTTTCACTCTTTCTATGGGGATATTCACCTTGGGTGCTTAGCCATCAGTTGTCCCTAACATGCCAGCTATTAGTACTTTTAAGCATTATATGCTTATGCCCTCCAGGAATTAGCTCTAGCCAAGCCCTTTATACTTGGCTAGTGCAGTGTGGAAACCCTTTCCAGGAGGACAGGGAACAGATCTATGGACTCCCATATTCCATGCGCCAGATCCCACAGAAGAATAGCAGTTGTTATGACTAGAACTGGTTGAAAACAAAACCCAGTTCACAAACCATTTAATAATTCTTTTAGTTTCAATGGGCTCAGAATAGATCCCTTTCCTTTTTGGCACATTTTATTGATACATATTTTTATTCAAAAACATCATTTTTTGGTAAGTGAAAATGGTCTAACCATTTTTGACTTTATAATTATCAAGATAAAGGCACATTTTTCAAGAAAAATGTTCAACAATGTTGGTGATTTTTTTTCCTTCATACACTCAAAATTGTTTTTGAAGGCACGCAATTTTTTGGATGAGAAATCTTTTTGTCTCAAAAATTGGGACTAGTTCCACTCATGACGGCCAAGGTCTCCAACTTAGCTCCCCTCCCCCCCGGAAGCTGAAGACTGACTGGATTTGCATGGGTGGAGAAAGCAAAAGTCATTACTACAAGCATGTCACCCAAATGACTGTATAATGTTCTGCAGTACGATGCCCTAGCACTAAACTTTCATCCTTGTTCTAACCATTTCTAAATAAAAGGACTATGTAACCTTTGGCTTCTCTTACTTGCAAAGTATCTCTGCAGAGATACATTTGCTACAGCATGTACCATAACCAGTACATAAAGCTGGCCTATCATTTTCCTTTGCTAGTAACATATGGCCCTTCACTGATTGCACACATGAATATGGACATTAAGAACTGGCCAATATCGTGGGGAAGAGAGTTTTATCTTCAAATAATTATATTCTCCCATCAGAGTCTTCACATCTAGAGATTGTCAGTTGTCTTTGACTTCTTGGTGTTTCTTGGAAATTCCTGGGAAATTTTCCGTTGTCTGCAGTAGCAGCGGGATGGAACACCTAGATTTGCCCCTCCCTTTAAAAAATAGATATTCTGGGAGGACTTGGGGGTTTGTGTGTGTTGACAGATGTTTGGCTGCATGTGTGTGTTCCCTCTGTGTGCCGCCCCAGCCCTGTGCAGATAGCTTTCAAGGCAGACCGTGAGGAACTGCCCAATGACCACAAGATCCGTTAAGGGACAAAGGCACCCAGCCAGGTTTATTGTTAATGAAGCATGGTATTAGTAGCCTGCAGACTCTACCAGACCACTAATACATGGATGCCTATAACACTGGACCAACACAATAAACAGCGGGACATTCTGTTCCTCTCTAGGCTAGACAAAGATACTTCCTCTAAGACACATATTTATACTCCGATACAAACAAGTTAGTACTGCCCCTCTGACATAGTTAGTTACTGCCCCCTGACGTGCTAGTTATCACCCACCACCTTGTACATGTTGGTTTGATTTTTATTATGGACTGTTATTTTGACCTTATTTTTTACGGGCAGTGAGTGTGTTCGTGTTATCCTTGAGAAATGTTTTTGTACCATCCTTAATATCAAAATGTTCTGGTACCACTTAATATCAAAATGTGTTTGAGTAAGTATTCTGTAACTAGTGCTACTTAGAAATATGTATTTTTGCAATATTAACCCTGTTCTTGCCAAATTCTATAAGCAGGTCCTGGCTCATACCAAGCCTCCAGTACAAAGGCTTATGTCTCAGGCTGTCTTCCTACTACAGCATCTTTGTTTTTAATCACCTTCCTCTGAAGCAGGAGGAATGGCCATGGCTGGAGATGGGACACGGGACAGAATGGGCCATGGCTCTGAGGTGGTAACAAGCATTCTCTCTAGCAGGTACTTGGCTGGCTGGTTCTTGCTCACATGCTCAGGGTCTGAGTGAATACCACATGTGGGGCTGGGATGGAATTTCCTCCCAGGTCAGACTCATAGGGATCTTGGGGGCTTTTCACCTTCTTCTGCAGCATGTGGGTGCTGGTCACTTGCCAGCATTAACTGGGTCTCTCTCATTTAATCATTTCCCTGCCATTGCAGGGGCCCCAAACACTGCTGCACCTCAGTCCCTCCTATTCTCTGCCTGCAGAACATACTAGTCTAGTCTCCTGTGGGCTGTAATAGAATCCTAGAATCGTAGGACTGGAAGGGACATAGAGAGAGGTCATATAGTCCAGTCCCCTGCACTCGTCGCAAGACCAAGTATTATCTAGACCATCCCTGAAGGTTGTTTGTCCAACCTGCTTTTAAAAATCCCCAATGATGGAGATTCCACAGCCTCCCTAGGCAATTTATTCCAGTGCTTAACCACCCTGACAGTTAGGAAGTTTTTCCTAATGCCAAACCTAAACCTCCCTTGCTGCAGTTTAAGCCCATTGAGTCTTGTCCTATCCTCAGAGGTTAAGGAGAACAATTTTTCTCCCTCCTACTTGTAACAATCTTTTATGTACTTGAAAACTATTATGTCCCCTCTTAGTCTTCTCTTGTCCAGACTAAACAAACCCATTTTTTTTCAATAGGTCATGTTATCTAGACCTTTAACCATTTTTGTTAGTCTTCTCTGGACTTTCTCCAGTTTGTCCACATCTTTCCTGAAATGTGATGCCCAGAACTGGACACAATACTCCAGTTGAGGCCTGATCATAGCAGAGTAGAGCAGAAGAATTACTTCTCGTATTTTGCTTACAACACTCCTGCTAATACATCCCAGAATGATGTTTGGTTTTTTTGCAACAGCGTTACACTCTTGATTCATATTTAGCTTGTGATCCACTATGACCCCCAGATCCCTTTCTGCAGTACTCCTTCCTAGGCAGTCATTTCCCATTTTGTATGTGTGCAACTGATTGTTCCTTCCTAAGTAGAGTACTTTGCATTTGTCCTTATTGCATTTCTTCCTGTTTATTTCAGACCATTTCTCCAGTTTGTCCAGATCATTTTGAATTTTAATCCTACCCTCCAAAGCACTTGCAACCCTCCCAGCTTGGTATCATCTACAAACTTTATAAGTGTATTCTATGCCATTATCTAAATCGTAGATGAAGATATTGAACAGAACCAGACCCAGAGCTGACTCTTATGGGACCCCAGCGGATATGCCCTTATAGCTTGACTGTGAAGCACTGACAACTACTCTCTGGGAATAGTTTTCCAACCAGTTATGCCACCCATCTTACAGTAGCTCCATCTAGGTTGTATTTCCCTAGTTTGTTTATGAGAAGATCATGCGAGACATTATCAAGAGCCTTACTAAAGTCAAGATATACCACATCTACCACTTCCCCCCTATCCACAACACTTGTTACCCTGTCAAAGAAAACTATTAGGCCGGTTTGACATGATTTGTTCTTGACAAATCCATGCTGGCTGTTACTTATCACCTTATTATCTTCTAAGTGTTTGAAAAATTTGTTGCTTGATTATTTGCTCCATTACTTTCTGGGTACTGAAGTTAAGCTGACTGGTCTGCAATTCCCCAGGTTGTCCTTATTTCCCTTTTTATAGATGGGTACTATATTTGCCCCTTTCCAGTCCTCTGGACTTTCCCCCATCTTCCATGACTTTTCAAAGATAATCGCTAATTTATAACACTTTGGTCTCATGTCAGTTATTGGGTTTAGTGTGCAGGTGCTGGGGGGGGCTGGTGTCCAGTGATATACAGGAGGTCAGACTAGCTTATCTGGTGCTTTCTTCTGCCTTAAACTCTATGACATCTGAGACCAGCTACTAATAAGCCCCTGGCACCTGTTTGGGCAGGGCTAGAAGTGCTCATGTTATGCTCTATGAAGGTTATCTTCATTTTTAAGGGTGAAATGCATTTTTTTAAGTATATCACGACTTCATTAATCACATCAATATTTTAAGATGTTCACAGGCCCAAATTGTGCCACTATTTGGCCTAAGCTTTGTAGCCTCATCAGATGACCCTCCTATGGTTTGTTTCCCCATCATTGAGTCCCACCTAAAATAGGACCATAAACGGATTGGGGCACAACATGAGGTCTCCATTCCTCCTTTGCTGGCAGGTACTGATATGAGCAGGAAGTGACAAAGTGATATTTCAAACAGGAAAGAAAGCTTTGAGGGTTTCTCACAAAGCCTGATCTCGGTTGGGGCCTCTCAATGCTATTCTGATCCAAATAACAACTATTATGCATCTCCCATAAACCATGCTTGCTGACCTGCTGTGATGCTCTGTACCTCGGGGGAACACCCAGCACTCCCATGTTCATCCTTGTAAAATGATTGTGTGGTATCCAATGCAAAGTTTGTCATGTCGGGTGTCTTCGGAAGCTCATGATGCATTGAGTATTGTTGTTATAGTGATGTTATAGTAAATGTTCTTATAGTAATGTTATAGATTATAATTTCATGTATATAGTTATGAGGCTGAAAATGTGTCTTCATGGCTTAAAATAAGCCCAGGAAAAAAACCTCTCTAAGAGCAGAGAGGCAGTTCACACCTCATCAGGGCAGGTATGGGACAAACCCAGCCCAGCCTCACAGGAACAAAGGACCCTGGCCTAGGCAGCAACAAAAGGATCTGTTGGCCTCTTGAATGAGTCACCCCCCCACCGTCCTTTAGTAAGTTTGGAATTGCGATGAGGTAATGCTCACCTGACTCTGAAGGGGGGGGAGCAAAGCCAGAGGGAAGAAAGGACATGATAAAAGGGAGAGACGTTTGCCATGCTCTCTCTCTCTCTTCCACCTACATCTACAGACACCACCACCACCAAGTGACTGAAGTGCTGATCGAAGGGGAGAGCCTGCGGAAGGGCAACCAGCCAGCCTGTGGTGAGAAGCATCTAAGTTTGTAAGGGCACTGAAGGTGTTAAGATCAGCTTAAAATGTGTTTTGCTTTTATTTCATTTGACCAAACCTGAATTGTTGTGCTTTGACTTATAAATCACTTAAAACTTATCTTTGTAGTTAAAAAATCTTTTTGTTTATTCTCCCTGAAGCAGTGTGCTTGGTTTGAAGCATGTCAGAGACTTCCCTTGGGATAACAAGCCCAGCACATGTCAATTTCTTTGTTAAATTGACAAACTCATATAACCTTGCAGCGTCCAGCGGGCATAATGTGACACTGCAAGATGGAGGTTCCTAGGGTTGTGTCTGAGGCCTGGTCTACACTAGGACTTTCAATCGAATTTAGCAGCGTTAATTCGAATTAACCGCTCAACCGTCCACACCAGGAAGCCGTTTAATTCGACCTAGAGGGCTCTTTAGTTCGAATTCGGTACTCCACCCCGACGAGGGGAGTAGCGCTAAATTCGACATGGCTATCTCGAATTAGGCTATGTGTGGATGCAAATCGAACTTAGTAGCTCCGGGAGCTATCCCACAGTGCACCACTCTGTTGACGCTCTGGACAGCAGTGCAAGCTTGGATTCTCTGACCAGCCACACAGGAAACGACCTGGGAAAATTTGAATTCCTTTTCCTGTCTGGGCACTTTGAATCTGATGTCCTGGTTGGACATCGGGGCGAGCTCAGCAGCACCTGCAATGATGCAGAGCTCTCCAGCAGAGGAGTCCATGCAATCCCAGAATAGAAAGAGGTCCCCAGCATGGACAGACCGGGAAGTCCTGGATCTGATCACTGTGTGGGGCGATGAGTCTGTGCTTTCGGAGCTGCGCTCCAACAAACGGAATGCAAAGACCTACAAGAAGGTCTCCAAAGCCATGGCACTCAGAGGATACAGCCGGGATACAACGCAGTGCCACGTGAAAATCAAGGACCTGAGACAAGGCTACCAAAAAGTCAGAGCGGCAAACGGACGCTCCGGAGCCCAGCCCCAGACATGCTGCTTCTACGAGGCACTGCATGCCATTCTAGGTGGGTCTGCCACCACTGCCCCACCAGTGACCGTGGACTCTGAGGATGGCATAGTGTCGACGGGCAGTTCCTCGGCGATGTTCGCCGATGGGGAAGATGAGGAAGGGTTTGTGGAGGACGACGCAGGTGACAGCGCTTACAATACCGCTTTCCCCGACAGCCAGGATCTCTTCATCACCCTCACAGAGATCCCCTACCAACCCTCTCCGGCCGTTAACCCGGACTCAGAATCAGGGGAAGGATCAGTCGGTAAGTGCTATAAACATGGAAACATTTATTTTTTAAAAAACAGGAATAAAAACTATATAAAAAGAAGGTCCACACAAATAGGGATGGAACAGAAATCCTCTTGGGACACTTCCACGAAGCTCTCGTAGAGGAGCTCGAAAAGCCTCCGCAGGAGGTTCCTGGGGAGAGGTGCCTTATTTGGTGCTCTGTGGAAGCACACTCTTCCGCGCCAGGCCATCCTAACGTACAGCGGAATCATTGCCTCGACCAGCATGGCAGCATACGGTCCTGGTCTGTGCAGGGATTTGAGCAGCATCCTCTCTCTCTCTCTCCGAGTGACCCGCCTCAGGCTAATCTCGTTCGGCGACTGCTGCATCTAATTAGGGCAATTAGTGTACTGTTACTATTGTGAATGCTTGACTTTTACTTTGCATAGCAATGACCTTCGTTTAACAGCCACGTGTTGGAGGCCGCAGAGGAAAAGCATACAGTGATCTTTCCCGGGCACAGCCACGAGGGGCTGGAACAGGGTCAGACTTTATGTTTTACAGATTGCCTTCAGCGGGAGGGCACAGCTATCCATTAACTGTTAAGCAGCCTATAGTGTAGGGCTTACCAGGCCTGGCTGCTACACGGATTCAGCTGTACCGCCCCGCTTGTCCGATCTCCTGTGCAAGACCGCAGCCAATGAAAGCGTATTCCGAAATCTCGAACTTGTCCTGAGAGCTCATGAGACTAGGTGCCCTGTATGGTCTTGTTCACAGAAACTGAGTAGACTGTGTTCAGTGTTTGCAAACATGTATCTTTTCAAGGAAATCACTTCCTTTTTCCCATCACACAGCTGCGGCTCTTTCACGAACTGCCCCGGCATCCCCCTCACAGAGGCTGGCGCAGATTAGGCGGCGAAAGAAAAAGACTAGGGACGACATGTTCTCGGAACTGATGGCTTGCTCCAGAGCCGAGGCGGCCGAGCAGAGACAGTGGAGGGAGACCCTATGTCAGCACCAGCGCTCACACAGCGAACGGGAGGACAGGTGGCGGCAGGAAGACCAGCAGGCGACTCAAACGCTGCTTGGGCTAATGAGGGAGCAAACGGACACGCTCCGGCGCCTTGTAGATGTTCTGCAGGACCGCAGGCAGGAGCAGAGAGCCCCCCTGAACTGTATCTGCAACCGCCCTCCCCCGCCACAAAGTCCTGTCCCCCCCTCACCCAAAATCACAAGAAGGAGGGGCACTAGGGGCCGTGAAAACTGTCACTCCACCCCAGCAGAGCGCTCATGTACCAAACAGCTCTCATGCCATAAATTTTGAGAAGTGCTTCCCTTCCTGGATTACCCAGTCCCAAATCCAAGTTTCATCCCCCCACTGTGTAGTTGAGTATTAAAAGTAGTTTGTTGTTATTCACTGTTTCCGTCACGTTTTCCTTGTCAGAAGACTTTGTGTGAAGGGGGGGAGGGGTTTTTTAATTGCATAGGACAGCCTCCATTAGCAGGGTACAGACTTGGGGGCAGGATCAACAGCAGGACACACACAGACTGCAGTCACTAGGCACCAGGGTCAGTCTGTGAGGTGTATGCTGCCCCGGGTCAGTCTGTGAGGTGTATGCTGCCCCAGGGTCCTAATGCCTGCCTTTACCATGCCCTTCCACCCTAGCCACGAGCCTCTCCGATGCCCTGAGCCCCAGCAAGAGCCCTCATCCACGGACACATACTCACCCTTCCCACACACCCCTCACCCCTTCCTATGCCCCAACCCCCAGCCCAGAGCCTGCATCCAAACTCCATCCCAAAGACGGCACCCCTCACCCCTTCCTGCAAACCCACCCCTTCCTGCACACCCACCTGCAACCGTCCTCCCCCCAGAGACCGCTGTAGGAGCAGGAGCCTGTCATTCCTCTAGTGTAGAAGCGGTCTGTACATCAGTGCACACCGTACCCACCACAGTCTGCGTCCATGTTTCAACCCTTGAACAGGAATTCATAATTAAAGAAAACTTTGTTAATAATCAGTGTTCCATTAAATTTATTTTAAAACGTGTGTTGGAAGGGGGGAAACCTGGAGAACGGGGTATGTAACCGCAGATCGAAGTCAACAGTCACTGAAACAGGCTCAGGTTCAGCTTCTCTGTAAATCAAGTGGACAGTCATAGGTTACCCTGCTCTCCGAGGAACCTAGCTTTCAAGCCTCCCGGATGCACAGCGCTTCCCGCTGGGATCTTCTATCGGCACGGCTGTCTGGCTGAGCATAATCAGCAGCCAGGTGATTTGCCTCAACCTCCCATCCCGCCATAAAGGTCTCCCCCTTGCTCTCACAGAGATTGTGGAGCACACAGCAGGCAGCAATAACAACGGGGATATTTTTTTTTTCGCTGAGGTCCGAGCGAGTCAGTAAGCTCCGCCATCTCCCCTTGAGACGTCCGAAAGCACACTCCACCACCATTCTGCACTTGCTCAGCCGGTAGTTGAAGAGTTCCTTCTCACTGTCCAAGGCGCCTGTATAGGGCTTCATGAGCCAGGGCATTAGTGGGTAGGCTGGGTCCCCGAGGATCACTGTAGGCATCTGCACATCCCCAACCGTTATTTTGTGGTCCGGGAAGAAACTACCTGCCTGGAGGCGTTTAAACAGACCAGAGTTCCTGAACACACGCGCGTCATGAACCTTGCCCGGCCACCCGACGTAGATGTTGGTAAAACGTCCCCTATGGTCCACCAGTGCTTGCAGCACCATAGAAAAGTAGCCCTTTCGGTTAATGTACTGGCTGGCCTGGTGGGCTGGTCCCAGGATAGGGATGTGAGTCCCATCTATAGCCCCACCGCAGTTTGGGAATCCCATCGTGGCGAAGCCATCTCCGACGACCTGGACGTTTCCTAGAGTCACTACCTTTGAGAGCAGTTGCTCAACGATTGCATGGGCTACTTGAATCACAGCAAGCCCTACGGTAGATTTGCCCACGCCAAAGTGGTTCGCTACTGACCGGTAGCTGTCTGGCGTTGCAAGTTTCCAGAGGGCTATGGCCACTCGCTTCTGCACACTCAGGGCTGCTCGCATCCGGGTGTCCTGGCGCTTCAGGGCAGGGGACAGCAAGTCACAGAGTTCAAGGAAAGTGCCCTTACGCATCCTGAAGTTTCGCAGCCACTGTGATTCATCCCAGACCTGCAGCACTATGCGGTCCCACCAGTCCGTGCTTGTTTCCCGGGCCCAGAATCGCCATTCCACACCATGAACCTGACCCATTGCCACCATGATCTCCACTGCGCGGCGTACCCTGCTTTGTGAGAGGTCTGCGCCACTCTGTGACTTCCTGTCCTCACCGCGCTGCCGGAGCCTCCTCGCCCGATTTCTCAGCAGCTGACTGAGAAAGAGGTGGACGATAAGGTGCGAGGAGTTGACAACGGCCATAAGTGCAGCGATGATCGCAGCAGGCTCCATGCTCGCAGTGCTGTGGCGTCCGCGCTGTAACCGACCAGAGAAGGGCGCGAACAGATTTCCCGCCGGCACTTTCAGGGAGGGAGGGCGTGATTGACGGTTCAGTGACGACAGTTACCCAAAACCACCCTCAACACATTTTTTTCCCCCAGCAGGCATTGGGGGCTCTACCCAGCATTCCAATGGGCAGCGGGGACTGCGGGAACTGTGGGATAGCTTCCCACAGTGCACCGCTTCCAAAGTCGACGCTGGCCCCGTTACTGTGGACTCAGACAGTCGAATTAGTGTACTTAGTGTGGATACACAAATTCGACTTCATAAGGTCGATTCCACAAATTCGAGTTAAGTAGATTCGAAATAGTCTTGTAGTGTAGACGTACCCTGAGACCGGAGATATTGGTTAGTGCCATTCACTTGCAAGTAGCTGGGAGAAGCTTACATGCCAGAGGCTGTGTGTGAACAGCCCAGGAGTGGGTGTTCTCACAGCAGAGCAGGGTAAGACTGGCTCCCAGAGTCAAGGATTGGAGAGGCCCAGCAGATCACTGGTCCATTTAACACCAGAGGGGAACGTCACACCTGCCCCGTGGCAATGAAGGAATTACAACCCTATGGGAATGGATACAGTGAGCCACTAAGAATGGTCTTAGGTTGCTGATAGGCTTTATATATCACTTCTTGCACCCACTCTTTCTTAAGAGGTCCCTTTCATTTGGCTTCATGGGCTCAGCTAGTGTTAATCCCTTTGGGTTTGATCAGAACCTTGGACTTTCCCAGGTGACCCTAACTGCGTGCTTGTTGTAATTGCTGTTGATTCCATAGAGAATGTATAATGGGTTATTGAGTGTTGTCACATTTTTATTCACCATACATTGCCTCTGCCTTTCCTGTCTGCCACTGGAAGATAATTCCCAAGTGACCACTGGGGGATTGCTTCCATAGAAACTATTTGATATGCAGAAGCTCCAGAAGTGCTTCCAGAATTAGCAACTACTCCAGGTTCCCCTGATCTCTTTGAAATGTGCCACTTCAACTCCCTTCAAGAGGTTGATTTGGGAAGTAAATGGGATTCGGAGCAGGTGAAACATTAAGTAATTACAAATTATTGGAACACTTCACATTATAAGAGCCCTTCAAATAATTTTAAATTGCTCTGTGCTAATTGTGATCAGTGCTCCATTCACTTCCAAAGGCCTCTTCAGACAAACAGCAATGGTGTATTTTAGGGTCTGGTACACAAGGCTTGGTTTAAAAAAAAGTCAATTTTTTTAAGCTAAAATACTTCTAGAAATATAGAAAAATATTTTTTTCAGCTTGACAGATGTTCCCCACACACACACCTTCATTCTACCTACAGAATGGTGCATTAAAAGCATAGCAGGGCCAAATTCTTTCAACACTCCATTGACTTCAGTGAAGTTGCACCAGCGTACACAGGAAATTCGACCAATATATATATGCCCACAATATAAGGGGAAAGGGAACCTTTCAGAGTTCCATGTTCCTGGTAGAATTTCAGTGGTTCTGAACCTATTTATCATTGTGGGCTGCATATGCAACCCATAATGTGTTACCTGGGCCACAGGTTGAGAACCACAGCTTGCCTCCTTCCAAGCTCCCCCAAAACCCCTATTCCCAGCGCCTCCTGCCCAGAGACCCCTCCACAGAGTGGGGCCAGGAGCAGAGCCCTGGGGGGCGGAGCTGGGCAGGTGGCCCGCACCAGGCCGGGTGAGCAGCCTGGACCCTGCCACGTGGCCTGGCAGCCTTTAGCACACAGCTGGGCCACAGCTGTGTGCTAATTGGGCCGCATGCAGCCCTTGGGCTGGGGGTTGAGAGCCGCTGAGAGGAATGATTGGAATTTGGGGTCATGACCAAAGGCTTCATTTAGTTAACAGATTATTCACCAGTTTATACTGTAGACAGAGCCACAAATGGCCAACTGGGTCACCCAGACCTGCACTGGCCTTCTTCCATCAGCTGCATTAACAGACTAATTTTCTAGACTGCTAAGAGCTCAGCTGTGGTCACTTGCTTCACCAGGAACTTCTGAGTGTTCAGTGCATTTGAAAGTCTGGCTCAGAATCCTGACTGAGTAGCCTAAGCCCACTGTAGTCTATGGGAGTTCACAGATATTAGGATCCAGGCCCAGGTGCCAAAATTTGGCTTTAGGAACATAACTTTAATCCTCAGGCCAAAAATGGGTGACTAAGCAACCGCCTCTCCCCCCCACCCACCCACATTCTTGAGTATCTCCTGAGCAGTTACCAGTGGTGGCTCTTTGACAATCTAGTTTCATATTCCATTGTTCCAATTACCAAGAATTGTTTCCTGATGTCTCACCTATGTTTTCCAACCTTAATTTTAGGTCACTGTCCTTGTCTTATCAATCTGAAATAATATGAATTATTCATCAGATAGGATTAGATTCATTGAATGTGTTTAGGAAATTTGTATTTATAGACAGACAATACAAAACATCCTAACCTATGGAGGCCAAATCTTCAGTTTTTTAGATCCAGTCACAACAGGTTTATATATTGCAGAATTATCTTTGTTTTTATTTCTGATGACTATCAAACACTCTTATTTTAAGCTGTTTCTCTCACTCATTCATGAAGATATTAAATCTTAAATGTCCCTGCAATCATCCTTACAAGGTCTGTGTGTTTGACATCCAAAAGCTGACGGCACTTAAGGTCACACAGATGGTTGACACACTAGAGCTGACAGGCCAGAAAGGCAAGAGGGGTATAATCAGTGATTCGAGCTGCCAGGCAGCTCATCATTAACCTTAACATTCCAAACAAAAATCAAGCTGCTTTTCAGGTGTTTCTCTTATTCTTTGCTCAGAATGTGGATAGGAAACAGTGCCTACTGATTCTGAGTACCATTTCTTGGTCAGGTGATGGCCAGAAGTGGTTATAAAATTCAGAGCAGAAATCTTCTCTCTCTCTGAGTTATGCAGGACTCTATCCATTCTCTGATAACATTCTGAGGAAGCGATAGGAAAACCAGCCCCGGGAAAACATGACTTTGCTTGGAATGGTTATGGTAATAATTAGCTTTGAGTCAGCTTCAGCCAGGGTATGTTCCTATTGGTTTTCCAGCATATCTTTCCAGCCTGAAACTGTTTTGTTGACCTCATCGATTCTCAACATTTTGTACTTAGTCATGTATCCATGGCCAACCCTGCAGTGCCTCATGGGATGCTGTTCCTAACTGGAAGGATTTAGGGTTAATGAATATTCCATTTCCTGTTTGGCAGCAAAGGTCTGAGCCATGCTAGGATATTTTTACCTGCCTGATATTTATCCACTTTTCAATGTGTTTTACGTGGTTCTGCATTACTCATGTCCAAATGTACCTCAAGGCTGGCCTTGTATGGAGCTGTGAGCATAATTCTGCACCAAAGAAACGGCAAGTGCAATTCAGTGCACTTAGGCCTCTACCTATGTGATTGCGCCTGGGTACAATTCCATTGCGGTCACGGGTAATACTGGCTCCCTCTCCTCTCCTCTCCTGATGCTGCTGCTCCTCTGCCATCAGCTATGATGAATCTTCAGACCTTTCCCCTCCCATCAGCCATGAAAGAGCTAGGTGCTCCCTTGGGCAATGGGAAATACTAATGATTTGAAAAGCCATGCCACTTATGTAGCATCCTTAAATATGGATTTAGGAGCCTACCTTCAGGCTCCTATTTTTGAAAATCTTAGCCTGTGCACTGACTTTAGTTGTGCAATAGGGCAATAATGCTCATTTGCCTTTGTAAAGTGCCTTATCTATAGATGGGGAAAATACAATTTAAGTGCATTCTCATTAGCTATATTTTTTCAGGTGGGGTAAGTAAAGCACAGGGAGGTCCACCAACTTGGTTTGGTGGTGCGGTGTGGGCATTTTCATTCCACTCTTGGTTGTGTCACTTAATTTGCTATGATTTGTGAGCACATTTACCAACCTCTGAAGCAGAGGTAGGCCGGGCAGGGCATGAATGTATCTCCAGCTCTGGATCCAGAAGAACACTTGAGCAGTTTCATTGAGTTCAGCGGGATTACTCCTATGCTCAAAGTGGAGCACATGCCCAATGCTTTGCTGGATCGGAGCCATAATGAGTGTGTGTGTCCTGTGAGATGTGCATTAAACAATGCAGGTCTCTGCACAAGCCATTATGAATGTAACAAGCAATTCACACTCCTTCAATTTAATAATCTATGACTTACTTAAACATGTTTGTTATTCAAGAAATTATTTAGCTATACATTTTCCCCAGGAACTGGATTTAGCTCAAACAATAGTTATGTAGCCCACACAGTATATGCAAAATCTGAAGAACCTAAGCTCTCATTTTTTTAAAAAAGAAAACTTGTAGCCCTAGTGGTTGTGAAGAAAACCATCCATATATGAACTGACTGTAACTGATGCAGTGTTGTCCATCTGAGTTTGCAGAGATCCTGAAACAATGAACCTGAAAGAATCCCCTGCCCCCATAAGTCCTATTGAGGTGTTAATACCAAGGCTGAATGGGTCTTTAAATGTCACCAGGAACTAGATCATACACTTTCAAATATTTTAGAAGTGAATTCCATGGTTGTGGGGGAGGGGTAGGCTGGGAGTTGCTGCAGCAAAGGAAATGCAGAGAGATAAAGGAGAAGTGAGAAACATGGAAGGAGAAGAGAAATGGAGGAAGGAATGTGGAGAAGGAAGAGAAGCAAAGGGCAGGAAGAGTTGGTTGCCTGAAAGGGAATAGGTTTTCCTACTGAGTGATACTGAATGTGACAATAGACACATACTAAATAATATTACCTATACATTCAGGTGCCATGTAAAAGCCAAGCCTCACACACCGAGATCAGTGGGAACTCTGCTGTGGAATGAAGGGAAGAGTCCTACATTAGAAATCCTGGCCCATGGTCCATCATTAGAATTCAGTTGCAGAACAAATTTGATCTACTCCTTCCAGGGTTTGACATGAAAAAAAATGAGGAAAAGAAATCAAAAAGAGACAGGGTAATTTACTAATATTTAAAAAAACTGTCAAGTTTGCAAACTAGCAACAATGAATATACACCTCTACCCCGATATAACGCGACCCGATATAACACGAATTCAGATATAATGCCATAAAGCAGTGCTCCATGGGGGCGTGGCTGCGCACTCCTGCAGATCAAAGCAAGTTCAATATAACGCAGTTTTACCTATAAGGCGGAAAGATTTTTTGGCTCCCAAGGACAGCGTTATATCGGGGTAGTGGTGTAGTTACCTGTCCCATCATTTACAAAGCCCAAGCCCTGAGAAGCATGTACATGAATAGTTCAGGCCAAAGTTAACGCTTAGCCTACCCCCAGAACACACCTCCGGATGATCTTAGCACATACAAGGAAATGCATATTTCATCACAACCCAGCAACCTTAACTCTGATCCAATACACATAGTATCCTGTCAACAGTAACTTCATACGCAAATTCTGTTGAAAAAGAAACATAAAAATGATGCAGGTACATATTAAAGACTCATTTATCAGCCTCAAATGTAATTCCACATACATGTGTAGTGTTACCATAAATTAACAATACTATATACATTCCTTGGTAAACTACACATGCAAGCAATGCCAGTTATAAGTTCTGGTCGAAAAATCTCTATCATTTGATAAAGATATTAACTGATATTATATATTTCAAAGTGTTACTTAAAAGATAATATTAAACCAAAAATCAAGATAAAAATCCAATTAAAAAAGCCAACAGCTCATGGATCAGAGTAAATATTGTGTTGTGCTGGAAAAGTATATTCCTTTATATGTCACAAAAATAATGTGTCTCTTAGGAGGACATGGTAAGACTGGTGATTGCCCTTAGCTAGCCATTTCCATGCATTTAAGTGCTTAGGTTTTGTAAGTCCTGCTGTGAAGAATGCCACCTAAAGATGGCTGAAAAATTTCTGTCAAAGCAGTTGTGACAGAAAATTAAATTTTTGATTAAAATAATTAAAAAAAACCCCAATTCTACTTTCCACGGAAGAAAAAAACTGTTTGCCAAAAGATTTCAGCTGAAAATCAAAGATTTTGGCTTTACAAAATTTTGGTTTTCCAATTTGCAGTAAAAAACTTGAAAAATTCTACAGAATTTTTCCCCCCATAACAGTTCTAGTACCTATGTTGTTGTCACTCGACAATCTTAACTGAGTTATGAAACAAAGTTCTATTATTTAGTTTCTGATCAAATAATTGACTGAATGACCATGTTGCCAGCTCATGCCTCTATCACAAGTCTCACAATATTTGATGTTTTTCTTAAAGCCCCAGCTGCCACAGTCAAGTGATCACCTGAGAATCTCAGCTTTCATTTAAAAATAAAAATAAGTCTCTAGCCCTCATAGTTGCAGAAAAATATGAAATCATGACCCCTAAAGATTCAGAAACCAGAAAGCAAATAAAGAGAACCCACGGTTTATTCTTTTTTTAAACAAACCAATCATGATTTTTAAGCCAGTCACATGATTTTGGATGCCCTGACTCTCAATTTCTGAATGCTAGGAGCTGGCAATACCTGACATATGTGTTTGGTCCAGAAGTCTGGGTCCGATCTTGACAACAGGACTTACTGGGTTGGGATTGGAGCAACACTCCTGATGACACGGTGGGCTCTAGCAAAACCAGGTTTTTTTCCAAAGTTTGTTAGAACGATGAGATACCAGCTCAGCTCTTGTGCCATCCAGCCCTGTGGGAAAGGGGGGTGGGCAGAGAGCCGTCCTATATCTGCTACTTTCTTTAAGAGGAACAAGGGGGAAGGGTGGTGAGAGAGCAGACAGATGTGGCAGGAGGAGGGCTGGCCAGAAATTAATGGCAGAGGAAAGGGGTTGATGATGATTCTGTGCAGGGTTATGGCAGTTATTCAGCTACTCTTTGATTCTAGTATTTTCTGAAAAGGCATCTAGCCTTGGTGAGACAAGGTGGTAGATTCTCCATTTCATCCATGTGCATCTCTCCTATTGAAGGTTAATGAAATGTAGGAGTCTGCATTGTGGAGGAGAACATTGCCCCACACTATGAACGGCAGTATATTACTAACGTTCTGCAGCTATGTGGCTAACAGCTCATTAGTATTGAAATTGGTTCATACATAGTTCACTTGCAATTTAGGCTTCAATAAGCTTTCTATTTAGACCCTGCAATGCTATGCATTTATGTCCAACTGAAACCTCTTCTAATGCTACTGTGCAGACATGCAATTTCATACAGTGATAAGATACAGATCTTATGTACTCTGATGCTTCACTTTCAAAAGGATACCTTGTCAGACCATAATTTGATACGCTTTTACCACTCCAATGGGGAAAAAACCTTTAATTAAAAAAAAAATCACATTTTTACTCTTTTGTTCAGTAATGACACAAATAGTAAAATGTTCAGATTACATCAGGGAATGGGAAGGCACTTGGAGAAGACGCTGACAAAAGTTTCATTTTCTGGTGCAGTTGCATGTGGCTTGGGACATTGCACAAGATAGTGGATTCCCCCCCGCCCATCCACCCACAAAACTCTGAATATTAATAGATTTTACACATGTGCATTCAAGAATACAGACCACAGGGAACAGGGGGTTTATGCTCTGTAATGCCTTCCAGGAATCTCAAAGTGATTTATTATAATAAGGTACATGCTGGTGGTTCAGAAATTGTATAGACCAATGCTCCAAGTTTCATCAATAGCTCACATCCAGCTTTGGGCATTAGGTGTACTCATTAAAACAGTTTCTGAATTTTCCCCCTAATCATTTGTTTTAAAAGTACTTTGGTATTATTAACTCCTACCTGGACAACCATCAGACAGAGCCAGAAAGGGTTTGTCTCACCCGTCTGTTTTGTCTCCTCTGTTAAGACTGTTTTGGGCAGAGACAGCGGCTTACTATATATTTGTACAATGCCTAGCACAGTGAGATCCTGGCCTGTCTGGCCTCTAGACGCTACTGCAATAGAAGTATTAAACAGCAAAACAAGAAAGCACCAAAGCAAAGTTCCCCCGAGAGAGCACACAAAGTTCCTTCTCTACCCTGTACTGAATGTTGAGAACAAAAGGGCTGCTGCATGGCGTATACGAAGGGGATGCTTAGAAACAAAGATGAGTGCACAGAAAACAAAACACTCCAGTTTCATTGTTACGTACAGTACATGGATATTGTTAATCTTACAGAGCTAGGGTCTTAGTGCACAGGCACTTTTCTGTGTGCACCGAGGTACAAAGTTGACTACTGTTAGGCAGCCCTCAGTTGCCTCCAGAGTGGATTACTGCAATGTGCTCCCACAGGGGCTACACACCTGATGACTGCCTGGAAACTGGCTAATACAGAATGCAGCTCCCCTCTTGCTTAGTTCTCACAGCAAGTACATTGCACATGTGCTCTTTGGTCTGTTTCCTAGACCAAAACAGAACGCTGCTTTTGATCTATAAAGCCCTACTGCAAATGACTTGGGCCCTCGCTGTGTAAAAGCTGCCTCTCTCTCCTCCTCACATCATATTGCTCCAGGTGAGATCAACTTGAGCTAAGAGACCTCCAGACTAAATGAGAGAGAACTTTACTGGGACTCCACAAGGAGGTGAGATTCCAGCCAGGGGGATCCCAGTACAGGAACAACATGTAACTGAACTAGGAGGTTACAAATCCATACTCTCGTCCTGTTTCCTATTTCTGATGCACACACAGACAGGTCTCTTGTCAGAATTTCATGTCTAATTCTAATTAGGTTTTAAAAGATCTAGATGGTTTTAGTACTTCCAAGTTCCACATCCACATTTGTTTAGTTAATAACCCAGAGGAAACAGGGACTATAGCAGACAGCAGCACAAGCAGCAAGCTAAGTGATCCAAGCACCATTGGACTACAACACTCCACAGCTGCATGCCACTGGCATAGTACATTGCTAGTAGCGATGGATAGCAGTGCAGGATCTTTTTTTCCCATTGATGCCTCCTGATTTGACCCTTATCAATATGGCATGAAGTTCTGGTAAACTTTTTAATATATACCATGTGGGTAAGATTCACAAAGGAGGAATTTACTGCAGGAATAATAAAGTATTGATCAGGCTAGTGCTTAACTGCACAGCTTCGAATCAATACCAAACACAGATCGCATTCAGGTAGAACAGTCAGTTATTGTTAAAGCAATTGAAAGTTCTCCGGGATGACAGATAGGAAGGTATAGCCACTTCATATTATTGTGTGTTGGACAGAAATACAGCAGCGGCCGCAAGCTTAAAAAGGTATTTGAGTGCCAATAAACAAGAGTACCTCTCTCTTTCACCTTCAATGCTCAGAAAATGCAGCATAGCCCTTTCAGCTATTCAAACCACTTACCAAGTTAGAGAAATCAGCTTCCAGTGCATCAGAAAAAAAATGGATCTATTCAAGAAGCTTACTCTGCTGTTATATTTTCGATGTATGGTACCTAACTAAAACGTTTAGTGAAACAATGGAGTGCTGTTAAGTAAACACACTCTAAAGATTTATTCGTTGGAAGAGTATATGTTTTTGTGTACTGGACTTTAAAGATCGAACTGGACAACACGTTATTATTAATTGAGGCCCTGTAAAAGGGTGGACTCCCCACTGGCATGCCCCCACTTGGCTGGATGTGGCATAGCAGGCACTCCTCCTCTTGTGGCCCTGGAGACAGTCACTCTGGCTGTGTGGTGGACAGCTTCTTCTCCTGGCCAGGCCCTCCAGCCAAGTCATGTTTTAGTCCCGCCCCTTCTTGGGTAACAAACAGTCAATGTAAATAAAAGTCCCAATCCTTACACCTGGTCTTTGGCCCTTAACTGGGGGGGGGGAAGCGGCTGTGGTCCTTATGTAACTCACACACCTATTGGGTGTAGTGTTCCGTCCCATCTAGTGGCACCGGGACACTGAGACAGAGCTAAAATGAGACTGCTTGACAGCCTTAGCTAATAGCCAGTGGCTCTTTAGCTCATGCAGTAGAGGCTCATGCCCTAAGGTCCCTGGTCCAATCCTGCCTGATGAAGACTGGGGTCTGTCAACATTAGACTTACACCCCCTTCTCTCAGGGCTTTCAACTGTTCTTATCCCTTCTCAGGGGTTGACATTTTCTTCCCAGTGGCTGGTACTGGAACCCAGGCCCTCCTGCTACACCTGGTTCCAGTCCAGGGAACCTGGGACAAGCAGCCAAGATCTGCTCCATCAGATGCATAGCTGCTGCCTTCCTGGACTTTTTCCTACCACTAGTCTTCCTTCAGGCCTCTCCCCAGATGCAGCAGCCTCTTTGCATCAAACATCACCAGATCTCCTCCCCAGATTAGTCCTGGTTCCTGGCTCTGTGTCAGGATCAGTCACAGGAGTTTGCTTCAATAAATCCTGTGTCCTGCAGGTATCATTTCTCCCCACCCCGCAGGAGCCTTCCTTTTCCCCACAGGCCCTTCATTCTCTCCTACCAAGAGAAGAAGTATTAGTACAGAGTATCTTTCCGCAGCTACTTTCTGCCTTCATAGCAGCCACCCAGCTGAGACTCATCTTCAGCTGGAGCTGGTGCAGCCTCTCAGGCCCACATTAACGCTTTTTGAACCAAGATGGGGTATGTAGCCCATCACAGACCCCATTTGAAGCCAATTGCTGTGCACATGCATGGTCCCTTCCCAGAGAGTTTACAATCTAAATAGACAATGGGGGAAGGGGAAACAGAGTCAATGAGAAATTAAAGGCCAGGTCTGTGAAGGTGTTTAGGTGTCTAAAGATGCACATAGGTACCTAGTGGGATTTAAATGGCCCTGTGTCAGTTGCCAAAGGTAACATATGTCAGGTTGGAGGGAGAGCCAGAAACAGAACCCATATTTTCTGAGTCTAATGCTCGATTCTCTAGGCCCTGCTGCTTCATGATCGCGTGCCTCTCATGATCTTTTATGATACTGTCTTAAACTTTGCGTAAGATGTGAAGTTAGCACATGTAAAGTAATCACGTGCATAGTCTTAAATACCTAGGACCTGACCCTGCCATGTGCTGAATGCTTGTGGAGAGATGCTGAGAACACCTGACTCCCAACTAAAGCGCTGACCCTGCAAACACATAATCTAGATGAGTAAATTTGTGAGTTCAGTGAGACAACTTTGGGGACAAAGGTCCTCGTGCATAAAGCTACTCACCGTGCACAGCTCTGTACACACACATACACAATCCCACCTAGAAACTTTTTGAAAAACAGCTTTTTTCCCTCCCAGGGCTTGTATCTCCTGAACGCCTTTCTCAAATGATCCCAGATAGGGGTCTCTAAGCTTACTCTATACTCTCACGAGGCATAGCCATTTGCAAGCAAATCCATGCAAACATGCAGATTTTAGAGCACACAGGAGCATGGTCATTTAAACAGGAAGGACAGAGGGAGGATGGAGGGAAAGGGCTCCACATCCTCTGCAGCACAGCAAGCTCTGAAAGACGCCTGGCCCATTAATCCCAATGTGTTGGTCACAGCTGAATGAGAACACACCAAGGAGATGAATACAGCCAGAAACAACAGTTCTGAGATGTGTGAACTGCTCCATCCATCTCACTGGGTGTTCCCATACCCCTTCCTGAGTGTCCTAGAGCCCATGGTATGCATTAAGTATGTCAGCTCTCATCTCCCCACCAAAAGGGTAGGTCTTCCCCAGAGATATGGGGGCCAGGGAGGGGGGCCTCAGACCTTCCCAAAAGGGCAATGCCTTGCTTCCCCCCTAAATTCAGCTCACATGGAGTTCCCCAGGGGTCGGTCCTGGGGCCAGTTTTGTTCAACACCTTCATTAATGATCTGGATGATGGGATGGATTGCACCCTCAGCAAGTTCGGCAATGTCACTAAGCTGGGGAAAGAGGTAGATACACTGGAGGGTAGGGATAGGATCCAGAGGGACCTAGACAAATTAGAGGATTGGGCCAAAAGAAATCTGATGGGGTTCAACATGGACAAGTGCAGAATCCTGCACTTAGGATGGAAGAATCCCATGCACTGCTACAGGCTGGGGACTGACTGGCTAAGCAACAGTTCTGCAGAAAAAGATCCAGGGATTATAGTGGATGAGAAGCTGGATACGAGTCTACAATGTGCCTGTAACGGGTTGGGACTCACCCCAGCGGCGCCTCCTCCTGGTGACTCTGGGAATTAGCTCATTCCAGTGGAGCGCCTCCTCCTGGTGGTGTCCCATCCGTCGTTCTGTCCTCTGTTATCTCTGGACCCGCATTGCTGCGTGCTCGGCGGCGTCCTCTTCGAGGCCACTGCCCTCCGGCAGTGCCCCTTAGTCCTTCTGCGCCCCCTTCCGGGGGGTCAGTGCTCAGCAGTCTCACACCCCAGTCACTATGTGCAATCGCCCTCTGAGTCTAATCCCTCCTGTCAGGGATCTGGCATAGCAAGATGGCCGCTCCCTACAGCCAATGGCTGGGTGCACTGCAAAGGGTGAAGGGGGGGACCCAGGCCCGCCCTCTACTCTGGGTCCCAGCCCAGGGACCCTCTGGCGTCAGCCTCGCTGTCCTTCTCTCCCCTTCTGCTGTCTGTTTCCCTGGGCCGCTTCCCCTACGGCCCCTTGCACCCGCTAGGCCCTTCCCTTCAGGGCCTGCAGCCTGGCAGGCTATGGGTTCAAGCTCCCTAGCCTCCCCGAGCCTGGCCAGCACTGCGCTGTCCGCGGTGCTAGTCTCCTCCCTTGGAGACTGACCTTCCCCTGTCGAAGGCCTGGGACAGACTGACTGCTCCTGCTCTGGGCAGCCTTTATATACCTCTGAGCCTGGCCCTGATTGGCTGGCTCTAAACTGGGCCCTGATTGGCTCACAATAAGCCCCTCTCTGATTGGCTCACAATAAGCCTTGTCTGCGCAGGCGCCCTGGCCTGCCACAGCCCATTCTCACAGGGAGTGGGGCAATCCACCCCACTACACACCCTCCCCCTTAAGAACCCTCGGGGGGGGGGAGGAAGAGAGAAATCCCTTATCGCCCCTGTGCTCCTCGCAACTGGGCCCTCAGGGAATCTCTTTCAAAACGCAGGCCCTCCACCAACTGGAGCCACCTGCTTCCTTCTTCTATTGTTTGGGTCCCCACCGTAGATCTCTCTAATCCTACGTGGGTTCCCACATCGGTTTGGGTTCCCACCTCGGCCCTCTTGGCCCTTAAGTGGGTTCCCTGGAAAGGTGGGGCCTCTCTACCCCAGCCTCCTTCTCTCTGGAGGCCTCAGTCTGGCCTACCCCTTCCTGGCGGCTAGTCCCAGACTGAACCTTAGTTTCGGACACTCCCCCTCTTTGCCTCAGGGGGCAATGCCTCTTTGTGGCCCTTTTTGTGGCAGTGGAAGCACCCTCAGCGCCTTCCCCCTGCCACGGCCCTGCTCGTGCTTGTTTGGGTCCTAGCCCCTTCTTCTGGGCTGGCCCGGGCCTTGGGAGCCCTGCAGGGGCACTCCCTTTTCAGGTGTCCCGACTCCCCACAGACCCAACAAGCTGGTGGCCCCCCTGTTACTCTCACAGGGGGAGCCTTGTCTGGGTGAGGCCTCTCTGTCCCAACCCAGTAGGGACACTCCCTCCTGAAGTGGCCCTTTCGCCCACAGGCATAACAGTTCCTAGACCCAGGCCCTGGCCTCTCGCCCTGGGTGCCTGGTCTCCTATATGGTCTCTGATATGGTCTGGGTGCCCACTCCCGCAGCAGCCAGAGCACCTCACTCTGCTGCTCGGCAAGCCGAGCCACCCAGGCCCTCCAGTACAAGTCTCGTTTCTCCACCATTTCCATCTCTCAGTCTCTCAATGTGGCACAAACTGCCTAGTCCTTGCTCTTGCCCCTTGTATCAGGGACGGACCGCTCGTGCCCACATTCTCCACCATGTGTAACGGGTTGGGACTCACCCCAGCAGCGCCTCCTCCTGGTGACTCTGGGAATTAGCTCATTCCAGTGGAGCGCCTCCTCCTGGTGGTGTCCCGTCCGTCGTTCTGTCCTCTGTTATCTCTGGACCCGCATTGCTGCGTGCACGGCGGCATCCTCTTCGAGGCCACTGCCCTCCGGCAGTGCCCCTTAGTCCTTCTGCGCCCCCTTCCGGGGGGTCAGTGCTCAGCAGTCTCACACCCCAGTCACTATGTGCAATCGCCCTCTGAGTCTAATCCCTCCTGTCAGGGATCTGGCATAGCAAGATGGCCGCTCCCTACAGCCAATGGCTGGGTGCACTGCAAAGGGTGAAGGGGGGGACCCAGGCCCACCCTCTACTCTGGGTCCCGGCCCAGGGACCCTCTGGCGTCAGCCTCGCTGTCCTTCTCTCCCCTTCTGCTGTCTGTTTCCCTGGGCCGCTTCCCCTACGGCCCCATGCACCCGCTAGGCCCTTCCCTTCAGGGCCTGCAGCCTGGCAGGCTATGGGTTCAAGCTCCCTAGCCTCCCCGAGCCTGGCCAGCACTGCGCTGTCCGTGGTGCTAGTCATCTCCCTTGGAGACTGACCTTCCCCTGTCAAAGGCCTGGGACAGACTGACTGCTCCTGCTCTGGGCAGCCTTTATATACCTCTGAGCCTGGCCCTGATTGGCTGGCTCTAAACTGGGCCCTGATTGGCTCACAATAAGCCCCTCTCTGATTGGCTCACAATAAGCCTTGTCTGCGCAGGCGCCCTGGCCTGCCACAGCCCATTCTCACAGGGAGTGGGGCAATCCACCCCACTACAGTGCCCTTGTTGCCAAGAAGGCTACTGGCATATTGGGCTGCATTAGTAGGAGCATTGCCAGCAGATCGAGGGAAGTGATTATTCCCCTCTATTCGACACTGGAGAGACCACATCTGGAGTATTGTGTCCAGTTTTGGGCCCCCCACTACAGAAAGGATGTAGGCAAATTGGAGAGAGTCCAGTGGAGGGCAACGGAAATGATTAGGAGGCTGGGGCGCATGACTTATGAGGAGAGGCTGAGGGAACTGGGCTTATTTAATCTGCAGAAGAGAAGAGTGAGGGGGGATTTGATAGCAGCCTTCAACTAGCTGAAGGGGGATTCCAAAGAATCATAGAATCATAGAATATCAGGGTTGGAAGGGACCTCAAGAGGTCATCTAGTCTAATCCCCTGCTCAAAGCAGGACCAATTCCCAACTAAATCATCCCAGCCAGGGCTTTGTCAAGCCTGACCTTAAAAACCTCTAAGGAAGGAGATTCCACCACCTCCCTAGGCAACCCATTCCAGTGTTTCACCACCCTCCTAGTGAAAAGGTTTTTCCTAATATCCAACCTAAACTTCCCTCACTGCAACTTGAGACCATTCCTCCTTGTTCTGTCATCTGGTACCACTGAGAACAGCCTAGCTCTATCCTCTTTGGAACCCTCTTTCAGGTAGTTGAAAGCAGCTATCAAATCCCCCCTCATTCTTCTCTTCTGCAGACTAAACAATTCCAGTTCCCTCAGCCTCTCCTCATAAGTCATGTGCCCCAGCCCCCTAATCATTCTTGTTGCCCTCCACTGGACTCTTTCCAATTTTTCCACATCCTTCTTGTAGTGTGGGGCTCAAAACTGGACACAGTACTCCAGATGAGGCCTCACCAATGTTGAATAGAGGGTAATGATTTGACCCTGGCTGTGCTCAGTGGTGGCAGATGACAGAACAAGGAGCAATGGTTTCAAGTTGCAGTGAGAGAGGTCTAGGTTGGATATTAGGAAAAATTATTTCACTAGGAGGGTGCTGAAGCACTGGAATGGGTTACCTGGGGAGGAGGTGGACCCTCCATCCTTAGAGGTTTTTAAGGCCTGGCTTGACAAAACCCTGGCTCATATGATTTAGTTGGTGTTGGTCCTGCTTTGAGCAGGGGTTTGAACTAGATGTCCTCCTGAGGTCTCTTCCAACCCTAATCTTCTGTGATTCTATGAATAGGAAGCAGAGGGTCCAACCCCTGGAGATGGGCAGTCCTCCCCCCAGATTCTGGCACACACATGGCAGAGGGATGTGGGGTGAATGGCCCCAGAGGGGCAAGTTTCCCCATGCCCCAGCTCAGATGAGGGGCTGAGAACTCCCTGGAGGGGCAAGAGCCCCCCAGCTCTGGGCACACAGATGGCAGGAGAGAATGTGGGGCTGACGAGTTCTTTAGCTCGTATTCTTTCCTCAGTCCACTCCCATTCACCCACATCCCTCTTCCCACTACCAACCCTCTCCACTCCCCCTAACTCCCAACCCTTTCTCACCTGACCACTCAGCTTCTCTTCCCTCCCTTCCCACCCATCCTAGGGTTTCCAGGTGTCCAGTTTTCAACAGGAACACTTGGTCGAAAAGGGTCTCTGGTGGTGCCGGTCAGCACTGCTGACCAGGCCATTAAAAGTCCGGTTGGCGCAGGGTGGCAGACTCCCTACCTGGTCTGCACGGTTCCCAGAAGTGGTGACATGTCCCTCGGCTCCATGTGCTGCCCTTGCCCTGAGCACTGGCTCCACAGCTCCCATTGGTCAGGAACTGTGGCCAGTGGGAGCTGCAGGGGTGGTGCCTGTGGGTGGAGACAGCATTCACTGTGCAGAGCCCCCTGGACTTGCCTCCTCCTAGGAGCCAAGGGACATGTTGCCACTTTCGGGAGCCACTTGAGATAAGTGCCGCCTAGAGTCTGCACCCAGCACCTCCTCCCACACCCGAACCCCCTGCCCTAGCCTGGAGGCCCCTCCCACACCCTAAACCTCTCATTTCTGGCCACACCCCAGAGCCTGCATCCTCAGCCCAGAGCCCCTACCCCTCCTTACACCCCACCCCCTGCCTCAGCCCAGAGCCCCTTCCCACACTCCGATCCCCTTGGCCCTACCACCCCACTCAGAGCCCCCTCCTGCACCCCAAACCCCTTGGCCCCACCCCCCAGCCCAGAGCCCCCTCCTGCACCCCAAACCCCTCATCCTCAGCCCCACCCCAGAGCCTGCACCCTCAGCTGGAACCCTCACTCCCCCATACCCATACCCCAGCCTCCTGCCTCAGCCTGGTGAAAATGAGCAAGTGAGGGTGGGGGAGAGCGCATGACAGAGGGAAGGGGGATGGAGCGAATGGGGGTGGGGCCTTGGAGACAGGGCAGGGCCTCAGGGCAGGGCAAGGGTGTTCGTTTTGTGCAATTAGAAAGTTGGCAACCCTAGACCCATCCCCATATATCCCTTGCCCTGTAAGTTCCTCCCCTTGCTGCAGCCCCAACCCTCCCCCCCATTGCCCCACTCCTCAATCCCCTAATTATCCATTCCCTTCCAGGAAGCATTCATATGTCTAATTTTTCCCCAAAGACTTTGGAGGATAGGGGGCACACTGTCAGAGCTGCGGAGTGTGGGAAAATTGGGGTGCTCTGGTAGATCTGGGGAGGGCAGGGGGTTGGGGTGCACTGTCAGAGCTGTGGGAGTGCCATGCCTCATTCACCTGATCCTGATCCTGCAGCTTCTTTCCCCCCCATCACCCATCCTCATTACCCCTCACCTCCCAGGAAGCATTCACATGATTAATTCCCCATCCCCACTCTCAAATACTTTGATTACACCTGTAACTCACAAATAGATGTAACCTCCAGCCACTCTGATCAAAACTCCTTTTGTGTTTCTCAGGTGAGGGGTTATGATTAATTTATCCTTAGACAACTCACTGAAGGGTGAGTTCACAGCAATCAAGAGGTCTGTGATTCATCCAATCATTAGTACCTCTGGTTTAATAGTGCCAGGCAGCAGAAGGAAACTCATTTCTTGGGGAGAGCTGTAACTCAGAGACCCCTTCATCAAATGATCCCAAATTTGGAACACCAGTGCTGCGCTAAATCTCCACAAGGCCGACCAAACTTCAAAGCAATCTGATTAACCATTCAGATTTTAGAGCACTTACAAGTGTCAAGCTTTAAAGCATATAAAATGGTGGGAATGGAAACTCTGCGTCTAGTTGTTTTTCTGTATTGCTGCATACACAGTGTAAAAACATACGTTTTCTTAAATACCATTCTCAACGTGGGTCCCCCAAAGATTTAGTGAGTGTCATGCACTACCTTCGCTAAAATCTGACAGATTGAGACCATTTTAACTCATAGTTTATCAATAGTTTAATGTCCAGTTCTCGGTAAAACAACAAGAAAAAACCACCTAGAACCTTATTTTAATGGCTATCTTGAGGGGGTATACATCTCTGGCCTGGTCTACACTAGGCGTTTAAACCGGTTTTAGGAGCGTAAAACCGATTTAACGCCACACCCGTCCACACTAGGAGGCACCTTATATCGATTTTAATGGCTCTTTAAATCGGTTTCTGTACTCCTCCCCGACGAGAGGAGTAGCGCTAATATCGGGATTAACATATCGGAATAGGGTTAGTGTGGCCGCAAATCGACGGTATTGGCCTCCGGGCGGTATCCCACAGTGCACCACTGTGACTGCTCTGGACAGCATTCTGAACTCTGATGCACTGGCCAGGTAGACAGGAAAAGCCCCGCGAACTTTTGAAATTCATTTCCTGCTTCCCCAGCGTGGAGAGCTCATCAGCACAGGTGACCACGCACAGCTCATCTGCACAGGTAACAATGCAGTCTCCTGAGAATCGAAAAAGAGCCCCAGCATGGACTGCACGGGAGGTACTGGATCTGATCGCTATATGGGGAGAAGATTCAGTGCTAACAGAACTGCGTTCCAAAAGACTAAATGAAAAAGTATTTGAAAGAATTTCTAAGGCTATGATGGATAAAGGCCACAGCAGGGACTCAGTGCAGTGCAGAGTGAAAGTTAAGGAGCTCAGACAAGCCTACCAGAAAACCAAAGAAGCAAACGGAAGGTCCGGGGCAGGTCGAAAAACATGCCGCTTCTATGCTGAGCTGCATGCAATTTTAGGGGGCTGCGCCACAAGTACCCCACCCCTGACCGTGGATTCCGAGGTGGATGTTGTAATCTCTGCCATGTCTGAGGATTATGCAGACGGGGAAGATGAAGATGAAGAAGAGGAGGACGACCTAGCAGAGAGCACACAGCACTCCGTGAGCCCCAGCAACCAGGAGCTTTTTCTTACCCTGACGGAATTACCCTCCTCCCAGCCCTCCCAAGCAACTATCCCAGACAATGACGCCATGGAAGGGACCTCTGGTGAGTGTACCTTTGCAAATAGCAAACATTGTTTTTTAAGCAAGCGTTTTTAATGATTGATTTGCCCTGAGGACTTGGGATGCATTCGCAGACAGTATAGTTACTTAGAAAAGTTTGTTAACATGTCCGGGGATTGAGAGGAAATCCTCCAGGGACATCTCGATGAAGCGCTCCTGTAGGTACTCCAGAAGCCTTTGCAGAAGGTTTCTGGGCAAGGCAGCCTTGTTCCGCCCACCATGGTAGGACACTTTACCACGCCATGCATGTAGCAAGTAATCAGGTATCATTGCATGGCAAAGCATAGCAGCGTATGGTCCCGGTGATTGCTGGCATCCGTTCTTTATCTCGCTGTGTTATCCTCAGCAAAGTGAAATCATTCAGGATAACCTGGTTAAAAATCAGGAATTTAAGTAAGGGGGATGGCCATTTTCCTACTGGGTTCGTGGACTGCAGCAGCTTAAAAAAAAATCCTTTCCTGCACGTAGCCAAGCGGGGGGAGGGGAGGGGAGGAGTGAAATGCCGATGATCTTTTTTGTGTTTGGTCACCGGGGATCTTCCCCAAGCTACCAGCCACGCAGTGGGTGGGGGGGTGGGAAGGGTGTTGATTAGCAGGGAGCTAGCGTGGTATTAGCCATGCGTTGGGGGGAGGGGTAAATCACTACAGAAGCCGAAAGACAGTGGCTTACCATGGCCACATGCAAGCTGAATTCTGATGCCCGGACCTGTGTCTGTGAGATCTGTAACTCCAGAGCTGCAGGCACTCAGTATTAAGATGAAAAATGCGACCTTGTAGGGAAATCACATGTGCTATGTAAGGTGAATAGTGCTGTTCACTGTGAAAGAGTATAACCATTGTTCTGTAAAATGTATCTTTTTAAATATTTCTCTCCCTCATGCAGCTGCAAATTTTTCAAGCGTCCCTCCTCCATCCCAAAGGCTAGCACAGATAAGGCGGAGGAAAAAGAAGACGCGAGATGAAATGTTCTCGGATATTATGGAAGTTACACGCAATGAAAGAGCTCATCTGAATGAGTGGAAGGATGTGGTATCAAATTACAGGAAAGATGCCAGTGAACATGAGGACAGGAGGGACACCCGAGATGAGAGGTGGCGGCAGGAAGACCGGCAGGAAAATCAGCGGTGGCGGCAGGAAGATCAGCGGTGGCGGGATGCAACTCTGGGGCTGCTGCGTGATCAAACTGACATGCTCCGGCGTCTGGTGGAGCTTCAGGAATGGCAGCAGGATCACAGAGTGCCGCTGCAGCCCCTGTATAACCACCCTCAACCCTCACCATGTTCCACATCCTCCTCACCCAGACGTGTAAGAACGCGTGGGGGGAGGCTCCATGCTCCCGCCCACTCCACCCCTGTGGACAGCCCAACTAGAAGGCTGTCATTACTGTGAAATTTTTTTAATGGCCTTCTCCATCCCTCCTATCCTCCTCCCAAACCACACCCTTACTTCTCTCCCTCTTTTTATAATGAATTAATAAATAATTCATTATTTTTAAACGAGAGTGACTTTATTTGCATAAGTAAGCTGTACTCGAAGGGGGAGGGTGAGTTGCTAACAGGGAATGAGTCAATCAAGGGGGGGGTGTTCATCAACAAACACAGCAGTCACACTGTACCCTGGCCATTGATGAAGCTCGTTTTCTAAGCTTCTCTGATGCGCACTGCTTCCTGGTGTGCTCTTCTAATCTCCCTGGTGTCTGGCTGCGCGTAATCAGCGGCCAGGTGATTTGCCTCAGCCTCCCACCCCACCATAAAGGTCTCCCCCTTACTCTCACAGAGATTGTGGAGAATACAGCAAGCAGCAATAACATAGGGGACATTGGTTTGGCTGAGGTCTGAGCGAGTCAGTAATGTGCGCCAGCGCGCCTTTAAACGGCCAAATGCACATTCCACCACCATTCTGCACTTGCTCAGCCTGTAATTGAACAGATCCTGACCACTGTCCAGGCTGCCTGTGTATGGCTTCATGAGCCATGGCATCAAGGGGTAGGCTGGGTCCCCCAGGATAACGACAGGCATTTCAACATCCCCAACTGTTATTTTCTGGTCTGGGAAGTAATTCCCTTGCTGCAGCCGTTTAAACAGAGTAGTGCTTCTGAATACGCGAGCGTCATGAACCCTCCCTGGCCATCCCACGTGGATGTTGGTGAAACGTCCCTTGTGATCCACCAGTGCTTGCAGCACCATGGAAAAGTACCCCTTGCGGTTTACGTACTGGGTGCCCTGGCGCTGCGGTGCCAAGATAGGGATATGGGTTCCATCTATCGCCCCCCCACAGTTAGGGAATCCCAGTGCAGCAAAGCCATCCACTATGGCCTGCACGTTTCCCAGAGTCACAACCTTTCGTAGCAGCAGCTTAGTGATTGCTTTGGCTACTTGCATCACAGCAGGCCCCACAGTAGATTTTCCAACTCCAAATTGATTCCTGACTGACCGGTAGCTGTCTGGCGTTGCAAGCTTCCACAGGGCTATCGCCACTCGCTTCTCTACTGTGAGGGCTGCTCTCATCTTGGTATTATGGCGTTTCAGGGCAGGGGCAAGCAAGTCACAAAGTTCCATGAAAGTGCCCTTACGCATGCGAAAGTTTCACAGCCACTGGGAATCGTCCCACACCTGCAACACAATGCGGTCCCACCAGTCAGTGCTTGTTTCCCGGGCCCAAAATCGGCGTTCAATGGATAGAATCTGCCCCATTACCATCAGGATCTCCAAAGCGCAGGGGCCCGCGGTTTGAGAGAATTCTGTGTCTACGTCCTCATCACTGTCATCGCCGCGCTGACGTATCCGCCTCCTCCTCGCCTCGGTTTGAAGGTCCTGGTTCACCATATACTGCACGAGAGTGCGCGAGGTGTTTAAAACATCCACGATTGCGGTATTGAGCTGAGCAGGGTCCATGCTTGCTGTGCTATGGCGTCTGCACAGTTCACCAAGCAAAAAAGGCGCGAAACGGTTGTCTGCTGCTTTCAGGGAGGGAGGGGTGAGGCTGTACCCAGAACCACCCGCGACAATGATTTTTGCCCCATCAGGCACTGGGATCTCAACCCGGAAATTCCAATGGGCGGGGGAGGCTGCGGGAACTATGGGATAGCTACGGGATAGCTACCCACAGTGCAACGCTCCAGAAATCGACGCTAGCCTCGGACCGTGGACGCACACCACCGATTTAATGTGTTTAGTGTGGCCGCGCGCAATCGATTTTATACAATCTGTTTTGCTAAACCGGTTTATGTAAATTCGGAATAATCCCGTAGTGTAGACGTACCCTCTGGAACCCTTGGCTCAAATGACTCCAGGTTTGGGTCGCTAAAACTACCCTTCACTCTCCTGAGGTACACCAAATTTCAAAAAAATCCAACTAAGTATGTCAATTTTAGTGGATTTAGGAAGATCAAGCTTTAAACAGATGTCTTGATGCAACCTTAACTATAGCAGCACTGATGCACCACAATAATATGTGCCCATTAATTGTTCTGTATATTTCCCCCCATTCTACAGAGCTAAGTACTTCTGTCTTGTCCGTGTGATGTAAATAAATAATAAGCAATAATGACATCTAATAATAATTCAGAAATTAGGTATGTATTGGACCCATTCCTGGGTTATGGAATATTGCACATCTAGGGAATGGGGAAAAAAATCTTGTTTACTGATAAGTGCTTCTGTAATCTGGACTGGCTTCATTTCCTGTGTCAGCACCATTGCTAAAGACTTCTCCTGAGTTCTCTCTTAAGCTGCTTGGGGCAGGGACTGTCTTTTTGTTCTGTGTTTGTACAACACCTAGCACAGTAGGGTTCTGGCCCGTGACTAGGACTCCTAGGCGCTACCACGGTTTCACAGCTCTGACAGACTGTGGCTGGCTTCAACATTCAAAGCTCTTGTGTTTGAGCAGCTTTGTGATGCTCTGTCTCCTGAAACAAATGCTGCGTGATGAGTACTATTCACATTCCCCAAAACCAGCTCTCACATGGCCAAGGAACAGGGGCTTTTACTGCAAAGCAGGGACACCAGTGAGATTGCTTCCTTCCCCACAAGCAGTTGGAATGAAGCAGCACAAAAAAGTCAGATCTCTGGTTTCTAAATGTTTGAACCTCAGCCTTACAAGATGCAGTGGAAGGGTCTGTGGACAAATGTAGAGGGGTATGAATGAGTCATCATGTTTTAGAATCATCATGCTAATGCTGCTGCTGATTTAATACAGGACAATGGTCAAAACTGGAGAAAAAATCCCAGATCAAGCATTAGAGTCTTAGTTCTGAATTAAATTCTATGGCCCCTCTTTCTTCATTAGGATTTGGATATTAGTTGACTTATTAGAACCCTATCTCAGACAGATGACTATAATAACCCCAGACAGTGCTATCTGAAATTTTTTTGAAAGAACAGTTTGTTGTTGAAAAATGCAGTTTTGTTGAAATCAAATTGTTTTGCAGGAATGAATTGATTTGAATAAAATTTTCAGTGGGAAAAAGCCCAAACTTTTGACTTTTTCTTTTCTTTTTGATAATGTCAAAATGTTTAGATTAATTCATTTTGGGGGTTATTTTAGACTATTATTAGTTACATAATATATATAATACAATGAAATATATCACCATCCAGACAAGATATTTTTACTTTATGTAAATGAGACATTTCGACACTTTCTAAATGAAATGATCTGACATTATTGAAGCTAAAGATTTTGATGATCTCAAATCAACATTTTTGGAATACTCAAAAAATTCAGCTTTTTGTTCCTATTCTGAATGATTTTCTCACCCATCAAATTTCAGAATTTTCTGCAAAACAGAAAATCAAGTTTCTGACCAGCTCCAAATCCAGGAGATGTTCTAAGAGTGGGGAATATGCTTTGTCTGAGTGAATCTGTATCATGTACCATGTTAATAAGCTATATTTCAGTGTCATTCCATATTATGGCCAAGATTTCAACTGAATTACTTTCTCAGAACATAAAACACTCAGTGATGAGGCTCTGCCCTAGCTGCTTTATACTGCTCTGGTTCATGTCTTCATTTATCTATGACATAGCTCTGAGAACACAGTCACTGCTTACCAAATGTGAATTAGAATGAATCATGTGCTATGGACCATCCACCTCCTCGACCCAGTGCTTGAATTTGTTGTGCACACAGTTATGACATATCCACACGGTGCTGCTCTTGGTTGCAAAAAGATGTAAAATCTTGTGGCTGGGGGTGAAAAAAAGAAAGAGAAAGAGGGGTGGGAGAGCTCTGGTACTACCACATCCCTTTATTTTGCATAGCATCACTTTGCTCCCATGTTCCACATTGCCTGGATATCTCTGTGTGTAATACAGGTCACCCCAAGCGCTCCCCATAGGACATCTGGTGGGTCTTGTGGGACTGTAGAGTACAATTATTATTTGGTTTCCTGCTGTGCTAGTGATCTGGAGAGGGCTGCATTTCTGCACTGGGACTCGGAATCTCAGCAGCTGGAAATCAGCCTTGCACCATTGACCATCTCCATTGGAGTCCATGGAGCTATGCTGATTTCCACCAGCAAAGGAGCTAGCCCTGGGCTTTTACACCACAGGTTACCTGCAGAACAAGACATGATACTGTGTGAAACCTGTTCAATGGAGATGAGGTGTAATCAGTGGGCCAGATCCTCAGCTGGTGGAAATCAGTGCAACTCCATGGACATGAATGGAGCTATGCTGACTTACACCAGTTCTGGGGCTGGCCAACAGCTATTAATCTCCCCAAAGGAGGGTGTGTATCTCTATGCTCTCTGTCTCTCTTGATGAAAATTGCATGCAATTTTGTTTTTATACACGATGTGCATGAGCCACCCCTGTGCCTAAGCTAGATAAAGCAGAGATCTCAAATAGCCCTTTTTAGCAGTGCATTTACCGTTTCCAAAGGCTTAAGAGAGCAGAAGACCACTCATTCAGTTATTCACTTGGACTCAAAGCTGTTAGACATGGATCTTAATGGATAGTATTGATTGAAAGTAACAAAGCAGTTTTTTATCAGGGGATTTCTAGGCTAAAATGAGAATATAAGGACATTTGCTGGCTCGCTTTCTTGACAGAGAAATACTGTCCTACAAGATGCACAAAAAGCCCTTGGGATATCACACCAGTGAAAGATTGATGTGTTAAGTATTAATGGCAATAACAAGTGAATAGAGAATGGAATTAACAGGAGAGTGTTTGGAACAGAGGTTTCTGAGAAAATACCCATTTTGGCAGTGCCCTGAAATGGGGACTCAGGCACAATGTGATCCTTTTGTAAGTGCTAGCCTGGAGACAGTACACTAGCCCAGGCCTAACCAGTGCTGAGTAGAGCAGAGCTAGTCCATCCTGTATCTTACACATGACACCCTCTTAATGCACCCTAGAATGATATTAGCCTTTCTTGCAACTTCATCACATTGTTGACTCAGTTGATTTATTATTCACTATAACCCCTGAACCTGTCATTCAGCTCTGAGATCCAGACCTTGAAAATACAGTTTAATCAAACATGATGGGGGAGAAGAGTTGCTAGAGTGAAGAAGTCACAGGACACACCCCATCTTGGCTAACACCAAGGATTGAACCAGGACCTCTGACGTTAAATGCGTAAGTCTCTGTAGGTTGAGCTAAAGAGCCAGGCTCTCAGGAGGAGAGCTGTAACAGACTCGCCCACTTTACAGAGCGGGCACCAAGGAGGACACGCAGCACACAATAACCAGTGGGTTCCTCATGTTCTCCCCATTGTCAGTGTACAGGAGGCATGGGACCTGAGACATATTCCCAAGCCCACCTGGCCATACCCTGTTGTGCCATACAGCACTGACTGGATCCTCTGCTTGCATCCAGGAACTGCTGCTGTAGCAATCAGTCCCCTCATGTGTAGGTGCACATGGGCACGGGTGTGGAGAGAACACTTCTCGTTTGGCCTGTACCGTTCATCTTAACCCCATCTACACTTCCACTCCCACATATAGCATTACTCTCCTTAGTATGATGCTCTAACACAGCTGCACATCTCTCCTCTTCACACAGTTTTGTGTCACCACTCTTCATTTCTGATTCCTCTCTGCTTCTAACTGCATATTTGCTCTTTGTGAGCAATGGAAATGTTACCACCTTCAGGATCCATGGCATTTTTCCTATCCATTCACTTTCCGGGTGGGTCTGATGGATTTTGCATATTGCAAGCTAGAGCCTTCTGCACCATTGTTTAACTGATCATCCTAGAGGTTTATTCCAGGCCAAGAAAAAACAAGCAGCCAAACTTTGGGCCTGATCCCAGAAATACTGCACAGGGGGAAGTACCATGAGCGGTATGACAGACCCTCAGCTGGTATAAATTGGCATTGCTGCATTAAAGTCAATGGCGCCACATCAATTTACAACAGCTAAGGACCTGGTGCAGAATTTAAGAATTTGGGGGAAAAAACAGAAGAAACCCACACAACTAACCTCTCACTCAAGCCCCTCCCCCAATTACAATCGAGTGATTTATAAATCTCCAGTAATTATTGGGGGTCTATGAAAGTGAGAGGAGAAATAATTGCACTTAATGTGTTAACACTAGTGTAGAGGCAATCACATATTCCTTACTCCCTTCTGTCATGCTGAATGCTCACACGGGCATTAAAAACACAGCTGGTTGGAAGTGCAATCACAGCCCTGAGAGGATTTGCACTGATGGTGCAGCGGTGCAGCTGCATTGGTGGAGCTGCGCTGCTGTATTGCTTCTATTGGGCACTTGACAACACTTGGCCGCAACAGCCAAGCCTTGCTTGTTACATTGGTCACATTCTTTGTGGAAATACCAAATGTCAAAATGTGAATCTTCAATAATTTCAAAACTTAAAATTCAAAATGGGAAATTTGGCAAAACCGATTATCTCTTATGAATGCTTTCGACTTCAACTAATCAACATTTCCTGACAAAAAAAAATTTTTACTGAAAAATTCTAAATCAGCTCTACTTCTGGCAGAGTTTCAATTGCATTGCAGGTACAAAAGTATCTTATTGATATTCTTCATGAGGCCCTAGGATGCCTCTGTTAACTGCTTTTACTGAGATATAATTAATGTGAGCAGGGTCTAAATGAGTTCTCCCCTGACATCCAGTGCTGAACTGGGGGAAAAGAGTTCAGGAGCCTGCCGTATTTCCATGGACACACCTACTCTGCTGAGGTGTTCAGCAGACAGAGCTGCTTTGCAACATGATCAGTTTGGGCTGGTTTTGGGTTGCAAATCACTTCTATATTCGAATGCAGGGGCAATAAAATGGTGTTATCTTTATGGTATGAGTAAACAGCAGCAGAACTGCACTTAGCATGCTCTGATTGAGGGGATCACCCTGAACTGAGCCCAGGGGCAGCTCTAGCTTTTTTGCCACCCCAAGCACGGCAGTCAGGCAGCCTTCGGCGACTTGCCTGTGGGAGGTCTGCCTGTCCCGCGGCTTTGGCGTACCCACCGCCAAATTGCCGCCAAATCTGTGGAACCGGCGGACCTCCCACAGGCAAGCCGCCAAATCCCCGGGATCAGGGATCTCCTGCAGGCAAGCTGCCGAAGGCTGCCTGACTGCCGCCCTCGCAGGGACCGGCAGGGCGCTCCCCTGCCACTTGCCTCCCCAAGCACGCGCTTGCTGCACTGGTGCCTGGAGCCGCCGCTGATTGAGCCTCACTTTCTAAGCAGAGGGCAAACATCTGGTTGCTTTATACCATTCCTGCAATGTAAACGTGGGTTAACAGGCCAATTAAGATAGGTTTAGGGGTGCTTTGCATCACCAGAGGAGTGCAAAGCAGCCACAGCACCAGGGTGAATCTGGCTCACACCACATAAGGACACTCAACTCTACATTGTGCATTGGGTTTGAAAATCTCCGTCAAAAGCTCATCCCCACCCTTAACTTCTGAGCTTTTTAAAGTTCCTTTATCACTAATAAAATATTGATCTGAGACCTTTTAAGCCCAGTAAAATCTCCACTTCTCTAACATTCATATTCCATTAATTCTTTACCAGCCCCTAAAGAAAAATCCTTAATTTCTCTTATTTTTCTATTAGGGAAGGAAGGAATTCAGGGGCATAGGGAGAATCAAGAGGAAAGTCTAGGTGATTCAAGTATCAAGGTGAGGTCTGAAAACTCATTTTAGCCCTTGACTCCACAAACACCTGCCTACCTTTAAGCACTGGAATACTTTCCCTGAAGTGAATATGGCTATTCACATGCTTATAGTCAGGGTCTTAATGCTTGGCTCAAATATATTTTCTGCTTTTCCTCAATGCTTAAAAAATGTGTTAGCACTTATTAGCATCAAGGGCCCCTTTCAGTCACACAGATCTGACATTTTGGTGCAACATAAGCTAAAAATATTTGGCAGACCTACACATTCATTTCTTTATATGCACAAAACACTCTCTCACACACACAAACTTATCCTGAACAATTTATTTCAGCTGGATTTTTTAAAATGGGAACTGTTATTTGATCTCCTAGCTCCTCAGGGAGCATACCAGTGAAGCCAGTTATGTCTCAGGCTTCAGCCCATATGTTAAGAATCATTTATCATTTGCTGTGTCACCTCCAAATTTTCCCTTTAAATTAAAACAGGGGCTGATTGTCCAATGCATACACAAGCCAACTTCAAAATGTTTTCTTTTACACTTGGCTCTGGGACACAGATTGAACACGGGAGTTTCTCTCTTGGAACAAGTACTGGACTGAACCTAACCAGAATTTCATATATATGTCATAATATAAGAGGCATATATATATACTGAGCTAGAACTTTTCATTCATAGAGCAATAGTGCCACCCAGTGATACAAATGAATCCCTCCACCGAGCAATGCTACATTGTGAGCAATATGTAATGAGTTGCATGTTTGCATGAATTGTGTTCAGGATTACCCACTCCAAACATTAAAAAGTCATTAGTCAGACTACAAAAAATATCAAGGGATAGGCTTAAAAATCATGAGGTTTAAAAAAATTACTGTTTTGGGTGTTCTTTGTTTGCCTTTGGGTTTCTGAGCCTTTAAAGTGTACTCAGGTTGTGTTTTCAAGCTTTTCTCTGGATGTATCCAGAGTCTTCAATAGAGCATTAACAGGACTAAATCTTTCAGATTTGTGGCTATAATTGGCCATTCTAAAGGTCAGACTATTTCACCACAAAGACTACCAAAATGAATAACACGATGTATCTTGACATATTATCATCTGACTCACTCCAGCAGAGCTCAAGCGACAATCTCACCCTGCTCCTGAAACGTACCAACATCAGAAATCTGCAAGGCAGCTACACATAGTAACCCACTTAACGCTTGTCAGACATTATACACTGTCAGGGCCAGGCTATGGGCAGCCTGAGTGCACCAGTTACAGAGTTGTGGTCAAGAGATGAGTAGCAGGGTCAGGGTCTAGCCAGGTCAGGATACCAGGGAGTCAGGGTCAGGCATCAGGTTACAGACAGCAGGCAAGCAGTGGACTCGGAGACAAACCAGAGTCTATGGTCCACACCAAAGCGATGTGAAGAGCAGAAGCAAGAAGACAGTCTACATCATTGCTCAGACAGCTCCCTATGCTGGCATCCTGGTTTATATACCAGCATGAGCCAATCAGTGGGCTGTAGGGGGCTGCCACTCATAGCCTGCTAGGCGATACTTCCTGTAGTGTCTTCCTGCAGAACCCTAGACTAAGCTTCCAATGGTGATGCAGAAGCATCTTTGGTCTAGAGCTTCCTAGGTTCTAGTCCAGCGGGTTCTTACAATACACTGTGCTTAACCACTAGATCAGACATAAAATTTGGGAGCACAGTACTCCAGTCTCTATTTGACTGATTCAGCTGACGTTCCTCATTCCCACCATCCTGTGAGGACACTGCTTGCTAGTCCCCTACAATGGGATCCATATTCATACATGCTCACAGCGGAGAGAACGGTTATTTACCCTCCCGTAACTGGCTCTTTGAGATGTTGCAGTTTGTGTGGATCCTACAAACCACCCTCTGTTCGTGGTCTTTGGAGTCCTCAGCAGCCACAGGCTTTCATCTGTGAGGGAGCTGAGGGAGGGTCATGGACATGTTGCCCAAGGGGGTTTGAGTTCCTCTGCCTGGGGCAGATGTGCCCCTGTGATGGAATCCACACTGATTACAACATCTCAAAGAGCCCGAGTCACAGGAGGGTAAGTGACCATTCTCTCCATCTCTTGGTGTCTTCTGATCCAGACTGGGGGCCTTTCTGGAAGATGCTTTAGCCAGACAAAAGTTATTAGGCTCAGTACAGGGGTCCCTGAGTGAAATTTCATGGTCTGTGATATACACAAGGCCAAACTAGATGAGCTAATGGTCCCTTCTAGGTTGTCTGGCCCTTCTCCAAGGGGGTATAATCCCCCACAAAGAGGTCTGACCTGTCCTGGGCCTTAACTCTTAATGGCCTAATTAACTTGGAATCTGACTGACTTCACCCCAGCAATCATCAGTGACTGAAGACAGGGAACATGAGCTACTTTTGAAACCAGAAGCTCGGCGTGAGGAGGTGGAGTAGAGTTTCAGGACGGCTAATGCAGATTGGCTAACTCTGAACACGGATTTAAAAATGAGGTAATGACACATTCGGGTAGATTTCCCCACAGTACATGGGGATCAAATGAAAAGCTGCTGTCACTGTGAAGAGAACAGATCTCATTTCACCAGAGGAGTCATGGTGAATTCATGTGCTCAGCTGTTGCCCTGAGAGCTGGGACCCAATCCGGATTCTATTCACCAGCTAAATGAGGTTAGCATTTTCAGATTAGTGGCCAATGTACATCTGTGGACATCATTCCCGCAAAAACCACCCTTGCAAAAATAATAATTTGCTCATATGGCTTTAAAAAAGTGGCTCTCTATTTAGCCCTGGGTAAGCTGAGTGTTGTGATGCCTGCATGATTACTTACCCATGGAGCTGGTGAAGCGGAGATGTGATTGCCATGACGGGCAGTACAGTGGGGGTTTGCTACAATAGCTGGTGCTATTATTATTATTGTGACAGGCAGTGCTGGTGGCACTGCCTACAGTGCAAGTTTCCTGACACTTTCTGTTATAAATCCCTGTTTTCAGTTGCTATAACTTTGCCAAAATACAACTGTTTGGGCTGAAATTTTGAATGCCGCGTGCACACATCAGGCTGAATAGTTCTGGAAAATTTCAACAGAAACAAGTGAGCCATTTCTCGAGATGAGATTAAGGGACAATATGTTGCTTTGCCCACAATACACATGCTCACAACCATTTGTGTTGAGAAGCAATAGTGCCTCCACATTTTGGAGCAGCGACTTCAAATTTGGAAGAGGAGGGGTCAGCCTGTCAGAAATGTGCCTTTTGCTCCATCTGAAAAATTGCCCAATCTATGGTCCTTTGAAAATCTCAGCTTGCACATGGCAGTAAAGGCTTGTAAGAGTTTGGCAGCTAAATTCACCAAAGAATCTGTCTGCACTGAGCATGCTGAAGCCCAGGGCAGAGCAGGCTTCCTCTGCAATTGCTCTGTTTTGGTAGCAAATGGCTGCCATGGGGCTGGTTACAGGCCCAGAGAGCAGGGGATGGTCTCTCCTGTGCTCTCAGTGCTCCTACCAATGGGGCCCAGGCAGTGAGGAGGAAGAGGAACAGCTTGACTGAAATGCAGCAGGGTGAGGAGCTGAGCCTGGAGGAATGGTAAATGGGGAGCCAGGGACATGGAACTGAGCGGAGGACTGGGACATGGATGAGGAATCGGGTGGGGAACTGAGACAAGGACAGGCTGGGGACAGTGGAGTGGATAAGGGACAGAAGGGTCTATGACCATTTGTTGCAGGGCTTGTATACCCCGTCACCCCACACTCATGTCACTAGGCTGCCCTTAGCCACAGGGCTGCACAGCCTAGAGACCGGAGCCAATAGGGGTTTGGTGGGCCACCACCCAAACAGTCTAGGGTGGGGTCCCTGGCTTGTGCTTCAGGCAGAGTAATAATCCATCTAGGAGATCAGCTCTGTGGTGGGGCAGACAGCAAACAGTCTTCTGTCCTATCTTTGCGGGACAGCAGAAAAACACAGGCATCTTGTTCTCAGCAGGGGGAACTACCAGCCTAGGGGTGGGATGGCAGAGTGTAGGGGGACACAGGCCCACCTGACTGCATCGCATCCCAGCCCAGGACCCTGATAGTGGTGAGTGGGTTTGCCACTGTGTCAGTGGTGGGGACAGGGTCCAACCAAAACTGGCCAGCTCCCATGGGGGCAATAGATAGTCTCCCCTGGGCTATTTTCTACTGAGATTCCTGTCATCATGGTCTGGGTGTCTTCAGTGTCTCTGGTATCCACACGCTATGCTGCTTCCGGCAACTGCAACCTCCCTGAGGCGTCCGCCAACACTTAGGTGTCAGTCTGGGGCTTGGCACCTCCAGCTCTTGCAGTCTGGGATTCTGGCTGCTCCTTGGCTGGAGCCTGTAAGGTGTGTCCTTCCTCCTCAGCAGTCAGCCCTGACTGAGCTGGGCTGCTCCCATCCCTTTTATACTACAGCAGCAGTTGGAGCATGCCCAATAGGGGTGAGAGGGTGTGGCTTCCACTGCCAAGAGTGCTGCTTTAACCCCTTCATCTCCAGTGTGGGGCCTGTATACTCCATCACACCACTACAGCACAGTCCCCTCAGAAACTGGAATGGAACCCAGGATTCCTGAGTCTCACCTCTTTCCTGATAACAGATACCCGTGAAAACAATGGCAAAATGTGTGTGCCTCATCTCCTTTCAGTTCTGGCTCATACAGATGACAATAACCTACTATTGCAGTTGGTTACTTTGTTAGCAGAGGTCTTTGTGGTGACTCCAAACCCTGCTAATGACCCATATGTGGGCCAATACGGTTCCACATGATAGAAGTTCTGTTTTTTCAGTTAGCTTTTTAAAAGTCCTAGGACGTAACCACGTGGGGGGGGGGGGGGAAAGAGACATTAAAGGAAAATTAAGCTTGCAAAATCAATCACCGAAAGAAAGAACATGCTAAAGAAGGTTGACTGTGCAATCTTGGTTCAGACTTGTTGTGCGTATACAGTACGATACAGTCTTTAATTACATGATCCCTTTACTTTTTTCCAGAGATGCTGCCTTATTCGGGGCACCGAATGGATGTGCTCAGGCAATGAATCAGGGTTGTGTAGTGAATTAGATTGTTGTCTGTAGGAACTCTATTTCATTTATTGCAGAAGCTAGAAGGCAAGTAGTGAACAAGGCAGGGGTTTGCAGGAAGAGAAAGGAGGGTCTCATGGTTCAGGCAGTTGAATGCTGCTCTGGAGAACTGGATTCTATCCCTGCCTCTGCCACAGATTTCCTGTGGGATGCTGGGCAGGTCCCTTACATCAAACTTTCCCCCCTCATTTTCTGGGTGCCTGACTTAAGACTCCATGATCTGATTTGCAGAAGAGCTGAGCACTGACAGCAGCAGCTGAAGCCCCTGGGAGTTGTGCTTTGAACATATAAATACAAAGTACTCTAAAAAAACTTTTGACCTTCATTGCTGTCTCTCAGTTTCCCATCTGTAAAATGGAGATAATGCCACCCTCTCACCTAACGGGGTGTTCCGACAATAAACTCATTAATATTCGTGAAGCACTCAGACCCGATAGTGATGAACGCCATGGCAAAGCCCAGGAGGATATTAATCATGCTGTCTTCAGAGCAGCGTTTGAATAATGTGCAGTAAATAAGGCCCGAGGGTGCACATTGAATGATGAGGATAAAACAAACTGTTGAATAGCAGATCTGTCATTGAGCACCATCCAGCCTGTGCCCTGAATGAGGCAGGGGTTGCGTGGAAAAATATAATTTGTGATTATGTAATTAAAGACTATATAATAATGCATTCGCACAAGGGGATGAGATTAAGTTTGCAGAAGCAACCTTAATTCTGGTATTACCTAACTTTAGGGTGTTTGGCTTACTGTTCTTAAGGTTTTTCTCTTCCAAAAAAAAAAAACAAAAAAAACCCCTACACCCATGTTGTGTAATTATTACTGATATCAAAGTAATATCTGGAGATCCCAACTGAGCTCAAGGCCTCTTTGTGCTTGGCACCATAAAAACTATGGCAAGGCACCTTCTAAGTTTCACCAGCTTCAGCTGTTTTTAGCCTTGGCGAGATGGGCTTGGGGTAAAACAGTCCCTCTTGGCTGCACAGGGGCAGTCTGTCCTTCTCTCAGCCAGTGTTATGGGCTTGTTTTTCTCCCTTATGGGAGGGAATGTAGCCTCCCCTCCTGGTGAGGCTCACTGTCTAGCTGCTCCTCACATACTGGCAGCTTTACTTCCCCCCTTTCTCCCCAACAGGGGGAGCCCTCTCAGGGAGCCCTTAGTTGGAATCAGCTGATCCTAACTGATCTGTGGTAACCCCTTCTCAGCTGAACCTGACTGACCAGTAGTCACCGCTCCTCAGTTGATAGGGAGGAGGGGTCTTACCCTTCTGGGACTGTTTTCTACTCCATTCTTACAGCTGTCTGTCCTGAGTTTATCACATATCCCGCCCCCTCTGCTCAACACTATGGGGTTGGGCTACTTGAGTCGGCAAACAGTGCACTCTTAACAGGCCATCTGCGTTGCTATGTTTGATTCCAGACCTATGTTGTACTCTGAAGTGGAAGGGTTGTAGCGACAGGAATCACCTTGTTACTCTTGTGTTTCTTTCTTTGTTTTGGTGCATCCACTTCAGAGGGACATGGTCCGTGATGAGGGTAAACCTCCGTCCGAGTAGGTACTAGCATAGGCTTTCTACTGCCCACTTTACTGTCAGGCATTCCTTCTCAACTACAGCATATTTACATTCCCTGGGCAGGAGTTTCCTACTGAAAAACAGGACTGGGTATTCTTCTCCCACCATTTGTGAAAGAACCGCTCCCAACCCAATCTCAGAGGCATCAATTTGCAATATAAACTCTCTCTCCCAGTCTGGAACTACCAGCTCTGGGTCAGTGCAGAGGGCGGTCTGCAGATCTGCAAAAGCTTCCTCGGCTGTGCTGGTCCATCTTACTACGTCTGGGCCATGGGCTTTTGTTAGGTCTGTTAAAAGGCATGCCCTGGTAGCAAAGTGGGGGATGAACTGCCTATAGTATCCAACTAGTCCCAGGAATGCTCTGACCTGTTTCTTCCAGACTGGTCGGAGCCAATTCTGTATTGCCTCTAACTTGTTCAGTTGGGGCTTCACCACGCCCCTCCCTACTATATACCCAAGGTATTTGGCTTCTGCTAGCCCAGTCGCGCATTTGGACGGATTTGCAGTCAGCTCCGCCTTCCTCAGGGTGTCCAGGACTGCTTCCACCTTCCCCAAGTGCATCTCCCAGTCTGAGCTATGTATAATGACATCGTCAAGATAGGCTGCTACACACTTGCCATGTGGATGCAACAGTTTGTCCATGAGTCACTGGAAAATTGCAGGAGTCCCATGTAAACCAAAAGGGAGGACAGTGTACTGATACAGTCCCTCTGCTGTTGAAAAGGCTGTCTTCTCTTTGTCAGCCTTGGCCAGAGGGATTTGCCAATAACCCTTGGTCAGGTCAAGGGTGGACAAAAATCATGCTTTTTCCGGTCAATTAGCTCAGCTATCCAGGGTATAGGGTACATATCAAATTGGGACACTTAATTCAGTTTCCAGAAATCATTGCAGAACCTCATACTGCCATCAGGCTTAGATACTAGGACAACTGGGCTTGACCATTGGCCATGAGACTCTTCAGTGACTCCTAACTTCAGCATTTTCCTGACTTCTGACTTGATCTCTTCTCTTTTTGCCTCCAGGATGGCTTGACATTCACCTTCACTCCAGGAGCTGTGAGGATGTGATGATGAACCTCAGTAGTCCTGCCTGGCTTTTCTGAGAATATATCCTGGTTGTATTTGATCATGTTGATCACTTCAGTTCATTGGCCAGGGGTCAATTCTGGGGATATTCCCAGTTGGCTGGGCCGGTTGCTTTCGCGGGGTAGTGACTCTTTAGTGACCACATGAGCTTCTCTGTCTTGCCAAGGTTTCAACAGGTATATATGATAGATCTGTTCCAGCTTCCGGCAACCAGGCTGTCGGACCTTTCCAATGGCTTCTATTATCTTGTATGCCCCCTACCTCCAGGCCAGGAGCTTGCTCTCCACTGTGGGTACGAGCACCATTACCCGATCTCCCACCCGGAATTTTTGGATCATCGCTTGGCGATTATAGTATGTCTGTTGGGCCTCTTGCGCCCTCTCCATGTGTTCCTGCACTATGGGGGCGACTTGGGCTATCCTGTCTTTCATCTGCAACATATGCTCGATGATGTTTCTCCCTGGGTTCGGCTGTTCTTCCCAACCCTCTTTGGCAATGTCCAGTATGCCATGGGGGTGCCGACCATATAAAGGCTCGAATGGGGAAAACCCAGTTGAAGTCTGAGGAACCTCCCTTATAGCAAACATTAGGTATGGCAGCAGGGTGTCCCAGTTCTTCCCGTCCCAGCTCACCACTTTTCGTATCATGTTCTTTAATGTTCTATTAAAGTGTTCGACGAGGCCATTGGTCTGCGGATGGTAGACTTACGTTCTTATGGTCCGTATGTGGAGCATTGCACATCAATTCTTCATTAATTTAGACACAAAGAGGGTTCCTTGATCTGTCAGGATCTCTTTGGGTATCCCTACTCTAGAAAAAAATTGGATTAATTCCTTAGCTATGGCCTTGGACATAGTGTTCCGTAGGGATACTGCCTCAAGATATCGGGTGGCATAATCTAGCACAACCAGTATGTGCTGATGGCCCCAGTTTGATTTATCCAGTGGGCCTACTAGGGCCATAGCTATTTGTTCGAATGGGACTTCAATAATTGTCAGAGATACCAAAGGGACCCTTAAGTGTGGTTGGGGGCCATGTAATTGGCATTCAGGACAGGAGGCACAATATTGTCAGACCACCGCATAAATTCCAGGCCAAAAAAACCTCTGCAGAATTCGATCGAGGATTTTATCTACCCCTAGAAGCCCCCAAAACAGATGTCTGTGTGCTAGATCCATCATGCCTGTATGATGCTTCTGCGGTACTAAGAGCTGTTCCATGACTTGTTCCTGGATCTGGACTACTCTGTATAGCAGATCCCTCTTTATCATATAATGTGGCCCTGGCCATTGGCTCTCCCTTCCACAGGGACCCCATTCACCTCAACTACTTCTTTGTGAATATTGTTATATATTGGATCATTGGCCTGATCCTGCCCAAAATTCTCCAGTGAAGGTCCAATTTGCCCAAACTCAGGGGAATCTGTCTCCGTCTCCCTCTCGGGGGGAGTCTCCGGGGAACTGGGTCCGGCTGTGGGTTTGTCAACTCCCTGCATAGTCCCCTTGTCAGTTGGGCCAACTCTTTCCCCTACGAGTGTAGGCTTCTGGTTCTGGGCCAAGATTCTCGTTTCCCCTCCTCTTATCTGCCCTCCTTTCTCGCTGAGTCTTCCTGGGCTTCCCAGGAGAGAGAGAACAAATCCTGGGCAAATTCTTGGAAGACTGGGGGCCTAACTATTAGGGTCATCCCATTGATCTCAGGATTATTACCTTCTTCTGACTCCTCTCTGGGGAGTAGGCTGCCAAACCCTGGGAAGTCTCATCCTATGAGGACTGGATATGGGAATTTTGGGACCACCCCCACTGTCACCTAAGTGGGGTTTCCCAGAACTTCTATTTTTACCAGGATGGTCAGGTAGTAATTGACATCCCCGTGTACCAGGATTGTTGGCCTTGCCCAACCAGCTTTTCCAAGACCAACGTGACGGCACTTCCCGAGTCCACTAACGCGGTGGTCTCTATGCTGTTCATCTTAACTGGTCTAGTATACCTGTGAGTAACCATCGCAACCCCTACTAGATTTATTAGGTCTCATAGTCCTCTTAGATCTCCCAGGTTGCATTGCATGGGCTCTTCTAGGTTCAGGCATTGGGCAGCTATATGCCCTATTTCCCCACATGCATAACATCTGTACTCTGCTTGGGGCAGCTCCCTATTTTTTGGGCTGTTGGGCCCCACCCCCCGAGTCTTTTTCTCCAGTCCCCAAGTCCCTCCATGATCTCCGGTCACTCTTCAGCCTCCTTCCTCCCCTCCGTAGTTCTGCCCTGGGCTACAGCAACTCGGGCCCTCAACACAGAGACGTGCCTCCTATTCTGGTGCATTCCTTCCCCCATGGTCCAAGAAAGTTCTTGGGCCGCTAGGTGTCTCTCTACGATGGCAACTAGCTCATCATAGGAGGAGGGATCATTTTGACTGACCCATCCTTGTATGTCCAGTGGTAGCCCTCTCATGTACCTGTCCAAAATTATGATTTCCACAATTTTCTCCGGGCCATGGGTCTCGGGGCACAGCCCCTTTTGGGTTAGGTGGATCAGATCAAACAGCTGGGACCTCGGTGCTTTGCTGTCCCAGTATTTCCACTCGTGGAATTGCTGGGCCTTTATAGCTGTCGTCACATTAGACCTCGCCAGGGTCTCTGTCTTCAGCTGGGGGTAATCTGTAGCTGCTTCTGTTGTCATGTCAAAAGACACCTTCTGAGCCTCCCCACACAGAAAAGGAGCCAGGATACTGGCCCACTGGTCTTGGGGCCAAGCCTCCCGCAGGGCAGTTCTCTTGAACGCAAGGAGATATGTCTCTATGTCATCATCCATCATCATCTTGTGTAAGTAGCTGCAGGCCCGCAGGGGTCGGGTCCCATGGGGACCGTGCGTCAGGGTGGTCAGAGCCTTTACCTGATTCAGAACCTCATGCAGGGTGGCTTGATCCTGGGCCACCTGGCTCATCAGTAATTGATTCGTCTCCTGCTGTATTTGCACTGACTCCTGCTGGGTAGCCATCTGAACCCTGGTAGCCTCTTGTTGGGCCACGGTGGCCTGCACCAACGTCTTCACTACATCCTCCATTTTTTTCCCTTTTTATTGGGGGTGATTTACCCTGCCCTGAAATGGTTCGCCACAAAGTCTCAATCAGAGCTTCCCACCTCTGACACCATGTGTGGCAAGGCACCTTCTTGGTCTCACCAGCCTCAGCTGTTTATAGCTTTGGCGAGATGGACTTGGGGTAAAACAGTCCCTCTTGGCTGCACAGGGGCAGTACACTCCTTCTCTCAGCCAATCTTCTAGGCTTGTTTTTCTCCCTCATGGGAGAGAATGTAGCCTCCCTTCCTGGTGAGGCTTGCTGTCTTGCTGCTCCTCACCTACTGGCAGCTTGACTTCCCCCCTCTCTCCCCAACAGGGGAGGGTTTAAAAAGGTCTCAGGTAGCCCTTAGTTGGAATCAGCTGATCCTAATTGACCTCGGGTAACTCTCTGTCATAGACTCATAGACTTTAAGGTCAGAAGGGACCATGATGGTCATCTAGTCTGACCTCCTGCACAATGCAGGCCACAGCATCTCACCCACCCACTCCTGTAACAAACCCCTAACCTATTCTGAGTTATTGAAGTCCTTAAATCATGGTTTAAAGACCTCAAGGTGCAAAGAATCCTCAAGCAAGTGACCCATGCCCCACGCTGCAGAGGAAGGCGAAAAAGCTCCAGGGCCTCTGCCAATCTGCCCTGGAGGAAAATTCCTTCCCAACCCCAAATATGGCGATCAGTTAAACTCTGAGCATGTGGGTAAGACTCACCAGCCAGAACCTAGGAAAGAATTCTCTGTAGTAACTCAGATCCCACCCCATCTAACATCCCATCACAGACCATTGGGCAGATTTACCTGCTAATAATCAAAGATCAATTAATTACCAAAATTAGGCTATCCGATTATACCATACCCTCCATAAACTTATCAAGCTTAGTCTTGAATCCAGATACCTCTTTTGCCCCCACTACTCCCCTTGGAAGGCTGTTCCAGAACTTCACTCCTTTAATGGTTAGAAACCTTCATCTAATTTCAAGTCTAAACTTCCCAGTGTCCAGTTTATATCCATTTGTTCTTGTGTCCACATTGGTACTAAGCTTAAATAATTCCTCGCCCTCCCTGATATTTATCCCTCTGATATATTTATAAAGAGCAATCATATCTCCCCTTAGCCTTCTTTTGGTTAGGCTAAACAAGCCAAGCTCTTTCAGTCTCCTTTCATAAGACAGGTTTTCCGTTCCTCAGATCATCCTAGTAGCCCTTCTCTGTACCTGTTCCAGTTTGAATCCATCCTTCTTAAACATGGGAGACCAGAAATGCACACAGGGGTGGCTCTAGGATTTCCGCCGCCCCAAGCAGGGCGGCACGCCGCGGGGGGCGCTCTAGCAGTTGCCGGTCCCGCGGCTCCGGTGGACCTCCCGTGTCTGCCTGCAGGAGGTCTGCCGGAGCCGCCTGCCGCCCTCCCGCTGGCCCCGCGGCTCTGGTGAACCTCCCACAGGCATGCCTGCAAATGCTCCACTGGAGCTGCGGTCCCAGCGGACCTTCCGCAGGCATGCCTGCGGGAGGTCCGCCGGAGCCGCCTGCCGCCCTCCCGCTGGGACGCCGCCCCAAGCGTGCGCTTGGCGTACTGGGGTCTGGAGCCGGCCCTGACTGCACACAGTATTCCAGATGAGGTCTCACCAGTGCCTTGTATAACAGTACTAACACCTCCTTATCTTTACTGGAAATACCTCACCTGATGCATCCTAAAACCACATTAGCTTTTTTAACGGCCATATCACATTGGCGACTCATAGTCATCCTGTGATCAACCAATACTCTGAGGTCCTTCTCCTCCTCTGTTACTTCCAATTGATGTGTCCCCAATTTATAACCCAAATTCTTGTTATTAATCCCTAAATGCATGACCTTGCACTTTTCACTATTAAATTTCATCCTATTACTATTGCTCCAGTTTACAAGGTCATCCAGATCTTTCTGTATGATATCCCAGTCCTTCTCTGTGTTAGCAATACCTTCCAGCTTTGTGTCATCTGCAAACTTTATTAGCACATTCCCACTTTTTGTGCCAAGGTCAGTAATAAAAAGATTAAATAAGATTGGTCCCACAACCGATCCCGGAGGAACTCTACTAGTAACCTCCTTCCAGCCTGACAGTTCACCTTTCAGTATGACCCGTTGTAGTCTCCCCTTTAACCAGTTCCTTATCCACCTTTCAATTTTCATATTGATCTGAATCTTTTCCAATTTAACTAATAATTCCCCATGTGGAACCATATCAAATGCCTTACTGAAATCGAGGTAAATTAGATCCACTGCATTTCCTTTGTCTAAAAAATCTGTTACCTTCTCAAAGAAGGAGATCAGGTTGGTTTGGCACAATCTACCTTTTGTAAAACCATGTTGTATATTGTCCCAATTACCATTGACCTCAATGTTCTTAACTACTTTTTCCTTCAAATTTTTTTCCAAGACCTTGCATACTACAGATGTCAAACTAACAGGCCTATAGTTACTCAGATCACTTTTTTTCCTTTTCTTAAAAATAGGAACTATGTTAACAATTCTACAGTCGTACGGTATAACCCGAGTTTACTGATTCATTAAAAATTCTTGCTAATTGCAATTTCATGTGCCAGTTCCTTTAATATTCTTGGATGAAGATTATCTGGGCCCTCCAATTTCATCCCATTAATTAATTCATGTGTGTATAGAATCCAAGACCACGGGGTCCTGATCCATGATTGGTGCTCCTCACACTACTGCAATACGAATAATAAGGAAAATAATTCTTACCCTTTGGAACAGACCTGTTGTAAACTCTCATATGCCAGCCCAAAAGGCTGTTCACTGGAGAGTTGTCAAGCCCTCTGTGACCTCACAGGCTCACAGTTAGCAAGCAGAGACACACATGGTCACGTACCAGACACATTTTAGCTATTGCTATTACTCAGACACTAAGTTGAGCCATTGGGAAAATGTGGCAAAACCTGTTTCTGAATTATTGCTGCCAAATAATGACATGACTGAAAACAAGATAACACTGGAAATTACTGACTTCCTTGTGGCACTGCAGTATGGTAAGTCTGTCCATGTCTTGCATAATGCTTCCAGGATAGTAAAAAAAAAAAGTCCAAAATGGACTGTGGGTTTGAATATTGTGACATGGTGGAATCACATCATTTTTCATCCAGTAGGATACATCTCAGCATATCTTCCCCTCTAGATTGCCTCCTGGACTTCTGTGTATCCTACATGCTTTGTTCAGCTTCTATGTGCATCACTGGGACAGGCATTCTGATGGGCAAAGTGTTCTTGACAACATCTAACTCACATGGTGGGAAAGCATGAGGGGAAGTGGGGCAGAAGGTCGTAGCAGAGCAGGCTCAGGGAGGGGCATGGCTGGCCAAGTGGGGAGTCCATACAATAGGATGAAGTAATAAGGGATGGAGAAGTGCTGGCACTTTCAGGTGGTTAAAAAGGAGAAAGGCAGCCAACGGAGTGTAAGGGCAAGGTGGGCATGGCAGAGAGTCGGCGAAGGAGGAAGTCCTACACAGGAGGTGGTGCTTGTGCAGGAAGTGAATGGGTGAATGACTGGATAGATGAGGGAAATAATTTGGAAGAAGACATCAGCTGTGGCAAGGGGTTAAGAAAGGAAGGGAGGAAAATACAATAGGAACCAAAAGTGCATTAAAACGTAAAAGGAAGACGAGGATAGCAGGAGGTGAAATGTAGGTACAGATGGGAACAGCTGGATGGAAAGAGGGTCATCATCTGATTTATTTGGCTTAGGTTTGGGAAGTACATGCATTGTTCCTATTATTTATATTCCAGTAGCAAATACAGGCCCCAACCAAGTTCAGAGCTCTGTTGTGATAGGCACCAGATACACAGAGACCATCCTGAAGGGCTCAGAGTCTAAACCAACCACCCAGACAGGGCAAGAAAACAGAGACACAAGGTGATGGAGTAACTTGCTTAAGGTCACAGCAGGACAGTGGTAGAGTCAAGAATAGGACCCCAGTTTCCAAAGCCCCAGGCTAATTGCCTAGGCCCTGGTCCATGCTGCCTTACTGCACATACACCATGGGAGAATGAGACTTTATATCAAGGCCATTTCTAGCTTAAAAGTATTAAAAGTAAATTATTGTTGCCTGCAGATTTCTGGAACTTCTCCAGCTGCCAGTGAGGAAACAGATTATTGCTGGTATGTGACACCCCTTTGGGTTATTGTGCTAAAGCTGAACTTTGTTAACCTCCAAACAAGCCATTTTGGCACTGTTGTACAAATCTGGCTGTCACAGTGAGCTCATGATTGATTCTATCCTGCCTTCTCACCCTGTTTTCCCCATCCTCTCATTCACCCCTCTCCTTTATCTCCTCTGCCACACATTGTCCAGGGGTGGGATTTTTTCATCACACCCAATGAAACTGGGATAGTGTAGGTAAATCACTAATGAGCTACATCTCTCATATCTTCTCCTCCCTGTTATCTGTTCATTTGCATAGTTCAATCCTATTAGTTAAATTAAATGCCTTGCCCCTTTTCACTTGTGATATATAAAAACTATTCTATTTAGAGGTTTGTACCCCATGCTTAGCATTCCATTAACTGATGGTCTCCATAGTGTTTAAGAGCCTTTGATTCATATTTTTAGTGGCATCCCCCTTCTACAATAGATTAGATCCGAACTGTGGAGAAGTGAAGTGTCAGTCTGGACATAGTTCAGTGTGCGCACAGTCAAATTTATAACTGAACATTATTAACTAGCCATCTATATCTTGGATATAACATAATCACAAGTAGCTAGCCAAGAAGTCATAGTCCACATTTCTGTTGAGCATATGCAGCAGCTGCTGTGGCACTTTACAATTTTCTTGTCTGTTGTCTGAAGTGCCTAAGTAGCCATGTTTCAGACTGCACTTACGTCTCCTAGCAACTCAGCGGACACAAGCCTTTATAAAGAGTATGGATTATGGGATAGTTTGGGGGAGTATGTAGTGGTTCAGAGCATCTTTCAAATGAAGATCAACAGCGCAAACTCCACCTGGACAGGTAGTGCATAAAATGTGTTGCTATCTGAGGCCTTGGAGTTCTCACACTAGGTCTCAGGGGACAGGTGTCCACAGAACCATAACTAATGTGAATTTTCCAAATCTGGCAGCAGTCTCAATAGGGAGACCAAAGATTGAACTCTTATAGAAACTCCACATCTCTTGGCTCCAAGTCAGGGCCAGACACACTAACAGAACAGTGTGGCCTTGCTTTGGCCATTGGAGTGGTATAAATGGCTACAGTTAGTTATCTAGCACAGTGTGCATACACTGCCCATGTGACCACACAGCCATAGAACCTCAGTATTATTTAAAATATCTTCTGTAGGGAAAATACAGTCTATGTTTTGCCTACGGTGCATCAGTGATGGAGTTACTGAGATTAGGTCCAAATTCACAGAAGCCCCCCACAATCAGGGGGAGTTTGGGTTCCAGTGTGTGTGCCAACCTCAGCCAAGGTTCAGATGAAGGCCAATAACCTGGACTGGATCATCACAGCTCCCCCCTACACCCTTGCTGTTCCCACAGGAGCTCCACTGATAGCCCCCATACACTGCAGACTCTGTGATCCCTCCACCTTACTTCGGATGTCTTCTGCACCAGTCTACTGAGGTCACCCTGTGGTCATGGTGACTCTCCACCAGTACACAGGTCCCACACCCCTCAATAGGCAGGGAGAAGGATGTGCCTGCTCCTCCATAGGGAAGTACCTCCTAGGGCAAAGGGGGAGACTCCTCCTCCCTCTGCCAGCTCCACTCAGCTGGGAACCCAGACACTCCATAATGCCCCATGTGATTGGTAGGGAACCTCAGGGTGTCCTAGCAACCACCTGTTGGGAAAAAGAAGCCTCCTACTGCCTAACATGCAGTTGTTACATCATTTTAGAGGTTTCACAGCTATTGCACTAGGTATTATGAAGTCTCCACAGCCAGCCCCACTGCCAGGGGAAGAGTTTCCCAGCGGCTGTTGCCCTGTTTCTTCATACAGGTCTTTAGAGGCCCTAACACACCACTGGTGCTATGTGAAGAGTAGAAATTAATGCCATTAAAATTAGGAGCCTGAACGAATAAGGGGCATTATACTTTCTGGCAGTGAGCTGTTTTTCTTCGGCTGGTGGTAGCTCTCCTCTCCTCCTCCTCCTCCCTCATCTCTCCCATGCCCTGGCGCCTCTCTACACACTGTCTTTGTTTCTTTTGTTCTGTATCTTCCTCCTCCTCTCACCTCCCACTCTGCTCCTCTGGCCACCACATTTCTCTCCCTTCACTCATAGTCTTTCTTTTCACCCTACCCCCACAGGTGACCAATCTCTTTCCATCCCTCACCTTAGGGCCCCAACATTTCTCCTCCCCTCCCTCTCGCCCAAGGCTATTGGTATTATTCCCTCATCCCCTTCCCGTGTCCCCTGAGTTTCATTTCTCACCCCTCAACTCTAGTCTCTTCCCAGAACCCTGAAAGTGGGGTGGGGGGAGATTCGTGGGGTCAGCACCTCCAGGAGAGCAAAACAGCCACTAACACCTCCCTCATTCAATGACTCATTCACACAAACACTATCTCAGCACCATTCCCATCTCCCTGGGTACCATCAGCTGCCCAGGTTTTCCCCTCAGGGTTCCCACCAGCACTGAGGGCAGCTTCATGAACACATAGAGATTCTATTCTGTCATTGCACTGATCATCCAGGGGCTGGTGCCCATGTCCTTGAATCTCAGAGGTCATACTGATTCCCTTCTAAAGTACCAGAGTGGGATTTTCAAAAGTACCCATGTGGTTTAGGAGCACACACCAAAGGAACTTATGTGCCTATGTTGCTTAGGAGCTTTGGAAAAATCTCACCTCTGGAATGTAATCAAATGCATCTCCCTATATCTCTAGGCCAGCAGTTCTCAAAACTGTGGGTCGGGACCCCAAAGTGGGTCACACCATTTTAATGGGATCACCAGGGCTGGCATTATACTTGCTGGGGCCTAAGCCAAAGTCTGAGCCCCACCGCCCAGGGCTGAAGCCGAAGCCTGAGGTCTTCAGTGCTGGGTGATGGGGCTCAGGTTACAGACCCCACACCCAGAGCTGAAGCTCTTGGACTTTGACTTTGGTCCCCACACCCGGGGTGGTGGGGCCTGGGCTTTGGCAGGGCTTGGGTGGGCTCAGGCTTCGGTCTCTCCTCCTGGGGTCGTGTAGTAATTTTTGTTGTCAGAAGGGGGTCGTGGTGCAATGAAGTTTGAGAACCCATGATCTAGGCATTTACTCTACCCTCATCAGCATGGTATCTGAATGGGGTAGACTTTTCTGACACTGAGAATTTTTTTTGTACCTGTGCTAGGGACATCTGGATAGCAGCAGAAGGTGATTCAGTCTTCCAGTCCCAACACATAAACATGCTGCTGAAAGAGCAACTTCAAAGTCTATGTAAGGAAGGGAACAACATCAAAACTAGCATTGGAGATGTAGAAAAAGCCATGAGCAGCATGGAAGCCGAGCTCAGCAGGTAAAGGCAAACAGCCTGGGGTTTTAAATGAACATCCCATCCATTGATGACATGTCCAAGGATGTCAACAACTCTAACACTCTTGAGCAAGACCAGATTTGCACTTTCCCTGATGAGCTAAGATAAGGGGAAAGATTTGGGAATATAGTAAGTAGAAGCTGTCTAGGTCAACTGGCCCATCATTGCCCCCTGCCTTTCATGTCCTTGTATTCATTTGCAGAGTATTTCTTGGTAACTCACATTTCTCTAAGTATATATTTCACTGATCTGCACAACTAGAATTTCAGGCCATCAGCCCATCAATTCCGAGCAACACACCACAGTACCCGGGGTTGCATGCATAGCATGCAAGAGATCAGCTCTGGTAGGGCACAGATTTCAGAGTTAAGCTTCTAAGTGATTACTTGAAATCACAGGGAAGGGAAAAATGAAATGATGCAGGGGCTGGGCTGCAGTTTCCCCGCCCCTGCCATTAACCATCAGTATTGTTCTATTCCATGGATGAGCCTCTGCCAGTGACTTACTTACCACACTGCATCAGACCAGTACCAAGTGCTTCAGAGAAAGGAGGCAGAACCCCTGCTATGGGCAGAAATGGAAAGTTTCTTCCTAACCCCTGTTATTTACAGGTTATTGACAAGTTGCCAAAATGACATTTGGACTTGATTCACCTTGGCGGAGGCAGGACAATCCCATTGCCACCTTCCTGAACCAGCAGTCAGCACTGGACCCCAGCTATGGCTCTAAGGATACTGCCCCCTTCACATTCCTAGGGTTCCCTGGCCTTGCCCTCTGGCTTCCAGGCAGAGCAGCCTGGCTGCAGGCTCCCTAGCAGAACAGGCGACCTGGGTTCAAGTGATTCTGAATATTCACTCAGTGTCAGCACATAAAAAGACCCCAGAGGATCCTGGGGCAAGAATAGGTTAGGGGCCCCCTTCCCAATTCCCAAATCAGAAATTTTGTTTAACCCCAACATCATAGCCCCCAAAGTCCCCTTGTCCCCCAGCTCACCCTACACCCCAACATCCCGCACAACTCTTCCCCACTGCACTGAACTCTTCACCCCATTGCCCCCCAACACTCCCTACTCAGCCATAGACCCCCAACAACTCACTCTCAGCCCTTCACCCACACCCCCAGGCTCCTCCTGGTCACTCACTGGCACCTGCCCCCTTTCCTCCCCCGCCAGCTCAGTGCTCTGCTCTTAGCTGGGCTGGGGTGGCTCCTCCCGATCCTGGCTCGCCAAAGGCTCTATTCGCTGTCAGTGCCCACTTTGCACTTGCCCAGCACAGCCTGAATTTGAGTGATGAGTGGCATTGTGTGTGACCTGGTGCATGGGCCTGCAGTGCCACTCAAGTTTGGCCTGACTGCCCATGTCATGATGGAGAGCTGAGTGGGCCAACCTGAGCGGCATTGCACCCCTGTATGCCTGGTCTCAATACCACTCAAATTTGTCCCAGCTATCCTGCGGCTCAACAGGGGAGCTACGTTCACACCAAGCCATCTATTACACTTGTTCTCCTTCCATGTGCATACATGTTCATGACTTCAATTCAGGTTAGCAATACATCATCTTGACAGTCCATTATTCCAGACAGAATTTCACCAAAATTCCAGGAGCAGGCAAAGCTGTGGCAGCAAACAGAACATTCTCCATCCCAAATAGCATCACAAAAAAGAAAAGCTAGACAATTATTGTTTCCAAATGACCATGGTGAAAGTCCGGGTGAGAGGGAGAGTGCAAAAAGTGGAAGGTATAATAGAGTAGATAGACCTATGAAAAGTTTTTTTTGGTGGGAGGCAACTGCCTGTCTTTCCCCATAGTATATGACATCCCTGCCCATGATTGGTTGGTTCCTTTTTTCCCCTCTTGTTCATTGTGTATGCCCAATGCTGTATAGCAGGAGTTCCCAAACTTTTGGCTGGCTCAACTCCATTTTAATGAACTATTTCCTCTGGGGACCCCAGACAGCAGAAAGGATGCCATTTTGTAGGGAAAATGGCATTCTCCATACATCATGACCTCGCATGCAAGGTCATGCTGTGTGGAGCAAAATTGGGTCCTCAGCGCACGACCCCATCTGCTGATGGTGCCACCCCTTTGGGGGTCATGACCCACTGTTTGGGAACTGCTGCTTCATAGACTTACATTTGAGGCTGAAAGTCAATGGCACTAGTACTCCTAAATCACCTGGGTACTTCTGAAAACCCCACCTTTAAAGCACGCTGAAAGAGTCAGAAGCACCAATGATAACCTGAAATGAATAAATAAATGTCAGCCAGGGATTCACAATCTAGCTCAGCCTTTGAGAATCTGTAGTAAACTGCTATATTAGCAACCTTTGGATTAAAATTTTATTGTCTTGAGTTTCTTTTCCCCTTCTGATGCATACAGAATAAAACAGGCAGAAACCATGAAAACGCTTTTAGAAGCAGAGATCCAAACAGCCAAGAAAACTCTGGAGGAGGAGCAAGAGTCAGCCTCACAAAAGGAACTTTACCTCAGGAAACTGGTAGTGTTATATTGTACCTAATAATGGAATTATTCCACATTTCTTATTTCAATAGGATTAACAACAACAACAATTTTATTATTGTGTAGATTACTCTTTTAGGACACTATGGTATTATTAACAGCAACAATTATAAGTGGTACCCAATAGAAGAATATATCTCAATAATAAAACAGATTATTATTATTATTGCTGTAGTTTTAGAAATAAAGTCTCTGAGATTAATTTTATTAGAACATATGGGTATGAGATGTCCTGGAAAATGAGAATGAAAGCAAGTAAAATAATCAGGTGGATTTCAGTGCAAAATTCAAATGCAGTGATTCTAAAGGAGAAGAAAAAAACAGATTTCTCTCAGAAAGTGTGTATTTTGCTATTAAAATCTCTATACAAAGTTTCTGATTCTCCTGTCTCAGACCAGAGAGTGTGATCCCCATCCTTACTTTCACATCAGAGCGATGATGTTTTTTTGTCCCATCCCACAAGTTGTATCTCTATGTGTTAGTTTGGAAACTCAGAGGAATCCAACAGAAAGCAACAAACTAACTGGTTAGTTCAACATTGGCAAGCAGGGTAACAATAGGCCCAATAGTGTCTAGCACCAGATGCTTCAGAGGAAGGTGCAAGGAACCCCACCTTAGGCAGATGCAGCTCAGAGCAACACCCGTATTGTACAACTAACAAAATAACACACTCTATATAGAAGAGTTGACTCACCACTGGCATGCCCCCTTGTGGCATGGCATGGCATAGCAGCTCTTCTCTAGCACCCTCAGCAGACAGCTGCTCCAGTCCTGCGGTGGTCTCTCCTCTTCTCGCAACTCAGCCCTCTGGCCAAGTTATGCTTTAGTTCCACCCATTCTGGGGTAACAGAACCACAAATAAGAATCCAATGTTCCTACAAATGCTCTTCAGCCCTGCAGCCCTTACACCTTTCTCTCAGGCTTTTAATCACCCACCTCCCCTTACATCAGGGGACTCATCCCACCTTCCCCTGTGGCTGGTAGGGGAACCCAGACCCTCCCATAACACCAGGATCTAGCCCATGGTACCAGCAGCCAGGAGCTGCTCTAACAGACTCCTTACTGCAGCCTCCCTGGACATCTTCCTACCTTAGCCCATCAGCAGGTCTCTCCCAGAGATGTCCTAGGTTCAGCTTTCTTTCAGGGCCAGAACTCACAGAGCTGCTCCCTGGCTACTCCCAAAAGTACAGCTTAACCCAACTTCTTCCCTCCTCAGGCTTGACCTGTCATTCCTCATAAGTTTCCCTTGTTCTTTTCCTCCACTGAACACCTCCCAGGGCTCCCTCCCTGGAAATCTAGATCCTGCCCTTTTATCAGGGTTCACCACCAGAGCCTGCTGCACCCCAGAGGCTGCTCTGTGTCTCTCCTGGCCTCCTGCCAGAATTCTCTACTCAGGTGAGGATCCCAAGGATCAGCTAACTCTGCCCGGGCTTCCGCTTTGCCCCTCCCAGCCTCTCCCCTCTCTAGTGCCAAGAGAGGAACTACAGAGCTTTCCCTCTCTCCCAGCAATCCCTTTCTGCTCTGGCCTTCCTCTTTTTATGGCACCACCCATCTTTTCCTCATCTGGGCTTCATCTTCAGCCTGGCCCTCCCTCATGGTGCAAGTGGGTGAGTTAATTGGGCTCAGGCTCCTGTTAACCAATGTGGGGTTTATATACCCCATCACCATTATATTTGAAATGTCAGCTTGCACAGCCACCATATCCAGTCCACAGAGCCAGCGGCAAGCCCTTTGCATTTCAATCAAGGAATATTTGTTCCTCCCACAGGAAAAGGACAATGAAGATTTACATTTGAGGCTTCTCATGCTCTCGGAGGAGGTATGTAGGAAAAGCGGATCATGCCCCTTGGGACTGTTTCCTTTTCACTCTAGCACAAAAGATAAACAACTTGTCAGCATGTATGTATAAAACCATGAGATGTAACACAATCCAGGAATGCACCTAAGAGGTTTGGAGGAAATTGTGCACAGCAATGTGCTGAGCTTTGTTCGCAAATGAAATGAAATGGGCCCCCTCTGCCTTGTACCATTCATTCTATACCACCTTCCATTCCATAGATACAGGGAGCTACCCACCACCACCACTCCCCAAGGGTGTGAAGGCTGATTAGCTGATTGTATTAGCTTGTATTGCCACAAATGTGACTGCTGATCACACAGTTATTAAGTCTTTTTTAAGATCCAGCCACAGTGTTTCAGTATTCATGACAGAGTCTGATCTCACTTACTTTGGATTTGCACAGTGTAACTCCACTGAAGTCAATGGAGATATCCCAATATAAAGCTAGGGATCTATGTAGCTACTTATATGGCCTGCATCACCATGGTATCTGAGACCCTCACAAGCATTAATGGATTTCACCTTCACCACACCATCTTACTAATGCACATAGATTCTGTAACTTCCCCAAGGTTACACAGCACATCCGCAGCCTACATGGGAATCAAACCTAGTTTTCTTGACTCCCATTCCAGCACCCTAGCTACCAAACCACCTGGCCTTCCCTGCTGTGAATATTCTCCCCTGGTGTCAATGGAATCTGAGCTAGATGCTTGCTGTCCTTTTATTTGATGAAGTCAGGGATTGGTTAAAAAGGAGGATTAGAACGGTGTTCCTGATGCCCTTCATAATTCGGAATACCCAGTTTGCTGCTCTCCTTTCAGTCCCCAAGGTTGATTCCATCATGCCTTACACCTTGGGTTGTCATTGACACCTCTGAGTGGGTTTAAAACACCATCAGATCAGAACAGGTGCATTTTACATCTACATTGCACAAGTGTCAAGGATGGCACGAAGTGCAAGGCAGGGGGGAATCGGGCACCATATTAGATCAAATACTGCTGTCCTGAATCATTCCTTTCCGTGTTGACATCAAAGTGAATTTTGACCTCAGGGGAAGCTTGGTCTGATGAATCCTGCAGAATCTGGCTTAGCTTTTGCAAGATCTTGCATATGTAAAGCCTGCTGGGAATTATTGCTACCCTTCAGCCTCTGCCCTACAGGACATGGTCCTCCAGAGAAGGGTGTGCTATTGTTCACTATGACGTGGCTATATCCTGAGTATTACCAATGCCCAGTGATGAGCTGCCAAAATCTTAACAACCGGTTCCCTATAAAAAGTTCTGATTTAAGAGGAGGGGAGCGGGGGAGGGGCCGGGGCAGGGGGACACATACTTGTGGGGCCGGGGGCCCCTGCAGGGCCTGGGGCAAATTGCCTAGAGCTTGCAGCCCCCTCCCCCCTTACCGTGCCGGCAGCTCAAAGCAGCAGGACGACTCCGGAGCTCAGCTGAGCTGCCCAGCTGATACCAGCGGCTGGCCACGCTGCAGCTGGGGGGAAGCGGGGGAAGGGCTGGGGGAGCCTCAGCCTCCCCAGCTGGGAATCCTGGGAGCAACAGGATGGTCCGGCCCATGGACCGGAGTTCTTTGCCCACTCCCTGGCCCTTTAACAACCGGTTCTCCACGGAGGTCTAATTTTAGCAACCGGTTCTTGGGAACCTTTGGGAACCTGCTCCAGCTCACCACTGCCAATGCCTGCACTCTTCACTAGGATGGACTTTGATAGCAAACATACTAATAGCTTTTGGCTACCCATCCTCTCCTCTTAAGGGAGGAAGGATGGTCTTTTGATTAAGGCAGAGATCTGGCAACCTGGGTCAATTCCAGCTCTTTTATAGACTCCCAATGTGACTTTGAAACAGTCACCTGATTTTTCTTGCCCTCAAGACCCTAGTTATAAAATGGGGTAATAATCCCTCCTTTCTTCCACTCTTTGTCTTGTGGGTTTAGGTCGTAAGAGACTTAGACTCAGCATTGCAGCACCTAATTTTTAGGCACTGTCACCTGGTGGAATCCACAGGCCCGAGCTATGAGCCCAGGCTCCCTGTACAATGCCTGGGGGGAGCTAGGCACCTGAGAATAGGATACACCAAGACTCACACGCAGAGTGGGGAGTCCCCTAAGACAGCCATTATGAAGTGCCAGGGGGAAGGTTGAAGCCTAAGCCACACCTTTTCAAAGGACTTAGATGCTTAAACCCAGTTTGAAGGGAAGTACCTATCTCTGCGTGGGGTTCACAGCCATGAACCCTGTGCTGCAGTGAGGTGCCTACATCCTTTCCCATGAAAAACTCAGACTGTTTCCCCACTTTAGCCCAGTGGTTAGTGCGCTCATCCAGGATTTGGGAGACCCCGGTTCACATTTGCATGCCTGATATAAAGCCAGGGTTTGAACCCATGTCTTAGGAGAATGTCCAGACCACTGGGCCATGAGGTATTTGGGAGGGACTTTTAAAAAAATAATTCTCTTAATTGATGTTGTTCTGCTCTTTAGAAATATTTAAATATTAATTGGGACAGGGACTTGTGTCTGCGGGGAGTGCCTTAACCACTGGGCAGTACAGTCATTCTTAGGCAATGTTGTCACTAGAAACATGGCAGGAGCATGGCTGTGGTGCATCATTGTAGACACTCGCTACATCAGTGGGACGGTTCTCCCATCACTGTAGTTAATCCACCTCCCTGAGCGGAGGTAGCTGGGTCAAGTTAAGGGGCTAGGTCAGCTGAACTACATCGCTTATGGGTGTGGGTTTTTCATGCTCTTGAGCAACAGAGCTGGATTGACTTAATTTTTTAGTGTAAACCTGGCCTCAGTTTTTCTCTTGCCCAAAGAATATTTACATGTCTTTTACATTCATTTGTTTATTGCAATTAATTATTGCATCCTTTTAATTAAAAGGGAAATTTTTTCAAAAGCTACTTTTTTAAAAGTACCATTTTTAAAAGTCACTTTGGCACCTGAAAGTCAGTTCAAATAAGGCAGTAAAGTGCCTACGTCACTTTTTAAAAAGAGACTTTGACTTCTAAGTCATTCAGATGCTTTTGAATTTTTACCCCCAAGCCTTTGTCCATAGTATGTGCATCTGCAGAGACGTGTTTTACATTCCACCTCAGCTCCCTGGAATGGATCAGAACAGTAGAAGTAATTTGTTTTCACCTAAAGACAGTACCTACAAATAGCAATGGAGACCACAGGGCATTACCACATATTGTAGATCATGCATATTGACAATTACATACCAGTCTGAGTGTCAGGTGCAGGTAATTTACACTGAAAGCAAAGCATCCATGGATCTCCGCTTTCCCTTTTGACAGCTGAGAAATTGGAGAAAAATTCCATGCTGGGATGGTCTGAATTACTCCAGTGTCCCACCTGGCCTGGTGCTAGTAGAGATAATAGACCTGATTTTCTTCTTATCGGCACCTGTTACCACTCTGGTGAAATCAGTGAAATTACTCCTGATTCAGACCAGTGTAAGCGGGAGGAGAATCAAGGCCAAATTCTAATCTCACACCTCTTATACACCAGTGACTTCCATGGAATTATGCTTAGATGAGGATCAAGCCCATAACAGAAACGTTTGTTGGAAGAGTAATGACTTTCCTTGCATGCAAGATATTTGGCCCTACAGCAAATGAAGTACAATGGCACCGTCTGATTTCAGAACTCATCATTGACCGTGTCGAGAAGAGCCAGCCAGCGCAGCCACATGCAGCTTTGGGCTGATGTCCACAAACTAGGGGTGAGTAGAGCTGCATCCAGTGAAGAGGAATGCTTGAAACACAAAAGGATCCAGTTCATGTAAAGGAATTGGGGGCCTGACCCACAACCCAGTGAAATCAGTAGGAATCTTTCTGTTGACCTCAGTGTGGTTTGGGGTCAGGCACTTGATGCCTGTAAATGTCATTTTTGTCAGATCAAGTGATTTAGGTGCCCAATGCCCCCTGAAATCCAGTGGAAATTGAGAACCTCATTCCCCTAGGCCCTCTATAAATCTCAGCCTGTGCCCCAGCTCTTCCATTCCTGTAAAAATTGTCATAGCACCATTGATTTCAACTGAGCTCTGATGCCGCACAAGTTCAGGATGTGGCCCTATATGTCTTTGTTAGATGTAAATCAAGGAAGCATGTGAAACAAATGACTCACTATAATCAGTCAAGCCTTTTTTTACCCTTATTCTTTTACTCAAGAATATTGCAATTGATGCCAGAGTTGAAGAGAGAAATTAGCCATGTGAATATTCTTTGGAAGATGCTTTGGGTAGTTTTTTTCTGAACCAGCCTGGATATGAACTTTGTGGGAAAAGTATAAAGATACCTAAAGCTGTGTCTAGATCAGCTAGCATGCAGGTAGCACCACTGTACTCATACCAGTGCCATGGATTCAGGAGGGGGCTTAAGACTTCCCTTCTTTGGCTAGCAGAAACCACAGTGGTGCATGGAAGTGTATATTTTTGGGGGTCCGGGGAGGGACTGTTGGCCAGGAAGTTGTATTATCAGAACATATTTATCGAAGGTTTGTCTCCTATTAGAAAAAGCTACAGGAATGCAAACTGGCTTCTGGTGTCGAAGATGAGATTTTCAGAAAGGTACAGTAAACTCATTTATCTAGGCATTATTTATTTAGGCTAGTGAGGCATGTTAGTGCATAGACAACTCAATATCACTAGCTGAATATGATCCAGGGTGTATATACAGGTAGATAGGGTCTTAGCTGGGCCTTCAATACAAGCTACTACAGCTGATATGCAATATGAAGGATATTTTTGGAAAGTGGGTAAAGCCGAATGAGACCTAGAGAAAATAATCAACAGCATTGTTTGTCATCTAGCATAAAAACTCAGTGCAACTTTGGGCTGCAAACTCAGAGGCATCACTTCACAGAACTGGAAGGCTCCTTTCTAAATGGTATGGAGGGGCCATATCTCACAGCACAACCAGAAAGCTTTTGATTAATTGAAAGGAATTCAGAGACTAGCAAGTACAACTATTTTGGGGCTCGAGGGACTGGACTGCTTACATATACATAGCTAGACTCAACAAGGACTGGGGGGGAAAGGTATAATAATAGTCCACGTGTATCTGAAGGATGTGACACCAAGGAAGAAGAGGAATGTTTGGGGTACTCTGCAAAGCATAACTGTAACCAAGCATTAGAAACATGATTATAAAACATGAATATAAAAAATATGAAACATGAATATAAAAACATTTAATCAAAAGTTTGCACAGAGATTTTTTTCACATTTGAGTCCCTACAGCACCAGCTGTTGATTATTTCACATGTTGGTTTTTCCTTGAAGGTTGGGAGAATAGAAATTCCCACTAGAGGAGTTCTGCCCAGTTTGAATCACCTCTGCTGTGGAGGGAACAATATGGGCTTAAATAATTTTTCATTCTGTATAGATATTTGCATTACTGAGAAGTGATTTAATAATTCCCAAGCAATATTTATTGCTTTTCAGTCATTCTTAGTAAGCGCAAGTAACAAGTCATTACTTTATTATTCACCTGTAATTAAAAATCACTGATTCATTTAGCAAAAAAAGTAATTCTGAGCAACGATGGGTGAGTAAGTAGCAATTATTGCACTTGTTATTAGCATTTAATAATGCCAAGTATTTTGATTTTCTTTGTGTGTGTGAATACACAGAAGGCTACAGTCTTCAAGGCTACCAAACTAGCACCTTTCACAAACAATAGATTCACCCATATTTCTTTCTATACAAGGTTAGGCACAACCCTCTCATCTGTATAATTTAGAACTTTATGGCCTGTTCCAAAGCCCACTGAAGTCAGTGCAATACCCATTCAGTGGGTTTTGGAGCAGATACTTATGTAGTAAAAATAAACCCTGGAGCCCCAATCCTGCAATGAACTGCATGCAGACAAAGCTCATTGCACAATAGTAACCTTAAAGAGCACATGCTGCCATACAGGCAACATAAAGGGAAAATGTGTTTCTCTTCAGCGTTCCTGGGTAAAGAACCTTTAATTCCTGCTGTCATACTGGGTGCAGTTTGCTATCTGTAGCACTGTTCAGTGGTAACCTGAGACAAATGGCATTGGAATAATGTAGCCTATGGGCCACATGAAATTATACCTCAATATGTATTTTTCTAGATGAAACACCAAGCCCGAGAATTGGAGGAATCCATAAAAGAATATGAGGCAGTAATCCAGGTAAAGCTTCCATATGATAAAGTGGCTAAAGGTAGCATGTCTTACATAATTCAACCTGTAACACAGAAGAAGAAGGATCTTGTAATTAAGGCACTGGATTAGCACTCCAGAAACCTGGGTTTGTTTTTTGGCTCTGTAACTGTGTCCCTTGGTTCTCCATCTGTACGGTGAGGGTGCAGTGCTTCCTCTGTCTATTGTCCTCCTGTCTATTGGTATGTTAAGTTCAGTGGGGTAAGAGTTGTCTCTTGCTGCGTGTCTGAACCGTACCTAGCACGACTAGGTCTCCATGTCAGCTGGGGCCTTTAATCATATTAAAGACATAATCATAGCTCTCCCCAACACTTGTCTTTGGGCTAAAATTTTTGAGCCTTGCTGTCCATCCAAAGGGACTTTGGAAAGTGGGGATAGGGTCTCTTCAGAAGCTTCTGCCGTTCTAGGACAGTAACAACACACCTTTTCCCACTGTAAACAACTGTTGCTATTTTGGGAGGTGTGGAGGGAAGAGTGGGAGTGACAGAATAGCACCATAATGGCTGAACCTATAAACTTTACAATGGCCATTGTCACAGGGCGCATCACTCACCGCCGGACTGGCGCATTCTCCTGGTACTCTGTGGATTAGCTCGAGGCCAATGCTCCCCCATCCAGAGTTCACAGTGTCACTCCATCTCTGCTGTCCACCTGCAGTCCCTCTCGCAGCCTCAGGAACCGCAGCATCCTCTTCATGGCTCGGCCCTCCAGCCGGGTCACTGTCCATGTTCCCACCTTCTGGGGGGATTTAGCTCCCCAGTAGTCTTAGGCAGTCTTCCCATTCACTGCCTCAGTGCCACTTGCCAAGTGGCTGATAGGGGAACCCGGCCCACCCTCTTCTCTAGGTTCCAGCCCAGCGGCTCTCAGCTCTTTTTCTGGCCTCACTGCTCTATCCCTGGGCTGCTTCCTACTACTGGTTCCCCTTATCTTCCTGGGTCTATCAGCTCCCAGATCCTCCACCCTGTTCCCAGGGAGTGACTACACCCTGCGGTCCCCACTCGCTCTTCCCTTTCTCCTGGTAGTGTCTGCCTTTTCCCAGCAGCTTCTGCTTTCAGCTCCTGGACTTTGTAGGCCCCATCTATTCCTGCCCAGGTGAACCTCCTTAATCAGCAGCCTAATTGGTTAATTGGCATATCTGGCCTGCATAAAAATCTGCAGGGTGAGTGTGGAGTAGACACCTCATCACAGCCATGTGCACAGTTGAGTCCTGAGTGTGTAGAAGAGTGGTGCCCGCAGAGGTGCACCTTGCTTACAGTGCTTTCCATTGCCAGCAGCAAGGAGAAGCAGCGCTCTCCACCCCAATGCCCACTCAGGTTTGCCCCACCAGCCCATCATGATATAGGTGCCATGGGACTAAAACTGAGTGAGTGGCATTGCAACCTGGTGCTGGGGGTCACAGCACCACTCAGGAAGGAGGGGCAGCAGGGCCCCTCTGAGTGTCAGCATGATCCCTGGGGACCAGGTCACAACACCACTCACTCAGTTTTGGACATGCCACCCTCCCATCATAATGGAGGGTCGTGGGGCCAAACCTGAGTGGACGGTGGGGCAGCTACTCTTCACTGCTGCTGGCTCCTGCACCTGGATGATTCCCCCCAGTGATCTACCCAGCCTTCCCGCTTCCAGGGTCCCCTCTCCGGGGTGGGGAGTGACACTGCAGCTGGATGGGCAGTGCTGGAAGGCAGGGGCTGAGCATGGCATGGACTTGGTGGGCAAGCCACTGAGATGCTGATTTACTTTCACGAGGAACTACCCTGGCCCCTGGATTGCTCTGAACCAATCCAGAGAACATTCTGGGGATTTTGCTTTTCTCTGAGGAGTTCCAGGTACCACACTGTCATATACTGAACATCCACTACTTGTTGCCAAACCCAAACTGTAGCCATGTGGGTTCGCTGAGTTTAGTCTTTTGTCTGATTCATCTGCTTAGCCTCGCTTTGCCAGCCAATGCAACCAACTTGTTCTTGAAGCAGATCTGTAGGGAAAATACCCTCAGCATCTTATGGAACAAAATTAAACTGTTGAGATATAAAACGTGAAACAGAAACCAAAGCAAGGGTAATTTAATGGGTTTGCTGTTTCTAAGGTTCTTCAGAATAAAGAGAAGTCTCTTCAGGACCAGCTCTCAGCTGCTGAGGAGAAGGCTCGGTAAGTCTGCTGGGTGCAAACCAAAGCTTTTTATGGCCAATGTCTTAGTGATGAGCATTACACGGGGAAAAGTAGTTTTGTATGCAAAGTTGAGAGTAAGCCTGTGTAAGGAATTTAAATTATAAGTACTCAGTACTGCAAAGGCTCAAGAAAGTGACTGGTTATTAGCCTGGTCTGAGTCAAGTGTAACATGGTAGTTCTTGCACAAGCACCTACCATAGCTCTTTCAGTTCACCACAGTCGTAATCTGAGTTATGCTTCCCGTACGGATACTGGGCCTCTCTCAGACAGACTTCTTAACTGCAGAGTGGTTTTGTGATGTGCTCTAACGGGAGCTAGGATAAGACTGTCAAACTCCTATTCAGTTGTGTCCTATCCAGGATTGTTGCCTGGACTCTCACTCTGGCAGGTGAGACTCCATTTGGAGTACCAGAGACTTTTGGCTACCAGCACAGGTAGCCCTGCAGTCCATTATGCTAAATGGTGGGGGTTGTCAAAGGAATGTGAGGCTCATTTCCATCAGGCAAATTTCTCAACTCAGCCAATTCCTTCATAACCTTAGGAGAACCTCCTCAGCTTCTACTTGGGTTCTCCTGAGCTCTTTCTCTCTTCTCCTCAGGCTACCCACAATGGTGACTTTTGGAGGCCTAGGACTGTATCATGGTAGCATGCCTTTGTCTCCTGTTCCCCTTACATGTCTTGTTATCTTTTTAGTTTGATGACACTTGTAATCACATGGGGCCTAAGCTTCATTAACCCCATCCTCCTGGCTTTCTGTTTTGATGGCTGAATTGGCCAGGGTCACAGAAGGCCTGCTTGTTACCTCTGCTTATTACACCTGCAGAGAAGTGTCCTGCAGCATGGACAAATCCCTCCACCAGTCATGGCTAACCTATTCATTCTGGTGTCTTGGAACGTACAAGGCCTAAATAGTCCCACTACATGTACAAATATTCTGTCTCATTAGAAAAAGACTGAGCTCAGACATTACTTTCCAACCCATGTGAACACCGTGTGGTTCACTCTCCCCCTCTAGTGGTTAGACCACATATAGAGGTTTATGAGTCCATGGCAGTCTTCGAGCTAAACAATCTGGGTTTCATAAAGACTCATGCTTTTAGATCTTAGGCCTGGTCTACACTATGAGGTTAGGTCAATTTAGGCGCATTAGGTCGATTTTATAATGAATGCATCTACACAACCAACCCTGTTCCACTGACCTAAAGAGTTCTTAAAATCAACTGCTGGACTCCTCCCCGATGAGGGGAGTAGCGCTAAAATTGACCTTCCTGGGTCTAATTTGGGGTACTGTCGATGCAGCGCTGTGCAATTTGATGTTATTGGCCTCCAGGAGCTATCTCAGAGTGCTCCAATGTGACCGCTCTGGACAGCACTTTCAACTCTGATGCACTAGCAAGGTACACAGGAAAAGCACTGGGAACTTTTGAATTTCATTTCCTGTTTGGTCAGCATGGCAAGCTCAGCAGCACAGGTGACCATGCAGAATTGTATACGAGCTCCAGCATGGAGCGAACAGGAGACACTGGATCTGACTGCAATATGGAGAGAAGAATATGTGCCAGAAGAACTCTGATCCTGCAGAAGAAATGCTGATATATATGCCAAAATCTCACAGGGAGTGGTGGAGAGAGGCTACGCCAGGGATGCACAGCAGTGCTGCATGAAAATTAAGGGACTCAGGTAAGCCTACCAAAAAACAAAGGAGGCAAATGGTTGCACTGGGTCAGAGCCTCAGACATGCCACTTCTATGATCCACTGCATGCCTTTCTAGGGGGGGACCCTACCAGTATCCCAACACTCTCTGTGGACTCCTGCGAAGTGGCAGCCTCATGCAACAGAGATGAGAATTTTGTGGCTGAGAAGAGGAGGAGGAGGAGAATGCGCAGCAGGCAAGCGGAGAATCCATTCTTCCCAGCCACTGGGACCTTTTCCTCACCTTGGAGCCAATATCCTCCCAGGGCCTATTGTTCCCATACCCTGAAGGTGGAGAAGGCACCTCCGGTAAGTGCACATTTGAAACGACACTACAGGGGTTAAAAACAATTGTGTTTAATGTTTGATTTGCCCTGAGCAATTGGGATTCATTCATGGCCAGTACAGCTAATGGAAAAGTCTGTTAATGTGTCTGGGGATGGAGCGGGAATCCTCCAGGGACATCTCCATGAAGCTCTCCTGGAGGTACTCTGAAAGCTTTTGCAGAAGGTTTCTGGGGAGGGCTGCCTTATTTCGTCCTCCATGGTAGGACACTTTCCCACACCAAGCCAGTAGCAAGTGGTCTGGAATCATTGCAGCACAAAGCATGGCAGCAAATGGTCCTGGGTTTTGGTCACATTCATGCAACATTTGGTCTTTATCTTTCTGTGTCAGCCTCAGGAGAGTGATATTATTCATGGTCACCTGGTTGAAATAGGGGAAGTTTTGTAAGGGAACAGTAATACCCTGTTTGCTGATCCCTGACACATTAGACCCCGGGCATGGTTGGCTGTTTGTGCTTTGCTAAAAGCAGGGCCAGCTCTACCATTTTTGCTGCCCAAAGCAAACTGCCGAAGCAAAAAAAAAAAAAGCCACCTGGACCGTGCCACCCCAAGAATGGATGGAATGCCGCCTCTGCTGGTGCCCTGGCTAAAAGGGATCATCCCGGAGAATAGCCACGTGTGTGTGGGGGGGAGGTTTGCTGCACATCCACCCCAAAACCGCAGCCCCCCCTTTTAAATGGCAAACACAACCGGCATTGGTTGCTATGGGAAAGGAGGGTGCTGCAGCTTGAAACCATTCCCACATGTTATGAATGCAGAAGAAGCCAACCCCATGTACCCTTTGGCTTACCATGGCTACCTGAAAATTGAATTCTGTTGCCCAGCCATGTATTATGTGTCACCATACCGGCAGAAGCGCAATATAAAAGGCAAAATACAACCTTGTACCTAAAATACATGTGCTGTCTGCTGTAAATTGCTTGATTCATTGTGAAAGAGTCTCCCTTTTGTTCTCAGAAATGTATCTTCTAAAAGTCTACTCTCTCTTTCCCCCCCTGCAGCTGCAAATGCTTCTATGCTCCCCGCATCAACTCCATCCCTGAGGTTATCGCAGATTAGGAGGCAAAAAAACCACACTCACGATGACATGTTTCAGAGTTCATGCAATCCTCTCACGCTGATAGGGCACAGCTGAATGCATGGAGGCATTCGGTGGCAGAGACCAGGAAAGCATACAGTGAGTATGATCGGAACACGCAGGAGGAGATGCTGAGGCTAATGGGGGAGCAAACGGACATGATGAGGCGTCTGGTGGAGCTGCAGGAAAGGCAACTAGAGTTCAGACCCCACTGCATCCATTGTGTAACCGCCTGCCCTCCTCGCCAAGTTCCATATCATCCTCATCCAGACGCCCAAGAACATGTTGGGGGGAGGCTCTGGGCACCCTGCCACTCAACTCCAGGGGATGGCCCAAGCAACAGAAGGCTGTCATTCAAACAGCTTTGATTTGTAGTGTGGCTACAATAAGAAATGTGGCCTTGTCCTTCCCTCCTCCCCCACCCCACACCGTTATCAAACCCTTTGTACACCCCAGCTTCCTTTTACTCGTCAGTGATCTCAAGTTTTTTTTAATAAAAAAGAATGAATGGATTCAGAACAATAGGGACTTTATTTCCTGTGCCAGCTGTGGTCGAAGGTGGGAGGGGAATTGGCTTACAAGGAAGTACATTCACCAAAGGGGGCGGGTTTGCATGAAGGACGAACACACACAACAGTCACACTGAAGCCTGGCCAGTCATGAAACTGTTTTTCAAAACCTCTCTGATGCACAGTGCGCCTTGGTGTACTCTTCTAATTGTCCTGGTGTCTGGCTGTTCAGAATTGGCCGCCAAGCGATCTGCCTCAACCTCCCACCCTGCCATAAACATCTCCCCCTTATTCTCACAGATATTATGGAGCACACAGCAAGTAGCAATAACAATGGGAATATTGCTTTCGCTGAGTCTAACCTAGTCAGCAAACTGCACCAGCACCCTTTTAAACGTCCAAAGGCACATTCTACCACCATTCTGCACTTGCTCAGCCTATAGTTGAACTGCTCCTTACTGCTGTCCAAACTGCCTGTGTATGGCTTCATGAGCCATGAGAGGAAAGGGTAGGCTGGGTCCCCAAGGGTAACTATTGGAATTTAAACGTCCCCAGTGGTAATTGTCTGGTCTGGGAAGAAAGTCCCTTCTTGCAGCTTTCCCACCAGCCTCTGAATTGATTCCCGACTGACCGATAGCTGTCTGGCGTTGCAACCTTCCACAGGGCTATTGCCACTCGCTTCTCAACTGTGAGGGCTGCTCTCATCTTGGTATTCTGGCGTTTCAGGGCAGGGGAAAGCAAATCACAAAGTTCCATGAAAGTGCCCTTACGCATGCGAAAGTTTTGCAGCCACTGGGAATCATCCCATACCTGCAACACTATGCGGTCCCAACAGTCTGTGCTTGTTTTCCGGGCCTAGAATTGGCATTCCACTGTATCAACATGCCCCAATGCTGCCATGATATCCCAATTGCCACATCCTGTGCTTTCAAGAATGTCTGTGTCCATGTCCTCCTCACAATCTTCCTCATGCTGGTGGCTCCTAGCTAGGCACTGCACATACTTCAGGATAATGCGTGAGGGGTTTACAATGCTCACAAAAGCAGTATGCAGCTGAGCGGGCTCCATGCTTGCCGTGCTATAGCATCTGCACGGATAACCCATGAAAATTATTGTTTGCCGTTGCTTTCAAGTGGGGGGGGAGGGGAGACAGATGACATGTACCTAAAACCACCCGCGACAATGTTTTTGCCCCATCAGGCATTGAGACCTTAACCCAGAATTCCAATGGGCAACGTAGACTGTGGGATAGCTACCCACAGTTCACCACTCCGTGAGTCGATGCTGGCCACAGTATTAAGGATGCACTTTTCCAACCTAATGCACTTAGTGGGGACATACACAATCGACGATCAACATGAGGGCAGGGGACTAGACTCAATGACCTCTCGAGGTCCCTTCCAGTCCTAGAGTCTATGAATCTATGACTGTATAAAATCTCTTTCTAAAGATTGACTTCTATAAAATCAACCTAATTTTATAGTGTAGACATGCTCTTAGGTTCAAGTCCCCCTGCTGCCAGACTATCCAGGGGTGTCATGTTATTCAGCCTTACAAGAATCGTATCTACTTGACCCTGAAACCACTAAAATACAAAAGGAGAGGCTGTGTGTGCATGTGGAAAGTAATATCTAATACTTTCTCCTCCAACTGTAGCAGGGTGTCACAAGAAACACTGAGTCAGTATTTCCTAGCTGTGTTTGGCTATACTCATAGCCAAATGGCTTATCTTGCCAAGGCGGAAATCCGGTTTGTTTCCCAAGATTGCTGTAAAGATTTATCAGAAAGCAGCCTCTGAGATAACTCACATATAAACAACAACAAGATCTTTAAAAATGTCATGACCGAGGTCTTTACATTTCTTAGCTGAAAACTAATCATTGCCTTTCTTTGTGTAACATTGAAAAACTGGAGTTAACATACAAGCATGGCTGATAAGCAATACACTGGCTTGATCGTTATAATCTTCTAACCTCTTCCTCTCTGTTCTTTTCATTTTCTTTTGTTCTCCACTCACTTTTGCTTCTGGGCTGAAGTCTCTGTGGTAGATACATGGCACTCTCTTGTTCTCTTCTAGACCTTTGTCTTTCTATCCATCTTTTTTTCCTAGAACAGGGAGGCACAAGAAAGATATAGCAACTTACGACAAATGATTGGAAGGGATCTCTTGGGTCACTGAGTTCAACTTCCTATTGCAGGCAACCTCTAATTTGCTCTGTCTCTTTGATTGTCTTGTGTGACTTTATACCCTATACAATTTTAAAAAAATTAATTTAGAAAACCTCCAACTAAAGATAGGTTGGTCGTGGGCTGTGAAGGTGCAGTCTGAGCATTTGCTTAGAAACTCAGAGTCAGAGAAAACTATACAGATCTGCCAAGTGCCAGGACAGGCAATCTTACAGATGTAAGGATGGTAACTGAGATGCTCTGTGTGAGGTTATTGCGCGGCAAGACGTGAAAAAAACCCTGCCTAATGAGAATAGTCAGTGCAAGGAAGGGCACCCAAACCTTATAACACGGCAAAACAACAGCAGGAGGTATCATTGCCTAGGGGTTAAAGCAGAGCAGCTGAGAGAGAGAGGAGACTTGACATTCTCTTAAGCAAAGTAGGTCTATACGTACTATCAGATGGGTTCACAACTGTTGAAAGACTGTATTCAAAGAATAGGTACCAATGGTTTGCAGTCAGACTGACAGGCATATCTAGTGGAGTCCCACAGGGGTCAGTCCTGGGTCTGGTACTATTCAATATTTTCATTAATGACTTGGCTAATGGAGTGGAGAGTAGGCTTATAAAATGTGCAGATGACATCAAGCTGGGAGGGGTTGCAAATACTTTGGAGGACAGGATTAGAAGTCAGAAGGGCCTTAATTCATTGGAAAACAGGTCTGAATTCAACAAAAGTATAAAGTACTTCACTTAAAAAGGAAAACTCAAGTGCACATCTACAAAATGGGGAGTAACTAGCTAGGTGGTAGTACTGCCAAAAGGGATCTGCTGGTGATAAAGGAGTATGTGTCCAATCCTGGGGACCATGCTTTAGAAAAGATGTGGTCAAATTGGAGCGAATGAAGAGAGCAACAGAAAGATCAAAGCTTTGAACTAAGAGAAAAGGTTAAAAAAATAACATGGGCATGTTTAGTCTTGAGAAACAATGACTGAGGGGGGACCTGATAGCAGTCTTCAAATATGTGAAGGACTATTATAAAGAGGACTATGACCAACTGTTCTGCATGTCCACAGAAGGTAGGACAAGAAGTAATGGACTTCATTGGCAGCAAAGGGAGATTTAGGTTAGACATTAGGGAAAACTTTCTAACTCTAAGGGTAGTTAAGCTCTGGAATAGGAATAGGCTGTGGAATCCCCATCATTGCAGGTTTTTAAGAACAGGTTGGACAAACACCTGTGAGGGATCATCTAGATTTATTTGGTCCTGTCACAGTGCAGGAGACTGGACTTGATGATTTCTCAAAGCCCCTTCCAGCCATACAGTTCTATGATTCTATTCCCAATACTGCCCTTTATTTGCAATATAATGTTGGGCAGTTTACTTAATCTCTCTGGGGCTCAGTTCTCCATCTAAACGGGGGGATAAAAACACATATCTCCAATCGCCCACAAATTGCATATAAAGGGGATGCGTGTTAAAATCAGCACCCTGCATAGCTGTGGTGCATCAAGGCAAAAGTATCCTCCATTAGTGAAAAAGACAAATGTCCCACTAGTGTGCTGTACATTAGCCACAACAGACCCAATCTCAGTTTGAGGCATAAGGAATGGAACGAAAATATGCCTTTGTGACTGTCCTAGGGGACAGAATACCTTTTCTTAGAACTGGAATCAAGCCATTAGGACTGAAACGTACATTCTTATACCAGGAGACTTGACAGAAAACATCACAGCTTTAGTGGCAAAACACGTGATGGTGTTTACAAGAGAGATATTCATAATAGATAAAATAACTGTAAAGAAAGAAGTATAATCTGTCATAAATGTCTTCAGGAAAGTAAGCGTGTCTCTAAGAGCAGACTACAATCAGAACAGCATATCTATGGATGAAAATGACAGAGCTAAGAAACCTGCCAAATGAGCACATGGGAATGGGCACCCTACCCAACAGTAATGCACTCATGATGCAAGTTTCAAAGGTACTCAGCATTGGCTATACCAGGGGTGGCCAACCTGAGCCTGAGAAGGAGCCAGAATTTACCAATGTACATTGCCAAAGAGCCACAGTAATACGTCAGCAGCTCCCCGCCACTCCCAGAGCCTCCCACCCACTGGCAGCTCCGCCAATCAGCATCTCCCCCTCCCTCCCCACACCTCCCGATCACCTGTTTTGTGGCATGCAGGATGCTCTGGGGGAGTGGGGAGGAATGAGGGATGGCAGGCTCAGGGGAGGAGTTGGGAAGGGGTTGAATAGGGGCAGGGCCTGTGGCAGAGCCAGGGGTTGAGCAGCAGGCACCCCCCTCTCCCCGGCACATTGGAAAGTTGGTGCCTGTAGCTCCAGCCTCAGAGTCAGTACCTATACAAGGAGCCGCATATTAACTTCTGAAGATCCACATGTGACTCCGGAGCCACAGGTTGGCAACCCCTGGGCTATACTCTGAAGTCAGGGGCAAAACGCCAATGGGAGCAAGGTTAGATCAAGGCTGGGAGCTTTTGAAAATCCCACCCTGCATAGTGATAGGAGATAAACAGTGAGATATCTGTGCTTGTGCTAGGATCCAAAGGAATCAGATGCCAGCATTATAAGGGAATGTTGTCATATGCCAACCAGTTATGAACACCTAGAAGAGATGGCGGGTACCACATTTTTCTCCATTCCGGATGCATCATGTGTTATTTATTTATTTATTGGTGAATTTCCTCTGCTAAGCAGAACACAGGAACGTTCACTCCTACTTTCTGAATAAGCTTCACACAATGTATTCCCTACAACCCTGCAGGAACTCCTAGGTGATATTGGAAATGTCTGATAATCCAGAGAGGATACTCTCATCTGTGAGAAGAGGAAGATGATACATTTGTCATGGACTGTCTGCTGCCTCCTGCTGTTTGATGTTTGAGAGCATGTCTCCCATTGGGATAGGAGACCCATTTTACTTGCCCACCCTCAGAAGCTGATGAATCCAGATAGCTTTCAAAGATTCGGACAAGGATTACTGTACACAGAACACTATGTGGTTAAATTTCTGAGCTGAAACTGATCAGTTACAATAATGAAGAGTGTTTGAAATCTTCTTCCATGGCTGTTCTAGACATAAAGGAGAGGCTCTTTGCTTCTTCTGTAACACCCATGATTTCCCAGGCTGTGACAGAAGAAGCAAAGAGCTCTTAGCATCTGTGGGCTCTTAGCATCTGTGGGCTCAGAGCAGTTCTAGAGGCAGCGAATGCAGGGTCTTCTCTGCTTGTATTTTGGCCAGTGAGATTCTGCAGCAGGGAACTTCAAGTTTCCACATACAAGCCAGAGCCCTGTTGCTGTAGCTGACCAAGTCATGGGCAGTCAGGTCTAGTGGTGGAAGTGAGAGTATGGCTTACCAGTTAGAGCTGGGCCCAGGATGGGCAGAGTCTAGGAAATGAGCTGAGGGTTAGTACCAGAGGGACTCAGAAGCCAAATGCCAGAGCTGGATGGTAAACCAGAGTCATAAGCCAGAGAATGAAGCTAGAAGTCTGAAGACAGAGGGGAGCAGGGACTGGAACAAGGGCAAGCACAGCTGCCGGCATGCTGTGCACTGAACAGCCGCTGATCTGCTGTGGTGGCCAGGCTTGTAGGCAGGGCTGCTTGTTAGGATATAGATATTCAGGCCTGTCTGCAAAGGCCTATACTTTAAGAATTTAGGTGTATTCTTATCACTTAGCTAGTTATAGAGGTATAAAAGAAAGAATCAAAATCACTGTCTGTGGAATGGCCTTCTCTTACTGTGACAGGCTAAGGCCTTCAGTTAAGATGTAGTTAGGCAGCCATAAGCTGGGAAGTGTATGGTCACATCCTCACATTCCAAACTAGTCACATTGAAATAAGGTGCTATTGGGCTATTAGGAATACAATCCTGTCCTGATATTCCTGTCACCTCCAGAGAAAGGGTAGAGCCTAGAAGATGTAAAAGGAAACTTAGTTTAATAGCATCCTGTCTGGCAAGAACTCACTTATCAATAGACACAGCTGGAAAACCCTTATCTCTGTATAGATGTAGTTGTGAAATCCTCACTTCTGTATTGTTTTGTATGTTTATTTGCATGGTCTCTGTCTGGTTCTGTAATTGTTTCTGTCTATTGTATAATTAATTTTGTTGGGTGTAAACCAATGAAGGTGGTGGGGTATAATTTGTTAAATAACCATGTTACAATATGTTAGGGTTGGTTAGTTAAATTTCAGTAAAATGATTGGTTAAGGTATAGCTAAGCAGAATTCAAGTTTTACTATATAGTCTGCAGTCAATCAGGAAGTGGGGGCGGGAATGGGAACAGAGACTGGGGATGGGGGAATTAAAATCATGTCTTGCTAAAGGGGAAAATGGGAACAGGGGATGGGAACAGGAACAGGGACACAGGCAAGGCTCTGTGGTGTCAGAGCTGGAAGGGGGACGCTGAGGAAGGAAACTGGAATCATGCTTGCTGGAAGTTCACCCCAATAAACACCGAATTGTTTGCGCCTTTGGACTTCGGGTATTGTTGCTTTCTGTTCAGGCGAGAAGGACCAGGGAAGTGAGAGGGTGAAGGAATAAGCCCCCAAACACTGCTAAACCAGAAGCCGACCAGGTGCTGTGGCCACTCTGTCAGTCCCAAGGTTGTGCAGCTGGGCTCGTTTGTTGCCTAACAGCAAAATTAGTCAGGGAGCAGGCCAGCAGCTGGTCCTAGCTGGTCTTGTCCCTGACAGCACCCCTCTCCTTTTGGGGTCACCTCCCAGAAGACCTCAGGCTGGATTTCTCAGGATAGGCTCAGTGGAAGGGATACAGGAGGTCTGGGACCTGGACATGTTCCACAAGTTTCCACTAAGATTCCTCTGGGCTGTATCCCTCCCAGTCAATCAGATATCAGAGTCTTCCCCAGACTCAGCAATAGTCCAGAATGTGCTGGACCAGGTACTCCTCTTGGCCCTGCGTGGTTAAAATGTCCCTGAAACTATATGAGCTCAAAACAGAAAGAGACTTTAGTTAGGAGAAAATGCAAACATCTCTAGCCTGTGATAACAGATTAACCTGCCTTCTTGGGGCACTAAAGAATTTACCTGTGATCTCACTTGTATGATGAACTATGGATGTAGCTGTGGTCATGGCAGTGTATTAGATAGGATTCAATCTGTTGTGACCACAAAGGATTTGGCTTTACCTGACACAGGACCAGTGGACTCTGTTGGTGATGATGTGTTGAGTACAACAATGCAAGAAGAGAATGCAGTTGCTTCTTTAAGACTTCTTGCTGATAGGACTGTCCCAACTATTATAACAATGAGTAATGGCAAAACATGCAAAAAAATCCAGAGACTCATGGGAATTTGTAGACTGACTCTTTGTGAAACTATATGGATTGCTTTATTCTACAATAAAACCTTAATGGATTGTATAAAAAGGGTATGCATATGCATGTGGGAGTGGCTACAGAAGCAAAGATTGTCTATAATTTTAGACTGGTGACACACCCAGGAACTGTCTCATCCTGTGAACTGGAGACTGCAGCTCATCACTTTGGATTTACGTATTCATCTTTAAAATGAAAATACTTCGTTTGCAATCAGGACTTCCTGCTGGTTTTGAGAAAGGAAAAGCACACTGTACACTGTACACTCAGCAAGAGTCTTTCCATTGTCTGCAGTGGGCTATGGATGTAGTGGGCTTTGGATATAGAGGGCTCTAGTCCTTCTGATTGACTGAGTCCATAACAACATTGAAATTCTACAAACAAGCCACTCGTGAATGTGAGTGCGCAAAATGAAAGGGATAACGCCTTTTTCAGACATGGTATTCTGCAAACTTTGCAAATAATTTCACCTACAGCTTGAGACCAAACATACGAATTTCTAGTCAGATACGGAAGAGCTTCCTTAGAATGTAAGAAAAGGGTGGGGAAAAGGGAACAGAACAAAGATGGGCAAACTACAGCCCAGGGGCCGCATCTGGCCCTTCAGACATTTTAATCTGTCCCTTAAGTGCCTGCCAGGAAGTGGGGTCCAGGGCTTGTCCATGGCTCTGTGCGGCTCCCGGAAGCAGGAGCATGCCCCTCTCTGGCTCCTATGCGTAGGGGCAGCCAAGGGGCTCCGCACACTGCCCCTGCCCCAAGCTCCGCCCCTGCAGCTCCCATTGGCCAGGAACCACAGCCAATGGGTGCTGCAGGGACGGCACCTGCAGACAGGGCAGTGCACAGAGCTGCTTGGCCGTGCCTCCATGTAGAAGCCAGAGAAGGGGGCATGCCACTGCTTCCAGGAGCAGCTTGAGGTAAGCGCGGCCCAGAGCCTACACCCCTGATCCCCTCCCACACCCCAGCCCTGATCCCCCTCCTGACCTCCGAATCCCTCAGTCCCAGCCCGGAGCACCCTCCTACATCCTCAACCCCTCATCCCCAGCTCCATTCCAGAGTCCACACCCCCAGCCAGAGCCCTCACTCCCCCGCCCCCCCCACACACACACTAGCCCTCTGCCCCAGCCCGGAGCTCCCTCCCACATCCTGAACTCCTCATTTCTAGCCCCACCCCAGAGCCCACTCCCCCAGCCAGAGCCCTCACCTCATCCCACACCCCAACCCACAATTTCGTGAGTAGTCATGGCCCGCCATACAATTTCCATATGCAGATGTGGCCCTCAGGCCAAAAAGTTTGCCCACCCCTGGCATAGAAAGAGATTCCATTTGCAGCCTTTGCTATGGCACTGCAGTGCATGGTGAGCTTGGTACCCATGCTGCTAGAAAGTTTTTAACATCAGGTCCCTTCTAATGGTCCTTTCTTCCATTTTCCAGTGCTCATAAAGTGGTTGAAATGCATCATCTTTAGAAAGGAATATGATGTTCTTCAGATCCATATGTTCATAGAGAACAAATTGGGCAACTGAATATTATGATAATTATTGAAATTCTCAAACAAATCAAGTTCCTTTTATTTTTACAGAACTCTCCCAAGGACACCCAGTAACATCCTGAGCATCAACCCAAAGAGTCTGATGTTTGAAATAGTCAAAGCTGAGTTGGTAAGTACTTTTATCTTAACCTGTAGAAGAGGAACTGTAAATGAACCCACCCTTTCTTTAGTTTCTTGATTTTATGTTAGGAATGGATGCATTATTGTGTTACTGCATTACTAATGTATACTGTAGGTCAGTGGTTTTCAACCTTTTTTGATTTGCTGACCCCTAAAAAATTTCAGATGGAGGTGTGGACCCCTTTGGAAATCTTCGACATAGTCTGCGGGCCCCCAGAGGTCTGCAGACCACAGATTGAAAACCACTGCTGTAGGTGCATGCGGAGACCTGACTTAAAATACTTTTTAAACAGTTTACATTACATTACTCCCTACTTACTCTCACTGCAACCTAGAGGACATACCATGGAGGTGACAAGATTCATGTTTATATGGTTTATTCCTGTTTATATATCAGGATACTCCTTCCATGTCCATCCTGGAGCTAGACAGGCTTGTTTTAGGGCCAGCTGTCAAACAGGTCAAAATTCCAAATGTAACCTCTATAGGAAATTTTGACATTTCAAATTTAGCTTTAATTCCAAATTGGAATGAAAACATATATTTTCTAAATGCCCCGTGAATCAGAATTTCCAAAAAAATTCATTATTGGAAAAATTTCATTTCAGAATTCTAAAATTTTATTTTGAATTTTATTTTTCTATGTTCTTTCAGAACATTTCACTTCCACTTCAGAAAGCCATAATATGACATAATTTAGTAGTTGAAATATATTATTTTTATTTTATAAGTCATTAAGGGCAGCTGCTACTTAGTACTGACTGAAATATTTTATCTTCTTTTTTATTTTTATTCCTTTTTGTGTTGTATGAAACAAATTGACACTATATTACACACTACCACCTCTACTAACATGTTTTGAAAGAATGTAAAAATAATAAAATATGAAACAAAATTTTGTAATTCCCTGAAATGAAAATTTTATGAAATGAACTTTTATTCTTCATTTTGCAATATATTTTTCCACAGGAATGTTCATCAAAATTGACACATTTTTCAGAATGTTTTGATTTTGACAAAAATGATATTATTGGTCAAAAAAGTTGCAACAAAGAAATTCCAACCAACTCTAGCTGTGAGCCTCAACTCCAAAGGCCTTCATGGGAACAGACAACCAGTTCTCTTCAGCCATGCCTGTCACTGTGAGTGGCTTTCACAGCACACCCACCTCTCAGGAGACTGTATCTAGGGTGACCAGATGAGAGACGTGAAACAACAACAACAAAAAAACCCAAGAGCCAGCGGCAGAGGAAATAACAAAAACAAAAGCAAAAAAAAAAAAACTCAAAAAACCCAAGAGCCGCCAGAGCATAGGAAAAATTGGTGGGGGCTGAGCACCCACTGGCAGCTCCACGCCCCACCCCCCTGCATCTCGCCTTCGCTCTGCCTCCACCTCCCCTGACCTAGCTGCTGCATCCTGCTTCTCCCCCCTCCCTCCAGCGCTTGCACCGCCATACAGCTGATTAGTGCAAGCCTAGGAGGGAGGGGTGAGGAGAAGGAATGCTTGCTTGGGGAAGAGGCAGGGCCAGGGCGGGGATTTGGGGAGGAATCCAATAGGGCAGTGAGGGAGCGGGGGTAGGGGTGGGGCCAGGGCAGGATTTGGGAAGGGATCCAATGGGGGAGGGAGGGACAGGGCTGGGGTAGATTTAGGGAGGGCACGAGCCCCCTCTGCCTGGGCAAAATATCGGTTGGGATGTGGGACAAACAAGTAAATATCGGGACAGTCCCGATAAAATCGGGATGTCTGGTCACCCTAACTATATCCAGGGGCAGATCTAGGCACCAGCAAAGCAAGCAGGTGCTTGGGGCAGCCCATTTGCAGGGGCAGCAGTTGGCAGGGATTCATCCTGGGAGCTGAGAACCAACAGGGGGCCCTGGGAGCTGTAGTTCCTTGGTTAGCTCCCTGCCTATAGAGCCAGCCCTGGAGCAGGGAAAGAACTACATTTCCCAGCAGTCCCTTGGCTGCTATCAACAGGAAAGGGAAGGGGAGGGAGTATGGTAGCTGAAACCTCATGCTGCCGCTTGCTGTGAATGGAGAGCTCATTGCTAGAGTGGGGTGGCACTGTAAATGGGGAACAAGTGTTCCCAAGGAGTAGAAGGCTTTGGCCCAGATATCCCCTTCAGAAGACATCCCCAGACTGGCTTAGGGATACTGGTGTGACCTCACCTTGCAGCCCCCAAAGAAAGAATTGGGTGGACTAAATGGACAGTGCCTCTCTCTATCTGAAGCCTAGCAAGGGAGGCATATGAATCCCACTAGAATTTAAAATGAAAAGTAAGGGATGGGAGGCTCTACTGGACCTGGGCAGCTTTAGATACAGTACTGGGCACTTAGGAGGATTTCCACTTCTGAGCCACGGAAGCAGAAATTGACTTTTCCTTTCCAGATTTAGCTAATATTCAGAAAGAGAATCTAGCACCTGCCTTCCAGATTTGAACACCTCAAAATTCAGGATTGCTCAAGCTCAATTTGGGCAGCTGTTACTTCATTTCTCCCAAATCAAATATACTGATCCACTGTAATTTGCTGTAGAAAAAGTAGGATAAAATTAAGCAAGAAATGCTTCCCAGTGGTTTTTAGGACTGGAATTGCTATTTTCAACAGCCATTGCCTTTTTTTTTTTTTTTTTTAGTTTTATTTGTTTAAAAGTACGACAGTGATATTGCATTGTTCCACTTTATTGCAGTTCTGTAACCATATGGGAACACCCGCCCTGGGAGCAAGTTACCAGTGACCCAGGGCTGGGGTGGAAGGGGGTGCGGGTGGAGGGGGCAGAGCCCAGGGCTGGGACGGAAGGGGGATGTGGGGGGGCACTGGTGGGGGGAAGGGGGGAGCCCAGAGCTGGGGCAGCACGGTGTGTGTGTGTGGGAGAGCCCAGGGTTGGGGTGGCAGGGTGTGCGGGGTGGGGGTAAAGCCCAGGGCTGGGGCAGCAGGGGGGTGCGGGGGGGAGAGCCCAGGCCTGGGGCAGCAAGGGGTGCAGGGGGGGAGCCCAGGGCTGGGGTGGGGGCAACCAAAATTGTTTTTGCTTTGGGCGGCAAAAAACCTAGAGCCGGCCCTGACTGTATCATAAGGCTATATACCTGTATCTCAGTAAATAGCTGTATGAGCAGTCAGACAGAGAGATGACTTTGTGTTTAGGGCACCAAACGGGGATTTGGAACTTCTGGGTTCAGTTCCTTGTTCTTTGTGATAGGCTGAGTCTTTACCAGGTCTCATGTGGGCATTTTCAGAGTCTCTCATCCCCTTCCAAAGTCCTTTCCCACTTTGGAACATCACTTCAGTCTGTCTGGAGTCACAAGCAGGGGGTTCTTCCAATTAAAGGCGGTGTTCAGTCTCTATGTTTTCCTTTAAAAGAATGTATAGAGATGTGACTTGTATATGGTGGCTAGATATGGCTAAACTCTGACTCAGAGTTTATCTGTAATTGCTACCAGCAGTGATCAGCTTGTAACTAGTCTGATGAGTCTTTATGGGTGGCAGAGGTTTACAAGCTGTCTTCCTCCTGGTGACTCAGTTGCAAGAGTCAGAAAATTCTGGGGTGCAGCAGTTTTCCTCCTGGTTGCTGCCCCTTCCTATTACAACTTCTCCCTTTTAAGCTTGCTTCTTCCAAGAGGAGCAGGCTCTGCAGGTGCACCTATTTAACACCAGATGAGCCTAGAGACATGCTCAGGTTTCTTCTGATTAGGATGGAGATGTGCCATATCAGTTTGCTACAGACTCATGTGACACTGCATCACTGAGTCTCTCTGGGCTTCAGTTCCCCATCTGTAAAATGGGTATGATAACATCATTCCCTATCTGTTACACCAGTGGTCCCCAACCTTTTTGTGGCCAGTAGCACATTCATGTTTTCAGAAGAGTGTGGTGGGCGCCAACAATTTTTCAAGGCTTATTTTGTGTTTGTACATTAAATAATACAAAAAACATCATATTTAATATTACATAGTATATGAATCCATAAGATAAAAAGAGTAATTTTACATGTAAAAGGTATAATTACATTATTTGGCAAGCACTTTTTCACCTTACCAAGTGAATTTGCTCTTTTTTATCTATCTGTAAGAAAAATTAAGGAGTTTTTACAAAATAAATATCATAAACAGTTTTCATCTTATTTATTTTAAAAAAGTAAAACATTGTTGAACTGCTGGTCCAAATATATTTATTATTCTTACTTTAACATAGAATGAAGCCTGAAGCCCCGGAGTTCTCTGTCGCCGGCAGGTGCGGGGCTGTGGTTTCTCTCCGGCTTAAGCCACAACCCAGCGCCTGCCGGGAACAGAAAACACCGGTGCCCGCAGCCTGCAGCCCCGGAGAAGCCGGAGAGAAGTTGCTGTCCTGTGCCTGCCAGGGACAGAGAACACCGGCGCCCGCAGCCCGTGGGGCCTGGAGTTCTGTGTCCCTGGCAGGCGCAGGGCCGTGGCTTCTCTCTCCTACTGGGCACTAGGCGGGCGCACATAAATGCCCCGGTGAGCACCATGGCGCCCGCGGGCACCGTGTTGGGGACCACTGCTTTAAACAATCTCTTGCTTGCTTATTTGCAATTGAAAGTGTCTTAAAATTTTCTTTATCTGCAGGAAGACAAAATACGAGGAAAAGAAAAGAACCAAATGAAGCACATTTTTGGTGGTAGGTTAGTGAAGATCCCTGTTTACATTAATGAAACAGCTGCATTTTAAAAATATTGTATGACCATACAAGAATATGCACATTTAAAGAAAGAACAGAATGGAGCAAGGGCCAGCTTTTGAAAGGTATTTAGATACATAAGGATGCAGGTGGGTGCCTAGTTGGTGCCTGCGTACTTTTGAAAATCCCATCACTCATTGGTATCTTTAGGCACCTAAATACCTTTGAAAATCTGGACCTAAGTCTATACAAAAGGACTTTGCTTAGAATGAGCAAATTTTAATGGATAGGGCCCATTAAAGGGGAATATATTGGCCTAAGACTTTCAAGGCTATCTAAAGGAATTTAGATGCTGGATTCCTATTAAGTTTAATTTGTGCATCCAGATCCCTTCCACAGCTTTGAAAATTGCAGATTTAAATCTTCCATTAAGTTCAAACGATGGGACATTGCATTGTAAGTGCGTCAGGGGCAAGGACTGTCTTTTCATTCTGGGTTGTACAGAACCTAGCACAATGTACGTGCGTGACTAGGGCCCCTAGGTGCTTCATAATATAGACACTAAATAAAATAATAATTGTAGGGAAAATTAGAATGTAAACCATTTTTAAAAAGCGGAAAGTATCATTTTAACCATAAGGTAGCAGCAATAATCAGCCTTACCAATCGGTGTGAAATGAACAGGGATAAAGAGGATGAATGAGAGAGAAATGAAGGAGAAGAGTGTGAGCTACACAAGGGAAAGCAGTGAGGGAGGAGAAAGAGGCAGTGAGATGGGGAGGAGTTGCTGAGTTGCAAGCCTGAGCATGGCAGCGGGTACCATAGGCTAGGGAAGGCTGTGCCTCCCCAACAGCCAGGCATGGCCTGGCCCACGCTTCACCCTCAGGTCCCACTCCTGCTTCCTGCCTGCTCTGCATGAGGCAGTGTGACTCCAGTCCTCCTGTCCGGTGGCCCTGGCTCGGGCTGGGGCTGAGCCGCCTGCCCTCCTGGCACTCCGGAGCTGGCGGGGGGTTAGCCTGGGGTGGGGGCCAGGGGCTGCAGTGGGGAGGGGCTTCAGGCTCCAGTGGGGGAGATGTGCAGAAGGGACAGGGCCTTGGGCAGAAGTGGTGGGCCTGGGGACTAGCCTCCCACAGCCTGCAGTTCACGCGCCGCCTATGAGCCTGAGAGACATGGACTTACAATAAGACGTGGTGTTGAGGGCACGGAATGTCTTGTGAAATCCAGCGACTCAGATGGCAGACCGCTGTTACCTCGGCTAGAGGGTTTTATCCTGTCCCACTGAAATCACTGGGGGAGTGATTTTTTCCCTTGGTGATCGTAGGTGCTGTCTTAGTTCCATTCTGAGCCTGGAGGAGGATGCAGAAGGAAGAGCTGTGAAGACAGTTTTTCCAGGTCCATTTATACAGGTTTCTCTTCACTGAGTCTGAGCAGGCAGAGTCTGACAGAAGGGTAGGGCTGAGCAAACCGTTCATTCTTTCAACAGTTTGCATTTGTCTCTTTGCCAGTTGCCCATAAACAGCTTCTGATGATCTCAAATCTATTCATGATTCAGAAATATATGCTGCATGACTGGATGAGCGTAACCCTAAAATCAAGTTTCTGGTGCAAATATCCACATTGAGGAGTTCAAAATTCAATTAGCGGCCAGTCCAGCGCCCACTGAAAGTAGTGACAGTCTCCCACAGTCTTCAGTGGGAGTTAGGTAAAATCCTTAAGGCAAATAACCCTGCTATTGTCTTTAAAAGTTTTCACGAACATTCCTGCCAACAAATGTGTTTGTGTCACATGCAGTGTGTCAGTGTGTTTGCGTAATATGTAGTATGTCTGTGTAACATGCAGTGTGTTTGTGTAACGCACAGTGTGTCAGTGTGTTTGTGTAATGTGCCCTGTGTTTGTGTCTCCTTATCCTGCAGGCTGAGCCCCAAGTGGATTCTGGTTCTGCTGTGGCAGCTCACTGGTGTGCTGCTGGCCATCCTTCTGGCTGCCACCCTCGTCACTCTCTTTGTCCTCTACACCTGCTTCTCAGATCACACAGTGACAGAGGCCTATCACCAACCACCATGGCAGTTTCTGGACTATTACCTCTGGCCTTATATGAAGCTGCACAGTTCTGGCATGTTACCCAAGTAATCCCCGGGCTTTGCAGAAGCTATTGACCAGTGCAAGCGTATTCGCAGCAAAGCCTTGTCACTCTACAACCTCCAGGCATATTTCCCCCAGATGGTTTGTGATCTGCAACGCCCAGAGCTCTAATTTTACACTGTCCATTCTGCAGTAGTGACGCACACAAGCAATTCAAATGTCAAACTCCTGGGGCCCTGGGGGTCACCTACACATTCAGTTGTTTAGTGAATCACTGGGGTAGCAAGAAGCTGTCATGTTAGGCCAACACTGTGCTAGATAAAAGCTAGAATAGAATGTTTATTAAAATATATCATCTGTTCCTATACATGCCCCCATATTATTCTACAAATGTATGCTGTAAGCTCGGCAGACAGTACTGATGTTCATTGAGAAAAGACAGACGTTAGCCACGTTCCTCTCTGGTGTAACTCCACTGGTTGCAGGGGCTGCATTCAGAGCATTGTATTTTGTTGCAGAATGAACTGGAAATTCTGGGCCCAATCCTCAAGTCTGGCCAAGCTAGGACCGAGACAGTTTTTTAGGCAGATTCCCATGTTGCCATTTGTACTGGTCTCTGGGGTGCGCTGAGGTGTTTCTGGGCACGTATATACTCATTTGCAGTGTAAGCAAAGCTATAGTCAGTGTAAATTAAACCCTCTTGGCGTAATCCATGTGCCATTATTTATCCATTAAGAGCAGAATATCTAGATAACATATCATGGCAAGTGTTTGCACTGCTCTGTTCTGGCAGCATGAACAATGCTACATCCTCCATGAGCCATTTGAAACAGGAACCACATGTTTCAGAAAGCAAACACAACAGGAGCTAGGCCACAATATTGGGTTTCCAGGGACATTGCAACCTGGGGTGCAACATAGCTATGGAGGAGTGGGGAGAGCGGAATGCATTTGTATTTCAATGGTAGTAACTTTCTGGCTTTATTTGGTTGCTACTGTGTATCTGAATACCTGTGTGCAATGTGTAACCTCTTCTAGTGGGCTGGGAACTGGCCAATCCAGTGGTCAGAAAGGAATGAAGAAAATAATGGGTGAGCCCCGGTAAGGATGCTGTGCACAGCATCACTGTAGAGCTGCCTGTGAGATTCACGTGGTGCAAAGATTTGCACCAGAAATTGCTTCTGTAATGCCTGAACCAGAGAGCAGCCAACACTGGCTGCCGGGCATGGCCTCGTTGCACTTGCCAGTTGACACTCAGCAGCCAGAAACAAACCAGCAGCACACTCCCACCTCACACTGTGGCCAAACTCAGCCTCAGAGAGGATGGAGAAAGGGAATGAAGAGGACACAGTCTCCATGAACAGGGCAGGAGCTGATCAACTCCCAGTCAGCATTTAAATACCCTGGGTTATCTTCCTCAGTAGGATATAGAAGTGATTCCTACAAAGGTGCACATGGGCACAGGGTACCCAGAACCCCTGGTGAGAGTTACAAGGTAAGTCTCACTCACAGGAGCCAGGCTATACCTGAGGGGGTTATGGGTCAGTAGGCCGGGCTGGCAGACTACAGGCTTTGGTCAGAGAGCATGCAGGAACTTGTTAGCCGTTGGAAGTTGATGTGGCCTGTCTGAGTGCCCTTGTAATGGGGGTTAGTCATTGCAGTATCCTGTGACAGGCGAGTCAGGAGAAAGCTTCCTGGCTTAATCCAAGCCCCCAATCCTGGGTGCTGTAGTTCACACCCCTCCAACGGCAGCCTCCTCTGGGGCGAGGTGGCCCATGGCAACATGAAGCAGTTCTGTTCTATCATCACCAGACACCTCCACCCAGCAGTAGTGGTCCAGAACACAGGAGTATGTCATGTGTCTCGTCTTCTGAAGAGGTCTAGCTTCATAAGAGACCTTTGAAACCAGGCATTTGTGTAGTGGCTGAATACCAAGTGTAGTGGCTGAATATGCAGGAGACACTACCACTCCCTCAGAGACTCCTGGTTCAAATCCTTCCTCGAAAGTGATTCATAGCATTGCAAACTATGCCACCAAATTTACCTCTCCTCCCTAGAGAAAGTAGCAGCTCTTCTTCCAGGACTTTGTACAAATTACAAGTGACAACACATCCCTGATTCCCATTTCAGGTCCAAGGAGGAACAGTTAAATGTGCTTAAGAAATTACATCCACACCTAATTTCCATGTGCCCACAGATAAAACTGTGCCCCAAATAGGTGAACATAAGCAATAATTTTGTGCCCATTTCAGTCAACAGCGACAGCATCTGTCCTAGTCACGGGTGCAATTTTCCACTGTGCACATATGCTCCTCCATTTTGTTAGCAGTGCAACTGTGCATCTTCAAAGTAGCAGTGCCTGCATTTTTTCATTGGAAAGTATTCATCGTTGCACTGCAAATTCACATGTTTTTGTGCAGCATCCTTTCTTGTGCTCATAGTCCTACACATTTGCAAATGCAGCTCTTTGTGTTTCCTCCTCTTATCTCAATGGAGACAGAGTGCAAACACCAGCATGGCTCAAAAGCAAGGCAAAAGATACTGCTCTGAAAGTTCCACCTGGCGTGAATGTACTGCATAGGCAGTCTGAATTCTTAGGCACCAGGTCATGGACTTCTCCGACCTTCCTACTCATTCTAGTGCCTGCTTTCAAAAGCATCCTAATTCAAAATAATTCAGCACTGGTTTCCAGCAGACTGCAAGCTCTGTCTGGCTTTTTCTGATCAAAGAAGGTGAGTTTTGATTTATTTATAAATATGTCAAAAGTAAAATCAGAAAATGAGATGGAAATTGTATAATAAGATTTGACATAATTCACATGATTTGTTTTAGTTTCATAGATATATAACTATTCTATGTATTAAATATTATATAATCTAGAGGTTTTTCATCAGGCAGAAATTTACTGTGAGCCTGGGTTTAAATATGAGATGCAGCTGGCTTTGAAGTGCATGTGTGGGCTCTAACTCTACTTTTAATAGAATTTGTAATTTAATCGATAATTGACTATAGCAGATTCAGAAAAGAGATAACTGACCTATGCAGTTCAGATGGTGTCATGTCTACTACAAATAACAGTGTCTCTGGGAATCCACTGTCAGAAGAATTAAGAACAATCACTAACCTTACTGCATGCAGATCCTAATGTAAAACCCACCCCTTTATCCAGACAGTCCCACAACAGCACCTGCGTTTTCATAGATTCATTCATAAAAACAAAACAAAACCCTGAGCCTGTTTCTTGTTGTCAGGGAAGGAGAGGAAATTCAGAGAGCCGATTATTTTACTAGGAGGTGCTCAGATACCATGGTGATGAGCCCTGGATAGACAGATGAGTATGCATGGTGATGGAATGTATGGCAATGACAGATAGCTAGATATGGGTATTATTTATCTTTTCTTGCAGATTATATGGATTTATATTTATGATGTGTGCGAATCAGTTCAGATAAAAGAGGAATTTACAGTAGCTGCTCCTTAGTCCAAACCTCAAACCAAATCTGAACTAAAAAAATTGTGTAGATTAAAAGTTTCAGCCCATTTAAAAATATCCAACAATATTCTGAAATGGTCAGACAAGGGAGGGAAATCACCCCCGAGCATATATATGATAGCCAAGGCATTATGCTTTGACCTATCCATTCAATTCTAAATGTATATGTTATAACTAAGCTTGTCAGGAATCTCTGGGGAATTATAACTAAGCTTGTCAGGAATCTCTGGGGAATTCTGGGGAATTGTTCTGAATATATTCGACTGCCCCACCCCGTCTCATTCTGTGGAGAGTTTGAATTATTTTTAAAGCAAATACAGTCAAAATAGTTATGAAAATAAAATATACTAGTGGCATATCATGCTCAGATGAACCATGTGCAAAGGGGACTCAATGTGCATGGTTCTCTCCCACCCAACAGCAATTCCCCCCTTCCCAGGACCCATGGAGGGCTCACCATGGTTCTGGGGATCTGTGATTGGGGATCAGGCAGCAATAGGGCAGAAAGGATGGAGCTGTGAGATGCATGTCCCCCCACATCCAGCTGTATTAACTTTCATGCTGAGCCCCTTGTGTTGGGGAACCCCTTCACAATAGGGTTCTAGGGATAGGTGCTGACTGGGGGAGTCATTGGCAGCACTGACAAAGACCTGGAGTACAGTCACAGATGGCCCCCAAAAAAGATGCAGGGACACAATGGCCCCTTACCGCTGAAAGATCCCTGAGATCTGCATGGAACTTGGGGAGCCTTCAGGACATATGGGCCAGGTCCCTGTTCTCTTCCACAGAGGTGGCAAAAAATCTGCCCCAAAGCAGAATTCAGTGGCAATTCCTTGAGAAGAGAGTCACAGAGCTTCCTGGCCCTGATGAAGAAAAGCGGAGATTCAAAGAGGGCTCTAGAGATAGCACCCTCCCTATTTCCGCAGCAGCTGCTCACCAGGAAGATTGCTCAGGACAGTTGGGGCCCTTCCACCTTCCACAGCCTTCTTTGGTTAGTAGGGTGAGTCCTGTGGCTAGTAGGCATCTGATCAACTCTCCAAGCCTGATGTGGGAGTGGAGGGTGTGCATAGTGGGGTGTGAGTCGGAGAGTGGGACAGAGAGAGAGAGAATGACTGGATATGTTAGAAAAGAGAACTATGCTATTGAGCTGGTGTCACAGGGTGTCTTCACCATTACCCCATGTACTCAGCTGCCTGGCCAGTTTGTGTGGCCTCACGGCCACAAACACCCTCTACCCCGGGTTGTTATCTGTCACCAAGGTGTGTAGTGATTCTCTTCTTATAAAGTAACAGCATAATGCGGGCTTGCAGCAAGGGGACGCTTCCATGCCACCATCACTGCTCAGCCCAGGATCCCCCTCTCAGCTTCCTCTTCCTTCCATTTGTATCCTCCCAGTTACCCCATTAGCACCACCCAGGTGCTCACAATCCCCTGACAGAAAGTGCATAATTGCCTCCCGCTGGGCTTGCAGCTTCTTCAGGCTGCAGCAATGTCCATGACCAGAGGGCTGCTGAGAGGGCCCTGTCCCAGCTGGGGACAGACTCTGAGGAGAAAACAGGAAGAAAGGAGAAGCAGCAAATGCAGGGGAGGAGGTAGAGGAGACACTTCAGGGTGTGAGAGAAACAGACCTAAAGTGTTGGCTGGACGAAGAAGGAAAAGAGGAGTCACATCCTGAAGACAATGTAAGAAGGGAGACTCAGTGATGTTGCCTGTGATCGGAAAGGAAAATCAGGAAATGGGAAGTGGAGCCAGATGAAGAAGGTAAAATAAAAGCAAAAGAGATGGAACAACTGGTATTTTCTAACTATACCAACTGAGTTAAAGTGGTGCCCCTCCTCCCCACTCCAGTGTGGATATAGCTAAATTGGTATAAAGGGGCTTATACTGGTATCCATAAAGGAAGGTGTCCAAGGCACCTTTATAACTGTGTCCACACTAAGCGCTGTACCTGGATTACTAGTTTGGTATAAAATTACACCCATGACGGACAGAGTTATTCCAGTACAAAATCGGTGTAGACCAGGCCTAAGAATGCCCCAAACACTGAAATGCAAACAATACAGACACTATATACCAGGAGTAGGCAACCTATGGCATGCGTGCCAAAGACAGCACGCGAGCTGATTTTCAGTGGCACTCACACTGCCCGGGGCCTGGCCACTGGTCCGGGGGGACTCTGCATTTTAATTTAATTTTAAATGAAACTTCTTAAACATTTTAAAAACCTTATTTACTTTACATACAACAATAGTTTAGTTATATATTATAGACGTATAGAAAGAGACATTCTAAAAACGTTAAAATGTACGACTGGCACGCAAAACATTAAATTAGAGTGAAGAAATGAAGACTCGGCACACCACTTCTGAAAGGTTGCCAAACCCTGATATATAGCCTCCCTTCACAGCCAGTGTAGGGGTGGCCTGCTGTACTAGTTTAGCCTGGAGGTAAAGATGATGTGCATCACCATGGCTAGTCTTGCATCTAAGAAAAAAGGGGGTAATCTGCTGGCTGGACAAAGACAGAAAACAACATTCTTACCTAGGACCAGTGAAGTCACCAAAAGAACCCCACGATGACCTTCCACCTTTGTCTATAAGGAGTCAGTGCTCCAAACAGAGAGTGAGGTTGTATTCCTCATAGTTCCTCAAACTTCTTCCCTCTTCCTACCAGCATCACCTCTGTAATACCTAGCCAGAGTGTGAGCGAAATGTTTTCACTCAGGTTCCAGGGTCCCCTCAAACACTGCCTTTGTTTGATGAGAAAGGTTGTTGTCAGCCTGTCAATGGCAGAGCTTCCCATAGCATCTCAAGATCCATGACACTTCCAGGACATTGCAGAAGTATAATTGTCACAAATGTTGGTAAGATGGCAAATGTTAGATGTAATGAGTGGGCCAACTGACTTGCCCCTCTACTTGTGGAAGTTGTCTAAACAAAGTGGTATTATTTAGTGGCAATTAGATTGTACCTTTCTTTAACAAGTATTTCACAGACTAAGTTGAGGGAATTATTGCACAACGTTACCAGGGATGTAACAGGTTGGCATTCTTGCTACTCTTTCTCACAGCCTCATCCCCTTTTCCATATTGTGTTTGAAATATTGAAACAACCAAGAGAAATGAAATATCTTGTCAAGGAAGGCCTGCAAGTCGGCATCTTGTCTGATGCACAAGAAAAAGAAACCACTTGACAGGGTAATCTATTTAATGGCTGGCATGTATTTTTAATGCTTGGTTCTGCAGCCTTCTTAACTTGAGAAGAGAAGTGAACATTTTGATAACAGTTGCCCCCAGGTCAAATGTGAATTGAATACATAACTCAATGCCTAGGAACACTTTGGCTTTGGAACACTAATCACGGAAAACAATTCTTCGGAATAAGACAACAAAGATTCTTTTTTTTTTCATGTCGTCACACACAGAACTGATATCTGTTGGCATGTCGGCTTATTCGGTTTCCACAATTTCCTTCTGGAGTACTTTGAAATTTATTGCAACCACACTTTTGTTGGGGTCCTCAGAAAGAATTGAGACATCAGATTTTAGTTTATGCATTTTACAAGAACTAGAAATATTACAGAAGGGGTATGTTTGAGAGAGACACACACAGAGAGAGTTTGTATTTGAGAGTCAACATACCTACCTCTATTTATTATTTCTCATGTCCTTTTCACACTTTGGTTCATTGTTCTCTAGGTCTCACTGGCAAATTGTATTGACAAGTACAGGCCGCTGGAGGTCCAGCGGTCTACAGTGCACTACGGTCTGTTTGAAAAGTTGAGGCTGGTTGATTGCTGAGTCAGCCGTATGCACTCCCCCTCACCTTCCCTGAACCCCCAAACAAATTAGGCATTGGCAGGCGGGGCACCGTCTTTCACAACGGAACTGGAGGGTCGAGCTCCTCCAACATCAGCCCCTTGGGATGAATTATTAGCTAAGTGGGAATGAAGATTTAGAAAGGAAAGAAAAAAAATCAATGGAAAGTTTGTATGTGACCCTGAGATTCCAAATCTCTCTCTCTCTCTCTCTCACTCACACACACACGCATACATGCACCAACATAAACACACTACATACATATAAACATATTTGACTCCTTCTCCTTCTGCCTTCACATTGAGGTTGCAACCAAGTCCTGCCTTTTTTTCCTCCAGAATTTATGAGGAAACGTATCCTTCCTATCTGTTGCTACAGTGTAATCACTGCCAAACTCTCCAGCTTCCCCTGAACAATTTCTCTGATGCCGTTACAACAGTCAGTGGCTTACTGAAAACTGAATAGGTGGGAACAACATAGAGCAAAGTAAATTTAACATCCAAATAAACAATCCAAGGGGAGTCTGAATTTCCACCAACATGCCAGAGTATCCAGGGACCTCACAGTAGAGTTTTGGTGTAGCTTAAGAACGTAAGAATGGCCATATGTAGCCCGGTAGCCTGTCTTCTGACAGTATGTGATGCCATATTCTTCAAAGGGGATTAACAGAATAGGGCAATTATTGAGTTCACTCCCAACTTCTGGCAGTCAGAGTTTTAGAGACACCTGGAGCATGGGGTTACATTCTTCATGATCTTGGCTAATAGTCATTGAGGGACCTATCCTGCATGAATTTATATAATTATTTTTTGAACCCAGTTATACTTTTGGCCTTCACAATGTCCTCTGGCAATGAGTTCTACATGTTGACTGTGTGTTGTGTGAAAAAGTGCTTCCTTTTGTTTGTTTTAAACCTGCTGCCTATTAATTTCATTGGGTGACCCTGGATTCTTGTATTATGTGAGGGGCAAATAACACTTCCTTATTCGCTTTCTCTACATCATTCATGATTTTATAGACCTCTATCATAACCTCCCTTAATAATCTCATTTCTAAAATGAACAATCCCTGTTTTTTAATCTCTCATTTGACAGCTGTTCCATACCCCTAATCACTTTTGTTGCCCTTCTCTGTACTTTTCCCATTTCTAAAATATCATTTTTAAATGGGGCAAACAGAATTGCATGCTGTATTCAAGGTGTGGGCATATCATAGATTTATATAGCATCATTATGATATTTTCTGTTTTATCATCTATCCCTTTCTTATTGGTTCCTAACATTGTGTTACCTTTATGACTGCAGCTGCATATTGAGTGGATGTTTTCATGGAATGATGCACAATGACTCCAAGATCTCTTTCTTGAGTGGTAACAGCTAATTTAGACCCCATCATTTTGTATGTATAGTTGGGATTATGTTTTCCAGTGTGTATTACTTTGCATTTATCAACATTGAATTTCATCTGCTATTTTGTTGCCCAGTCACCCAGTTCTGTGAGATCCCTTAGTAACTCTTCGCAGTCAGTTTTGGACTTAACTATCTTGATTAATTTTGTATCATCCTGTCACATTTTTCTCCCAGGCATAAACAATGAACCACTAACATTGACTTTGTTTGTTTTTTAAGGAAAAGCAAGGATGTTGAAGGAGATCCAACTAGTGCTCTGTTTCTTTTTTGTCTTTGTGTTTGCCATTTTGTATGAACTCTCTCTGCAGTCTGGCTGTGTCTTCTCTTGTACACCTATTACTAAGCGATTCCTGACGCAAGAGGATATTATGAGCCAGAGCAGAAGCATCATCTTTGTGGAGACCACAGATCGCCTTGAGCCTCCTCCACTGGTTTCATGTTCTGTGGAATCTGCTGCCAGGATCTACCATGACAGACCTGTTGTTTTCTTCATGAAAGGCCTGAACAATAGCACATGGCTGGATTCAAATTCCACTTACACAGCCTTCTCACTTTTATCTGCTATGAAGAATGTCTTCATTTTTCCTTTACAGATGGAAACTTTGTTCCAGGAGACACCTCTGGTCTCATGGTATCATAAGGTGAGAGGAAATATTAAGGGAAAAGTGTTTTTGAACAAGATTTAAAGTAGAGGTTGTGGAAAATGAAAATAACATTTTTGCACATTTTAGTGAAGTTTTGAAGCTGTTGTCATTTTGTTTCACTCAGTATGGATCCCTGGTTCATGACAGTTCTCCATGCATTAGTCAAATATTTATTGAAATTGTTATAGACATTTGAGTTCTTGTTCTGAGTCCTTTGAGTCCTGTCTAAAAACTCAGGCAGGCATCACTGCATTAGTCTGCACTTGCTTCATGTGTTCATGGGTCTATTGGCAACTATAACAGCTAAGGACTTCTTTAGTTTATTTATTTTTAAATTAAAGTGGAGAGTCTGGAAGATAAACAGGGTGCTGGCTGCAATACTGGTTCTCCAGCCCTCTGTGCACCAGCATAACCCAAGGCCTGAATTTCTCTCTCATTTTTTATCCTCTTCAGAGATTGCCAGGAGGGGCCTATTCCAAAGCCCACTGAAGTCAATGAGAATCTTTCAATTGAATCCCACGGGCTTTGAATCAGACAGTGAGTGTGTAAAGTGAGATGCAGGGTTGTTTTATGGAAATAACAGTTTATGATTCATATTCTCATTATTTCATAAACACTGCATGTTTCCTTGGAGTTTACTGCACCTTGGAAACACTTGTAGAATCATGTTGAACAAAATCTACATCTGCTCTTGCCTTTTTCCAGCAAAGTTTCATAGCTAGAAAAGAAAAATGGCCATTAATTTTTAAAGGGATTAAAGTGAGGCTAGACACGGCTGAGAGTTTTATAGAATATATAGCTAATGGGATCAGGTGTTTAGAAATTTCGAAGTGGAGTCCATTGCATCTCTTTGATCCCTTTCCAACTCTGCAGGTAAATGCAACCCAGGAAAAGCATTGGGTTCATATTAGCTCTGACGCCAGCAGACTTGCACTGATCTGGAAATACGGTGGGATCTACATGGACACAGATGTCATCTCCATCAGGCCTATTCCAGTGGCAAACTTCCTGGCGGCCCAGGCTTCCCAGTTCTCCAGCAATGGGATTTTTGGCTTTCCTCACCATCACTGGTTCATTTGGGATTGCATGAAAGATTTTGTTCAAAACTACAATGGACACATTTGGGGAAACCAAGGCCCATTCTTAATGACGAGGAGGCTGCGAGCCTTATGCAACCTGACCAATTTCCATAATGTGGAGGATCAGAGCTGTCAGAACATTTCCTTCTTACATCCTCAGCGTTTCTACCCCATCCCTTACCCAGCATGGAGGCAGTACTATGAGGTCTGGGATACAAACCCTGACTTCAATGACTCCTATGCTTTGCACCTGTGGAACTTCATGAACAAGGAACACAAGCCTGTGGTTGCAGGAAGTAACATATTAGTGGAAAATCTATACAAAACATACTGCCCTACCACTTATAAGGACCTTATTCAAGGCACAGAAGGCAGTGGTCATATGCAACAAAACAAGACTGAATGACTGGATCTAGCAGAACGAGGTGTTCTTTCCAGCCCTGATAGTCTTTTGACTAAAATAAACTGCACAACGTGTATCTCCTCTTAGTCAGTGACGCTCAGCCATTTTCTGTCTGCAGACCACTTTGTAGGAGAGAATCTCTCAGAAACCACTTCTTTTCCCAAGTTTCCCCAGGACCTAATGAAATGTGTAGGAAGGTGTGTGTGTGTGTGGGGGGTGTAAATATCATGTCATCACCAATGGTAAGTATATTTTGTCCTTTAGAGTAAAAGTTTCCAAAGCAGCTAAGTGATCTAGGAGCCTGAGTCCCACTTTCAAGTCATGTTGGCTTTGGGAGCCAAAGATCCACTGAAAATCAGTGCGACCTAGGAACCCAAGGGTCACATTTTGCAAGGTATTTGGTGCCTGCAGATGCAGATAAGTGCTTTTGCAAATCCCATTAGTCATCTATCTGCATCTTTAGGGGCCTAAATGCCTTCAACAATCTGGCTCCTAAGATGCTTTGGGAAATTTTGTCCTGTCATTTGCTGTGTGATTGTACAGCACTTTGTGCAATGCGGCCCCAAACTGTCTCAGGCCTCTCGGTGCTACTGTAATATCAGTGTTCAGTAATAATGAATATAATGACAATCAATCATAATCCCACTCCAAGTGTTCATTAACATTTTTATTTTCCCTCTCTTTTGCTTCAGCTATGTACCCTACCTTGTGGCCAGTGACATTTTAAATGCACATGTAAATAAAATATCTAACCCACTCCAATGGCTCTGGATTTGTATTCCCCTCTCGAGCCTCCTTCAAGCTTCTGGGATGGAGTGCAGAGAAAAAGGGAGTTGTGTTTATTCATTGTTTCTTATGGCCCTATTCTTACAGTATTTGGGCAGCTCATTTAAATTATTAAATTATTAAATTATTATCTCCCCAGGCCGAGAGTGGCAAGTGCGGCTGCCCCGCTCCCGCGGCCGGAGCCCCGCAGCCGCGCGGCTCCGCTACCACCGCCGGAGCGCGGAAATCCGAACTGCCCTCCGGAGAGTACATGCCCCACAAATCGGCCCCGCACTGACTAAAGCTGGCCCTGCTGCTAAGGGAAAGGGATTGTAACTTAGGCTTCCCACCTCTCAGGGGTGTGCCCAAGTCTCTGAACTATGGGTAAGGCTAAGTTTTTTCATCCATATTTTTAGTAAAAGTCATGGACAGGTCACAAGCAATAAAGAAAAATTCATAGAAGCCCATGACCTATCCCTGACTTTTACTAGAAATATGCATGACAAAATGGGGAGCTGAGGGGCCCCCACACCACACCAGAGGGGCCTGGCTTGGAGCTCCCAGGGTTCCCCCACCACCACAGCAGGTAGGAGCTGCGGGGCACTTGGGGAGCTCCCAAGGACCTTGCAGTCCCCAGTCTCTACAGGCGGAGGGGGCACCCTGCAACTCCCAGACGCCGTGGGCTCAAGTCACAGAGTTCTCTGGAAGTCATGGAGTTCATGACATAATCATAGCCCTAACTATAGGGTATTCTGATGTGAGAGTCTCTCCTGATGAAGCTTGGTCGACTTTGTATGAATAATTAAATACACATTGGGGCAGAGAAAGCATGATCCTCGGTACATCCTCTGCCAGGCTGTGGCTACATTGCTATTTTTAGCATGTTAGCTCAATCAGAGGTAGCCATGTACATTTACATAATGTAAGAGACCACAGCACAGGCAATGTGGCCAAGCAGTTAGAGCTGGACTGGGATCCACATGGCAGGGACAGTGGTCAGAGGAATTGCTAGAACCAGGTTCAATAAATAAGAGTCGGGATTGAAGTCAGGCCACTGTCAGAGACCAGAGATAGCGCCAGGCTGCAGTCAGGAGGTAAGGGTCAGGGTCAGGCTGAGATCAGAGGATGGAGAGGAGGCAACAAGGTGAGGTCTGGAGTCAAAGCAGGCCCAATGTCTACATAGTTGCCCAGTCAGCTTCCTAGGGCACCCTCCAGGATTAAATAGGGCTCCTGGCCAAAGGGTACTGTCACTCTGGATCTACAATCCACCATGCTCCCTGGTTTACTCCTGGGTGAATTCTGTGCCAAAAAAATAAAAATTCTGCAACAAAAAAAATAAAATTCTGCACACGATATTTTAAAATTCTGCAAAATTCAGCATATTTTATTTGTCAAAATAACAATATAATCACACCATTTTCAATTATTTTGGTCATTTATTTCAAAATACCTGTCAATAAGTATGTCTGTAACAATACAGACAATAAATAAGATTCAGAAATGTTTTTTGACAAATAGATTCCTTACTACGCATATTAATACGGAACTCGGAGTAATAATTCATTTAAACTACAATACAGACCTGTATTTCCCACACCCCTCAAAAGCAGTGAAAAGGCTTGGGGGAGTCCGGGGTAACAGAGGAGCTGAGGGAGAGGGAAGTAAATTGCTGGGAAGGAGCCTGGGTGTGAACTTGGAGGTTTGTTGGGTATAGGTGGGAAAAGTATGGAACAGGGTTTTTTTCAGGGGTGGGGAGGGATTGTTACGGAACTTCCCCCATGCAGACCCTGGCTGACCCCTAGCCTCTCCCATTCAGTCAGGCACATCTTCCCCTGTCCCACTGTGTTCCTGCACCCCCTGTGTCCTTGCACCACCTGTCCACATGTGTTCCTCCACCCCCACCCAGACACCCATTCCCCTCATCACCATGTGGCCCTGCACCCCATTCCCCTTTCCCTATGTGGTTCTCTACCCCCTCCCCCATCCTCATGTGTCTCTGTGCTCCCACCCAGGCACTCCCCTTCCCCCATGTGTCTCTGTGGCCCCACCCAGCCACCCCCTGTCCATATGTAGCTCTGCACCCCATCCCCCCTCACTTTGTGCCCTGCACCTCTCTCCCACCTGTTGCTCTGTGCCTCTCCTCCCATTCAGCCCCTGCCCCAGTCTGTCCTCCCGGTCTAGCCCTTATGAGACACTGTCTGACTCCCTCCCCCCCACCACTCCAGCACCCCATGCTATCTGTCTCCCCATAGCAGGGCCGCCCAGAGGATTCCGGGGGCCCGGGGTCTTCGGCGGTGGGGGGGGGCCCCTTCGGTTCCGGGACCCGCCGCCGAAGTGCCCCGAAGACCCGCAGCGGGGGCCCCCCCACCGCCGAATTACCGCTGAAGCGGGACCCGCCGCTGAAGTGCAGCCCGGTCTTCAGCGGTAATTCGGCGGCGGGAGGCCCCGCCGCAGGTCTTCTGGACACTTCGGTGGTGGGTCCCGGAACGGAAGGGCCCCCCGCTGCCGAATTACCACCGAAGACCGGGCTGATCTTCGGCGGCGGGTCCCGCTCCATCTTCGGCGGTAATTTGCTGGCGGGGGGGTCGTTCCGCCCCGGAGCGGAAGGACCCCCTGCCGGCGAAGACCGGGAGCGAAGAAGCTCCTGCGCCCGGCCCCGCAAGAGTTTTCCGGGTCCCCCGGAGCGAGTGAGGGACCCCGCTCCGGGGGCCCCGAAAAACTCTCGTGGGGGCCCCTGTGGGGCTCGGGGCCTGGGGTAAATTGCCCCTCTTGCCCCCCCCTCTGGGCGGCCCTGCCCCATAGCCCCTGTCTCCTGACCTGCCCTGTGAGGTGCTGTGAAGAAGGCAGCTTTTCTCTTCCTTAGCTGCCCGGGAGTGGCAGCTTTGATCTCTTCCCACAGTGCCCTCTTGTGGGAAAAAGGCAGAACTATAGAAGTTATTATCTGCAAGGAGCTACTGCTGTTCTTGTGCCATAGCACCAGCTGGCGGGCAGAAGGCAGAGCTGCAACATTTCGGCAGAAGTTTTTTTTGCCCACTAAAATCTGCTGTGCTCATTAATTATGTGTGTGTGCAGTAGCGCAGAATTCTCCCAGGAGTACTGGCTGTGGCTTTGCATGGGCTCCTGGTGGTGATGTGGGATTATAATCTGTCCCAGGATCTGTAGGCCTTGGTTCTCATCCCTGAATCCTTACGCTTATCCTGGCGATTACAGCTGCAGTGTAGCTACACCCTGAGAAAAGAATGACAAGATTTTTCACCATCCCTTCCCATCACCCCCCTGTTATTCACCATGATGCTTCCCTCCACTCTGTGGTACAAACAAACCCTCCCCCTTGTCTTCCCTGTGGTATGATTTTCAACCCAAAACAGCAGAAAGTCTCCTAGCATTTTATGAGGGGGTTAAGTTTACTTAGAAAGAAATTTAAGCTGGATTCTTTCCCAGTTTTAATTCAAATCCTTTCAAACCCGGACCTCTAAGAAGTCTAAATGGCAAATCCCTTCCTGCTCTGCTTGAAAGGCTGTTTAGAAATCCAAAGCCCAGGGGATGGCAGTTTAATAACCCATTATCAAATGTTTGCCATCTGTGATATGGTATCTTTTGTAGACACAGCCGCTAACAAGCAGACTGCAATCTGTAGCCTTTTATCTGCTTCAGCAAGTTACAGTAGAATTAAACAGGGGGCGCATATACACTAGGGTTGCCAACTTTCTACTTGCACAAAACCTAATATCTTTGCCCTGCCCTCTGCCCCACCCCTCCTCTGAAGCCCTGCCCCTTCTTCAAGGTCCCACCCACACTCACTCCATCCCCCTCCCTCTGTCGTTCACTCTCCCCACCCTCACTCACTGGCTCATTTTCACCAGGCTGGCTTAGGGGGTTGCGGTGCGGGAGGGGGTGAGGGCTCCATTTGGGGGTGCAGGCTCCAGGGTGAGACCATAAATGAGGGGTTCAGTGTGCAGGAGGGGGCTCTGGGATGAGGCAGTGGGTTGGGATGCAAGACGGTGTGAGGGCTCCGGCTGAGGGTGTGGGCTCTGGGGTGGGGCCATGGATGAGGAATTTGGGGAGCAGGAGGAGGCTTTTGGCTGAGGGGTGAAGCTGAGGGGGCTCTGGACTGAGGCAGGGGGTTGGGACGTGGGAGGGAGGTATGGGCTCTGGGATGGGGGTGCAAGTTCTGGGGTGGGACCAGAAATGAGGGCTTCAGGGTATGGGAGGGGGATCTGGGCTGGGGCAGAGGGTTGAGGTGCGGGGGGGTTGAGGGCTCTGGCTTGGGGTGCAAGCTCTGGGTTGGGGACCCACACCCTATACCCCTCCTGCACTCCAACCCCCCTTCCCCAGCCCTGAGCCTGCTCCCACACTCTCAACACCTTAGCTCCACCTGGAGCCCCTCCTGCTCCCCAAGCCCCTCATCCCCATCACCATCCTAAAGTCTGCATCCCCATCTGGGGCCTTCACCCTCTCCCACACTCCAAGCCTCTGCCCCAGCCCAGTTAAAGTGAGTGAGATGGAGGGGAGTGAGCAACGGAGGGAGGTGGACTGGAGTAAGTGGGGGTGGGGCCTCAGAAGGGATGGGAAGGGACGGGCCCTCCGAGAAGAGGTAGGGTAGGAGGAGGGGCAAGGGTGTTCGATTTTGTGCCATTAGAAAGTTGGCAACCCTCTCAGACACACACACACACACACACACACACACACACACATTACCGGATTTGCTCGTTACTTTGGGGTGTGCTCATTTATTAGGGTTACTCTTCGGTGGGGGGGGGTCTGTAATTCTATCAATGTACTGCTTATGTTACTTGTGTTCTCATACAGAGCACTACTTCTCCCTACTGCAAGTTCCCTCCCAATGGAGCTATCCTGCAGGTTCCCCAGGGCTGGGTTCTTCCAGCCCCAGAATCAGATGAACACACACACATATTAACAGAGTGCATCTGAGAGGATCGGGTTAATCAGCACTTCCAAGCTGGCCCCTTATATGTCCCTGGATTCAGTAGGCTGGGTCGAACAGCACCTCCAACCTGTCACCCTCATATGCAATGGGCACCGCACCGGAATAGAGCATGCCTGAGCAGGCTGGGTAGAGCAGCACTTTCAATCTGCCACCCTCATATGTCCCATGTTCAGCACGTCCCTATCCCCACTTTCACATTACAATTGTTCTGGTAGTAACCCACTTGATGAGCAAACCCCACAGGATTTTTGGGCGCTGCAGGGATCTTTAGCTTAGGTACGAGGAGCGTTGCTGCAGAGCGAATGGGGAAGCCAAAAAACACCCACGGGGGGGAGAGGGAGGGAAGGAGATGAGAGAGAGAGGCAACCAGTTTAACCATGACAGTTATTTATTGCCAGGTACCAACCATAGGGGAGCCAAACAAACAAATCAGTTATAATATTAAATCTAACTTAAATTTGATTATAAAAGTCAGGTTTAGAAAACTATAACTGATCACACAAGTCAGGGTCAGAAGGCTGTACTGAGAGAGAGAGAGAGAGAGAGAGAGAGAGAGATGGGTTCTCACCACTCTGTGAAGCTTGAATCAATTGGGGTTCCCAGGTGGTGGTGATAGCTGAGGGTCCAGAGAGCTGGAGACAGGCAGAGCCCCCAGCACGATCAGTCAGGAGAAGATGAAGTCCCAATGGAAATTATGCAGATTTTGGATCCAGGCATCAGAGCACTTACTTGAGCATGGATAGGGGTTTTTGTAGGGAAAGAACAATGGTTCAAGAGAGAACACTAGATTTGTTTATGGGTAAACTAAGGGTACGTCTACACTTACCGTCCCGGTCGACGCGGTGAGTTCGACTTCTCGGAGTTCGAACTATCGCGTCTGATCTAGACGCGATAGTTCGAACTCCGGAAGCGCCGCGGTCGACTCCGGTACTCCACCACTGCAAACGGCGGTGGCGGAGTCGACCTTGGAGCCGCGGAGTTCGACCCCGCCGCGTCTGGACAGGTGAGTAGTTCGAATTAGGGTACTTCGAATTCAGCTACGCTATTCACGTAGCTGAATTTGCGTACCCTAATTCGAACCCCCTTTTTAGTGTAGACCAGGCCTAAGTATACCAAAGTTGTTTTGTTCAGGTTAGACAATAGGAACTAATCATTCCTGGCTATGGGTGGTGTTCCTTGGAGGGAGCTCACAATGCAGTTAGGGGGCTTCACTATTTTGGATACCAATAAAGGATTTATTATTAGATTTGGTCTGATAACTACTGAGCTGGGTGTGTGCAGGCGGGTTCATTAACACCTGGAGCAGAGCTTCCCTGCTTCTCTGGTCCCAGAGTTCCATGTGGTTCTTACCTTGGAATCTCTGTTCTCCATTCTGTATGTTAATGGAGATGCTTCCCTGTCCCATCTTTGATGCAAATGAGGCTAGGGGAGTTTCCTTAGGGAGTCACCCTTGTCCCAGGGATCTAAGTGTGTCTCCAACTGCCTTTTCATTGCTTTTTGTAAATCTTTCTTCTGATCAGTTCAAGCAAAGGCTGAGGGAGGGAAGGTCTTTTGTGAGTTGGACAGGCTGGGTACTGCACCCTGGTTCCCCAAGAACACAGAGCTGAGAGGTAACACACGCTTCACCCTCAAAAAAATTCAGACAATGAAAACAAGTTTATTTTAACCACCTGGAGATCTCAGGATGGCTGTGATATCCTCTACAACAGGCTATGCTTAGGCATCTTGTTACTATTGCACATGACATACCTAGTAAAATGCTGTTGCCCTATACAACTCACTGTTGTCAGTCCTCTTGATGCACAGGGTTGATCTGAAAATATGGTATGTAATATTTTGTAAATGGAATTTTTTCTAAATATCTTTTCTTACTCCTGGGGGGATTCTGCACCACTGCGCATGCACATAATTTATTTCCCCTATAGATTTATTTGCTTCCCTGCAGAAAAAACACTTTCTGATGGGGAAACAAAGGGAAGTCACAGGAGCAGTCATGCGACCCTCCCCAGCAGGATGTTTTGGGTGCCCAGAGCAGCTGGCAGAGACGTAAATCACTGTGGGGCAGGAGATGAAACTGGGGAAGTCCTGACTGGTGGCTCCTACCCTGTGCTGGGCTCAGCTGCTAGTCTGGGCTGGGCTGGGGACGATGGGACTTCCTCTTCCTCTGCACGGCATCCAGGGCTGGTCAGACCCACCCCCAGATTTCTTCCCCAGCTGCAGGAAGCTCTGCAAACTGCTTCCATCCCCACCCCGTTTCCTGCACTCATTTCTCCTCAGCCGAAGAGAGAAGGATCCCTATACAGGGAGCTGCTCCCCCATCTGCCTAACCCCCGTGCATGCAGACCCCTTCATACCCATACCCTCCTGCCGAGCCTCACTCCCCCTGCACTCAGAACCCCCCTGATGAGCCCCCTTCCCCCTGCACCTGAACCACACGCCACAAGCACACGTACCCCAATCCCCACCCCACAAAGCCCCAACCAGTTGCACCTGGATCCCCATCCCACTGATCCCCACTCCCCCAGCATTTGGATCCCTCACTAAGTCCTCCACACCCAGACACACACACCCCATTGACCCCTAACCACCTTCACCTGAGCCCCCCTGCAGAGTCCCATTACCATTGCACCAGAACACACACCCCCAACAAGCCCCTGTATATCCAGATCCTCACCGCACTCAGATCCCCCACTGAGCTGCCTGAACCCTAATTACCTCTCAGAGAATCCTCTCTACCCACATCTGGATTCCCCCACACTAAGCCCCTCCACACTTGGACCCTGTCTTGCTGAGCCTACCTGGTGCACCTGGCATGGAGGGGCAGGGCCCTGCGGTGTTTCTGGAGCAGGCCCCGTCCTTGTGCTGTGTCAGGGTTGGGTGCAGCCTCACTGCTGAGTCCCTGTCCGGGAGTGGAGGGGCTACACAGTGGTCTCCCACCTCTGTGCAGCCAGTGGCCTGTGCTCCCCGATGCCATGCTGGAGCCTCCACATTTATTTGACAAATAAAGTTTGCAAAATTTGGCAGAGTTTTAAACTATTGTGTGCAGAATTTTAATTTTTTTGGCACAGAATGCCCTCAGGAGTATTCTCTGCAGGAATGTACAACAGCACGTATCCCATCCCATTCAGGATGATTGTAAACACTGAGAACAGAATTTTAGAATCCTGCAACTAATGTCTTGATTTTAACGGTTAAATGGTTGCCACATTTTACAGTTTGTAGATTTTAACCCACAACAGAATTTCCAGCCACCAAGGCCAATGAAAAAGATTCCTTGAAACTATATAGAGATGTTACAAATTTTTAAAATATCTTTTAAGCCTGATTATCTAACTGCTCTAATATGTATGTCTGTATTTTAGGATACAAGCAAGAAAATGACCAAACACTGTGTCAGAGAATAACTTATATTTAAGTTGGAGCTCTGTATCACGGAAAAGTGTTTTTGGCCTGGTTGGCTAGGAGTTGGTTAGAAGTAATTAAAATAAAATACAGATGGATTTTTCCCCTTTGTAGTGGAATGATAAACGATATTATACTGTTCAGCCACTCGGTGGTGCTGTATGTAAAAATACCGTATTTTAAATGAACTTCTGCCTTACTGGGCAGGGCCTTAATGGACCTTGTGATGAACAGAGCTGGGGTGCAGAAGCAAACTCTGTGACCAGCCCATACGTACAGGCGTATGACACCCTTTAAGCGCCCCACAAGGGATAGGCATATGATAGAAAAAAGAGAGAATTAGGACCCTCAAATGAGTCAACCTTCTGGAAGGCTGTCCAGGCTCCCTGGAGGACAGACAACATACCTGCAAGCCAAGATAAGGATTAGCAGTTAGTCAAACTTAGAAAGAGAGATCACCAAAAATCAGGAACAGTAAAGTCTAGAAAAAGATTCAAAGAAGATGTTCATCCAAGATGAGAGACGGGAAAGTAATGAGAGCACGAGAAACAAAGCAATGTGTCCCCTTTGCTTATGAAGCTTAGTGTATTCTCCCCACCCCCTGATATTGGTCCTTTTCAAAAAGGAACAGTGCCCCAGCTTCACACGGGGCGGGTCAGTGTCAACATCCCCCTAGAGATCACCATACTGGAGGAGAAGGCAGGTTGGCTGGATCCATCTGGGACCTAGATCATTCTCCACATTGTAAAAAAGGGAAAGGATTTCCCCCTCCTCCCTTGCAGTTCATTTTGGAGGCTTGAGGGATTGGCAGGGGAGAAGGAGAAGGAGAATATGGGGGAAGGGATTGGGGCAATTAGAATAATGTTCTAATGTTTAACTTGATATTTATAGTGAGCATGTTACTTTTACATGGGAGGGGTGGACAGGCTGGTTGGCAAGTGGTGTCAAATGAAAAGAGAAAAGGGAGATAAAGTTATAAGGGGGAGTGTGATAAATGAAGGGGGGTGGGGTTAGCTTCCTTTTATGGACACCCAGCCAGACAGTTAGCTATAAAATGACTCTTGGTAGCTGTTCTCTACTTGCTTTACCTGTAAAGGGTTAAAAAAGCCCATAGATAAAAAGGAGCCCAAAAGAGCCAATGGGATGGGTAGAACTGTTTAAAATTGAAACAAGATTCCCCTTTGTCTATCTGTTGTTCTCCGGAGAGAGGAGACGCAGAGCTGGAACAGGACTAAACTATGCTGTAGAAAGCTTTAAGCCAGGTATGAAAAACCATCAGATCATACCTAGAGACTACTTATCTGAAACCCCAAATCTGTAAGTAAATCCAGGAATGTCTAGGAAGACGCAATTAGGGTTTGTGATGTTGCACTCTATATGATTTTATGAAAATATGCTGATGAGTGTGAATATAATGTAACTAAAATATGCTTCATGCAAAAGGTCTCTTGTAAGGTATCATTACAAAGCTTATAACCTACTGAGTGTGGTCATCCTATTTGTATAAATGTACCACTCTTGTATCTGAAACTATAAATATGAAAGGTAACTCTGAGGGCCTATTGTAACTATGCAAAGTGTGGGCCATTAATGGTGGTTTGGAATCTTGATGGCTTCCATGAACCAGGACAATTGACTGTGGATGGCTCTGTTTGCAGGCAGGCCTTCCTGTGAGTCAGGCTGGGAGAAATGAAGACTTGGGGTCTCACAGGACATGTGACCTTGTCACCTGGTACTGGAATCCATCTTAAATCTGTCGCTTTTCCATTTAGAAGGTGGGGGTGGGGACCCAGAGAGATAAAAGATTCCTTCCTTGTGCCAAAGCCATATAAGTTCGTGGAACACAACAAAGAGGGATGCAGTCATGAGAAATCCCCTAGCTACCACCTGAGCTGGAACAAGGGCTGTACCAGGGGATAGGATTGTGCCTAGACTAGGAAGGCATCCAGTCTGTGAAAGAAGCTTATTGAAACATTTCTGAGGGTGAGATTTTATTATTGTATTAGGCTTAGATTTGCGTGTTTTATTTTATTTTACTTGGTAATTCTCTTTGTTCTGTCTGTTACTACTTGGAACCACTTAAATCCTACTTTCTGTATTTAATAAAATCACTTTTTATTTATTATTTAATGTATATATTAATACCAGGGGGTGGGGGTGGGGGAAACAGCTGTGCATACCTCTCTATCAGTGTTATAGAGGGCAAACAATTTATTAGTTTACCCTTTATAAACTGTATACAGGGTAAAACAGATTTATTTAGGGTTTGGACCCCATTGGGATTTGGGCATCTGAAAGTTAAAGACAGGAACACTTCTTAAGCTGCTTTCAATTAAGCTTGCAGTCTGTGGGACGTGGTTCAGACCTGGGTCTGTGTTTGGGGCTGGCCAGAGTGTCTGGCACAGCCAGGCAGGGCTCTGGAGTCCCAAGCTGGCAGGGAAAGCTGGGGCAGAAGTAGTCTTGGCACATCAATTGGCAGCCCCAAGGTGGTTTCTGTGATCCAACCCGTCACAGGGTTATTTCTTTTATTTTTTATTGGCTTGTGGACTCATCTGTGCTAACCCCCAAATTCTTTGGTTTTGCTTGTAGCCACTAAGCTGGACATTAAGAAGGTTATTCTTGATGTTTAATTTTTGTAAGTGGGTTTTTAAAATCTAGCAAAGCCTAAGTTCCAGATGTATTTTCTTTCTTTTTGTTTTTAATAAAATTTACCTTTTTTAAGCACAGGATTGTGTTGTTGTTTTTTGTTTGTTTGTTTGTATCCTAAGAGGTTTGTGCATATGTTATTTAATTAGCTGGTGGCAACAGCTGATTTCGTTTTTCTTTCTCAGCTCTTCCATGGTGTGTGTGTGAGAGAGAGAGAGAGAGAGAGAGAGAGGGAGAGAAAGAGGGCTTGAGGGTACTCTACAGGAAGGAATTCCTAAGTGTGCCTTTCAGGGTTCTCAAAAGGGGTTTTTTGCAGTTGGGTGGTGGCAGCATCTACCCATCCAAGGTCAGAGAGAATCTGTAACCTTGGGAGTTTAATACAAGCTCGGAGTGGCCAGTATTGATTTTTAGAATCCTTGTGGGCCCCCACCTTCTGCACTCATAGTGCCAGAGTGGGGAATCAGCCTTGACAGGGAGGAAAATTGATTAGGAGTAATCAAAATAAAAAAAAAATCTTGAAAAGTCTTTGGATCTAAAGAATGAAAATGGATATTTCATGTTGAATAACATTTTTGGTTTCAGTGAGGGGAGAGACCTACCAATGGCACAAATAGACTTTTAATTAAAAATCTGTATTCTAAAAAAGTCTGATAAATAAAAATTCCAAAATTTGGTTTTATATTTTCTTCATACAATCATCTCTACCAACTAACAGTTTAAATCTCTTTGATCATGGCTAATATGATTGAATTGTATTCCATAAATGCCACCGGTCCTAACTGTAGTTTAAAAAGGGGGAAAAAAAGGTTTTCAAGCTATTAAAGCTGAGGCTTCAACAAAAACAAAACCCCACACCTTAAATAGGAACATAAATACTTCAAAGGTAACTGGTTCCACACTTCTTATATTTCTCCAGGAACATCAAATAAAAGAGTAGCAATTATTATTGCCAGACATACCTTTCAAATTCAAGAATAAATATATGGATAATATAGAGAGATGTCTACTAGTTAAAAGCACAGTTGGTGATAGACTGCTAATTTTAGGAAGTATTTATGCCCCATATCTAGGTCAAATGCCTTTTTTTTTTCCAGAAAATTCTGTCAGAGTAGAAGATCTTAGAGAAGGAGCTGTTATTACTGGAGATGATAATTGTGTTCTAGATGCAGAGAGCAGTATAGTAAAGTAGAAAATTCAGGTAATTTGTAATCTTTAATGACTAAAGATGATTTGTGTGACTCCTGAAGGTATCTTAGTCCAAAGGAAAGAGACTACTCCTTTTCAATACCTGGTAGAATATATGTAAGAATTTATTATTCTAATCTCTAGATCTTTGCTTAATACAGGAACATCAGAGCAGCAAGGCTGCATCTCCTGTTCAACTCATGGCACCATTTTTTATTAGAAACTGGAAGTGTACAGGGAGACTTTGGCAAACTAGTAAAGTGCCTGAAACCACTATAGCTTATTGTTAAAGGCAGCCTAGTCAGCAAGTTGTATATTGGCCATTCAACAGTCTCAGCTTGACCAAGGCGGGGGGGGGGGGGAGTTTTTGGGGTGCCACAGAAAGGACTTCTTGACCCCACATCCTTCCTGATAAGAACTGTGTTGAAGTTTCTGATGCATGCTTTTAAAAGAGCAAGATGTGACTCAGGAATGTCTATTGGGGTCTCAAGGCTGCAAACTATGGAAAAACTCACACCTGGTTAATCAATAATCAGAAGGAGCCTCTTGCTTGCCCATTGGAACTGCTTGCTTAACAAGTTTTCTTTAAGGGACATGTCATTCTATTAATAATGTATAAATAAAAGGAAAAAGCTTGAGATAGTTGGACTCGTTTGGGGACTCTTTTGCACTGTTTTTGGATTCTCCCTCTGGATACATCTTGTGGTCCCCACTGGCAGATGGAAGATTTGGCCACCGAAAGGCTGCCGCTATTTCACTTGAGAACCACACTCAGCTTTGGTAATTATCAAGGGTTGGGGGTGTTTTACTAACTTGTTGCGGATGTGTGTAAGTGCTTGAGACTAAGTAAAGTTTAGCTTTAAGTGAAAGCATTCTTGTGTTTGTGACGGAGCGATTCTGGCGGGACCCAACTGAGAGTGCCAAATCAGGACCAATTGCTCAAACAGGGCAGTCACAGCCCTAGGCTGGGGTTTTTCCACCTCTAAGGCCAACCAAACCAGCCAGACAAAAAGGACTTTGGTCTCACCCCACTGGCTAACCACAAGTCACACAAGCAATTTCCTTAGACACTCCAGTCTCCCAGCATCACCACCAGTGCACTCGTCCTGGGGATGAATGGTTATGAAAACCAACACCCCAATAAAAGAAAACGGTTCCCTCGATCCCAAAGGACCAAGCCCCAGACCCAGGTCAATATACACATCAGATCTTACCCACGAATCACGCTGTTGCCAATCCTTTAGAATCTAAAATCTAAAGGTTTATTTACAAAGGGAAAAAGGTGGAAATGAGAGGTAGAATTGGTTAAATGGAATCAATTACATACAGTAATGGCAAAGTTCTTAGTTCAGGCTTGCAGCAGTGCTGGAGTAAACTGCAGGTTCAAATTGAGTCTCTGGAATGCATCCCCCACTGGGATGGGTCGTTCAGTCCCTTGTGTAAAGCTTCAGTTTGTAGCAAAGTCCTTCCAGAGGTCAGAAGCAGGATTGAAGACCAGATGGAGATGAAGCATCAGCCTTATATAGACTTTTCCAGGTGTAAGAATCTCTTTGTCTTCACTGTGGAAATTTACAGCAAAATGGAGCCTGGAGTCACATGGGCCAGTCCCTGCATACTTTGCTGAGTCACAAGGCGTGTCTGCCTTCTCTCCATGGGTCCATTGTGTAGCTGACGGTCCTTAATGGGCCATCAAACAGGCTAGGCAGAGCTAACACCAGCTTGTCTGGGAGGCTTCCCCCAGAAGCACAGCACAAACTTGAAATACAGACAGCATAGAGCCAACATTCATAACTTCAACTAAAAATGATACAGACATATAGACAGCATAATTATAATCAGCAACCCAGAACCTGGTCTTAGACACCTTATATGACCCCCTTTACTTAGGATTTGGAGCCACTACAGGACCTTGGTTGCAACCCATGTTCTACATGGTCCCCATTTATATCAATAACGTCACAGTGTTGTCCTGCTTGTGCCAGTCATCTATTGATCGGACGGCCGTGTCTCCCCTGATTTATTTCCTGACACCACCTCACACAGAGTAAAAGTTACCAAGAGCTTTGGGTTGAAAGACCCCCGGGTAACAGAAGGAGACACCTAAAAAAAAATGGAGATTAAACACCCAACTTCTAGATGATCAGAAAAGGGTTCAAGATATCAGGTATAAGCAATTTAAGAAAAACAATGCTGAGCAGATTTTGAAAAACACTCTGTGGTAGGCCTTCAAAGCAGTGATTAGGGGCAGCTTAATTAACGAAGAATCTTATCTTAAAGTTAGAGAGAGGAAATGCAAACATTACTCAATGAGGTTGAAAACCTGAAGTTATATCAGAAAAATCAATCACAGAACATTTTAAAAAAATTTGAGGCCACAAGCAAGCTAGAGTTACTACAAACAGACAAAGCTGAACAGGCAATCAGATACACAAAATAACTGTGCTATGAAAAGGGGATCAAAAGCTATAGATTACTAGCTAACAGACTAAAAACACTTAAATAAAATTATACCTTCAGTCTGAAAAACTCCAAGTCAACTGGCAACTAGTCCAAAAATATGACAAGTTGGCAAAAGCCACAATAGGGAGCTTTACTCCCTAGAGTCAGCTGACCATAAACTGATAAAGGAATATTTAGCTAAAGCTATATCAAAACTAGAACATGCAGACCTAGAATCCCTGGAGGAAGATATTAAACCAGAGGAAGTCCTAGAGGTTATTAAGTCCCTTAAAATGGTAAATGGCCTGGCCCTAATGGATTTCCTCCAGAATTGTTAGGGTGTTTAGGGTATATCTAATGCAACAATTAACAGATGCCTTCAGTGAAATATCAAAAGAAAGATCCTGGAGAGAAGCACAAATTGTAGTTTTCCCAAAACCTGGTAAGGACTTATCCAAGTATGTATCTCTTAGAGGACCATCTCCTTATTAAATCAAGTTGCACAAACATATATTTCAGTCCTAACAAACAGACTGAATAAATTACCTACATACATTACAAGAGACCAGACAGGATTTGTATTAAACAGGTAACCATTGGATAATGTTTACAGAACTTTAGACCAGACCCTCTGAGACTCTACCAAAGAGCCCCATCTATTTTTATCACTTGATGCAGAAAAAGCTTTTGACAGAGTAAATTGTCAGTTCTTAAAATATACTCTAGATACATTTGGTTTAGGCCCTAAATTTTAAAATAGCATATGGGCTGGAGTATAAGACAAATGCAGCTATAAAAGTAAATGGATATCAGTCAGAAAAATCCCCCCTCCTTAGAGGTACATGCCCATTATCACCTCTTTTTTGCTGTGATAATCACCTGTTTGAAAGGATTAAGTGGACAAAAGGGGAGGGGGAGTAGCACATTATGTCAAAAATGGCATCACCTGTTTCCAAGTCACTGACCACTTGGAAGAAAATGATCTTGAATGCTTGTGGATCAGTGTCTGAGGAGATAAGGCACAAGATGAGGTACTAGTTGGTGTCTGCTGCTACAGACCATCAAAATCACACTAGGGAACAGGGTGATGGGCTGCTTATGCACCTATCTACAATGTATAAGGGGAAAAAACCTGACTGGGGACTTTTCTAGCATATGTCACTCAAAATTGGTCTCATGCTGCCAGTTCTAAACCATCCCTGGATGTCCTAAACATAACAGATGACAATTTCCTAACTCAGAAAGTGTTGCAGCCAAACATGGGGGAATTCTGTATTAGACTTTATCCTAACAGACAAAGAGGAACTGGTCACAGAACTAAAAGTTAACGGTAGTTTAGGTACAAGTGATCATCACTCATATGTATAATGTGCAAGCAGAACAAAGTCCAGACCAGTTATATATATATTTGGTGCTTTAATAGGGCCAATTTCACACAGTTGAAAACAGTTATAAGCCAACATCACCTGGGAGCAAGAAATGGATCAGAAAAATGTGAATAATAATTTTAAAACATTTAAAAACACCTTACTAGATACCCCAAAAAACACAAATTGAGGGAGAAAGTTGTGCTGGTTTAAAAAATAATAATCCTGGTTTAGAGGAGAAGCGAAGGCAGGTTTAATTTTTTTACAAACTAATAATATAACAAATGAAAGAAAGGGGAAGTAGATAGTAATTAATATAAATCAGAAATTATGAATTGTCGAGAATTGATAGGGGAAGCCAAGGGAGAGACAGATAAATTTATGGCCAGCAGAGTTAAGAACAATAAGGTGTTTTAAAAATATATTAGGAACAAAAAGAATCCTGACAATGCTATTGGTCCATTACTAAATGGAAATGTTAGAACTATCAGTTATAATGCAGAAAAGGGAGAGGTGTTCAAAAAGTATATCTGTTCTCTGTTGGGGGAAAACCAGTGATGCAATGTCATCATATGCTGAGAACACTCTCTCCATTCTGCTAGTATCTCTAGAGGATGTTACACAGAAACTACAAAAATTAAACATTTTAAAATCAGCAGGTGTGGATAACTGGATAATTAGCTGAGATACTCATTGGACTGTTAATGCTGATTTTTAGTAACTCTTGTAGCATTGGAGAAGTTCCAGAAGACTGGAAGAAAGCTAATGTTGTGCCAATGTTTAAAAAGGGTAAACGGGATGACCCAGGTAATTATATGCCTGTCAGTCGGACATCGATCCCGGGCAAGATAATGGAGTGACTGATAAGGGACTCGATTAATAATGAACTAAAAAGGGTAATGTAATGAATGCAAATCAAGATGGGTTCATGGAAAATAAATCATGACAAATTAACTTGATTTTTTTTTTATTGAGATTACAAGTTTGGTTGCTAAAGGTAGTAGGGTTGATTTTTGTAAGGCATTAGACTTGATGCCACATGACATTTTTATTAAAAAACTAAAATAATATAGAATTAACATGGCATATTAAATGGATTAAAAACTGGCTAAGCTATGTGCAAAATGTAATTGTAAACAGGGAATCATCATCAAACGGGGGTGTTTACAGTGGGGTGTGTTTACAGAAGGGATCTGATCTTTCTGCCCCATTTTTTGGCCCCTGCAGCTTTGTGCCCTGGGCAGCTGCCTCGCTCACCCTGCCCTGGTTATGGCCCTGCTCTCAAGTGGAGTAGAGAAGTTATTTTATTTCTGTATCAGGCACTGGTGCGACTGCTGCTGGAATAGTGAGTCCAGTTCTGGTGCCCACAATTCAAGGAGGTTGATACATTGGAGAGGGGTCAGAGAAGAGCCACAAGAATGATTAAAGGATAGAAAATCTGCCTTATAGTGATAGAGCTCCATTAGTCTATCTAGCTTAACAAAGAGCAGGTCACAGAGTGGCTTAATTACAGTCTAAATATCTACGTGGGGAACAAATATTTAATAACGAGTTCTTCAATCTAGCAGACCAAGATATAACACAATGCAATGGAAACTGAGGCTAGACAAAATCAGACTGGAAATAAGGAATAATTTAACAGTGAGACTGTTAAATCATTGGAACAATTTACCAAGAGTCAGAGTGGATTCTCCATCACTGATAAATTTTAAAAATCAAGATTGGCTGTTTTTCTAAAAGCTCTGTTCTAGGAATTATTTTGGGGAAGTCCTCTGGCCTCTGCTATGCAGGAGGTCAGACTAGATGGCCAGAACGCTCCCTTCTGGCCTTAGAATCTAATGGAGTCATTTAATCAGAAATAATTTCAATACAGTGGAGTCACATCATAGGCTAATTTAACTTACGTGATTTTAACTATACACTCTCAGCAAAACAACAACAACAAAAAGAGAAAAATAACAACTTAAACACTGTACCTGTAGTGTGGGTGATTCCACACTACAATGAGCATTTGACTATATGCGATTTTTGCCTTTCGCGCTGACTATAGAACCTAACCCCCACGTAAGACGCAACTCCCCTGTACGAATCAAGGAACACAAATTAGCCTTATATGCAGATGATGTCATGGTATTTTTTTATTAATCCAGCTCACAGGCTACTAGAATTGCAAGAGAAAATCTTAACATCTGGTGAGGTGTCAGTATTTAAAACAAATCAGAACTCCTGCATGAAGATGTGGGAAAAAGATCTAAAAGATAAATACAAATGGGTAACTACTTCAATCAGGTACCTGGGAATATGCATTTCTAAAAGATGGAAAGTTTTGTATAATATTAACTATACTCTTCCAATTAAGAATATGAAAACAGATCTGGATAATTGCCCCAAAATAGATTTCATTATCAGGCAAAATTGCAGCTGTTAAAATTAGTATCTTACCCCTAAATAGATTCCTTTTCTAGACACTCTGGTTTTAGTTCCAGTCTTAGCTCAATGGCAATCCATGGCAAATTTAAATCATTTGGGGAAATAAGAAACCCAGGGTTAACGAATCTACCTTACAAAGGCCATGGCAAAAGGGAGGATTGCCTCTACCAAACATTAAGCTCTGTTATCAAACTAGTCATAACAAAAACCTGATGTACTGGGTAACACCAAATCCCGATAAGAACTGCATAGAGGTAGAACAAGCCCACCTGTTGTTTGCAATCAAACTCCACATGATCCTTTGGATAAATAAAACATATAGGCCAAAAATCAGTATATAACCACCCTTTAATGCAAGCAAAAAGAGCAACTTAGGTACTTTATTTAGAAAGCTAAACCCATTCCCATTACCTTTAACACCTATAGTAGGTAATATAGAATTAAACTGTAATAAAAGCCTGATATACCTATAAGCTCCCAAAAAGTGACATTTGGGAACTTATAGGTATATCAGAATTTGGCCAACTGTTTAGAGCCAATACATTTAGATAATTTGATGAAATACAACTTCCAAGACACACTAGAATTCCAGTATATCAATACCTACAATTGAGAGTTTTCAAAGAGGCAAACCTAAGCAGGAAATTGATGGTGTAGCAGGGTGGACCCTGCTCCTGCCCGGAGGGGCTTGAAATGCTGCTTGAGAGGGGTGGCTCTGGAAGCTGGGCTGATTAAAGAAGTGGCTGCAGCTGGGGCCATGCCCCAAACTGAAGCCCTGGGGCTTATAAGAGGCAGGGAAGCCAGAGCACAGACAGTCTCTCTCTGCCTTCAGAGAGGGATGGGCCTGGCTGCTTATGAGCAGAGGTAAAGTACCTGGGTGAAGCAGGGCTGGGAACAGGCTGAGGAGCTAGGGAAGCTCCAGCCTGGAAAGCCCCAGGCTGCGGCCTAGCAAAGGGCCAAAGGTACTGGGGGTTGCAGAGGGCAACCCAGGGGTAGGAAGAGCACCAGGTCCAAACCCCCTTTGCCTGTGATGAGTGGGCTGATACTGCAGTCTGCCCCAGGGTGTGGGGCTAGACCATGACTGTCAGTGGCCACTACTGAGGCGAAGTGGGGATAGTAGGGTGGGGGTTTCCCTGGGAGGGGGAGACCCAATTATAGTAAAAGGGGCACTGGGTCCTGGGAGGGACACGGGGCCGATAGGAAAAGGGGGGGATCACCGGCCTGCAGAGGGCGCTCCGGGCTGAAAAAGAGCCAATTCCCCAGGAAAACCAGCAGGAGGCGCCGCGGCGGTGAGTAGCCCGTTTACAGATGGATTCTGGAAAACCACTCACTACACCTATGAAACACAAAGGCTTACATTCTTCTTTATACAGAGTAATCTCTAACTGTTAGTTAGAAGAAATAACTATGTTCATGAAAGGATGTAAAGTTGGCGTAGGCACAGACAACAAAACTGAGTAATGGAAGAATATATGGAGCAATGGTTCCCTCACATCAATAAACCCATTAATAAAAGAAAATTAGAATAAAATTATTTATCCATGGTACCTAACACCCCTTAAAATTAATTTAATTTATGGTACAGGGACAGGCTAATGCTGAAGAGAATGTAATGAAATGAGAGGGTTTCTCCACATATGGTGGATGAGCCCAAAAGTTAAGACATTTTGGACAGCCATTGAGGTTGCATAAGGAAGATAGTGTCAACTAGCAAATAACCTCTTGGTATTTTTATTGAATTGTCCTGAAAATGCTGCACCTTACAAAAGTCATAAAGATTTACTCACTCACCTCCTAGTTGCTCCTAGAAATACCATAGCAAGCCGGTGGAAGAAGAGTGACTCCTCTAAATCTATTGACTTGTCTCAGGAAGTGCAGGAAATTCTGCTAGTAGAAAAATTCACTCATGTTAATTCATTAAGTCAGAGTTTACAGAGGAGAAGGAAAAAAGATAACTATTTAGAAATCCAGTGGAACTTTTTGGAGTTTGCTAGAAAAGGGTCATCACCCACCATCAGACCTGATAGTATTCAAGAAAAGTTCTCAAACTCAGGAAAGGAGAAAGTCCTTCAGCAGTAGTCAAATTTAAATTTAACATGTTATAAAAAAGGAAAATAGATGGGGGGAAGGAGATAAGCTTACTGTTGCATAGAGTTTAGATAGGACAACTAGAAAACAGATTATGCATCTAAATGTAAGAACAACAGAAATTTGGACATAAACATGAGTTAATGAACAAACCTGTACTGACTCTATCAACTGACAAGGCAGAAGATGAAGACAAAGAGTAGAGAAGCATCAACCACTGTGACGTTGTGTGTGACGTTGCACTCCATAAGGCTTCATGGAAATATGCTTCTGAATGTATATATATGACATAGATGGAATATGTTTTATACTACATATGCCATGTAACATCTATGTAAAGGTTATGATCTACTGAATATATTCATCCTATTTGTATTCATGTGTCATTGTTGTATTTGAAGTTATGAATATTGGCTATATACTTGCTTGATTTCTAAGTAGCCTTAGTAAAGCATTTGCTCAGCTTCTTGAGAAAGGAATGTTCAAATTAAGTGCCCAATCAAGAAACACTTAAAGGAAAATGAATCTTCTAAGGCTCCAATCCACATAAGAAGTCTACCTGAGGACGTTCAGGGTAGCGTGTAAGCAATGGCTGCTGCCCGTAAAAACTGAGTCATTCATGGACATGGGACTTGCCCATGTGACTCCAAAACTCCATCTTGGAGCTGGAATTTGCATAGGAGAGAGGAGGGGGTCTCCACCCACAAGAGAAAGTCTATTTAAACCCATGGGAGACCCCTCCATTTGGTCTTCAGCTGGCTAAAGAGAGAGCCTCTCCACCCCCAAGGTTACCTGAAAGAAACTGGAACAAATGACAGTAACTACAGGGGGTGTGAGTGATTGCTGGACCCAGAGTAGAAGGAGACTAGTCTGTAAAAGGAAGCTTACTGGAATACCACTAAGGGTGAGGATTTTATCCGTATTCAGTTTTCTTACTCTATTAGAAATAGACTTGCGTGTTCTATTTTATTTTGCTTGATAATTCACTTTGTTCTGTCTGCTATTACTTGGAACCACTTAAATCCTACTTTCTGTATTTAATAAAATCACTTTTTACTTATTAATTAACCCAGAGTATGTATTAATACCTGGGTGGGGGAGAGGCAAACAGCCGTGCATATCTCTCTAATAGTGTTGTAGAGGGCGAACAATTTATGAGTTTGCCCTGTATACGCTTTATACAGGGTAAAATGTATATGGGGTTTGGACCCCATTGGGAGCCAGGTATCTGAGTGTTAAAGACAGGAACACTTCTTGAGCTGCTTTCAGTTTAAGCCTACAGCTGTTAGGGGATGTGGTTCAGACCTGGGTCTGGGTTTGCAGCAGGCTAGTGGGTCTGGCTCAAAGCTGGGAGGGCAGGGAAAGCAGGGGCAGATGTAGCCTTGGCACATCAGTTGGCAGCCCCAAGGGAGTTTCTGTGATCCAACCCGTCACAACCACAATATGTGAACAATATCACAAATTTGAAGAAGGTGACTGGTAGCAGGTCTTATCAATACAGCTTTAGAGACTTCCACAGCATAATTTATAATTATATAGGCACTAAATCTATATGATTTTATAACTTCTTTTATAAAAGAATGGATCTGTTTGTGACAGACAGCAATTTACTGCAATATCCTTGAAAAAGTATTATTAAATTAAGGTTAAGTAGCTTTGGAGTCTATTGTATTACAAATGTAAGTTTATTGTACCATTCCACAATAACTTCTGTAGGTCAGTGTGAATGCTGGGAAGTGTTATAAGCTTCAAAGGACTGTTTGAAATAAAGGGGCAGACAAGAAGTGCCACCTCCCTGCCTCAGGAGGTGGGGGAACTTGATGGGGCGAGAAGGGAAAGGGGGACAGCACAGCAGCAAGGGAAGGAGATACTCACTGAGAGACATTAGATAGCCCCTCCCTCCTTTGGGGTATCTAGCATCCATTGAGCCACTGGGGACGGGGTGGTGGGGAAGGGTGCTGATTGGCCAGCATTCCCCACCTCCCAGGATTTAACTTGGTGTAGGGGCCATTTGGAGCCTCTTTCAGCTCTGTTCCAGCAGCTCCCCCTGACCCACCCTGAACTAGTAAGGGGAATAGCCTGACAGATGCTGTGGGGGTCAGGAAGGAATTTTTTTCTCTCATGGGCCAATTGGCAGAGGGCCAGGAAGCTTTTCACCTTCCTTGAAGCATCTCCAAGCCACAGTGAGCTAAGTAGGAATGCACTTAGTACCTAACTGAGGCACTTGGTTGAATTGTTAATTCATCACAGCTTGTGGCCAGTTTCCAGGGTGGTTAAAAAGACGATATGAATAGTTCCCAGAGTTAAAAGACCTGGGATTTTGCTGAGAGGCCTTGGGCTCATGAGATTGGGTGAGACGTTGTGGCCTTCATGGGCTGAGGTCTCCACCCTTCTGCACCTCCTGTCCCCCTGGCTGGGCAGGAAGCATGGTCGGCCTCAGAGAGCTGAGTCCTGGTGCACAGGCTGACACTGTCATATACCGAACATCCGCTACTTGTTGCCAAACCCAAACTGTAGCCATGGGGGTTCGCTGAGTTTAGTCTTTTGTCTGATTCATCTGCTTAGCCTCGCTTTGCCAGCCAATGCAACCAACTTGTTCGTGAAGCAGATCTGTAGGGAAAATACCCTCAGCATCTTAAAGAACAAAATCAAACTGTTGAGATATAAAACACGTGAAACAGAAACCGAAGCAAGGGTGATTTAATGGGTTTGCTGTTTCTAAGGTTCTTCAAAATAAAGAGAAGTCTCTTCAGGACCAGCTCTCAGCTGCTGAGGAGAAGATTCGGTAAGTCTGCTGGGTGCAAACCAAAGCTTTTTATGGCCAATGTTTCAGTGATGAGCATTACATGGGGAAAAGTAGTTTTGTATGCAAAGTTGAGAGTAAGCCAGTGTAGGGAATTTAAATTATAAGTACTCAGTACTGCAAAGGCTCAAGAAAGTGACTGGTTAAGAGCCTGGTCTGAGTCAAGCATAACATGGTAGTTCTTGCACAAGCACCTACCATAGCTCTTTCAGTTCACCACACTCGTAATCTGAGTTATGCTTCCTGTACGGATACTGGGCCTCTCTCAAACAGACTTCTTAACTGCAGGGTGGTTTTGTGATGTGCTCTAACTGGAGCTAGGATAAGACTGTCAAACTCCTATTCAGTTGTGTCCTATCCAGGATTGTTGCCTGGACTCTCACACTGGCAGGTGAGACTACAACCCCACTGCACTATTAAAGAGACCATATCACTTGGAGTACCAGAGACTTTTAGATATCAGAATAGGTAGCCCTGCAGTCCAGTACGCTAAATGGCGGGGGTTGTCAAAGGAACGTGAGGCTCATTTCCATCAGCCACATTTCTCAGCTCAGCCAATTCCTTGATAACCTTAGGAGAACCTCCTCAGCTTCTACTTGGGTTCTCCTGAGCTCTTTCTCTCTTTTCTCCAGGCTACGCACATTGGTGACTTTTGCAGGCCTAGGACTGTACCATCGTAGCATGCTTTTGTCTCCTCTTCCCCTGACATGTTTTGTTATCTTTTTAGTTTGATGGCACTTGTAATCACATGGAGCCTAAGCTTCATTAACCCCATCCTCCTTGCTTTCTGTTTTGGTGGTCGGATGGGCAGGGTAGCAGAAGACCTGCTTGTTACCTCTGCTTATTACACCTGCAGAGAAATGTCCTGCAGCATGGACAAATCCCTCCACCGGTCATGGTTAACCAATTCATATTGGTGTCTTGGAAACTATAAGGTCTAAATTGTCCTGGAAGACACCTCCTGGGTCATTGAGTTCAACCTCCCTTTGCAGGCAACCCCTAATTTGCTCTTTCTCTTTGATTGTCTTGGGTGACTATATACCCTGTAAATTTAAAAAAAAATAATTAGAAAATCCCAAACTAAAGATAGGTTGGTTGTGGGCTGTGAAGGTGCAGTCTGAGCATTTGCTGAGAAATTCGGAGTCAGAGAAATCTGTACAGATCTGCCAAGTGCCTGGACAGACAATCTTACAGATGTAAAGATGGTGGCCAAGATGCTCTGTGTGAGGTTATTGCTCAGCAAGACGTGGAAAAAAACCTGCCTAATGAGAACAGTCAGTGTAAGGAAGGGCACCAAAACCTTATAACAGGCCAGGAGTCTAGACATGTATGTGAATCGCAGAAGTGAACTTTCAGATAGTTGCTGGCTGGCATTGGGGCAAAACAGCAGCAGGTGGTATCATTGCCTAGGGGTTAAAGCAGAGGGGCTGAGATGGAGGAGACTTGACATTCTTTTAAGCAAAGTAGGGAAATGTGGTCTAGATGAATGTACTATAGGGTGGGTGCACAACTGTTAAAAGACTGTATTCATAGAGTAGGTACCAATGGTTTGCAGTCAAACTGGCAGGGCATATCTAGTGAGGTCCCACAGGGATCAGTCCTGTGTCTAGTACTATTCAATATTTTCCTTAATGACTTGGACAATGGAGTGGAGAGTATGCTTGTAACATTTCCAGATGACACTAAGCTGTGAAGGGTTGCAAGCACTTTGGAGATCAGGATTAGAATTCAGAATGACCTTGACTAATTGGAGGATGGTTCTATATTCAACAAAATGAGACACTGAAAATAAGTGTAAAATATTTCACTTAGAAAGGAAATATCAAAGGCTCATCTACATTAGGTGGTAGTACTGCAGAAAGGGATCTGGGGGTGATAGTGGAGTACCTGTCCAATTCTGGGTGCCACACTTTAGGAAAGATGTGGTCAAACTGGAGCAAGTGAAGAGGAGAGCAACAAAAAATGTTCAAAGCTTTACAAAACTTGAGCTAAGAGGAAAGGTTAAAAAAACTGGGCATGTTTAGTCTTGAGAAAAGATGACTGAGGGGTGAAATGATAACAGTCTTCAAATATTAATATTAATGTTAAGAGCTTTCTAAAGAGGATGGTGATCAATTGTTCTCCATGTCCTCTGAAGGTAGGACAATGGGCTTAATCTGTAGCAAGGGAGATTTACGCTAAACATTAGGAAAAACTTTCTAACTCTAAGGGCAGTTAAGCTCTGGAATAGGCTTCCAGGGGAGGTTATGGAATCCCCATCATTGTAGGATTTTTAAGAACAGGTTGGACAAACACCTGTGAGGGAGAGCGAGAGCAAGAGAGCACTGGGTTCTCAACACTCTGTGAAGCTTGAATCAATCGGGGTTCCGAGATGGTGGTGATAGCTGAGGGTCCAGAGAGCTGGAGAGAGGCAGATCCTCCAGCACGATCAGTCAAGAGAAAATGAAGTCCCAATGGAACTGATGCAGATTTTGGATCCAGGCATCAGAACACTTGAGCATGGGTAGGGTTTTTTTTTAGGGAAAGAACAAAGGTTCAAGGGAGAACACTAGATTTGTTTATGAGTAAACTAAGTATACCAAAGTTGTTTTGTTCAGACTAGACAATGGCAGCTGATCATTCCTGGCTATGGGTGGTGTTCCTTGGAGGGAGCTCACAATGCAATTAGGGAGCTTCACTATTTTAGATACCAATAAAGGATTTATTACTAGAATTGGTCTGATAACTACTGAGCTGGGTGTGTGCAGGCGGGTTCATTAACACCTGGAGCAGAGCTCCCCCATCATATAGTGCTTCCCTGCTTCTCTGGTCCCAGAGTTCCATGTGGTTCTTGCCTTGGAATCTCTGTTCTCCATTCTGTATGTTAATGGAGATGCTTCCCTGTCCCATCTTCAATGCAAATGAGGCCAGGGGAGTTTCCTTAATCCTGTCACTCTTGTCCCAGGGATCTAAGTGTGTCTCCGACTGCTTTTTCATTGCTTTTTGTAAGTCTTTCTTCTGATCAGTTTTGGTTCAAGCAGAGGCTGAGGGAGGGAAGGTCTTTTGTGAGTCAGACAGGCTGGGTACTGCATTCTGTTTCCCCAAGAACACAGAGCTGAGAGGTAACAGTTCCTGTGGGAGCTCCACTCCAGATGTTGGTGCACCCCTGTGCCTTCACTCGGAGATTTTTACAACAGTACTCGCACAGGCCACGCACACGTGGTGCCTACCTTGTGAGCCAAATGTGACTCAATAACACACGTGCACAGCCAGGGCTCCTCAGTTCCTTCTCTACAACAGAGACTGCTCCAAATTCTGAAGTAGAGGGGAGGAGGGTGGATAGTGGAGGACACACAGGGACACTCATCTCAAAGAACTGCACAGGTGAGTAAGCTCCTCTTCTTCTTCAAGAGCTGTCCCTGTGGGTGCTCCACTCCAGGTGACTGAAAAGCAGTAACTCTTAAGGAGGTAGGGACTTCAGAGCTGGTAAGAAAGCTGTAGAGAACAGAGCTCGGCCCATTCAAATGTTGGTCTGGCGTTCCTGAGTAAGAGCATAATGTTTAGAAAAGGTATGCTCTGAAGCCCAGGTGGTGGCTCTGCAAATATCTGTGAGGGGAGTGTTACGTAAGAATGCCACAGATGTTGACACAGATCTGGTGGAGTGTGCTCTAACAGAAGTTGGAGGATTCATCTTCTTTAGTTGGTAGCATAGGCGGATACAGTCTGCTATCCAACTGGATATTCTTTGGGTAGAGGCGGATTTGCCTCTGGATCATTCTGTGATTGAAATGAAAAGTTTAGGGGGAGCCCTAAAAGGCTTAGTCCTAGCCAGATAAAAGGACAATGCTCTGCACATGTCGAGTGTGTGAATTGCTGATTTGAAAGTGTTTGTATGTGGTTTAGGAAAGAAGTTTGGTAGGTGGATAGGTTAATTGAGGTAGAAGGAGGAATGCACCTTTAGGAGAAATTTAGGATGCATTCAGAGCGTGACTTTGTCCTTAAAAAATATAGTGTACGGTGGGTCAGCCATAAGCACTTCAAGTTCTTCTACACATCTGGCAGATGTAATGGCAACTAAAAACATAGTTTTTATGGATAGATGTAGAAGGGAGCATGTTGCAAGCGGCTCAAATTGATGGCACATCAAGCATATGAAGACCAAGTGTAGGTCCCAGGGTTGAGTGGGTGGTCTAATGTCCAGGTATAGGGTCTGGAGGCCCTTGAGGAACCACTTTGTGATGGGGTGGGCGAAGATAGTAGTGTCTCCATGTGAAACAACGTAATTGCTGACAGATGTACCTTTAAGGAGCTAAAGGGAAGCCCAGATGGTTTAAGTTCTAAAAGCTAGTCTAGTATTAGTGAAAGAGGGGCAGAAGCAGGAGCGGTTTTCTTGGTGGAGCACCAGTGAGTGAACTTAATCCATTTCTGGAGTTAGGTGGTACATGTGGATTGTGATCTGCTATGTAATAGTACTCTTTGTACCTGTTCAGAGCTGTCTAGTTTCTCATTAGAGAACCATTGAGGAGCCATGCTTTGAGGTGCAGCATCGTTACGTTACGTTGGGGTGGTGTAGTTGATCCCTGCATTGTGATAATAGGTTTGGAAGGGGAGGGAAGTGGAATGGGCGGGCAAACTGACATCCTCATTAAAAATGGGTACTACGCCTGTCTAGACCACATGGGGCTATTAGTATGACCCTGGCCCTCTCCACTCATATTTTTTGTAATACCCTGTGAAGAAGTGGAATGGGGGGGGGGAATGCTTATAGGAAATTGTCGCTCCATTTGATGATGAATGTGTCTCCCATCGAGTATTTCTTCTTCGAGTGATTGCTCAGGTGTCTTCCACTATAGGTGTGCGTGCTCACCACATGCACCGGTGCCGAAAGTTTTTCCCTTAGCAGTATCCATAGTGGAGCACTGCTGCGACCCCTGGAGTGACATATCGTGCCATAAAGGGGGCTGCGCGCTCCCTCCACCCTCAGTTCCTTCTTGCCGCCAGTGAAGGTAGTTGGAACTTGCTCCCGCCTTCAGCGTTATAGCCTTAGTGGTATCCAGTTTCACTGAAAACTTTCCTTGCTGAACTTTCTTTCGTGAGTGCCTGGCTCGGGGCATGCCCTGTGGCCTAGACTTCAAGTTGTGCGACTCCTGTCACAACTCCATGCCCAGAAGCAATCCACACACTCAGTGTCTCCGCTGTCTGGGCGAGGCTCACATTAGTGAGAAGTGTAAAATTTGCCGCTCATTCAAGCTGCGAACAAAGAAGGAGCGTGAGATCTGACTCTGAGCTCTCCTCATGGAGTCAGCATTGGCCCCGGCACCGGCACGTTGAGCCGACCTCGCGCCGGGCACCTCGTCTTCTGCATGTAGCGAAGAGCCTTCAGTGCGTCGTCTTGATTCCACGCCCGGTACCGTGTCCTCGGTGTGCAGCGAGGCGCCATCGACAAGCCGGCACCGCTCCCTTGCTAAGAAAAAGACGGTTACTCACCGTAGTAACTGTTGCTCTTCGAGATGTGTTGCTCCTATCCATTCCAGTTAGGTGTGCGCACTGCGCGTGCACGGCTCTCCGGATCATTTTTACTCTAGCAACTCCGGCGGGCTGGCTGGGCGCCCCCTGGAGTGGCGCCGCCATGGCGCCGAATATATACCCCAGCCGTCCGCTCCTCAGTTCCTTCTTGCCGGCTACTCCGACAGTGGGGAAGGAGGGCGGGTCTGGAATGGATAGGAGCAACACATCTCGAAGAACAACAGTTACTACGGTGAGTAACCGTCTTTTCTTCTTCGAGTGATTGCTCCTATGCATTCCAGTTAGGTGATTCCCAAGCCTTACCTAGGCAGTGGAGTCGGAGTGAGACGTGGCAGAGTGCAAGACTGCGGAGCCGAAGGCTGCATCGTCTCTGGATTGCTGCACCAACGCGTAGTGGGAGGCGAAGGTGTGGACAGAAGACCAGGTGGCTGCTCTACAGATGTCCTGGATGGGGACATGGGGCAGGAAGGCGGCCGACGAGGCGTGCGCTCTCGTCGAGTGAGCAGTGAGGCGGCATGGTGGCACGCGAGCAAGCGCATAGCATGTCCGAATACATGCCGTTACCCAGGAGGAAATCCGCTGCGAGGAGACCGGCTCGCCCTTCATGCGGTCGGCGACTGCTACAAACAGCTGGGTCGAACACCGGAAGGGTTTCGTCCGCTCGATGTAAAAGGCAAGGGCCCTGCGGACGTCCAGGGTGTGAAGCTGTTGCTCCCTAGGGGAGGCGTGCAGCTTCAGGAAGAAGACCGGGAGGAAGATCTCCTGGTTGAGGTGGAATGCCGACACCACCTTAGGGAGGAAGGCCGGGTGTGGTCGAAGCTGTACCTTGTCTCCGTGGAAGACGGTGTATGGTGGACCAACCGTTAGAGCACGGAGCTCAGAGACTCGTCTCGCTGATGTAATTGCGACGAGGAAGGCTGTCTTCCAGGAGAGGTAGAGCAGAGAGCACGTGGCCAGAGGCTCGAAGGGCGGTCCCATAAGCTTGGCCAGAATGAGATTTAAATCCCAGGTCGGGACAGGACGCCGCACCGGCGGGTACAAGTGGTCCAGGCCTTTAAGGAAGCGGGAAACCATCTGGTTGGAGAAGATGGACCGACCTCCCATAGATGGACGAAAGGCGGACACTGCTGCCAGGTGTACCCTCAAGGAGGAGACCGCAAGACCTTGCTCCTTAAGGTACCAGAGGTAGTCCAGGATGGTAGGGACAGGGACTACGAAGGGATTGAGGCCTCGTTGATCACACCAGAGCACGAACCGCTTCCATTTCGCAAGGTAGGTGGAGCGAGTGGAAGGCTTTCTGCTCTCTAGCAGGACTTGCTGTACTGCTGCCGAACAGTCCCTCTCTGCGTGGGTCAACCACGCAGGTACCAAGCTGTAAGATGGAGGGACTGCAGGTTTGGATGGCGGAGTCTGCCGAAGTCCTACGTGATGAGGTCCGGCCATAACGGAAGGGGGATGGGATCCCGAACGGAGAGCTCGAGCAGCAGGGTGTACCAGTGCTGCCTTGGCCAGGCCGGAGCTACGAGTATGATGTGGGCTCTGTCCCTCCGAAGCTTCAGTAGCACTCAGTGCACGAGCGGGAACGGAGGGAAGGCGTAGAGGAGGTGATCCGTCCAGGAGTAAAGGAATGTGTCCGACAGGGAGCCTGGCGAGCGACCCTGGTACGAGCAAAACAGGTGGCACTTCCTATTCTCCTTGGAGGCAAATAGGTCTATCTGGGGAAACCCCCACCTCCAGAAGATTGTGTGCACGACATCTGGATGGAGGGACCACTCGTGGGAGAGGAACGACCTGCTGAGATGGTCGGCCAGCGTGTTCTGCACTCCCGGAAGAAAGGACGCTTCCAGGTGAATTGAGTGGGTCACGCAGAAGTCCCACAGGAGCAACGCTTCCTTGCAGAGCGGGGAGGAGCGGGCTCCACCCTGCTTGTTCACATAGAACATCGCCGTCGTGTTGTCCGTGAACACTGCTAGGCATTGGCCTTGCAGACGGGCGTGGAAGGTGTGGCACGCCAAGCGAATTGCTCGCAGCTCCCGGACGTTGATGTGGAGGGAGAGCTCCTGGGGTGACCAGAGACCCTGGGTGTGAAGGTCGCCCAGGTGGGCCCCCCATCCCAGCGCCGAGGCATCCGTGGTCAGTGTCACGGATGGACGAGGAGGGCGGAACGGGACTCCTGCACACACGACCTCTGGGTCCAGCCACCAGCTGAGCGAAGCGAGGGTAGGCTTCGTGACCGTGACTACCCTGTCTATGGAGTCGCGGTGCGGGCGGTACACTGACGCCAGCCAGGATTGAAATGGGCGAAGGCGCAGCCTCGCGTAGGCGGTGACAAACGTGCACGATGCCATGTGGCCCAGGAGGCGTAGGCAGGACCGAACTGTCATAGTGGGAAAAGCGTGCAGGTCTCGGATGATGGAGACCATCGTCTGGTGCCGAGGTCGAGGGAGGCAGGCCCTGGCCATCGTGGAGTTGAGGACCGCTCCGATAAATTCCACTCTCTGTGATGGAGTCAGTGAGGACTTTTTGGCATTGACGAGAAGGCCCAGTACCCGAAACAGGGATAGTATTTCGGAAATTTGGTCTGTTACCAGTTGTTGGGATGGCCTGCGAACCAGCCAGTCATCAAGATACGGGTAGACGTGAACGCGACGACGGCGGAGGTCTGCAGCAACTACCGCCATGCACTTGGTGAAGACCCTCGGCGCGGTGGATAGGCTGAAGGGTAGTACCGCAAACTGGTAGTGCGCACTGTTGACCATGAAACGTAGATAGCGTCGATGGGGAGGGTAGATCGCGATATGGAAGTATGCGTCCTTCATATCGAGGGCGGCAAACCAGTCTCCCGGATCCAGGGAGGGAATGATGGTCCCCAGGGTTACCATGCGAAATTTGAGCTTGACCATGTACTTGTTGAGCTCCCGGAGGTCCAGTATGGGTCTGAGACCTCCTTTCGCCTTGGGGATGAGGAAATAACGGGAATAGAATCCCTTGCCCCGCCTGTCGTGCGGCACCTCCTCTATGGCACCCAAACTCAACAGCGTCTCGACCTCTTGTAAAAGGCATTGCTCGTGAGAGGGGTCCCTGAAGAGGGACGGGGAAAGTGGGCGGGAAGGAGGGGGCGAAATAAACTGAAGGCGGTAACCATACTGGATAGTACGAAGTACCCAGCTGTCCGATGTTATTTGGGACCACGCCGGGAGGAAGCGGGAAAGGCGGTTGCAAAACAAAGAGGTTGGATCCTGGAAAGAGTCTGATGGGCCGTCCTCGGGCGTCCCATCAAAACTGTTGCTTGGGCCCTTGTGGGGCCTTGGACGACGCCTGGGCCTGGTTGCGCCTGCTGCTGGATGGCCTACGGTGGTTTAGACCGTTCCGCCGACTATTATAGGGCCTTGACCTGGCCTGGGTAAAAGGCCGGTAGGGTTGTTGCTGCCGGAAAGAGCGCCTCTGGGTAGCTGGTGTGTGCATACCCAGAGTGCGAATAGCTATACGACCGTCCTTGAGGGTCTGTATCCTGGAGTCCATTTTCTCCGAGAACAGACCATGAGTCTCAAAGGGGAGGTCCTGTAGGGTATACTGCACTTCCGGCGGCAAGGTGGAGGACTGCAGCCAGGAGATGCGCCGCATAGTCACTCCGGAGGCCAAAGTCCTGGCCCCTGAGTCCGCCGAATCCAGAGCAGCCTGGATGGAGGACCGGGAGGCTTTTCTGCCCTCTTCGACCAGAGCTGAGAACTCTTGTCAGGAAGCCGTCGGGATCAGCTCCGAAAACTTAGTGAGGGACACGAAAATGTCAAAGGTGTAATGAGCTAGGAGGGCCAACTGGTTTGCAATCCGAAGCTGGAGACCCCCCCGCCGAATACACCTTCCGGCCCAACAGGTCCATGCGCCTGGCGTCCTTGGACTTTGGCGCCGGGGCTGGTTGTCCGTGCCTCTCACGGTCGTTAACAGACTGCACGACGAATGAGTCTGGAGCGGGGTGGGTGTACAAATACTCGCACCCCGTGGGCGGGACCGAGTATTTTCGTTCAACGCCCCTTGCAGTAGGAGGGACGGACGCCGGCGACTGCCAGATGGTAGTGGTATTTTTCTGAATGGTCTTAATAAACGGGAGGGCCACCCGGATTGGGGCCTCGGCTCCGATGACGTTGATCACCGGGTCTTCATCTTCCAGGACCTCCGCCACCGGGAGGTCAATAGCTTTCGCCACCCTGCGAAGAAGGTCCTGTTGGGCCCACAGGTCAATCGGGGGAGGGTCCACCATAGCGGCACCCGCCACCGCCTCATCCGGTGAGGAAGATGAGGAAAGAGTCTGTACCACCACATCTGCCGGTGGTTGCTCCGGGGCTTGAGAAGCTGTATCGTGCCCCGGATGCTCTGCGGGACCTGACGGCGACAGGGCCTCCCCCGGTGGTGTTGGGGGAGGCCTGCTCACCGTGGCTTCTGGCACCCTGCGTTCAGCACCCGCTGGGCGCGGGGGGAAAGGGAGCCCTTGGGGCTCATGGTAGGCCCAGGGGACCCAAAAACCCCACTGCTGTGGACCTGGGTCTGGGTGCCAGCCCGGAGATCTGTCCCGCTGCCCGCCTGGGAGGCGACGGATGGCTGACGCGAAGGCCACGGGGGGGCAGAGGCGCTGATGGAGTGCGCCGTGGAAGGAGGCAGCTTGTCCCCGGACGGTGCTGAGGATCGGTGCCGGCCGTCATGGTGCCAGGATGGAGATCGGGACCGTCGATTGCCTCGGTACCGGGAGCCTGACTGCGACCTCGATCGGCGGTGACGGGAGCGGCTTCGGGAGTCACGGTGCTGAGATCGGTACTGGGAGCCAGACCTCTGACGGTACCGTCGGTCTGGTGACCAGGACCGTGAGCGTCGCCGGGAGTGCGACCGGTACCGCGATACTGAGCGGTACTGGGACTGCGACCGGTGCCGAGACGGGGAGCGGTACCGAGACGGTGATCGGTGCCGGGATCAGGATTGGCATGACGGTGACCGTTTCCTGGATCGGGACCGGGTCCGAGACTTGGAGCGCCGTCCATCCCGTCTGTTGGGGGTCGGGGGCTGCATCATTGCCGGCTTGCCCACCGACTGAACAGCCCGCACCGGCGGTGCCGGGGGCCGGAGGCTCGGTGCCTCTGCGAGCTCGATAAGCTCTCTCGCCGTCGCGAATGTCTCAGGCGTGGACAGGAGATGCAGCTCGACCGCAGTCGGCACCGGGGAGCAGGGAGGTACCGGACTCGACGGCTCTTGAGGTGCCGGAGTCAACGGAACCGTGCACGGCTTGTGCACTACCACAGCCGGTGCTGGAGGTGCCGGTGATGGCTGGGTAAGCTGTCCCGAAGCTGGAGGAGGCTTAGGAGCCGAGTGCGCCGTCTTCCGCTTCCTCGGTGGAGAGAGGGAACGGTGCCGGGACTTCGGTGCCGTCTGCGAAGCTTTAGCTGCATCGGTACCGGGGCGGCTCGGTGCCGCTGGTGCGCTGCGCGCCGAGGACGGTTTCGGTGCCGCCGGGGACGGAGCGGGAGGCTGAAGTGCCGACTCCATAAGGAGCTGTTTGAGGCGAGAGTCTCGCTCCTTTCTCGTGCGCGGCTTAAACGCCGTGCAGATTGGGCACTTATCTGTTCTGTGAGACTCCCCGAGGCAGCGCAGGCAGGAGTCGTGCGGGTCGCCAATGGGCATGTGCCGCTGGCAAGCCGTGCAGGGCTTAAATCCCGGTGCCTTGGGCATGAGCCCGCACCGGTTGTGGAAGAAGAGGGGCTAACCCTTCTAATTCCCTTACTATACTATAACTACTAAACTTATTCAACTAATCTAACAACTAAACTAAGTTAACCAACTATATACACTGAAGAGATGGAGAAACGCTAGGGCTGTGGAGGTAAGAGAGCACTCCACTGTTCCAACTGGCCGTCACGGGCGGTAAGAAGGAACTGAGGAGCGGACGGGCTAGCTGGGGTATATATTCGGCGCCATGGCGGCACCACTCCAGGGGGCGCCCAGCCGGCCCGCCGGAGTTGCTAGGGTAAAAATGTTCCAGAGAGCCGTGCACGCGCGGCGCGCACACCTAACTGGAATGCATAGGAACAATCACTCGAAGAAGAACAAGGGAAGACTCAGCGGTGCCGAGAGAAGGAGAAGGGTGAGGCCAGACCCGAGTTGGGCAGCCCACAATCCCCATCGGGACACAGACCTCTGACTCATGCTGAGTGGAGTAGTCCAATACCGTCCGCGCGAGCCTCGCCTGAGGTACACATGCCTTTGATGCCAGAGGCAGCTCAGGCTGCGCGTGATATCCTAGCGTTTCCTGTGCCGGGAGCGCCACCTCAGTCGGGTCCCCAGTCCCGTGGGAAGCCGCCCTTGGATGCCCATCAGCCCTCCCCGGAGGTGTTGGAGGTCGAGGTACCTTCCTGGGTCGAGGTGCCGAGCAAAGCCCCGCGACGCACGTCGACTCCGCGTCCCGGCTCTTCGGTGAGCGGATCCCACTCCTCCGGTCTCGGACACCATCGAGGAGGTGACAAGAGGCGGCGCCGTTCCTCCTTCAGCCAGTCCGAGAGGAGCAGGTCTCGACACAGTCAGCTCCGACGCTCGTACTCAAGCGCCCGCCATCACAGAGGCCATGCTTGGGGTGCGTCCCGAGAATCCCCGGCACCGAGGCGCCGTGGACATAGGCGCCGCAGGGAGTCTAGAGACACCTCTTCAGACATTTACTTCTTGACTTCTTCCAGGTCAAAGTCTTGGGGCAGGAGCCATCACAATAGACACTGCTCCAGTCGTTCTTACGGCACCGTGCGCTCCTCCAGGACTTCAGCGTCGGATTCTGAATTCCTGTGTTGCTCCATCAGGGGTTAAACTCTGATGCCAGCCTAGACCAGGGGAGATCACTGTGCTAAATACTGTGTGGACCCCCAAACGCTTGAGTCCACCCACAAAAGGGCTCCAGACAGCGCAGGACTGTGCCAAATACCAGGGGGGGTTAGACTGGATTGTAGCAAATAACTGCTGGGCGGTGCTGACCTGTGTCAATCTGAACTGTTCTAGTGTGTATGTGGGCAAGGACCAGCCAAAGTGGTTCCATTAGCCCCACCAGGCAGACTTTTGAAATCTCCCAGAATCCACTGCTTCTGGGATCTTTACCAGGGAATGGGACAGTGAGGTACCTACCCAGAGGGCATTGCTACTGAAAAGGTTTAGGACAGCACTAGGGTAATCCCCAGCGGTTCTTTATACAAATCTGCATTTCTAATTAGGGTGGGCACAGATACATTCCCAGAATATGGGACATCCCCACACCTGCCTGCATGGACCCACCCCACCTTTGCCATTCTGCATGGAGGTGACCCCCACCCCGCTGTCCTTCATGCATCCTCAGTCTCCTCCCAGGGCCGGATTTCCCATTAGCACAGTAGGCATGTGCCTAGGGCAGGGATCGGCAACCTTTTAGAAGTGGTGTGCCAAGTCTTTATTTATTCACTCTAATTTAAGGGTTTGTATGCCAGTAATACATTTTAACGTTTTTAGAAGGTCTCTCTATAAGTCTATACTATATAACTAAACTATTGTATGTAAAGTAAACAAGGTTTTTAAAATGTTTAAGAAGCTTCATTTAAAATTAAATTAAAATGCAGATCTTATCAGTTTAGTGCAGTGGTTCTTAACCTGGGGTGCACGCACCCCCTGGGGGTGGGAGATGCCCTTTCTGGGGGTGCGAGACATGTGAGATTTTTTTTAGAAGGTACATCATCAAAAACACAAATTAAGTACAGGCACATAAGTACAACCACCGCTGCCAGCCTGGGGTTCACAATCAGGAGGGGCAAGCAATCATTTTGAAAAGTGAGAGGGCTAAGCCTTAAGCCGTGGGAAGCAAGGGGTGGGTGGGCTAGGGAGTGGAGAGGAGCTAGTGGGCAGGGCCATATTTGCTGTACTGCCCAGGTAGGTTGGAGACTGTGGGGATCAGTTGACACATCATCCCCAGCCCAGGTGACGTGACAGCCAGTGGTGGATTTAGAGTTAGTGGGGCCCCCCAGCCCTGTGCTCAGCTTCATTTTTGGGGCCCCTCCTTGGGACCCAGCCAAGAAAAAGAACATTCTCATCTCCGCTCGCCCCTGTTTTTCATTCTTTTTTTCTTCATCCTCCTCCTATAAGTAATAGCAAGTAAATGAAAATAAAGTGAGGTACCTTGATTGTTCTTGTAGTCTAACTTATTTTTCCACAGACGACTTGAAAATCGTGGAGGGTCTCTACAGACCACTTAGTGATCTTTCCAAATATTGTAAAAAAACATTGGGGTGTGGGGTCTGGCCAGGAGCTAGGGTGAGGGGGGGGGCTCAGGGTTGGGGCAGGAGGTTGGGGTGTGGAGCGCTTCCCTGGGGCAGCTCCTGTTTGGTGCGAGGGGTGCAGGTGGGACTGGGGGGGGGGTTTGCAGGAGCTCCCATTTGGTGCTCAGGATGGGGGTGGGGATGTGGGGGGGGTTCAGGAGTCAGGGCAGGGGGCTGGGTGTGTATGAGGAGATGCAGGGGGCTGGGTGTGTGTGGGGGTGCAGGAGTCAGGGTAGGGGCCTGGGTGTGTGTGAGGAGGTGCAGGGGGCTGGGTATGTGTGGGGATGCAGGAGTCAGGTGAGGGGGCTGTGTGTATGTGAGGAGGTGCAGGGGGCTGGGTATGTGTGGGGATGCAGGAGTCAGGTGAGGGGGCTGGGTGTGTGTGAGGGGGTGCAGGGGGTGCAGGGGTGTGTGGGGGGTGTAGTGGTCAGGGCAGGGGATGGGTGTGGGGGGGCTCAGGGGGCTGGGTGTGTGTGAGGGAGTGCAGAGGTCAGGGTGGGCAGAGGGCTGGGGGTGTGGGCTGAGGTCGTGGGGGTGCTCACTGCAGGGGACTGGAGGAGGTATGCCCCGATTCCAGCCCCTTCCCCAAGGCCCTGCCCCCACCTCTTCTCCTCCCAGGGGCGGCTCCAGGCCCCAGCACGCCAAGCGGGTGCTTGGGGCGGCACGCCGCGGGGGGCATTCTGCCGGTCGCCGGGAGGGCGGCAGGCAGCTCCGGTGGACCTCCCGCAGGCGTGCCTGAGGAGGGTCTGCTGGTCCCGCGACTCCGGTGGAGCATCCGCAGGCACGCCTGCGGGAGGTCCACCAGAGCCGCGGGACCAGCAGATCCTACACAGGCACGTCTGCGGGAGGTCCACCAGAGCCGCGGGACCGGCGACCGGCAGAGCACCCCCCGCAGCGTGCCGCCGTGCTTGGGGCGGCGAAATGGCTAGAGCTGCCCCTGTCTCCTCCTTCTCCTCCCGGGAGCGGTGAGCACGCTGCAGTTCCACTCTTCCCCCTCCTTCCTGCTGGCAAGCAGCTGATCGGCGGCTGCGGGGGAGGGAATGTAGCACGCTGCGGGAAGAGGCAGGGGAGGAGCTTGGCTGCAGGCAGAGCCTGCCTGCTGTAGCAGGAGCCCCAGGAGCCAGCAGCACTAAGCTTCTGCCCCAACAGGGTTGGGGGGCGGAGAAAAGCAGGCCTGCATGGTGTCCCTTTGGACCGTGGGCCCGGCCCCCTGGTAAATCTGGTACTGCCGGTGTGGGGTTCCATCCGCCGACTCCTGCCAGCCGGCAGTGGGCTGAGCGGGGCCAGGACCCAGCGTGCCAGTAAAAATCGGTTTGACACACCTGCCGCAGGTTGCCGACCCCTGGCCTAGGGGCACCAGCATTCTAGGTGCACCTAAAATGTCAAATGTTGCTGATCCCAGGTCCCAGCAGGGGGCGGGGTCAGCTGAGCGGGAGACGGCCCCACGCAGCCCTGCAGGAGGGCTCCTCACTCAGCCCAGCAGACACAGTCACCTCCCAGCAGGGCTGGTGAGTGGGAGCAGGGCACGGGGCAGTGGGTGTCTGGGAGGGTTTGTGGGGGGGCTCTGGGCAGTGAAGGGGTGGGCGGTGCTAGGCAGTTGGGGTGCTGGGCAGTGGGGGGGGGTCTGTGTGGGGCAATGGGAAGTTTTGGGGGGGGCTGTGCAAGGGGCGCTGGGCAGTGGGGTGCCTAAACGTTAAAAGTGGTGGTACCCCTACTTCCTGCGGGGGTTAGGAGCTCCGAGCTGCTGTGGGCAGTGGGGTTACTCCGCAGCTCCCAGCTGCCATGGGCAGCAGGGGACCTGGAGCTCCGAGTCCCTGCAGGCAGAAGGAGGGAGCTCGGAGCCGAGGACCCTTCAACTGCTCAGCCACTGGGGGCAGTGTACGGACCCCGCCAGGGACATGCAAGCTGTAAGTCCAGCTCTGTTTCCTCCTCTCTCTCATTTATACCGGAAAAAGCCACATCCAGCGCTGGGTCCTTACCGGACAGGGACAGTGCTCCACAACACTGGGACTGCGCAGCTTCAAACCAGATGAATGGCCTCCCATGTCTCATGGGGTTTGCCCTGGTGCTTAGACCAGCTCTGTCCAACCAGTGCAGTCCCCAGGGCTTCAGGTCTGAAATCTCAGCCCATATTTAAACCTTGGTGGTTTTTGGAACTTGTATCACTTTGTTCATTAAACCTTCTCAAACACAGGTTCATTGATTCTCCCCCATTTTACTCCAGAGTCCTGTTATGCACTACACTACTAATCAGTTCATAAATACAGATAAAGCTTGGTTACAAATGAGATCTCTCTCTAATTACAAAAGCAAAACAAAACAAACAAAAAAACCTGAACCTGAATTGCTAATGGTCTGAATATGACACACTCCCAGTCTGCATTGATAAGGTTTCATCTCCTTGGTGGTCCTGATGTCACAAAGTGATTATGTAACCCTTCTGCCCCTCTGAGTTGGCAGCAACAAGGGCCGGGTTCAGTATCCAGGGGTTCTGTTTCAATAGCGCAATGCAAAACCGGCTCGAGCCCCCACCCAGTGACCTGGGACAATTACATAACACCCCCCCCCCCGTGCGCCTCTAGGAGGCAATACTTCCCCACTCGCAAGCATGGAATCTGAGTGTAGCAAAATCCTTTTAATAAAGGAGGGAAACAATGTGGCATCACGTTGAAGAAACACCACAAACAGGATTATAACACAAACCATAAGCAACCAAAACCCACCTTCAAGTACATTTGGCAATGTCCTTTCCCCGTTAGGGTCTTAAGTCCACTAACCCCAAAGTCCAACAACCCGGAAGTCTCTGGTCAGTGCCACCCCAGAATTCAAAAGTTTATCTGCAGAGTTTTACCCCCCCCCCCCAGCATGGGTGGAAATGAGGGGGCACACACAGGGTGTTAAGGGGCACCTTACGTGGGCTAGGGCCAACTGCTCCGCCTCTCCGTGGAGTTCTGCTGCAGCCTTCCCCACAACCAGCTCCACTACACCAGCTATGCCGCTCGTCCAGCCGACCCGTGAGCCGCTCCACTCCGCTCACTGTTCCATGGGCTGCTCCAACACACTGCAAACTGCTCCGCTCTGCCAGCCGCTTGGCGATAGATCTTCAGATCTATCTAGTTAACACAGCACTCAGTGATCTCAGCTCAGTAAGCTTAGCTCTTTTAGTGATTTCAGCTCTTAGTGATTTCAGCTTGTAGTAGGGGAGCCCCAGTGCTGGTGCACTACTGGCCCAATGTGAATTCAGCTCAGCAGCCTCTAGATGGACTCCTAATGGAATCAAAATTAACTCTGTTCTTCAACAGTGGAGAGAGGAGGATGTGCAATGGGTGTTCCAGGCCCTCAAAAGGGGCCTATGCCATGAGGTACACACACCAGTCTCCAACCTCTCTCATTTCACTGGGTTTTGGCACCCATGTCCCTTGTCTAGCAAGTGCTGCTTAATTGATGGTAAGACTCTCTGTCATAAAGCAGTCTCATAGTTCCTCATTCACATAATCAGGGTGACACCACTTTATTCCTCCTGCCCCAATAACAAAGAAATTGGGGATCCCAAAGCTGTCAAAATAACCATCCCAGGCTGCTGTGGGCTATGCTAGGTGGGGTGGGGGTGCCAATGCAAATAACTGAAGTGCCAATGCAAATACCTGAAATTCCTTTCCACACTCCCCATAATTCACCACCAGCTGTCAGGGTAGAGCTCATCCTGACTCTGCTTACAATTAGAACCAACCAATCTGGGGGGTTTGGTTGGAAAAACATTCAGTTCTAGACTCTTCTTAACCCTCCAAATAAAACCTCCCAAATCATTTCTGTTTCTTCAGCCAAAAATCCAGGCCCATTTGAAGATTCTGAGGGGAAGAGAAAGAAAAGCAGCTGGGATTTAAAGTGACTGGAGAGTCCCACCTTTCACTCCTGGCCCTCCGGACCTTTTCATTGGGCCCCTGCCCCATGGACCCTACCAGCCTCCCCGCCCTTTCACCATGAGCCGGCTGCACGATTTGCAGCCGGTTCAGTTCTAGAGCCCGCCAAGGAAACATCTGTACACGCTTGTGCTCCACACCCTTCACTTCCTCACCCTCGCATCCCACCCCAACACAAAGTCGCAGGACCTCCTGCCACCTCTCGGGGGTGGGGAGCCACAGTGGGCCAGCCTGTACTCCACCCTGGTTCCGAGGCCCCTGGGGATATCAGTTGGCGGCTCCTCCACGGGGCCATTAGCACGGGCGTGTACTTCACGCGGTTTACCCCTATCCTGGACACCTGCCCCTTCTGTGGCACGAGGGAAACCCTGACGCACGTTTATCTAGAGTGTTCCAGGTTGCAGCCCCTATTCTGCCTCCTCTTACATATATTATTAAATTTTTGGTTGCACTTTTCCCCTCACCTGTTCATCTATGCACTCTCCATCTGAGGCCCCACTAAGTCGCGGGACCTTCTTGTCAACCTCCTCTTGGCCCTGGCCAAACTGGCCATCTACAAAACCAGGGAGAAGAAGTTGGCCGATGGGATTTCCTGTGACTGTGGAGCCTATTTCTGCTCCTCAGTCCGTTCACGCATCCGGGCAGAGTTCCTCTGGGCGGCGTCCGCTGGCTCCCTTGTCACCTTCGAGGAGCAGTGGGTGCTGTCTGGGGACAAGGAAAACCTCTCTTTACCCAGACATTTGAAAAAGTCATCTAGAATTCATGCTGGGAGCAAGAGGCACGAGGAGCTGAGAGTGAGAAGGCGTCCTGCTGGGGAACTGAGGAGTACAAGCATTATCAGACACCTGGAGAAAGGTCCTGCAGTGAGGATAAAGAAGGTGTTGGGAGGAGGCCATGGGGAAGTAGCCCAGGGAGTTGTAGCTGTCATGCAGCTGTTCCTGGAGGCACTCTAGACAGCTGCAGTCCACAGGCCCTGGGATGGAACCTGAAATAGAGGGCAGGCCCGGGTTCCCCCCAAACCTCCCAACTCCTGATCAGACACAGGAGGTTCCACCAGAGGGGAAGGTCTCTAGGTCTCTAGGCTATTCCCGGTGGATCAGCAGAAACTGTGGGGATTGTTCTTACTCTTTTTTCCCCATGCTGGCCAGTGATGAGGTTATCTGAGTGAACAGCAGATTTGAACCATGAAAGTGACCAAACTGAGGGCTACTGTGAATCTCTGAGACGAGCAAAATCCACCAAAAAGCACAGGACCCACCAAGGTAGAGGAGGAACTTTGTCACAGTCCCCAAAACACAACTTCAGCCTACCCTGCATCAGCCAGATCTAGTGTCCTATTTTTTTAAATTGATTTAAAGTAAAACAACAGGTTGACGCTCAGCCAACCCGTGAAACTCTTTGCCAGGGGATGTTGTGAACGCCAAGACTATAGCAGGGTTAAAAAAATAACTAGAGAAATTGATGAAGGAAAGGGCCATCAATGGCTATTAGCCAGTATGGGCAGGAATGGTGTCCGTAGCCTCTGTTTGTCAGAAGCTGGAAATGATCAACGGGAGATGGATCGCTAGATGAATACTTGTTCTGTTCAGGCTGGAGAACCTGGCATTGGCCATTGTTGGAAGACAGGTTGCTTGTGCCTCTGTGAATCTTCCAAGGACGGAAGTGAGATAGAGAGTACATGAGAATTTATGAAAGAGTGATCTAGAAGCATTCCACAGTGTTGCAAATCATGGCCTTGTGGACAGACAGAAAACAAAGTGGGGCAGTCTCCCCTGCACCCCAGGCAATACAAAGAATATAGCCTCTGTTTCCTTCCACTGGAAGACACTTGCACACTTGCTGGGCCAAGACTGCTGCCTGGGACTGCGGGTGGTACAAGTGGCCAGCAGTGGGCCAGAAGGACGAGGACCGTGCAGGAGGTTTGCCAATAGGGGCAAAGAGAAGCCCAAAGCACCTTGCTTTCAAAAGAGCCAAGGAGGAGAAGGACACAATCCACAAAGAGAAACTGCTCTAGAGGTTCCTGGATGAAGAGAGGTGGAGCAGACAGCGGGACTGATTGCTCAGGGAGAGAATGCTGGGTATGTGGGCCAGCAGGGTCATTCATCCAGCTCAGTTACAGTGCCTGCACCAATGCATGTGCCAGCTGCAATGTCTGCAGGTGCACAGATACATGCAGACAGGACAGTGGAATGGTGTCCCTGGTCCTGGTTCACAGTGATTGGAAGGTGGAGTTTCTAGCAGGGCCAGTGAACAAAATTACAAGTAGGGTTTGTTTTCCAAACTATTCACAGTTGTGTGTCTGAGAGAAAGAGCCTCTAACCCCTGTCCAAGAGATGTACCCCTATCCCCGAGAACAGTGAGGTGGCAGAGCGCATACTGCTTTATGACATATACTACACCTTTTCTGGTCAGCCCTGAACTCTCCAATTCCATGATTAATCTTCTTCTGACACTTAATAGCTTTTATATTTTGTCTGTAGCGATTATTCAGACTCTCAGCCAAATCGCAATCCCGCTCCCACATGGTACCTCAATTTCCCACTCTCTAAAGTGGAGATAATCCTGACCCACATTCAGAAAGTGGTTGATCTTTTGTCTTTCTTCCCAAGTCCCTGCCCTCCTTGCCCAACCCTGCCCTCTGTCCTGTTCCCCAAACTTCCACGCCCATGTTAGTGCCTGTTCCCCCACCCCAAACCTGCAAGGTATCCTGCCAGCAAAGGGAAGCTGCTCCCAGATCTGGAGCTGCATTTGCATGTCCTGAGTGCTGTCCTGCACCAGGTTCACCATCTGCAAGTAGGTCATCAACCTCCATCTCGGTCCCAGGTGCAGGATGGCCTCTGGTTCCTGCTCCCTCAGGCACCTAGAGATGCTGAAATAGGGGTGGGGTTGGCGGAGCAGGAGAACACACCATGTGCTTAAGAAATGGCAGTGAGAGCCTTTTCCCTCCCTGGGAGATTACATTGTCCCTCTGTGGGGAATTCCTTCATGGCAGATGCTGTGCTTTCATTCCTGGACACTGCCAGGAGGCCCAGCTTCCATCCCTAGCAGCTTGGCTGTTCCATCCCCTGTGAACCTAAACTGCCTTTAAAGGACTATCCAAGCCCCTCCCAGGCCTGCTCCCATTGGGGGTCTCTCTCCTGGCTGAGCACAGGCTGTCCTTATATCACCCAACAGGCCTGGATCCTAGTTACATGCTGCTCTTATTCCCTTCACCAGGGGTTAGGTTCAGTTGAGCTGCAGCCCCTTTAATGGCCATCTCACCCTGGGACAGACTGAAACTGAAAACCTGTGGGTTAATAGTAACTCTTTACTATGAAAAGTGCTGAAGACACAATGGAAGAGGAAATCCTTTGGACTGGATTTAAATTATTCCAAAGGAAAGTGAATGAGAGAAAATGTCCAGCATTATCCTCCTAGCAAAAGAAAAAGTTTAAGGTCAGAAAGGACCATTATGTCTATCTTCTGTATAACACAGGCCCCAGAACGTCACCGAGTGCTTCCTCCAGAAAACCTATGACATGTGACTGATCCAGAGCACGTCTTCTGGAAAGACATCTACATGCATTCGAGCCAGCTGGTAAGAAAAAATCTTTCTTCTGCAGTGATGTGAAGTTAAAGAACATGGAGAAGAAGAAAACCTCTACTCAGGTTGTTACTGGAGCTGAAGCAGAGAGGCCAGGATAAACACGGCTAGGGCCCAGGACTGACTATCAGCAGATCTGCCGTTTTCTATTCCTGGCTTTTTGACCATGAGCGAATCTCTTTGCTTCTGTGTGCCTCAGTTTCCAAACTATAAAATAAAGCAAATCAAGGTTATGATTTTTGTCTCTCCTATTTTGCAAGGCGGGAAACTTAGATACATTTGGGGCCTGTCTACGCTACCGGTCTAGAGTGTCTTTGTTCAGAACCTATGGATAACACAAGCTCCTAAGTTTGTTCTGTGCTTAGCCCCTCTGGAACAGCTGGGCTGGACGGCCTTTTCTCGCTGGGCTGTGCGGAGCAGGTTCTGGGCACTAGGGATATGAAGAGGCTAGCCAAGTGGTAATTAAAGATGAGGACAGGGCAGTGACACAGAGCAATCGGATCACTTGATAAGCTGGCCCCATTCAAAGAAAACAAGTTTGAAAAGAACCAAATGAAAGGTTCTTACCTAGCAACAAAGCATGCAGGCCACACCTACAGAATGGGGAAGTGTACCCAGGAAAGCACTAACTGTGAAGAGGATTTAGGGGCCATGCTGGGCAAGCCATTCAACATGCGCACCCAGTGTGATGCTGTGGTGAACAGGGCTAACGCCATCATTCGATGTATGAAAAGAGCAGTGAGGAGCATAGGGAGGTAAAACACTATCAGTAAGACTGATCCTGGAATACTACATCCAGTTTTGGCGTCCACCTTTGAAAAAGATTTTGAAATATTGGAGCTGGGGCAGCAAAAAGGAATGAAACATTTTGAGGGCTGGAGAAAAATGCCTGCTAGTGAGCTATTGAAAGAGCTCAGCCTGTTTAGATTAGTAAAAAGATTGGGAGGTGACGTCATTGAAGTGTTGAAGTGACTTCATGGAGAGAAAATAATGGCTATTAAAGGGCTCATTAATCTAGCAGACAAAAGCATAACAAGACCCAGTGGCTGGAAACTCAAAAGAGACCAATTCATATTAGAAATAGGACACAAATATTCAACAGTGAGGATGAATCACCAAAGGAACAAACTAGAAAGGGAAGTCGTGGGAACTCCCCATTTCTTGATGTCTTCTAATGAAGACTAGGTGACTTTCTGGAACGTGTTTACTGAAAAACTAGCTACTATGCTATACAGAAAGCATGTGATATGCAGGGTGTCAGATTACATGATCTAATTGTCTCTTCTGTCCATAAAGTCTGCTAATTTATGAACAATTGAGCGTAGCATGGGGAAGAGCGTCTCGTGTTCTACTGTATAGTCGGTGTCATCCCCACAATGAAGAGTCATTGAGTGGGATGATCCAGGGGAAGCAGCTCAAACATCCAATGTGGCTGGATGGGGCAGAACATCAGCACTGCAGGGGACGGGTGGGTGTGGCAGTGACATCACAAGGGCCTTTGGCAGGACTTCAGACTATTGGACAAAGGTGATGGGGAGGCGATGATCTCACAGAGAAATCTTGACATCAGCCAGGCAGGACAGGGGTGCGGGACAGGGGCAACCTTGGAGATCCCTGCGGCTTTGCTTCAGCACATCTCCTTCTCGAGGTCTCTCCTTGAGGACTGAGAGAGAATTCACTTTCACGTACGTGAGTGCAAGGAGGACCCTCTTCGGAGTTTTCTCCTTTTCTTTTATTGATTTTGCTAGAAAACAGACGTCCCTGTATAGAGGGTAAGAGCCTCCGAGAGGTTTGGAACCTGTTCAGTCTGATCCATCAGGTGCCGGCTGATTGTTAGGAAAGGAAAACACTAGATTGTGGGAGCAACATTTTATTTCCAACCTAGGACTTTGTCCCTTAGAATCACGGGGGACATTGGGGTTTCTCCTTTTTGTTTTCCCTTTTCCTGTCTCTCCCTCCTTTCTCTTCTTCTCTTGCATCTTTGTCCTTTCCCCCGCTCTCCTTTCACCACCAGGACCTGTCTGTGCATGTGGAGTGGGGGGACGGGGGGGTTACACTCCAACTCTCATTGTGGGAGGCCCTCCTAAAGACACGTGGCTGGAATAGTGCTCCAAGAGTGACTCCCTCCGGTGGTGACCTGGGACATCTGGTGCGAATTCTCAGCTTTCTGATTCTCAGAGTCTCAGTGCTGATTGGACGAGCATGAGGCTATTGTGAGGGAGGAGACTCAGGTCCTCGTTACTCTCGTTTAAGACCAAGGAAATAAGCCATAACCAAACCTGTGTTTGATTGCTCTTGCTGCTTTTCTCCATTCATTGTCTTTGAGCAATTCATGATTCTCCTTCTAATGGACTAGTTCTTTTAAAATACTTACTGAATAATTAGGTTTTAATAAAGCCATATGCAAACCCATACTTCCAGTAACAAAGGAATCAGGCGGCACCCTACAGAATGGGAGACAGTCCGCTGGAAAGGATTTCGGGGCCATAGCGGACGAGCTGCTCAACATAATTTGTCAATGTGAAACTGTGGTAAAAAAGGTTAAAGCCATTCTTGGGTGGATAGAGTAGTGAGTATGGAAAGGGAAGTGATACAGCATTGGTGAGACTGGTATTGGAATGTTGAATCCAGTTCTTGTGTCCACATTATGAATATTATGTTAAAAAAATTGGAGAGGGTACAGAAAAGATTCATAATTGAGTGATGGGGATGACGCCTTATAATGAGACATTGAAAAAGCTCAGTCTGTTTAGTATGTACAAAAGACCTGCACCATTCTTTGGGCTATTTCATGAGAACCCGTAGCCTCCCACCCCTCAAAGTTTAATGCACTGTGACAAACAGGAGATGCTCTTGTTTTGCAAACAAATATTTGTTTGCAAAGAATGTTCATCCTACTTGTTATGATTTCAAGAAACAAAGTGGTTTAGTCTGAATGGATTTTCTGACAGAAAACGGTTTCCATGACAATTTTCACCTCTCATTTCCTGGGCTCTATTCTTGCCTCCGTGGGGGTTGTTGTCTGTTAGTTAGAACAGGAGTCAGGACTGTTGGCTTCTCTTTCTGGCTCTGTCACCGCTTTGCTGTGTGACGCCTTGGGTAGGTCCAATGGGAATAGAGTCAGTTCTCTAACTCCAGGCAGCAGTGAGCCTGGGTGAGAAGGGATGCTCAAGCTGTCTGCAAAGGAGAAAGGGATGTTTCCAGGTGTTGAACGTCAAGAATTCTAAACTTTGCTAAAATGGCTAGTCTAGAGAAACAAGAAATAGTTGGGGGCCAAACTTTAACCATTGTCTTTTTTAAAGCCCATTCAGGGATGTGAGTAACAGAGAGCCATAGAGAGGGGGAGCAACTTGCCCAGTCCCAAAGATCAATAGGCAGCAATGGAACCAGGAGTGACACTCCCTCTCAAAGGCAGAGGGACTGGACATTAGGGCGTGGTTGCAATTGCCAGCTGTGGGAGGGAGTGTGCAGCAGTGGTTAGTGAAGGGGTCCATCCATGGCTCTGACACTTGTTGTGACCCTGAGCCAGTAGCTGAGGCCCGTTTGCCATCAGTAGGGTTGGGGTCCCATGGCTACAGCCCAGGGAGGTTGGGAGGCTCCAGGAAGGTGTGTAAAGTGCTGGGATGTCAGGATCCTGGAGCCGCTGTCACCTCCGCACTAGGGCAGTGTTCTGCACCCCACTGCTGCTGGCTGACTTTCTCCGTCCCCTGGCAATAAGACAGACTCTTGTTTTCACAGCCAGTCGATCGCCCTAGAGTCATCCCCCTGCCTGCTGGCTGGTCAGGGTAACTCCTCAGGTCACCACCCTCTCCAGCCTGCCTTGGGCTTGGAGAGTGAGGAGGAGGGCGAGGGACATCTGCTGACCTTGAACATCCACCATCCATCATACCATCACCTAGAGCAAGTGAGTGGCATTAGGGTTCCTCGGTGGCTTCCCCTGTCTGTCTGGAGAGAGGCAGAAACAGGAGGAGAGAACATCTCCAAAGGGGGATTTCATTTGCAAACAGCCCCCAAGAGCCCCTCACTCTCAGACTGGGCAAGGACTTCTCCAGAGCCATCTCCAGTGTGTTTGGAAAGGTCTCAGCAATGGGGCTCCCAGCCCTTCCCTTGTGGGACACTGTTCCCCAGGCTGGAGAGTCTCTGAGCTGGGCCAGACCCTGTGAGCTGCTGAGCAGGAAATCAATGGGGAATGAGGAGGGCCCTGGTCTTCCTGTGCCTAGGGTCTTTGTGACTTTGACGTGGAGAATGTTTTCCCAGGAGAAGTCCAGACTCCTGGGTTCTGTTCCTTCTCTAGCCTGGGCAGGGGAGTGTGGCCTGGGATGACAGGAGGGGGCTGCTTGTCCAGAGTAACCGATGGTCTTTCGGACTGACCCCATTGCTCTAAAAGAACGAGACTTCCTGGATATTGCATCAGCAGCAGGGATTAGGAGGGGGAACATTGGGAGCAGATCATGCAATGAACTCCTGCCAGGGTGTGTAGCTTGCACTCCCTGCACTCCTGTGGGGGGAGAAGGGGCTGCTCTGGTTGGAGCAGGGAGGAGGAGGGACTGAAAAGGCCCATGAGTGAAAGGCTGCCTTGAGCCCAGACTCACACCTGCTCCCCGCTCGATTCCAGGCTGGCCAGGCTCCTGAGGATGTTCAGGAAGAAGGCTCTGCAGGTGGCCCCAGAGCCTGAGGGAAGCAGCTGCCATCTTCCCAAGGGGCAGAGCAACCTCTCCATCCCCGCTGGCGGGGAAGCAGCTCCCATCCAGGCCAGAAGGCGGAAGTGCCCAGCCTTCTGGTGAACAAAACCAGCTCCCGGCGCAGGTGCTGAGCTGGGAGAGGCCCCGATCAGGCCCAAATGGAGCTGGCTCAGGATGCGGTTTCGCAGACAGGACCCAGCCCAGGAGGGGCACCGGGCAGGGAGGCTCTGGGGCTTGTTGTGTGGGCAGCAGCGGCCCCAGGAGCCCAGCCCTCATTCCCAGCAGGAGGCATTGCCCTGCCCGGTCACTGAGGACCTTCCAGCCCCCTCAGGCCAGGAGGTGGAAGCTCCCTGTCCCAGCACCAGCAGCTCAGCATGGGACAGCAGCAGCGCCTGGGACTCTGGCAGCAGCGACGCCGATGGACGCTGCTGCTTTGTTCCAGGTGAGGAGCCAGGCTGGGATCAGGGAGGGGTGAGGATGGGGATCTGAACACCCTGGGCCCAGACACTCTCCCAGTGATATGGCGGGGGGGGGTCCCCAGCCCAGGTGTCTGGCCTGAGCCACATGAACCCCACTGACACCAGCAGCAGTCACACAGCTGCCCCTGCAGCAAGGGGAACTGGGGGTGGGGGGCATCAAGAGCTGCTGCCACTTTGGTCGTTGATGCTCCGGGGCTGGGGGAGTCGGCACCTCCCATGGAGTCCTGGACAGTGGAGGGGGGGCTCTCTGCTATGGGCTTCTGAAGCTGTTGGGGGCTGAAGGCATCCCTGAGAGGGAGGTGTGGGGCCCGATCTGCCCTGGGTGGCTGAGGTGGGAAAGGTGGTCTTTAATCCTGCTCTCCCCACCATGCCCCTGTCCTACCCCAAGTGGCAGCAGGCATCACCAGGCGGCTCTAGCTTTTTTGCACCCAAGCATGGCAGTCAGGCAGCCTTTGGCCCTTTTTGCTGCCAACATCACCTGGTAAAGGGTTACATACAGATATGGAGGTGTAATGCAGCAAAATGTGACTGAAAGTAAGACCAAAACTGTGTAGCTGTGTACAGCTATAAAAATATACAGGGATAATATATGCCCAATAGCAAGCAAGGATGGCAATTCCCTCCCTCGCCCCCAGTGCCAGGACTGGAGCCCCCCTCTTAGCTGCCAGGAAGAAGATGGAGGCATAATTCTTCCCCTCACAACTATGTGCGTATATGGCTTCCCCTCAAGCAGGGGTGGCTTTGTGTAGTTTGCAGTCAGGTGGCTTTCAGCGGTGTGCCTGCGGGCGATGCGCTGATAACACGGATTTGGAGGCATGCCTGCGGGAGGCCCACTGGTCCCACACCTTCGGAGTACCTGCCACCAAATTGCTGCCAAAGCTGAAGGCAGCCTGACTGCTGCCCTCAAGGTGATCAGCAGGCCGTGCCTGGGGCTTGCCGCCCCAGGCACACGCTTGGTGTGCTGGTGCCTGAAACCGCCCCTGGGCATCACCCTGTTACCTTCTCTCTCTGGTGCAGGGACCCCCAGAGATTCAGAGGAGGAGGAATGGGTGGACATGTCCACAGATGAAGCTGCTCTCAAGGTCATCAGAGAGCAGCTCCAGTGCAGAGAAAAGGTGCAAATGTTCCCCACCTGGGCTGGAACCAAGATTGTCCTGTCCCTTCCCAGCATCACCACCCACTGCTGAGGGTCTTGTCCCTGGTGATCCACCACCCCTAATGGGGCCTTTTTACATCCATGATGTGGGACCCCCAAGATGGGGGTGTTTGTCCCACAACAGCCGAGGTCTCCTCCCCCCACAGGCACTGTCCCAGTTCCTGATCCTGCTTGTGTAGGAGTCGTGGGGGATTTGGACAATAGGTGGATCCCCACAATCCCCCATTGAGGCCTCAGTCCTGGAGCTGGTGTGGGTGGGGCAGGAAGGTCCCTAGCTAACAGGTTCTCTCTCACTCTACCCCACTCCTGGTGGGTACAGGATGAGGGGCAGCAGCTCCTGTTCCTGCAGGCCATCTACCCCGCGTGTCTTGCTGCACAGGACAGAGGGCAGGACACGTTGGAGCTGCGCTGCTGCAAGGCAGCTGTGGTGGAGAGGAGTGTGGTGAGTGAGACACCTCATACAGCAGCTGGAGGGAGGAGAGAGACATGGGATTGGCAGGGGTATCGCTGGGCTAATGGGTGAGGACTGGGTGGCATTGGAGGGGGCAAGACAGTCCCCTCCCCAACCCTGCTGGCTCCCTTAACCCCAGTGCTGCTCAGGCCCAAGGCTAGGAGTCACTGTCCCTCCCACTCCAGGTCACCTCCAAGGAGTGGCTCCTCTGGCAGAGATGGTGGGATGGGAAGGTTCACTCTCTCCTGGCTGCGCTGTTCTTTTCACTTCACTAACATTACAGGGGCCTTGGGGAGGGGTCCTGCTTTCTTGAGGGACAGAGGAAGGAGCTGGGACTTCAAGCCAGAACTCTGCCTGGTTCTCTTGAGCACTAATCACAGGGCCCCTGGTTGTCTTGGGGAGTGAGAGTCTGAACCCCTCCCCCAGCTTCTCCCGTCCCCCCAACACACACACCCCATGAGATTCCGGAGATGGTTCTCAGAGAAGAGGCGCATGAAACAGGGAAACAGGAGGACCCCAGGGAATCAGCCCTTCTCTCTGATATGATCTGAAATTCCTGGGGGGATTGTGCTCTCAGTGACTCCCTACATCCCACCAAGGATTTTAGTAGCAGGGAAGGGTGAGGGTTCGCTCTCCTTTCTGGTGAACTGTTCGGGAATCAGGAGTTCTGGGAGGATGGGACCAGCCCCGACACCGAACCTTATCCCAATCTAGAGAGACCCTGACAAGTTGTGAGCTGCAGGATACAAGCTGTGTCCTGGGGGAAAGAATCCCCTTCTAAAGCTCTGTGATCAATGACTCAGCTATTGCCCCCTGCGCATCATGTCTTGGGCCCCTGGGGCTGGGCGGGGTGGGGCTCATTTGCAAAGCACCACCTGCCCATTGATCCTGACCTGCCTCCTTTCCCCACAGCATGTCAACCTCTGGATCATGTCCAGGGTGTCCCAGGAGAGAGCCAGGGCCATTAGGAGCTGCACGGCCCTGCTCATATATGCAGTCACCCTCCCTGAGTTTGATGTAAGTGACCTCTGACCCCAGCTTCCTGACTCCAGGCGTAGGCGGGCTGGCTCCAACGGGCTGTAGCATCTGTTGCTGCAGGGGCTGTGGGTTCAGAGTGTTCCTCTTGGGGAGGCAGAGTCAGAGCAGGGAATGAGATAGCCTTGAGTCAAGTTCTTCTTGTCCTGGCCAAGTGTTGTCCCTGGGCCTTTAAGGGGACCATGCTCCAACCCCTGCTTGGCATCCCAAAGCAGCTCCTGGCTCCCTTGGCAGCAGAGCAAATGAAGGGTCTATCTAAGGCTCCTCTCCCCCAGCACCTCCTGCAGAGGGGCTAAGGGGAAGGAGCCTTCTGGCCCAGGGGGGACAGGGAGCTGACAGGAAAATGCTGATGGAGTCTCCTCTCCTCTCCCTTCCATTAGATCTCAGCAGAGTTCCCTAGGATGGGTCACCACGTGGCACATCTGGCTCTGTTTGTCAGTGACCCAGACAAGGACATCAGCCGGCAGGCCAGGGAGGGGACTTACCGGCTGTACCAGCTGCTGCTCCAACAGAGGAGTAAGGAACCCGCTGGGACACGGAACCCAATAGGGGACTGAGAGTGACCACAGGTGGCTAATGGGACCCCAGACAATTTCTCTCAGACTGACCCCAGCTGGAGGACAAGTCTCTCTCTGCCTCTGTTCTTCTCCACTCCACTGTGCAGCCACCAAGAGGATTGGAAGGACACAGAAACTGCAACCAGAATGATAAAAGTCTCTCTCTCTCTCTCTCTTCCAGGGTTGACCATACACAAGGCAGAAGATCTGTGGTGCCACGACTGGCACCAGGACAGCAGGCTCCTGGGCTATAAGAACACAGCCAGGGTGGGGGAGGTAAGGACACTGTGGCAGGGCATGACACAGCTCAGGGAGTGGGGCTGGCTGGGTCCCTGCAGTGGATGCCTCCTGGAGACAGGACAAGAGCCCACTCCTTATTCCTAGCTCAGAGTTCCTCATCCACCACCCAGTGGGACTGGCTGGTGCTAAAGGTCCCAGATTGGAACCTCGCTGGTTGCCGTGATTTGAGTGTCTTACATGGAGCCATTGATACGTGCCAGAAGGAGAATCCCCGGGTGGGTGAGTTAATATAGGATTATGGCTCTGGGTGTCTCTGCTCCTTGTCCCCCTGGCTGATCCCCAAGTGTCTGAGAGGAGAGCACTGGGTCAGTAAGTCACTAATGCTTGATCAGACCCTTGTTTAATTCTCTTCACCCTGTAGAAGCAGAGAAAGGAGGTGGGGTTTGCCCAATTCCATTGCCAGTCAGGAAGCAGAACGCCCCAACCTGGGAACTGAGTAGGGGACACAGTGAGCTCCAGAGTCAATATGGACCACATGCACCCCCCTCATGTCTCCAGACCCAGCCAGGGAATGACAGAGTATCTGGACCTCAGCCACTGTTCCAAAGAAGCACATTGTCACTGACCCAAGTTGCGGCTACTTGCTGCACAGTAGAAAATCAAAGACACCTCCCCACACCCCCATCTCACAACTGTGGTGAGAACATCCAAACCTTGGAACACACCATAACACAGTGCCCCCAGATTGGAGTCAAAGGTGAAGTGGGTGATTTCCACAACATCACAGAGGAGACCTTGGAATGGCTCCTGGATCTACAAGTGCATCTACAGAATGCTGCTCTATAGATGCCACGTGAGAGAGACTGTGTGAGCTTGTCCTGCCTCCCACAAGCTGAATTGCTGCAGCGGAAGAAAAGTTTCCTAGGAGTGTCTGTGATGGGGACAGGGAGATGAGTCTCCTTATCCTTGTCAGGTTGCAGATTGGATTCCCTTTGGAAGAAACCAAGGAGCTGCAGAGGCCTTACCCAGCTACTAGAGAAATCACTAATTTGGAAGGAATAGACCTTTGGTCTCTCAGCTCCAACCCCCTCCCCCACACGCACATTCCTCTAGCCACTGAGGTGCAGGAGATCTCTCTGCTGGAAGCAATACAGGGTCCCCTATCATCTCTGTGCGCTGCACAGCAGAGTGGGCCCTGCTCACCCACATTAGAGATCTATTTCCAGCCCATCATGGCCCCTGCGATAAATTGCCCTCCAGAAAGAGCCACTGGAGGCTTTGGTCCCCAAGCATCTGTCACCTTTTAATAAAGGGGCTTCCCTGAGCCATGGGACCCTGAAAGCCTCCTGGGGAATGAACTGCCTTGGCTACAGCAGCTCTCTTACCCTCCCTTTGGGGCACTAGAGGGTGAGGCCATTCTATCTCCAGGACTTGGAGGCTGGCTCTGGGCAATCTGCTAAAGCCTCGTGTCCTGTTGGTTTTAGGTCTTTGGAAAATTCTTCTCTGAGGGGCAGAGAAAATACTTCCTCCAGACAGCAATGCTGGCAATCCATGATCCCCTGCTGCATGTCAGCCAGGCTGGGCTGCTCCTCACATCCTCCATCCTGGGGGAAGCCCAGCAACTGATGGGGGACAAGGTAAGCAGCTGCATTAGACTCAGGAGATTGGGGCGGGGCCCAGGCCTCATTCCCATCCTATCACCATTCACTGGCCTGGGAGCAAGGAGCCTAGTGGGGACTTCTGGACTTCATGGACTTCTGTTCTTAGGATGTGATGCTCTGCTATCACTCCTGGGAAGGGCAGGAGAGTCCCCTAAGTGCCCTGTGTGAACCTTTCCTGCCCCACAGAGCTGCACCCATTTCCCCATGGCCTAGTGTCCATGCCACCCGAGCCACCCCCCAGAATTGCTCCCAACACTGGCAGCGTGGGAGGCCAAGGACTGATAGGTGATGGCGACTGGCCAGGCAGTTCTGAGGCACATGGGTGGGGGAAGCTTGTCCTGCTGCTGGCAGGGCTGGACCCGCTCTACAGAGAAGGGGAGGATTCAGACAGCAGGGGCTGCTGACCTGCCCCGTTCACCAGGGCTGCCATCTTGTGGCTTCAGCATTTGTCACTGGGGTGACTTGGGCAGGGCCGGCTCTGGCTTTTTTGCCGCCCCAAGCAAAAAAAAAAAAGGGGGGGGAGGGACCGCCGGAGCGGCAAAGCAGGGGAAAAAACAAAAACAAAACCACAGCGGGGCCAGAGCGGCAAAGCAGGGTGGGGAGGACAAAAGAACGGCGTGGCTGGAACGGCAAAGGGGGAGGGGAGGAAACTGCAGCACAGCCGGAGCAGCAAAGCAGGGGAAAAAAAACCAAAACAACAACATAAAACCACGGTGGGGCTGGAGCGGTAAAGGGGGGAGGGGGGAACAGGGCGCTGGAGCGGCAAAGCAGGTGAAGAAAAAAAAAGAAAAAGAAAACACGGCGCAGCCAGAGCGGCAAAGCAGGGTGGGGGGGACAAAAAAACGGCACAGCTGGAATGGCAAAGCAGGGAAGAAAAAAAAAACCCTGCAGCACAGCCGGAGTGGTAACGCAGGGTGGGGGGAAAACAAAAACTGCACGGCTGAAGCGGCAAAGCAGGTGAAAAAAAACAACCTGCGGCGCGGCTGGAGCACCAAAGCGGGGGTGGGGGAACGGCACGGCCGGCAAAGTAGGGGAGAACAAAACAAAAAACCCTACAGGGCAGCTGGAGCCAGGGGACTCCCTGTGCTGCAGAGTGCGCAACCGGTCTAATGGGGGGAAGGGGAGGGAGCGAGGGGGGAGAGAGAGAGGGGGGCAGCCAGGCCTTCAGGGGGGTGCTCACCCCGCGGCCCCGACCTCCGCGCCGCCTGCCGGGAGGGCTCCGAGCTGCTCCGGTCGGTGGGGAGGGAAGGACGGGGGCTGCCCTGCCAAATTTGCTGCAGGGCGCTCCCCTCCTCTGCCCCCTACAGGGCGGCCAGAGCAGCAAACAAACAAAAAAAAAGCGTCAGTGCCGCCCTAGGATTGGGCGGAATGCCGCCCCCTAGAATCTGCCACCCCAAGCACCAGCTTGCTCAGCTGGTGCCTGGAGCCGGCCCTGGACTTGGGGAAAGGTCTCAACCTCCCCCCATCCCACTTCACTGCTGCCAGAATCCCTCCTGCCCCCCTCCCTGCCTTACCTGGGTGGGGATGGAGGCAGGGGTGGAGGAGAGGGTTCTACAAACTTGAGCGGTGCCCCCAGGTGGGTTGGAGGTGGAACAGCTGTCAGGGGCACTGAGGGGGAGGTGGCAGGAGCTAACCCTACAAGGAGGGTGGTTGGCACCGGAGGTCACTACAGAGGACAACAAGCCTCCATCCTGGGGATCAGGAGGGTGAATCCACCACTCAGACATGAGCAGCTACTGGGTGTAAATGGTGCTGGTTCCAGGTGCCCTTAATCCTCCCTGATTCCTGGGCAGTGTCTCAGTCTCTGACATGTTCTCGTTCCCCTGCAGCTGGAGGATGTCACAGCCAAGGTGATGTGCCAGCTCCACATCATCCGGCACTTGCACTGGGTGCCCGAGGCGCTGCAAGGACTGCGCCTCATCTGATGCCCTTAAAGGTTCCCCTCTCATGTTCAGCAACTCCCGCTCCCTGCTGCAGGTACTGCTCTGTCTCACTGTAAATGGGGGGCTAATGAAAGGGGAAATGGAGGCCCCTGTCACTGACAGAAACTCTCTCCCCTCTCTGTGGACCAGGGTCCTTCCCTCTGACCCCAAACTTCCTTCATCTGGGGCATGAGCTCTTCCCCTCACTCCCATACCCCTCCCCTCTTTCCTTCCTCTGACTCCCATCCCATTCCCTGTGCTCCCAGGCAGAGATCTCCCTGCCCCATATGGCGCAGAAGGACCTTTGTGTCAGGGCTACAGACTGCCTGCCCAACTGAAGCTCAGGAAGCTCCACATTTGAGGAGGTGAGGATGGGACAGAGGCTCAGGGCCTGCTTCACCTCTTGCCCTTTATTCTTCCTTTGGCCCTTCTATGGGCTCTCAGAGGGTGACATGAATAGGAACCTCCTCCGCACCTGTCTTCTAGGCCCTGGGTGTGTGACTGCCTCCCAGATGGGTGCAGTCAGAAGCTGAGACACCTCAGGGAGCAGTGGGGACAGGTCACCTTGTCCTATGAAACCAAGCAGTGCTAGTTCTCAAAGAGGCTGAGAGGGAAGACCCCACTCCCTCATGGAGGTAAGAGCCATTTACTTCTTTGGGCAGATGGGTCTCCTGGGGGAGAAATGGGATCCCTGCTGCATAACCTGGTTGGGAGCTTCCCCCATCCCTGGGACAGAGACATCTCCATCTATGTGCCACTCTTGTTTTTTTCCTAGCCAGAGGCTCCCCACAGATGTCCTCAAACCTGTTCTCCTGGGAACATTTCTGGGAGGAAGCTCCTGTCCCTCAGTCTCCAACTCCATCATGCAGTCTCATTCACATAACATCTCCGCTCTCCAGCTCCACTTTCCGCAGCAGGACAAATGAACCTTCAGCTCCCAGAGACCTGTCTTTGACCTCCTTCTGATCAGCAAAGGGGTTTCACCTTCCCCTCAACAAATCTGTCACCCTCTGAATGATGATCGTCAGAGTTATCAGAACCAGCAAAACTCCAGTTGAGCCTTTGTAAACTTAGCCCCTCTGGAAACCAGCTCTGAACTGGAGAGATCTGAACTCATGGACTCCTAGACTTTAAGGTCAGAAGGGACCATTATGATAATCTAATCTGACCTCCTGCACAATACAGGCCACAGAATCTCACCCACCCACTCTTGTAATAAACCCCTAACCTATGTCTAAACTACTGAAGTTCTCAAATAATGGTTTAAAGACTTTAAGGTGCAGAGAATCCTCCAGCAAGTGAACCGTGCCCTATACTGCAGAGGAAGGTGAAAAACTCTGCCAATCTGCCTTAGAGGAAAATTTCTTCCCAGGCCCAAATATGGCGATCAGCTAAGCACTGAGCATGTGAGCAAGACTCACCTCAACCCAATAAGAGCAGGACTGGGCAGCACAGGTCTGTAACAGGGAAAGGAGAGTGCTTTCCCCTGGCTGCAGAGCCTGGGGCTTAGCCAAACTGATTACAGAATGAGTCCTACCTCAGAGGGACCATTTATTGGCCCTGAAAGAACCAGACTTCAGCGGCGATAAAGCCTAGCTGGGCTACGAACTGGAATGAGAACTAGGTAGGAAGTTGAAAGCAGTAAGGAAAGCCTAGAAGGGAACTTGAGAAGAGAGGTAGGATGTGCCCAGGGAAACCTGCAGCAAAGAGAAAAGAGCAGCCCTAGCTGTTGAGTACAGAGCCCTGGGCTGCTACCAGTGTCAGGGTGAGACCGGGTTCCTCTACTGGCCCCAAAGAAGGGGGCATACAAGCACCCAGAGAGGGTTACCAAGCCCAGCAAGGGAGCTGCAGGCTGAGCCAGAGCCCCAGCGAGAGCAGAAGAACTTTTCTCTCTGGGAAGACCTCTTTGGACTTCCAGTGTGTGACAAGCTGAGCCCCAGAAGCTTGGACTAAAGGTGATGAGCCGGCCAGAGGGCCGAATTACCAGGCAGAGAGACTGCCATGGTGCTGGAGTGACCATCGATGGAGGATTAGAGGGCACCTAATAATGAGTAGATTCATTTATTATTGGCATAGTCAGCAGGATTGAATTCCCCCTGTCATCTGTGAGGGCTCATGGAAGTCTTGGTTACTGAAGGAAGGTCCATCCCCCCAAGTGGGATTTCCCATTTGAGTTCCAGGGACTGGCTAAGCAGCCAAAGCAGTTCTCGGGGTTTCTCCAGCAGCTCCTAGAAATCCAACAGAAGCAGAAGGAAGTGCAGGCAGAGCTACAGATGCAGCTGGTAATCTTGAGGGAGCAGCAGCAATACCTGTGAGAGATCCTGCAAAGGGAAATCAACCTGATAGGCCCATGGACAAAAAGAGAAGACTCGGAGAGCATGCTGCGGCTGTGCTGAGAAGGTTAGCCCAGGAAAGCAGGGCCTGAGAAAGTGTACAAGCATAGCCTAATGCCAAGATGGGAACAAAAGTTCTTTGGTTTTGGTGCAGAGAAGCAGGCCATATTGAAAGACCTGGCCTGCATAGGAAATTCCTGAGTGGCAAAAGGAGGGGCCAGGGCCCCAAGAAGGTAGAAAGAAAGGAGAAGGTGTCCTCTTGGAGAAATAAACATGAGGCAGGCTAGGTGGAGATGGCAGGGATGGCCATGGACCTTGCAGACCCTCCTCCAACACACTTGTCAGGTGCTGCAGGGAGGTGAAGGATGAAATGGTTGGCACAGAGATGAATCAGTCACGAGAGTTGAGCAGTGGTGTGTGCTCAGACACTGATGGAAAAGGTTTTGGGGGATGCAGCAGCAATAGAAAAAAGGCTACAGAAGAAGCTAGTGGCTTCAGAACAAGGCTCTGCAAGTAATTGTTAATGAGAATGAGTGGCTGCAGGAAGAGAAGGATGGCCTCTGAGTTCTGGTGAGTACGAGGCTATACGAGTGCATAGCCGGTGACAGCGACGAGATGGTGAGGGATGAAGACTGGACAAGAGTAGAACTTGCCCCAGGTTGGGCCGGATTTTAAGAAGAAGGGTATTTCACAGGGTGGCTTGGCCTGTGGCTGCAAACCTTGAGCTAGGCAAATTGATGACCAAGTGAGCCCCACCTGAGAGGAAACAAGGGGAAACAGCAGCAAAAGTTCAGAAGCAGACCTAGCTGTTCAGTATACGGCCTTGGGCCAAAACCTGGAGTCCAGGGTAGGACTGGGTTCTCCCACTGTCCCTAAGGAAGGGGACATAGAAGACCATAGAAACCCAAGAAGGGCAGACCAAGCCGAAATCAGGCTGAGGAATTGCTCCCCACGACGGTGGAAGGCCTTGTTTCTGTTCAAGACATTTTTGGACTTTGTTTAGAAGGAGCATGACCCAGGAAGGAGTGGACTAAAGGACAGTCACCTGGTTGGAGGGCTGAGTTCCCAGCCAACAAACTGCAAGAGTGACTATCAACGGGGTTGCTAGCCCAGCTAGAAAGCTGTGACATGAGGCCTGGCCAGGATCTAGCGGTGAGTGAACTCTGGTAGAAACCTGCTTCCATTATGGAAACAGCCTGGTATTGGAGAGTGTGTGGGGAGACCAGGGAGATGGGAGGGGTTACTGAGGCTGGGGTGGGGAAGAAGCTGTTGGGCTGGGAGGGGAAGGACATGGCCCAGCTTGTGGGAGGGATCCTGCTGGCTGTGTCTGGAGCACTGTGTAGCCTCTTCTATGGGCAGTTCCCATAGGTCAGTGGGGCCTGAATCTCTCATGCTCCCTTGTTCTCTTTGGGCTTCACAGAGATGTCTGGTGAACTGCCCGTGGACTCTGTGCCCAGCACCACTCCGAAATTATTCGCTACCTTCAAAGAAACAGGCACAGCTCAGCCTGTTAGGTAGGCTGGAGACTCACACTTCACTCAAACACACAACACTGAGGGGCTTTGGGAAGCATAGTAACAAAGAAGAGATTTAAGTGATACTAAGCAAGAGAAAGAGACAAATTTCAAACAGACAAACAAAACAAAACACACTTTGTAGTGACTAAAACTGAATCTTAAGAGTCACAATCTTGGCCTTAGCAGTTTCCAGACTAACATCTCAGCTTTCCTAACAGACCTTATTTGATGTCCCTGTATGGTACAAAAATTCTCTGTCGAATCCGCTGATTTGATTGCTTAGCTTTTTGGTTTCAGACCCTCTGTTCTCCTTCTGGGGTGCCTGGACCCTGATTGTAACATCTCTCTTCCAGTCTCTGTCCCAGCCTCTTACACAGATGTATGCTGCAGCCTGCCCAGCTCAGAGAGCAGTGGGGACAGATGATCTCATCCTGTTAAACCAAGCAACATGGGTCTCATTGAGACTTAGATGGAAGATCCCATGCATCTCCTGGAGGTGAGAACCGTTCACTCTTCTGGGCACTTGGGGCTGTTGCAACAAAGAGGGGGCTCCTGTTACACAGCCTAGTTGTCATCATGACTTTGTTTTTTTATTCTCAGAGGATGTGTCCAGGATCCTGGAGACTGTTTCCTGCAGGAGGTTTGAGTGGGGAGAGATCACTCACTGTCATGACCCATTAACCTGGGTCTGCAGGGCTCATGGGAGAAGCCACACTCCAGCAGGCCACTTCGAAGCCTACTAAAAACTGCTTACCTAGGACTTACTAAGTCCATACCCTGTTTGAGGCTCCACCTCTGAGGCCTATTGGCAGAGTCCCAGAGCAGCTAATCGGCCCCCGGGACCTCCTTAAACCAACAGCAGGAACAAGAAGCTGTCTGAACACCCGAGTTCCCCTGTCTTCTGGACCATGTGTTAGCTGTTTCTGCTCCCACTCCCCAGGCTTGATTTCCTGGCATCCTGACTCGCTGTGACTCATCTGATTTGAGGCTCTGAACACGGTTTGGTCTTTTGCTTCTGCTCTTCCCGTATCCTGGCCCAGCTGACTCTTGACTCCTGTCTTCTGAGTGTGGACTCTGCCTCTGACCACTAGGTCTGGCTGCTGATGACATGGCCATGACACTTACTTTTCTCCGATTCCTCCAATGCCTTTTTCTGCTCTCCAGCTCTGCTCTCCCAGCAAGACACACCAATCCCCTGGCTCCGAGAGTCCTGGTTGCTGCTATTCAAGGGCTCAGGTCATAGTGGATGGCTTTGCTGCAATGGGATTCCCTAATTGTGGTGGGGCGATAGATGGAACCCATATCCCTATCTTGGCACCGGAGCACCAGGGCAGCCAGTACGTAAACCACAAGGTGTACTTTTCAATGGTGCTGCAAGCACTGGTGGATCACAAGGGAAGTTTCACCAACATCAACGTGGGATGGCTAGGAAGGGTTCATGACGCTCGCGTCTTCAGGAACACTATTCTGTTTAAACGGCTGCAGCAAGGGATTTACTTCCCAGACCAGAAAATAACAGCTGGGGATGTTGAAATGCCTATAGTTATCCTTGGGGACCCAGCCTACCCCTTAATGCCATGGCTCATGAAGCCATACACAGGCAGCCTGGACAGTAGTCAGGAGCTGTTCAACTACAGGCTGAGCAAGTGCAGAATGGTGGTAGAATGTGCATTTGGACATTTAAAGGGATGCTGGTGCACGTTACTGACTCGCTCAGACCTCAGCCAAACCAATATACCCATTGTTATTGCTGCTTGCTGTGTGCTCCACAATCTCTGTGAGAGTAAGGGGGAGACATTTATGGTGGGGTGGGAGGCTGAGGCAAATCGCCTGGCCGCTGATTACGCGCAGCCAGACACCAGGGCAATTAGAAGAGCACACGAGGAAGCGCTGCACATCAGAGAAGCTTTGAAAACCAGTTTCATGACTGGCCAGGCTACAGTGTGAAAGTTCTGTTTGTTTCTCCTTGATGAAAACCCGCCCCCTTGATTGACTCATTTCCTGTAAGCAACCCACCCTCCCTCTTCGATCACAGCTTGCTTTCTAAGGAAATAAAGTCACTATCATTTAAAAATCATGTATTCTTTATTAATTGATTATAAAAAGAGAGAGAGAACTGACAAGGTAGCCCGGGTGGGGTTTGGGAGGAGGATAGGAGGGAAGGAAAATTCCACTAAAAAAGTTCAAAGTAATGACAGCCTTTTGCTTGGGCTGTCCGCTGGGGTGGAGTGGGCGGGTGCACAGAGCCTCCCCTCCGCGTTCTTACACGTCTGGGTGAGGAGGCTATGGAACATGGTGAGGGGGGAGGGTGGTTATACAGGGGCTGTAATGGCATTCTGTGATTCTGCTGCCGTTCCTGAAGCTCCACCAGATGCCGGATGGAGCATGTCAGTTTGATCATGCAGCAGCCCCAGCGTTGCATCCCGCCACCTCTCATCTCGAGCGTCTCTCCTCTCCTCACGTTTGTCCCTCACGGCCTCACGTTCACTGGCAGCTTTCCTGTACTGGGATAGGGTGACCTTCCACTCATTCAGATGAGCTCTTTCATTGCGGGTCGATTCCATGATTTCCGAGAACATTTAATCTCACGTCCTTTTTTTTCACCGTCTTATCTGAGATAGCCTTCGGGACAGAGGAGGGAGGCTTGAAAAATTTGCAGCTGTGGGAGGTAGAGAAAAAACGGAGAGAAGTATTTATAAAGATACATTTTACAGAACAATGGTTATACTCTTTCACGGTGAACAACACTATTCACATTATATAGCACATGTGATTTCAGTACAAGGTCACATTTTGCATCTTAACATTGAGTGTCTGTGGCTTTGGTGTTAGAGATCACAGACGCAGGTCCGGGCAACAGAATTTGGCTTGCATGCAGCTATGGTAAGCCATTGTCTTTTGGCTTCTGCAGCCTTCATATATCCAACACCCTCTTTCCCACATACCAAGCAAAGCCCGTTGAGTGCTGCGGTTTTCCTGTTAACGTGAAGCAGCAGAAACCAAACTAACGGCCCCCCTCCCCCCATCCAATTCTCAGGGATGATCGCTTTACCCCTCCTCCCACCACATGGCTGGTATCAGAGAAGATCCCTGCTAGCCAAACGCAAAAAGCTGAGTGCCAATGCCTTCCCCCACCCCAGCTTGGCTAACTGCAGAGAAGGATTTCTTTTCAGCCACAGGCAAACAGCCCAGTAGGAACGGCCACCTCTGTCCCCTTAATTAAATTCCCCTATTTCAACCAGGTTACCATGAAAAATATAACTCTCCTGAGGCTAACACAGCGAGATAAAGAATGGTTGTTGCTTGAATGCCAGCAAACACCACGACCATATGCTGCCAGGCTTTGTCATTCACCAATACCAGATTACTTGTTACTAGCATGGCGCGGTCAAGTGTCCTAACATAGAGGACGGAATAAGGCTGCACTACCCAGAAACTTTCTGCAAAGGCTTTTGGAGTACCTCCAGGAGAGCTTCATGGAGATGTCCCTGGAGGATTTCCGCTCCATCCCCAGACACGTTAACAGACTTTTCTAGTAGCTGTACTGGTCGTGAGTGCATCCCAAGTCCTCAGGGCAAATTAATCATTAAAAAATGCTTGCTTTTAAACCATGTTTTATATTAACAAAGGTACACTCACCAGATGTCCCTTCCATGGATTCATGGTCTGGGATACTGCCTTGGGAGGGTTGTGAGGGTACTTCGGTCAGGCTGAGAAAAAGATCCTGTCTGTTGGAGAGAATGGAGTGCTGTGTGCTATCCACAAGCTCGTTCTCCTCCTCCTCCTCCTCATCTTCCCCGTCCGCAGAATCCTCAGGCTTGGCTGAGATTACCCCCTCCTTGGAATCCACGGTCAGGGGTGGGGTAGTGATGGCAGCCCCCCTAGAATTGCATGCAGCTCAACGTAAAAGCGGCATGTCTGCGGCCCTGCCTCTCTCCATCATGCCCCTGGAGACTTTTTCAAATGTTTTGGTATTTCTTCTTTTGGAACGTAGTTCAGCTAGCACGGAATCCTCTCCCCATATAGCAATCAGATCCAGTACCTCCCGTACAGTCCATGCTGGTGCTCTTTTTCAATTCTCAGACTGCATGGTTTTGGTTACCAGTGCTGATGAGATCTGCATGGTCACCTGTGCAGATCAGCTCTCCACGCTGGGCAAACAGGAAATAAAATTCAAAAGTTCGCGAGTCTTTTCCTGTCTACCTGGCCAGTGCATCCGAGTTCAGATTGCTGTCCAGAGCGGTCACAATGGTGCACTGTGGGATAGGTCCCGGAGGCCAATACCGTCGAATTGCGGCCACACTAACCCTAATTCAAAATGGCAATACCGATTTCAGCGCTACTCCCCTCGTCGGGGAGGAGTACAGATATTGATATTAAGAGCCCTTTATATCGAAATAAAGGGCTTCATTGTGTGGATGGGTGCAGGGTTAATTCGGTTTAACACTGCTAAATTCGAAATAAACTCATAGTGTAGACCAGGCCTAAGACCCAGTGGTGCCCCAGATTTTCAGGTGTCCTACCCAACTGCCTATGCCTGAGGACAGCCCTGGGCACCTCCAACCACTTGGCACCCTAGGCCACCGCCTAGTTTGCCTAGTGGTTGCACCGTCCCTGCCAAGCAGGAGGAACTGAAGCTTCTGCAAACAAATGAAAAACCAGTGAAGTGATTCCTATTAAACAGTGAGGAACTGCAGTGACATCTCTGCTCAGTCTCAGGTGTCCAGGACAGAGGCAGCTCCCTGGGATCCAGGACTGTCCCAGCCAGAACAGGGCTGCTGGAAAGTGAGAGAAATGGTTCCAGCCTCCCCCGGGGCTGAGCTCTGCCTTCAACGCTCTGATTCTCCCTCTTCCCAGCGAATGTGACTCTGGATCCGGACACAGCTCATCCCCACCTCATCCTATCTGAGGATTGCAAAAGTGTGAGATGGGAAGACACATGGCAGAATCTTCCTGACAATCCTGAGAGATTTGACACTGAGCTCGGGGAGTCACTGCTGGGAGGTGGAGGTGGGGCGGGGGGAGGTGTGGGTGGTGGCCAGAGAGTCTGTGAGGAGGAAGGGATGGATCAGCCCTGAGGAGGGGATCTGGGCTGTGGGGTATGTGTTGGATTAGTTCTGGGCTCTCACCTCCCCTGTGACCCCCCCTGCTCCTGAGCTGGGCCCCCAGCAGGATCCAGGTTTGTCTGGACTGTGACTGGAGGCAGGTGACATTTATCGATGCTGGTGACGAGACCCCGATCTTCACTTTCCCGCCGGGCTCCGTCCTTGGGGAGAGAATCTGACCTCGGCTCTGGGTGCTGGGGTAGGATCCTGGCTCCACCGGTGTCCCTGAGACCCAGGGGGTGGGGGGAGAGAGAGGGAGAGGAATATCCCACTGGGGAGCTTGAAATCAGCCCTTCTAGCCTCAGACAGTGTCGTCTCTATGATCTGCTCCTGTGGACTTTCTATCATGAAGTCTCTGCAATCCAGGCAGTTGCATCCTATCTCAACTCTGTGCAGTCTCTGGTGTCAAACCATAGAGAGCATTAGGTCGGTGAGGTAGAGAAGCCAATATCGTCACTGCCCCAGGGATTGTGCAGCCTGTTTGCTGCTGTCCTCTATGATACAGGAGGACTCTGGGGATCCTTGGTCAGTGTCACTGACATGGGGGGGGGGAAGAGCCCACTGGGAATGAAAAATGGGCTTCTCCAGCCACAGTCATCCTACTCTCTATGGCCTGGAGGTCCCCTGTCTACCCAACCCCTGATAGCTCATCTCTATGGCTCCTGAAAGCTCCTCCCCCTTCCTGCAGCGCCAGGGATGGGAGGGGGAGGGGGGAAGAATCCTTGGGGGCTGCAGGAGGAGCAGAGGTGCCCTGGGGTGCAGATGTGGGGCTGCAGGGACTGAGAGAGGGGCTGGGGGCAGAAGTGATGTGAGGGTTGAGGAGTAGAATTAACAGCCGGGCTGGGGACAGGCAGATGTGGGGGTGGCAGGGACACAGAATTAATTAGGTTTTGGGGAGAAGCTGGAGGTTCCCCAGGAGCAGGGAGCCTGGGAGAGGGAGACCCAGAAACTGGAGCGTGTGACCTACAAGTCATGAGAGAAGGGACGCTATAGTGGGAAGCAGTTAGAGGGTGTGGAGAGTCAAGTACAGGGTATGTTTAACCAAAACGGGGGAAAGAAATTAAAGAATAAAAGAGAAAAAATAAAGTAAAACCAGTGTAAAGACAGAAGCCTGGAGAAAGTGGCGGGAAACTCAAATGAAGAGTGAAAGCAAAATCGTCCTGAGGGGGGAAATGCTCGGGCAGGCAGCAAGAGCGGAAGGGATAAACTCAAGGGAGAGAACTGGGAACCTGGAGTGGAATGACCTGTGATAGGGAATAGAGAAGAGTTGGGGAGACGCAGAGAAATAAATAGAGGGGAAAGGAGTGCTAGAGAAAATGATGTGTAAAACTAGATGAAATTAAAGAAAAGGGAAGCGAGAGAACATGAGATCGAGATCTATAAAATATTTCTGAAAGTGAAAGACTGTAACATTAATTCAGCCACATAGTTCAGGGCCAGCATTTCCACTTTGGTACCTTTCAGAACAACACTTCTTCAAATTTGTGGATGTTTTTACCCTGTATTCTGGTTATGAAGGTTTCTTCTTAGCTCCTTTTAACCTGACATTTACTTAAGATAAATAAACAAGACATGTTTTATATGTCTCATTTCTCTTTAATTTTCCAACTGTGATTTTTGAAGGAGACATGTGTTGACATAAGCGATTGGGGTCGGGGGGGAAGGAATCCCAATACCAACGAGGACCTCTGTGCATGTTATTATGATGATAGCAACATATTACAGTAAGATCCAGGCTATCGAGCCTGCACTTTGGGTCATGTGTTTTATATAAACATACACATCAGGAATTGTTCAAGAGGAGAGAGCTGGTTGGGTCACTTTACTTCTCAATTTCCAAACCTGTCAGCGCATGGCAGATGTTCACAGTTTGGAACAGCAGGATTTTATGGCACATCGCCCCACAATCAACAGGATTATAACAGTTTTAACTATCATGTGAAATGAACTATTAAAAAAAAAGAAAACTTAAATAGAGATCAAGTAGAACCACTCAATCCCCACTCCCACAGCGGCAGGGTTTGTAGCATGGCCTCTCTAGTCCCCAGCGCACGTCCCCACCACTTGAACTTCAGGAGGCATTGCCATTGTTTCTGAGGCCAACCACCAGAGTGGGACTTGACACACACTGTGCCAGTAGGTCCACAAATGCTTACTAGACAGATTAGAATATTAGAGATCACAACTCTAGTGCTCTCTTCCTGGCTCCATTGTGTGGAGAAAGTCCAGAAGAATGGAGAGAGTCCAGAAGAAAGCTACAAAAATGATCAGAGGTTTAGAAATAATGACCAATGAGGAAAAGTTGAAAGAGCTGGACATGTTTAGTACAGAGAAGAGAAGGTTGGGGCAGGGGAGCTATGCAGCGGGAGAGGGAACCCTAAAAACAGGCTTCAACTATGAAAAAAGTTGTTATAAAGAAGATTGTGATCATGGCCATTGAGCACTACAGACCTCAACTGTCTAAGCCAAAAATGGAAAAAACTATGAACCACGGCCCCCGGGCAGCGGTTATCCGGCACGCGAGCAATAGCCGGGGGAGCGGGCCTGGGAGTTTCGCTGCCCTCAGCCGGGCGCTCGGGATCGGGCACTCCGGCCAAGGGAGCGGAGCCAGGGGGTTCGCTGTGCTCAGGCCGGCGCTCGGGCCGGGACAGCGAAGCACGGGACTCCGGCCGGGAGATCGTGAACCAGCGCGCCAGGGTTCCCTTGCCCTGCTCCCCCGGCTGAAGCGCTGGGCTGGCCCCAATCTCCCGAGCAGGGCGGGCTTTAGCCAGTGCAGGGCCCGATTCGTGGGGCATGTACTCTCCGGGCGACACTTCGAATTTCCGCACTCCGGCGGGTGTAGCGGGGCTGCGGGAGCAGAGCAGCCGCACTTGCCACTCTCGGGCCGGGGGACCCGGGCCACAGGGTTGCGGGGCTCCGGCCGCAGTAGTGGGATCACAGGGTTGTGGGAATTCGGCCGAGGGAGCAGGGCTGCGGGGTAGCGGGACTCCGGCCGGGGGAGCGGGGCCGCGGGGTTGCGGGGCTCCGGCCGGGAGAGCGGGGCCGTGGGGTTGCGGGGCTCCGGCCGGGAGAGCGGGGCTTCGGGGTTGCGGGGCTCCGGCCGCGGTAGCGGGACCACGGGACTTGCCGCGCTTGGACGGGGGAGCGAGACCGCGGGGTTGCGGGGCTCTGGCAGGGAGAACGGGGCCACGGGGTTGCGGGGCTCCGGCCGGGAGAGCGGGGCCGCGGGATTGCGGGGCTCCGGCCACAGTAGCGGGACCACGGGACTTGCCGCGCTCGGACGGGGGAGCGAGACCGCGGGGTTGCGGGGCTCTGGCAGGGAGAACGGGGCTGCGGGGTTGCAGGGCTACGGCCGGAAGAGTGGGGCCGCGGGGTTGCAGGGCTCCAGCTGAGGGAGCGGGAACGCGGGGTAACGGGACTCCGGTCAGGGTACCGGGGCCTTGGGGCTCCGGCCGGGGGAGCGGGACCACAGGGTGGCGGGGCTCAGGTCATTAGAACAGGGCTGCGGAGTTGCGGGGCTCCTGGCCGGGGGAACGGGGCCATGGGACTTGCCGCGCTTGGCTGGGAGAGCGGGACCGTGGGGTTGCAGGGCTCTGGCCAGGGTGGGGGGAGTCAGGGGCTCTGGCCGGGAGAGTGGGGCCGCGGGGTGGCGGGGCTCCGTCTGGGAGAGTGGGGCTCCGGTGTTGCGAGGCTCCGGCTGGGAGGGCAGGGCCGTGGGGTTGCGGAGCTCCAGCCGGGGTAGCGGGACCACGGGGTTGTGGGTCGTCGGCCGGGGTAGCGGGCCCGCAGAGTTGCGGGGCTCTATCTGGGGTGGCGGGGCCTGGAGGTTCCGGCCGGGAGAGCGGGACCGCGGGGTAGCGGGGCTCTGGCCGGGAGAGCGGGACCGTGGGGTTGCGGGGCTCCGGCCGCGGTAGGGACTTCGAGACTTCGGAACTGAGGGGTTCTGGGACTCCAGCCGGGGGAGCGGAACCGCGGGGTACTGGGACTCCGGCCGGGGTAGCGGGGCCTTGAGGCTCCGGCCAGGAGAGCGGGACTGCGGATTTGCGGAGCTTCAGCCAGAGAAGAGGGACCGCGGGGTTGCGGGGCTCCGGCCGGGGAAGCGGAGCTGCGGAGTTGCGGGGCTCTGGCTGGGGTAGCGGGACCGCGGGGTTGCAGGGCTCCGGCAGGGAGAGCAGAGCTGCGGGGTTGCGTGGCTCCGGCTGAGATGCCTGCTGCTGCTGCCTGCAAAAGAACAGTTTAAACTCAGCTGTTCCCTGTGCAGTTCAGTGTCCAGAGTTAGGAGCGTTTTCTGGCATCCTTGTTAATTTCACTCCCAGTTGTTGTTGGGTGTGTGTGACCATGGCAGGGGCAGTTCTTTTCTGCCCTTGGGATGAGGGGATCTCCTAAACACAATCAAAATCAGGAACCATTTCCAAGTTCAAATCTATCCCATTCCCTCCCTAGCAGAGGATCATGGTTGTGATGTCCAAACTGCTTGCAGATTCTCTTTGAAATGTTACTGTTTAAAAAACACAACACAAAAAACATGGAGAACATGGTGGAAAGATATGTCATGATGATTAGGGTTTATTTTGGGCAAAGCAATTTTGCTAAAGCAACTAAAGATTCGCAGGGAAAGCAAATAGCCCCCATAGACAAAACCACAAAGGGATTGGAGGGGAAAACTGAAAATTCAGGGAAATTATTGTGCCTCCTTTGAAAGAAATAGTAGTTTTCATTCCAATCCACCCTCTTTATATATTGATTTAAACACCTGAAATGTCCTTAGGACATGGGGTGCAATCTCAGATCTCTTTTTGTTTTGTCCTGCCTGCAGAGTGCAGAGGCTGAAATTGACAAAACTTTCTCTAAATATCTTGTATATTACATGAAGGCTATTCCAGTTGTCCTTCATTCACCCCTGACTTCCCCTCCCCGCCCCCCGCTCCCTCCCTGGCTGGCTGGCTGTGGTTTTTGCCTTGGTTACTTACTCCTTGGCAGACCCAGCCCAGCGGCACCTGCTGGCTCTCTGCAAGCAGCAGCCCACAGGGGCCGGTTGCTGGGGTCGCTGCTGGTCGGTGGCAGGCTGCAGCTGCATTGTTTGTGACACATTCATACACATACACACACATACAGTCAGAGGTGAAAGTAAGCCAGTCCGGTCCGGTCCGGCGTACTGGCAAGTACGCTGTGCTGGACCGCATCGACTTCCACAGCGGGGATTGAAAGGGCTCTGGGCTGCCCGTGGCTGTGGGCAGCCCTGAGCCCTTTAAATCCTGGCCGTGGCTGAGATTTAAAGGGCTCAGAGCTCCCCGCAGCTGCGGGCAGCCCAGAGCCCTTTGAATCCCGGCCACGGCTCTGGCGGCCGGGCTGGGGCCAGGATTTAAAGGGCTCCGGGCTTTCCTCAGCGGCAGGAGCTCTGGGCCCTTTAAATCCCTGCCCCAGCCCCGCAAAACTCGGGGTTCCCCCTGGTGGCCAGAGCCCCGGGCCCTTTAATTTGCCCCTGAGCCCCAGTGGGCTCCCAGCCACCTCCTGCAGCTGGCAGTCCCTGGTTGATTTAAAGGCTCTGGGTCTCCCAGCCACAGCTGATTCCCCAGGGCCTTTAAATCTTGAGAGGCCTCGCCTCTTCCAGATGAGGCCACACCTCTTCTGGATGAGGCCACACCCCCTCAGGACTCCGGCAGTACCGGTAAATCCTGTAAGTTACTTTCACCCCTGCTGCCCGGGATATCGGGTCCAGACCCTCCTGCCGGGGAAGCGGGGCACAGGGTTCCAGCCGGGAGATTGGGGCCCGGCGCTAAGGCTGGGGGAGCCGGGCCGGGGATTTTGCCACGCTCAGTCCCTCGCTCCGGTCAGGATATCGGGACTCGGCGGAGCTGGGCACTGCATGCTCAGGCCCGGGGGTTTCGCCGCACTGTGCCCGTCTCTCTGGCCGGGGGAGTGGGACCCGGCGCTCCGGCCAGGGGAGCGGGGCCAGGAGATCGGGGCACGGAGCTCCGGTTGGGGCAGCGGGGCCGAGGGTTTCGTGGCTTTCAGCACGTCGCTCAGGCTGTGAGAGCGGGGCCCGGCAATCCCGCCTGGGGCCGGGGTTTACCCCGCGCTCAGCCCGTCGCTCCGGCAGGGATATCAAGACCCAATGCTCGGGAGATTGGGGCCAGCCCGGCGCTTCGGCAGGGAGAGCCAGGCACGGCACGCTGGCTGAGAGATCGGGATTCGGCGTTTTGGTCGGCGGACCCGGTCGGGATATCGGAGCCCGGCGTTCAGGCGGCACGACGACACCCCCGGCCCCGCTCTCATGGCTGGGCCCCAATCATCCTGCTGGAGCCCCAGGCACCGCTTCCCCGGCAGGAGCGCCGGGTCCTGATCTCCCGGTCAGAGCGACGGGCTGAGCGCAGGGTAAACCCCGGCCCCGCTTCACTGGCCGGAGCGCCGGGTCCCGATCTCACGGCCGGAGCACCGGGTCCCATTCCCACTGCCGGAGCCATGTGCTGAAAGCGGCGAAACCCCTGGCCCCACTCCCCCAGCCGAAGCGGCGGGTTCCTCTCCCCCGGCAGGAGTGCCTGGTCCCGATCTACTGGTCGGAGCGACTGGCTGAGCAAAGCGAAACCCCTGGCCCCGCACGGAGCGCTGGGTCCAGATATCCCGGACAGAGCAATGGGCTGAGCGTGGGGTAAACCCTGGCCCCGCTCCCCCGGCTGCAGTGCTGGGTCCCGATATCCCGGCTGGAGCGCCGTGCCCTGCTCCCCCGGCCGGAGCGACGGGTCGCGCTCTCACGGCCAGAGCGACGGGCTGAGCGTGGCAAAACCCCGGGCCCACTCCCCCTGCCGGAGCGTCATGCCCTGCTCAGCCAGGTCCTGATATCCCGCCGGAGCGAAGGGCTGAGCATGGGGAAACTCCCGGCCCTTCTCCCCCCAGCAGGACACCGGGCCCCGCTTCATCGGCTGGAGTGCCGGGTCCTGGTCTCACAGCCGGAGCGACATGCTGAAATTGGCGAACCCCCCAGCCCCACTCCTCCAGCTGGAGTGCCGGGCCCCGCTCCCCTGGGAGGCCCGCTGGGTCCCGATCTCTGCCGCAGAGCCTGACCCCGATTTCCCAACTGAAGCTCCGAACCCGGCTCACCCGGCAGGAGCGCCGGGCTCCGATGTCCCAAGCGGAGGTCCGGGCCCGTTCCGCCGGGTCCCGATCTCCCGGCCTGAGCCCTGGTCCCGCTCCGGCGGCAGGCGCGCCAGACTCCGATCTCCTGGATGGAGCGCCAGGCTGAGCGCAGCGAACCCTCCGGCCTCGCTGCCCCAGCCTGAGCACCGGATCCCGGTCTCCCGGCAGGAGCGCCGTGACCAGCTCCCCCAGCCGCAGTGCCAGTCTGAGTGCCCAGTTCCAATTTCCCCACTGGAGCGCGGGGTCTGGCTCCTGTGAGGATGTGGTTCTGCCGGGACCCAACTGAGAGTGCCAATTCAGGACAAATTGCTTAAACAGGGCAGTTACAGCCCAAGGCTGGGGTTTTTCCACCTCTAAGGCAAACCAAACCAGCCAGACAAAGAGGACTTTGGTCTCACCCCACTGGCTAACCACAAGTCACAAGCAATTCCCTTAGACACTACAGTTTCCCAGTATCACCACCAGTCCCACTCGTACTGGGGATGAATGGTTATGAAAACCAACACCCCAATAAAGGAAACGGTTCTCTCGATCCCAAAGAATTAAGCCTCAGACCCAGGTCAATATACAAATCAGATCTTACCCACAAATCACGCTGTTGCCAATCCTTTACAATCTAAAATGTAAAGGTTTATTCATAAAAGGAAAAAGATATAGATGAGAGCTAGAATTGGTTAAATGGAATCAATTACATACTGTAATGGCAAAGTTCTTAGTTCAGGCTTGTAGCAGTGATTGAGTAAACTGCAGGTTCAAATCAAGTCTCTGGAGTACATCCCCCGCCGGGATGGGTCAGTCAGTCCTTTGTTCAGAGCTTCAGTTTGTAGCAAAGTTCCTCCAGAGGTAGAAGCAGGATTGAAGACAAGATGGAGATGAGGCATCAGCCTTTTATAGGCTTTTCCAGGTGTAAGAACACCTCTTTGTCCTTACTGTGGAAAATTACAGCAAAATGGAGTCTGGAGTCACATGGGCAAGTCCCTGCATACTTTGCTGAGTTACAAGGCGTATCTGCCTTCTCTCCATGGGTCAATTGGGTAGCTGATGGTCGTTAATAGGCCATCAAGCAGGCTAGGCAGAGCTAACACCAACTTGTCTGGGATGTTTCCCAGAAGCACAGCACAAAATTGAAATATAGACAGTATAGACCCAATACTCATAACTTCAACTACAAAATGATACATATATACAGACAGCATAATCATAACCAGCAACCCATAATCTGGTCTTAGACACCTTATATGACCCCCTTTACATAAGATTTGGTGCCACTACAGGACTGTGGTTGCAACCATGTTCTATATGGTCCCAGATTATATTAATAACATCACAGCTCCCCTGGCTGGAGCGCCGTGCTCCGCTCCCCCGGCAGGAGCACTGGGCTGAGCGCAGCGAAACTCCCGGCCCCGCTGCCTTGGCTGCAGCACGGACCCCCGAGCTCCCCGCCGGAGCGCCGGGTCCCTATCTCACATCCGAAGCACGAGGAAACCCCCAGCCCTGCTCCCCTGGCTGGAGCGCAGGGCAGAGCGCCACAAGCCCCCGGCCCAGATCTCCCTGCCGGAGAGCCTCCGGCCCTGCGCCTTCTATAAAGTGGAAGGAAACAGCAGCTTGAAAAATGTCCCAAAATTACAATGTTATTTAATTAAATATTCCTTAGAAGCTGCTTTTCCTGCTTTTCACCCACTCCTGGATCCCAGAAAGGAAAAGCCAGCTCACAGTTAATCTCTGGCCCTGCAGCTTCCTACAAAACTATTTCTTGATCATGCCCCTAGGACCATGTCTTTCTAACATGCCATCTTCTTTACTCCAAGAGCATCCTAGGCTCTTCATGCTGTCTCCAACCTCACCATGGTGAGCATGAATTAGTGGCCTTTGCAAACCAGACAAACACACTTCCTGCTTCTTCCAGCTCCCCCAGGGGCTTCTATTAGTGCCACTATTTCTAGCAGTCCACCACGTCGATAAAAGGCTGGGACAAGCAGGGACAAAGGAATGTGGCTACAGTCCACAGAGTGCAAATGCAATTTATTGTATAAGGCACAAAGAGCATTGAGATGACTGTTGGAATTAATAATATTTTAAATTATTAATATTAATATGGGGAATCACCAATCACTAATTTCATCATAAATTTCTTTATTAAATCCAACGGCCACTTTATTCAATTGGTCTAAACATGCCTAAAAAACCTAACAAGCAATTTATTACATCCAAACTTCTATAAGCATTTGATCAAGATACTTACCAATGTTCTAATCCTGGGGTGCTTAGACCCATACTGGTTGGCTTCAACGTGGTCACGCAAGTATTAGCTATGAGCCCTTTAAGATTTGAGTTTTTATATCCTTTAACAAACAAGTGATGTCACTGCCAATTTCTGACTTCAGCTAACGAAATAATTTGAGACAATTCATCCTTATTTCTAGTCTTGATCCAAATAAGATTTACAACCTCCTTTCTTCCAAAGCCTTTGCTTTCTTATTTTCTCCCCCACTCCTTGCTTGCCAGCAGAACAGTGGGAAGGTTGGAACTTTTTCTTTTAAAACAGTTTTTCTGTCTTGTTACTGCAGCTCTTTATTTTATTAGTTACTGTCCCACACTGCAAGTAATACTACTTATTATTCTCATGGCCTTTTTTACTCAATGATTGGGGCCTTCTTTACAACACACACACAAACAGACACAGACACACCTCCTTAGCCAGCTTCAGCTAACTCTAATTCTTTAATTTTATACTTATTCTACAATGACACTGCCAGTACACAGATGAACAAGAGACAGGTGCAAAGCCTCTTCTCACTCCTGTGAGGTTCATGCATCAGGAGGCAGATTTAGAAGAACCATCGCTGATGATCTCATGATTTTCGTAATCTTGGGGGCAAGGGCGGCTCCAGGCACCAGCCCACCAAGCACATGCCTGGGGCAGCAAGCTGGGGGTGGGGGCGGGGGAGGCGGCCTGCTGGTTGCCGTGAGGGCGGCAGTGAGGCTGCCTTCGGCGGCATGCCTGCAGGAGGTCCGCTGGTCCTGTGGCTTCAGCGGCAATTCGGCAATGGGTACGCCAAAGGCGCGGGACCAGGGGGCTTCCCGCAGGCATGCCACCGAATCCACGTTACCAGCGCACTGCGCGCAGGCGCACCGCTGAAAGCTGCCTGACTGCAAAAAACATAGAGCCACCCCTGCTTGAGGGGAAGCCACACATACGCACATACTTGTGAGGGGAAGAATTATGCCTCCATCTTCTTCCTGGCAGCTAAGAGGAGAGCTCCAGTCCTGGCACTGGGGGCGAGGGAGGGAATTGCCATCTTTGCCTGCTATTGGGCATATATTATCCCTGTATATTTTTATAGCTGTACACAGCTACACAGTTTTGGTCTTACTTTCAGTCACATTTTGCTGCATTACACCTCTATATCTGTATGTAACCCTTTACCAGGTGATGTTGGCAGCAAAAAGGGCCAGGCACAAGTACCTAGGGAAGTGATATGCAGATCTCAGTGGTTCAGGAGCCAAATTAATGATCAACAGAACAGCCACTGTAGTGTGAGTTCATGGTTTCTGTTACTGTAGTACTATTCATATTTAAATAGTATGAGAGGGGAAATATTTAGGGTTTTATATATAATATATAAATCTCACAACAAGTAAGTTAATAACTTTGCACATGATGATAATTTAGTTGGTGAATAACATAGTAAAAGCATCTTGATTGGTTAATAACTTAAATTAAATCACACAGGGCTTTAATGTCATGTGCTGCAAAGAGCCACAGGAGACACATTAAAGAGCCACTCAGGGCTCATAAGTCTCAGTCTGAGTATCACTGACCTAGGGGTTCCTCTTACAATTCACAAACAGCACCAGCCTGAGCCCCACCCAGAAACTTGAGGGGAAAAAAAACCCATCTTGTCACATGGCAGAAGTTTTTTCCCCCTTCCCCTTTATCTGACTTGTGCCCTAGGACTGAATCCCTGCTGGCAAGGACCTATATGGCACTGGCCCCCAGCTACAGGCACCTCTTTGCTAAAGGCACAGAGTGCAAGGCCAGACCTGAGTAACCTCCAGGAAGGATCCCCCTAGCCAGCGCCATTAGAGCTGAACTCCTAACTTCGGGGTTAGGTGGCGGAATCTCCGGACTGGTCCCAGACCCTGGACCCATCATGAGAGAGGGGGCAGGGACAGCATCATGGTGAGAGATGATGCCACAGCAGTTCTCCACTGCGTTCTCAGAGGGCAGCAGCAGCAGCTGAATGTGTAAAGAGTGATCAGCGTGAGAAGCTATTTCTGAATCTGAACTCCCTGCATCAGGGCAGCAATCTCTTTTATAAAGGTCACAAGCAGAATTTTAAATCTTCATTCTCCCAGTTTGGTAAAAAGGAAGCTGGGAGTGAGTGGAGAAAACAAAAAGTCTGCTCCGGAAAGAAGAGACAAGAACTACCCAGCTTGCAAAAAGCAAAGCAGGGTGGCTTATTGCCATTGCAACTGTCACAGTTCATGGCAACTGCACCTGTGTTCCCCCTCCGGGGTCCAGCCAAGGCACCCACCCTCAGGCTCCTGGGTCCCCAGCCCTCACCTCTCTTGGGCAGAAACACACATCTCCCCACTCTCCTGACCGGGGTATTTCCAGGCTGCACAGCTCTCTGTCTACACTGTGAATTCCTCAGCAAAGTCAGACTGCCTCAGCAGGCCAGCTTTCCTTTTCTTCTCCAAGGCGGCAAACAGTGCCATTGCCAGGGCCATAACCAAGGTGCATGGAGAGGGCAGGCGGGCAGCCGCCCAGGGCAAAAAACTGTGAGGGGCAGAAAAATGGGGAGGAAAAATGATGGAAAAACTGTAGGGGTGCAAATATGCTTGCTCGCCCGGGGCACTAAAATGCCTCATTACAGCTCTGGACACTGCCACAGTTGAACTACCACCCAGCTCTTTCTAGGCAAGCACATTGATTCTTAAAGTACAAGTATTACAGAGAGAAAATAAAAGAACCTACATGCATATTAATCAGTTTGCCAGAGGTCGCCCCCCTCCCCCATCTCCACAAGGCCTCTGGTCAGTGTCAGCCCTTCCAAGCCTTCCCTAAGGATGGGGGAGGGGGGGGACTTGGACAGTCTGTTCATTCGCTGGATCAGAAAGCAGGCCCTGAGTCAGTTTGAACACAGGCTATTTATCCAAAAACCCTTTCTGTGTTTGTTGGTGCCTGGAGACTCCAGTTTGAACCAGTTGCTATGAGCCTCTCTCTAGGGGACGGGGTCTCTCTGGAGGTGTTACAACTGAGTGACTTTACCTTGCCCCCCCGCCCCCACCACACACACACATAGTTATTAGTGTCTGGAGGGCTGTGCTCCCCTCCCCCAAGGCGTGCATACAATCCCAGCCCACAGTGATAACAGAAACTCAATTAAATAAGGTTTGCTCAGGATATTGCAGGAAATTGCCCCATCAGAGCCTTTTCACAACTCTGCATTATGTATTATTGGTTGCGATGGCTCTGGGAACTCAGGCAAATGCACGCTATGATCCACCAACCTCTCACCTGGTTGTTTTCCCTCTTGACCAGAGTCACTGCATCTAGTCCATCTAATTATGGAATTTCAGAGACCCCAAATTCCTTAGCCAGACCATTTGTACCATTGGCCCTGTTTGCAGCAGAGCTGGTACTCTACAGACAACGAGTACAAGGTGGCCAGACCCTTCGCTGGGCCCAGTCAGCACAGCTCCATGGTGGAGCCATTTCAAACAGTGGGACGCTAATGTGCACCAGGGAAGTTGTGGGGCACGCCAGCAAGGGCCAAGTGGGCCCGTTGGTATGAGACACGCTAGTGCAGACTAAATGTACACTCCTCTGGTATGGAGTAAAGCACCGTGTAGACAGGCCCCATGTCTCCCAAGCCCCAGGCCAAGGCCCTAACCACTGGACCCTCCTTCCATACCAGGGGACCAAGTCTCGTCCTCCCCTGAGAGGCGAACAAACAGCAGTCCATTGATCTAGCTGTGCCAGGTCCCAAACCAGGGTTTGGGAGTGGCTGAGGCAGTCTATAGGCGTCGACAGGGAATCCTGGCAGCCTGCAGGGAGCTCCCCAGGCTTTGGGGGTACCCGGGTAAGATGTCCCACTCTTGCAGAGGCACAATGCGTGTCACAGAAACAGGTTAACGGGAGGGCCGTGTATCTGTTTGCCTCCCTGGGAATGTTTGACTCTGGGAATGTCTGCCCAGCCCATGGCAGTGAGCCTCCCAGCCTGGGGCGACTGACTTGGGTTAGTGGGGCTTCCGCTAGCACTCCCAAAACAGCTGTGTACAACACGGCACTTTAAAGTTGTGGCTTGGGCTGGAGCAGAGGCTGTGACACCTAGGGAGGGGGCTGCTGCCCAGGGCTGTGTACACATACCCACAGGGGCCAGCATGGGAGGATGTTTGTAGAACTGTTTATGACTGAACTATAAAAAGCAAACATTAAAATTCTCTGAATCATTACCAGGTGGCAGAGGGAGAACGTGGTTTGCAGAGCACGATAGAACATTGTTTTTCAAGCTCTCAGATCACCTCTGCTCCAGTATGAATCAAGGCTGTGAGCTTAAAATACAGCCTATCAAGAGGCCAAAGTACACTGATCAGCAGACAATTACATTTAAAAGAAAAGTAGAGATAGAATGACTTGGATACACCCCCCATCCCTGGGCAGCCCCAAACTCCTCAACGGTTTTGTAGGCACATGCTGTAGCTGCTGATTTTCCATATACCTGGCACAGATACTTTATACACAGGCCCCCAAATGCCAAAGGTCTGGGGCTATTTAGAACACCATAAAATGACAGGTGCATACACCTTTTAGATAACATCTGCTCCCTGACAGAGTTAGCTCTGATTTCAGTCTTCTGCTGTACTGTCACATGGCAGAAGTTTTTTCCCCCTTCACCTTTATCTGACTTGTGCCCTAGGACTGAATCCCTGCTGGCAAGGACCTATATGGCACTGGCCCCCAGCTATAGGCACCTCTTTGCTAAAGGCACAGAGTGCAAGGCCAGACCTGAGTAACCTCCAGGAAGGATCCCCCTAGCCAGCGCCATTAGAGCTGAACTCCTAACTTTGGGGTTAGGTGGCGGAATCTCCAGACTGGTCCCAGACCCTGGACCCATCATGAGAGAGGGGGCAGGGACAGCATCATGGTGAGAGATGATGCCACAGCAGTTCTCCACTGCGTTCTCAGAGGGCAGCAGCAGCAGCTGAATGTGTAAAGAGTGATCAGCGTGAGAAGCTATTTCTGAATCTGAACTCCCTGCATCAGGGCAGCAATCTCTTTTATAAAGGTCACAAGCAGAATTTTAAATCTTCATTCTCCCAGTTTGGTAAAAAGGAAGCTGGGAGTGAGTGGAGAAAACAAAAAGTCTGCTCCGGAAAGAAGAGACAAGAACTACCCAGCTTGCAAAAAGCAAAGCAGGGTGGCTTATTGCCATTGCAACTGTCACAGTTCATGGCAACTGCACCCGTGTTCCCCCTCCGGGGTCCAGCCAAGGCACCCACCCTCAGGCTCCTGGGTCCCCAGCCCTCACCTCTCTTGGGCAGAAACACACATCTCCCCACTCTCCTGACCGGGGTATTTCCAGGCTGCACAGCTCTCTGTCTACACTGTGAATTCCTCAGCAAAGTCAGACTGCCTCAGCAGGCCAGCTTTCCTTTTCTTCTCCAAGGCGGCAAACAGTGCCATTGCCAGGGCCATAACCAAGGTGCATGGAGAGGGCAGGCGGGCAGCCGCCCAGGGCAAAAAACTGTGAGGGGCAGAAAAATGGGGAGGAAAAATGATGGAAAAACTGTAGGGGTGCAAATATGCTTGCTCGCCCGGGGCACTAAAATGCCTCATTACAGCTCTGGACACTGCCACAGTTGAACTACCACCCAGCTCTTTCTAGGCAAGCACATTGATTCTTAAAGTACAAGTATTACAGAGAGAAAATAAAAGAACCTACATGCATATTAATCAGTTTGCCAGAGGTCGCCCCCCTCCCCCATCTCCACAAGGCCTCTGGTCAGTGTCAGCCCTTCCAAGCCTTCCCTAAGGATGGGGGAGGGGGGGGACTTGGACAGTCTGTTCATTCGCTGGATCAGAAAGCAGGCCCTGAGTCAGTTTGAACACAGGCTATTTATCCAAAAACCCTTTCTGTGTTTGTTGGTGCCTGGAGACTCCAGTTTGAACCAGTTGCTATGAGCCTCTCTCTAGGGGACGGGGTCTCTCTGGAGGTGTTACAACTGAGTGACTTTACCTTGCCCCCCCGCCCCCACCACACACACACATAGTTATTAGTGTCTGGAGGGCTGTGCTCCCCTCCCCCAAGGCGTGCATACAATCCCAGCCCACAGTGATAACAGAAACTCAATTAAATAAGGTTTGCTCAGGATATTGCAGGAAATTGCCCCATCAGAGCCTTTTCACAACTCTGCATTATGTATTATTGGTTGCGATGGCTCTGGGAACTCAGGCAAATGCACGCTATGATCCACCAACCTCTCACCTGGTTGTTTTCCCTCTTGACCAGAGTCACTGCATCTAGTCCATCTAATTATGGAATTTCAGAGACCCCAAATTCCTTAGCCAGACCATTTGTACCATTGGCCCTGTTTGCAGCAGAGCTGGTACTCTACAGACAACGAGTACAAGGTGGCCAGACCCTTCGCTGGGCCCAGTCAGCACAGCTCCATGGTGGAGCCATTTCAAACAGTGGGACGCTAATGTGCACCAGGGAAGTTGTGGGGCACGCCAGCAAGGGCCAAGTGGGCCCGTTGGTATGAGACACGCTAGTGCAGACTAAATGTACACTCCTCTGGTATGGAGTAAAGCACCGTGTAGACAGGCCCCATGTCTCCCAAGCCCCAGGCCAAGGCCCTAACCACTGGACCCTCCTTCCATACCAGGGGACCAAGTGTCGTCCTCCCCTGAGAGGCGAACAAACAGCAGTCCATTGATCTAGCTGTGCCAGGTCCCAAACCAGGGTTTGGCAGTGGCTGAGGCAGTCTATAGGCGTCGACAGGGAATCCTGGCAGCCTGCAGGGAACTCCCCAGGCTTTGGGGGTACCCGGGTAAGATGTCCCACTCTTGCAGAGGCACAATGCGTGTCACAGAAACAGGTTAACGGGAGGGCCGTGTATATGTTTGCCTCCCTGGGAATGTCTGACTCTGGGAATGTCTGCCCAGCCCATGGCAGTGAGCCTCCCAGCCTGGGGCGACTGACTTGGGTTAGCGGGGCTTGCGCTAGCACTCCCAAAACAGCTGTGTACACGGCACTTTAAAGTTGTGGCTTGGGCTGGAGCCGAGGCTGTGACGCCTAGGGAGGGGGCTGCTGCCCAGGGCTGTGTACACATACCCACAGGGGCCAGCATGGGAGGATGTTTGTAGAACTGTTTATGACTGAACTATAAAAAGCAAACATTAAAATTCTCCGAATCATTACCAGGTGACAGAGGGAGAACGTGGTTTGCAGAGCACGATAGAACATTGTTTTTCAAGCTCTCAGATCACCTCTGCTCCAGTATGAATCAAGGCTGTGAGCTTAAAATACAGCCTATCAAGAGGCCAAAGTACACTGATCAGCAGACAATTACATTTAAAAGAGAAGTAGAGATAGAATGACTTGGATACACCCCCCATCCCTGGGCAGCCCCAAACTCCTCAACGGTTTTGTAGGCACATGCTGTAGCTGCTGATTTTCCATATACCTGGCACAGATACTTTATACACAGGCCCCCAAATGCCAAAGGTCTGGGGCTATTTAGAACACCATAAAATGACAGGTGCATACACCTTTTAGATAACATCTGCTCCCTGACAGAGTTAGCTCTGATTTCAGTCTTCTGCTGTACAGTTTTCCTTGGAGTTTTAAGCACTATTGACAAGAGCTGGGTGAAATGATTTGCACATTTTTTTTGTTTGTTTTGTTTTGTTTGGCTAAAAAGTGCAGATTTGAGTGAACCAACACATTTGGCAAATTTGTGCAGAATTTACCAAATTGTTTTGGCTGGGGAAACCAAACTCCAAAAAGATCAAAATGTTTTGTTCTCAACATTTTCTAAACAAAGCATTGTGTTACGAAACAACTTTTCTTTCCAAATTTTACTTCAATGTTATTGTTAAAGAAGGTTTAAAAAACACCTTGACAACAAAACAAAATGTTTTCTTTCAGGTTGACCACAGCACTTTGAAATGCAATTTTGTCAATATTTTTTTTCTCCAAAAGATTTTTGAAAAAAAAATTATTTCATGCCAGCCCCAAGCTACTTTTTTTTTCAATTTTTTGGTTTGTCCAGCAAACCTCAAGCCTAAATGTGCTTGCTTAGAAAGCTGCATGGTAACTTATCTGTGGGCTATTACAAAGTTTATAGCCTCTGAGGAGAAGGCAAAGCAGCACCATCCCGCCTTCCCACACTGGCCGAATTAGAAGCAGTAGTGGCAGCCTGGGCTGGAGCTGTGTATGGAGTGAGCCAGGCAGGTCTTCAGCAAGACCTCCCCTGCCCCAGTCTGCTCCTCACATACTCGCTGGGATAGCACCAGCAGAAGTTTACTATTCCCTCCAGTCAGATTATCTCTAACTGTGCTGTATGATTGCTACACACAATGGCTGTCATTGGTAACTGTGGTGTATTGAAAACAGCTAAAATTGTAATCTAACACTTCAAATTCTCAGAGGATTTCCTGGTCCTGCTTGCCAACTGGGGGCTCTTTAGGGAAATGTGCAGTCTCGGTCTTTCAGCAGTCACTAAGATGGGGGTGAGTTGTGCCTCTGTCTTAGGGAGCAGCCAGCTTTGTCACTCTCTGTTTTTGGTTCTTGTATGGTAAGGTTCTGGATTTTAAGAAATAAAGGAGAGTGACATTGCAACCTTCCAGAAAGAATATCTTATCTAACTCCAGTTCCAGGTACCACACTGTCATATACTGAACATCCGCTACCTGTTGCCAAACCCAAACTGTAGCCATGGGGGTTCGCTGAGTTTAGTTTTTTGTCTGATTCATCTGCTTAGCCTCAATTTGGCAGCCAATGCAACCAACTTGTTCTTGAAGCAGATCTGTAGGGAAAATACCCACAGCATCTTATAGAACAAAATCAAACTGTTGAGATATAAAACACGTGAAACAGAAACCGAAGCAAGGGTGATTTAATGGGTTTGCTGTTTTGAAGGTTCTTCAGAATAAAGAGATGTCTCTTCAGGACCAGCTCTCAGCTGCTGAGGAGAAGGTTCGGTAAGTCTGCTGGGTGCAAACCAAAGCTTTTTATGGCCAATGTCTTAGTGATGAGCATTACATGGGGAAAAGTAGTTTTGTATGCAAAGTTGAGAGTAAGCCAATGTAGGGAATTTAAATTATAAGTACTCAGTACTGCAAAGGCTCAAGAAAGTGACTGGTTAAGAGCCTGGTCTGAGTCAAGCATAACATGGTAGTTCTTGCACAAGCACCTACCATAGCTCTTTCAGTTCACCACAGTCGTAATCGGACTTATGCTTCCTGTACAGATACTGGGCCTCTCTCAAACAGACTTCTTAATTGCAGGGTGGTTTTGTGATGTGCTCTAATGGGAGCTAGGATAAGACTGTCAAACTCCTATTCAGTTGTGTCCTATCCAGGATTGTTGCCTGGACTCTCACACTGGCAGGTGAGACTACAACCCCACTGCATTATTAAAGAGACCATATCACTTGGAGTATCAGAGACTTTTAGATATCAGCACAGGTAGCCCTGCAGATCATTACACTAAATGGCGGGGGTTGTCAAAGGAACATGAGGCTTATTTCAATCAGCCACATTTCTCAGATCAGCCAATTGCTTGATAACCTTAGGAGAACCTCCTCAGCTTCTACTTGGGTTCTCCTGAGCTCTTTCTCTCTTTTCCCCAGGCTACCCACATTGGTGACTTTTGCTGGCCTAGGACTGTACCATGGTAGCATGCCTTTGTCTTCTCTTCCCCTTACATCACTTGTTATCTTTTTAGTTTGATGGCACTTGTAATCACATGGGGCCTAAGCTTCATTAACCCCATCCTCCTGGCTTTCTGTTTTGGTGGTCGGATGGGCAGGGTAGCAGAAGACCTTCTTGTTACCTCTGCTTATTACACCTGCAGAGAAGCGTCCTGCAGCATGGACAAATCCCTCCACCAGTCATGGTTAACCTATTCATACTGGTGTTGCAGGCAACCCCTAATTTGCTCTGTCTTTTTGATTGTCTTGGGTGACTTTATACCCTGTAAATTAAAAAAAATTTTTAGAAAATCCCAAACTAAAGATAGGTTGGTCATGGGCTGTGAAGGTGCAGTCTGAGCATTTGCTGAGAAATTCGGAGTCAGAGAAAGCTGTACAGATCTGCCAAGTGCCTGGACAGACAATCTTACAGATGTAAAGATGGTGGCCAAGATGCTCTGTGTGAGGTTATTGCTCAACAAGATGTGGAAAAAAACCTGCCTAATGAGAATAGTCACTGTAAGGAAGGGCACCAAAACCTTATAACAGGCCAGGAGTCTAGACATGTATGTGAATCGCAGAAGTGAACTTTCAGATAGTTGCTGGCTGGCATTGGGGCAAAACAGCAGCAGGCGGTATCATTGCCTAGGGATTAAAGCAGAGGGGCTGAGATGGAGGAGACTTGACATTCTTTTAAGCAAAGTAGGGAAATGTGGTCTAGATGAATGTGCTATAGGGTGAGTGCACAATTGTTAAAAGACTGTATTCATAGAGTAGGTACCAATGGTTTCCAGTCAAACTGGCAGGGTGTATCTAGTGAGGTCCCACAGGGGTCAGTCCTGGGTCCAGTATGTCACAAAGTGTGGGGGAGTCCGGGCCCTGCAACCCCCACTTCCTGCGATTCACCGTGACTCTCAGCCAACCAGTAAAACAGAAGGTTTATTAGACAACAGGAACACAGTCCCAAGCAGGGCTTGTAGGTACAACCAGGACCCCTCAGTCAAGTCCCTCTGGGGGCAAGGATCTTAGACCCCAGACTTGAGGTTCCCTGCCTCTTCCCAGCCAGCCCAAAACTGAAACTAAAAACCTCTCCAGCCGGCTCTCTTCCTTTGTGCAGGTTCCAGGGCAGTTGACTCCCCCAACTCCCTTTCCTGGCTTAGGTTACAGGCTCAGGTCCTGTCCCTCACCTAAAGTCATCCCCTGCTCTCTCATCCCCCATGCAGACAGTCCCTACTGCGTCACACAGTACTATTCAATATTTTCCTTAATGACTTGGATAATGGAGTGGAGAGTATGCTTGTAACATTTCCAGACGACACTAAGCTGTGAAGGGTTGCAAGCACTTTGGAGATCAGGATTAGAATTCAGAATGACCTTGACTAATTGGAGGATGGTTCTATATTCAACAAAATGAGACACTGAAAATAAGTGTAAAATATTTCACTTAGAAAGGAAATATCAAATGCTCATCTACATTAGGTGGCAGTACTGCTGAAAGGGATCTGGGGGTGATAGTGGAGTACGTGTCCAATTCTGGGTGCCACACTTTAGGAAAGATGTGGTCAAACTGGAGCAAGTGAAGAGGAGAGCAACAAAAATATTCAAAGCTTTACAAAACTTGAGCTAAGAGGAAAGGTTAAAAAAAACTGGGCATGTTTAGTCTTGAGAAAAGATGACTGAGGGGTGAAATGATAACAGTCTTCAAATATTAATATTAATGTTAAGAGCTTTCTAAAGAGGATGGTGATCAATTGTTCTCCATGTCCTCTGAAGGTAGGACAATGGGCTTAATCTGTAGCAAGGGAGATTTACGCTAAACATTAGGAAAAACTTTCTAACTCTAAGGGCAGTTAAGCTCTGGAATAGGCTTCCAGGGGAGGTTATGGAATCACCATCATTGTAGGGGTTTTAAGAACAGGTTGGACAAACATCTGTGAGGGAGAGCGAGAGCAAGAGAGCACTGGGTTCTCACCACTCTGTGAAGCTTGAATCAATCGGGGTTCCGAGGTGGTGGTGATAGCTGAGGGTCCAAAGAGCTGGAGACAGGCAGATCCTCCAGCACGATCAGTCAGGAGAAAATGAAGTCCCAATGGAACTGATGCAGATTTTGGATCCAGGCATCAGAACACTAGAGCATGGGTAGGGTTTTTTTTAGGGAAAGGACAATGGTTCAAGGGAGAACACTAGATTTGTTTATGAGTAAACGAAGTATACCAAAGTTGTTTTGTTCAGACTAGACAATGGCAGCTGATCATTCCTGGCTATAGGTGGTGTTCCTTGGAGGGAGCTCACAATGTAGTTAGGGGGCTTCACTATTTTGGATACCACTAAAGGATTCATTATTAGAATTGGTCTGATAACTACTGAGCTGGGTGTGCACAGGCATGGGTTCATTAACATCTGGAGCAAGATCCCCCATCATGCAGAGCTTCCCTGCTTCTCTGGTCCCAGAGTTCCATGTGGTTCTTGCCTTGGAATCTCTGTTCTCCATTCTGTATGTTAATGGAGATGCTTCCCTGTCCCATCTTCGATGCAAATGAGGCTAGAGGAGTTTTCTTAATCCTGTCACCCTTGTCCCAGTGATCTAGGTGTGTCTCCGACTGCCTTCTCATTGCTTTTTATAAATATTTCTTCTGATCAGTTTTGGTTCAAGAAGAGGCTGAGGGAGGGAAGGTCTTTTGTGAGTCAGACAGGCTGGGTACTGCACCCTGGTTCCCCAAGAACACAGAGCTGAGAGGTAACAGTCCCTGTGGGAACTCCACTCCAGGTGTTGGTGCATCCCTGTGCCTGCACTCAGAGATTTTTACAGCAGTACTCGCACAGGTCACGCACGCGTGGTGCCTACTTGTGCGCCAAATGTGTCTCAATAACACACGTGCACAGCCCAGGTTCCTCAGTTCCTTCTCTACAACAGAGACTGCTCCAAACTCTGAAGTAGAGGGGAGGAGAGTGGTTAATGGAGGTTACACAGGGACACTCATCTCAAAGAACTGCACAGGTGAGTCAGCTCCTCTTCTTCTTCAAGAGCTGTCCCTGTGGGTGCTCCACTCCAGGTGACTGAAAAGCAGTAACTCTTAAGGAGGTAGGGACTTCAGAGCTGGTAAGAAAGCTGTAGAGAACAGAGCTCGGCCCATTCAAATGTTGGTCTGGCGTCCCTGAGTAAGAGCATAATGTTTAGAAAAGGTATGCTCTGAAGCCCAGGTGGCGGCTTTGCAAATATCTGTGAGGGGAGTGTTACGTAAGAATGCCACAGATGTTGACACAGATCTGGTGGAGTGTGCTCTAACAGAAGTTGGAGGATTCATCTTCTTTAGTTGGTAGCATAGGCAGATACAGTCTGCTATCCAACTGGATATTCTTTGGGTAGAGGCGGATTTGCCTCTGGATCATTCTGTGATTGAAATGAAAAGTTTAGGGGGAGCCCTAAAGGGCTTAGTCCTAGCCAGATAAAAGGACAATGCTCTGCACATGTCGAGTGTGTGAATTGCTGATTCAAAAGTGTTCGCATGGGGTTTAGGAAAGAAGGTTGGTGGGTGGATAGGTTAATTGAGGTGGAAGGAGGAATGCACCTTCAGGCGAAATTTAGGATGCATTCAGACTGTGACTTTGTCCTTAAAAAATATAGTGTACGGTGGGTCAGCCATAAGCACTCCAAGTTCTCCTACACATCTGGCAGATGTAATGGCAAATAAAAACATAGTTTTTATGGATAGATGTAGAAGGGAGCATGTTGCAAGCGGCTCAAATTGATGGCACATCAAGCATATGAGGACCAAGTGTAGGTCCCAGGGTTGAGTGGGTGGTCTAATGTCCAAGTATAGGGTCTAGAGGCCCTTGAGGAACCACTTTGTGATGGGGTGGGCGAAGATAGTAGTGTCTCCATGTGAAACATCATAATTGCTGCCAGATGTACCTTTAAGGAGCTAAAGGGAAGCCCAGATGGTTTAAGTTCTAAAAGCTAGTCTAGTATTAGTGAAAGAGGGGCAGAAGCAGGAGCAGTTTTCTTGGTGGAGCACCAGTGAATGAACTTAGTCCATTTCTGGAGATAGGTGGTAGGTGTGGATTATGTTCTGCTATGTAATAGTACTCTTTGTACCTGTTCAGAGCTGTTTAGTTCCTCATTAGAGAACCATTGAGGAGCCATGCTTTGTGGTGCAGTATCATTACGTTACGATGGGGTGGTGTAGTTGACCCTTGCATTGTGATAATAGGTTTGGAAGGGGGGGAAGTGGAATGGGCAGGCAAACTGAGATCCTCATTAAAAATGGGTTCTACGCCTGTCTGGGCCACATGGGGCTATTAGTATGACCCTGGCCCTCTCTGCTCATATTTCTTGTTATACCCTGTGAAGAAGTGGAATGGGGGGCGGGGGAATGCGTATAGGAAATTGTCACTCCATTTGATGATGAATGTGTCTCCCATCGAGTACTTTCCTAGGCCTGCTCTGGAACAGAATTCTGGGCATTTTTTGTTGGTCACATTTTGAATATGTTGTGTAGGATGGTATCATTTATCTCTCATTCTTGATCTAGGGGGAAAGATCTGCTGAGCTCGTCCACAGTGGTGTTTACTGAACCAGATAGGTAGGAAGCTAAAATTTGATATTGTGTTGGGAGGCACCAATTCCAAAGTTTCATAGCCTCCGTGCAGAGTGAGTGGGATCGAGCTCCCCCTTGTCTGTTTTATATAAAACATGCAGGTGATGTTGTCAGTCATGATCCCGATGTGACGTTTCTGTGAGGGTGAAATTGGAGGCAAGCATTGTGGGCCGCTCGAAGCTCTAAAAGATTTATGTGTAGTGATGCTTCTGTAGGGGACCAGAGTCCCTGAGTGGTGTGTGGTGTGCCATGTGTGCCTCCCAGCCCATGAGGGAAGCATCCATGGTAATTATGATGGAGGGGGACTCCTGCGTGAATGGGACTCTGGAGCAGAGGTTGTGTGGACGAGTCCATCATGTGAGTGAGTCCGCCGTGACTTTGGTAGGTATGGATAGAAGTCTGTTTAGGTCATGTACATTCAGTCTGTAGACAGTGGTCATCCAACCCTGCAGGCACCGCATGTAGAGGCGTGCATTCTTGAGCACAAAAGTGCAAGAGACCATATGGCCAAGAAATTTCAGACAGTCCCGGACAGTGACCTGCAGGATGCTTTGCAACTTGGCAACAAGATTCTTTATGGTGTTCAATTTGTTAGATGGGAGAGATGCAAGTCTGGTTGTGGAATCAAGGTGAGTGCCTATGAACTCTAGTCATTGAATAGGAGTTAATGTGGATTTATTTTCGTTTATTTGTAGGCTCAGTCCCTGGAAACAATCAATGGTCATCTGCGTGACTTGGATGTCTGTGCCTTGAGCAGGCAGTCATCAATTATGATTCTTTTTTTCTGTAAGTGTGCCGATGCCACTATGAGAATCTTGGAAAAGAAGTAGGGTGCTATTGAGAGCCCAAAGGGCAGAACCCTGTATTGGTCGTGATTTGAGCCCATAACAAATTTGAGAAAACGCCTGTGGGCAGGGTGTATAGTTACATGAAAATAAGCATCCTGCAGATCGAGGGCTGAAAACCAGTCTCCCTGTTTCAGCGCTGGAATTATGGTTGTCAGGGTAACCATTTTGAATTTTTGCTTTTTGACGATGCATAAACTCGCCTGAGGTCAAGGATTGGTTGCCATCCCCCACTTTTCTGTCAAAAAGTCGTGGGAATAAAAAACCTTTCGCCTGTGCTGATCGGACACCGTCTCGACTGCTCCTATTTGTAGAAGATGTTGCACCTCTTGGCGGAACAAGTGGTTGTGAGACGGGTTCCTGAAGAGGGACGGGATGGGGGATGGGTGGTAGGTATGGACAGGAAGGGGATGGATTAGCCCAATTGGATGACCTCTAGGGCCCATCTGTCCATAGTGATGGCTCACCGGTTGTGGTAGAATGGAAGTAAATGGTGAGCAACAGGTTGGATGGGAATTATAAGCACTGGAGTGTGTTAAGATATAGATATTCAGGCCTGCCTGTAAAGGCCTATACTTTAAGAACTTGGGTGTATTTTTATCACTTAGCTAGTTACAGGGGTATAAAAACAAAGAATCAAAATCACAGTCCTCCTGTGTATGGGCCTTCTCTCACTAGGATAGTCTGAGGTTTAGTTCTTAAGCTAAGGCCCTTGGCTAAGCAGCAGGGGAAGCCATAAGCTGGGAAGCGAACGGTCACATCCCAAACCAGTCACATTGAAATAAGGTGGTGTTGAGCTTTTAGGAAGATGATCCTGTCCTGATAGTGCCCATCACCACCAGATAAAGAAACAGATCTTAAGATGGTTAAAGAAAACTTAGTTTGATAGCATCCTGTCTGGCAAGAAATCACTAATCAATGGTTGTGGTTGTGAAATCCTCATTTCTGTATGTTTTTTCTTTATGACCCTACTTTTCTATTGTTAATCTGTCTGGTTCTCTGTTTCTAATATATAATTAATTTTGCTGGGTGTAAAGTTAATTAGGGTAGTGGGATATAATTGGTTAGAGAATTATGTTACAATATGTTAGGATTGATTAGTTAAATTTCAGTAAAATGACTGGGTAAAGTATAACTGAGAATATTACTATATAAACTGGGGTCAAACAGGAAGTAGAAGGGAAATTGGAACTGTCATAGGTTTATTCCCCACTTTGAACTTTAGCGTCCAAAAGATGGGGACCTGCATGGATCCTTCTAAGCTTAAATCCTAGCTTAGATCTGGTTTTTGCTGCCACCAGCCAGGTTTCAGTGTCTGGCACACTCTCTGTTCCCTCAAACCTTTCCCTGGGGAAAACAGATCCAAACTCCTTGGATCTTAACACAAAGGGAAATAAACCATTCCCTCACCTTCTTCCCCCTCCCCTAGTCGTTGGGAGAGATTACCTTGATTCAACTCCTTGAATCTAAACAAGGAGGGATTCACCTCTCCCCCTTTCTTTCTTTCCCCCCACCTGTCCCTGGTGAGTTAAACTAATCCCCTGAGGTTTTAAACAAGGGAAAAATCAAACAGGTTCTTAAAAAGAAAAGCTTTTAATTAAAAAAAATAAAAAAAATAAAACACTATCTCTGTAAAATCAGGATGGAAATTTACAGCGTACAGCTTATAAAAACTAGAGAAACTCTAGCCTAAGTACAAGTACAGCAAACAAAAAAAAATAAAATAGGGTTCCAGCAAACACACATTTGCAAATACAGAAATTAATTAGAAGACTAATCCGCCTTTCTAATACTCACTATACTGAATAGAAGAAAATACTTCAGGAAGCTTGGAGAGCCTGGATATACGTCTGGCCCCTCTTAGATCCAAAGAGAGAACAACGCCCAAAACAAAGAACACAAACAAAGACTTCCCTCCACAGAGATTTGAAATTATCTTGTCCCTTGATTGGTTCTCTGGTCAGGTGTCTGTCAGGTTACTGAACTTGTTAACCCTTTACAGGTAAAAGGGTTAACAATCTGTTTATGACACGCCCCCCAAATCGCAGACAGTGGGGGACCCACACTGGTGGTGATTTTTTCCTAGAACTTTAAAATAAACAGATTAATAAAACACATGCACTGTTACATATACTACTAAGTATGTAAAACTACAAGATTTTTCACATTTTAAGAACACGTTTTAACCATTTGATTCCGGGAAACTTTCATGAGAGAGTGCATCAGCTACTTTGTTGGAAGCTCCTGAAATGTGTTGAATTTCGAAATCAAAATCTTGGAGAGCTAAACTCCATCGAAGCAGTTTTTTGTTGTTTTCTTTGGCAGTATAGAGCCATTTTAGCGCAGCATGGTCGGTTTGTAGCTGGAACCGCCGTCCCCAAACGTATGGGCGTAGCTTTTCCAGGGCATACACAATGGCATAGCATTCTTTTTCACTGATGGACCAGTGGCTTTCCCTCTCAGACAGTTTCTTGCTGAGAAACACAACAGGATGGAAGTTTTGATCCGGTCCTTCCTGCATTAGAACTGCTCCCACGTCACGCTCAGATGCATCGGTGGTTACTAGGAAGGGTTTGTCAAAGTCCGGTGCCCTTAGCACAGGGTCGACATGAGCGTTGCCTTAAGGTGGGTAAAGGCTTTCTGACACTCATCAGTTCACTTAACTGCATTTGGCTGTGGTTTTTTTGGTTAGATCAGTTAGTGGGGCAGCGATTTGGCTGTAGTGTGGTACAAATCGCCTGTAATATCCGGCCAAGCCTAAGAAGGATTGGACCTGTTTCTTTGACCTTGGGACAGGCCACTTTTGGATAGCCTCCACCTTGGCCTGTAGGGGGTTGATGGTTCCTCGACACACCTGGTGCCCTAGGTAAGTCACTCTGTTTTGGCCTATTTGACACTTTTTGGCCTTAACAGTTAGTCCTGCCTGCCTGATGCGCTCAAAGACCGTTTCCAGGTGTTCTAGGTGTTCGGGCCATGAATCAGAAAAAATGGCCACATCATCGAGGTAGGCAACTGCATATTCTCCCAATCCTGCTAGTAGACCATCTACCAGCCTTTGGAAGGTGGCGGGTGCATTTCGCAGCCCGAAGGGAAATACATTAAATTCATACACCCCTGCATGGATGATGAAGGCTGACTTTTCTTTGGCGGGTTCATCTAGTGGTACTTGCCAGTACCCCTTTGTTAAATCTATTGTAGAGATGAACTGGGCACGTTCCAATTTCTCCAATAGCTCATCGGAGCGTGGCATTGGATAGTTGTTGGGACGAGTTACCGCATTTAGCTTACGGTAGTCCACGCAAAAGTGTATTTCCCCATCTGGTTTGGGTACTAGAACCACTGGAGATGTCCATGCACTGGTAGAAGGGCGGATTATACCCATCTGTAGCATGTTTTGGATCTCCCGTTTTATAGCAACTTGGGCATGAGGAGACACCCGGTAGGGTGGTGTTCTAATTGGGTGAGCATTACCTGTGTCAATGGAGTGGTATGCTTCTTCAGTCCATCCTGGGGTGGCTGAGAACAAGGGGTTGAAGCGAGTGCACAGCTCCTTGATCTGCTGCCGCTGCAGACGTTTCAGGGTTGTGGAGAGGTTCACCTCTTCCACACCACCATTACTTTTTTCTTCGTAGAAGACACCTTCAGGCCACTCAGCGTCATCTCCTCCCTGGGCTGTAAACTGACAAACCTGTAAGTCTCTGGAATAAAAGGGCTTTAGATAGTTAACATGGTACACCTTAGGCTTTAAGGAGGAATTAGGAAATGCTATGAGGTAGTTAACAGCTCCCAGGCGCTCTTGGACCGTGAATGGTCCTTTCCATGACGCTTCCATCTTATGGGCCTCTTGCGCCTTTAAGACCATGACCTGGTCTCCTACCTTGAAGGAACGCTCTCTGGTATGTCTATCATACCAGGCCTTTTGCTCTGTTTGAGCATCCTTTAGGTTTTCTTTAGCAAGGGCTAAAGAGTGTCGGAGGGTGCTTTGTAGGTTGCTTACAAAGTCCAGAATGTTAGTTCCTGGAGAAGGCGTAAACCCCTCCCATTGCTGCTTCACCAACTGTAATGGCCCCTTAACCTCGTGGCCATACACAAGCTCAAATGGTGAGAACCCTAAACTGGGATGTGGTTCAGCCCTGTAGGCAAAAAGCAACTGCTGCAACACTAGATCCCAATCATTGGAGTGTTTATTTACGAATTTACGTATCATGGCCCTCAAAGTTCCATTAAACCTCTCCACCAGCCCATTGGTTTGGTGGTAGTAAGGGGTTGCAACCAAGTGATGCACCCCATGAGTTTCCCACAGGTTTTTCATGGTCCCGGACAGGAAATTAGTTCCTGAATCTGTAAGGATGTCAGAGGCCCAACCTACCCTGGCAAAAATGTCAGTTAAGGCCTGGCACACAGTTTTAGCCCTGGTGTTGCTTAGAGCTACTGCTTCCGGCCATCTGGTAGCAAAGTCCACAAAAGTTAGAATGTATTGTTTTCCTCTGGGGATCTTTTTTGGGAAAGGACCCATAATATCCACAGCTATTCGCTGAAATGGGACCTCAATTATGGGGAGTGGATGGAGAGGGGCCTTGACCTGGTCTTGGTGCTTTTCTACCTTTTGGCACACCTGACAAGACCGGACATAATTGGCAACGTCCTTGCCCATCCCCTCCCAGTGGAAGGCCTTCCCCAACCTGTCTTTTGTTCTGTTTACCCCAGAATGGCCACTGGGATGATCATGGGCCAAGCTTAAGAGCTTTTCCCGGTACTTAGTTGGAGCTACCAACTGTTTTTGAGGATGCCAGCCTTCCTGGTGTCCACCAGAAAGAGTCTCCTTGTAAAAGTCCTTGTTCTACAACAAACCGGGATCGGTTAGAAGAGCTGAGAGGCAGTGGGGTACTCCGTGCCGCCACTCAAGCTTTCTTAAGGCTGTCATCTGCTTCCTGCTCAGTCTGGAACTGTTCTCTTGAGGCTGGAGACACCAGTTCCTCCTTAGACTGTGGACTTGGGCTTGGTCCCTCTGGAAGCAATGTAGGTGATGAGGTTGTTTCCGTTGACTGTGAACCGCTCTCTGCTGGTGCACTAGATGATATTTCAGGCTCTGGCTGAGCCTCTTGGGTAGGGTTGTCTGCTGCTTCTGCCAGTTCAGGCCCGCTGGCGCCCTCTGGCGATGGGGTTGGAGACGGGTTTGCAAGCGCTGGCGTCAGTGCTGGCAATGGTTCTGCCGCTGGTTGCTCTTCCAGTTCCGGTTCTGAGACTGGATGCATTATGGCGGTTTCAGTTGTTGGCATGAGATCCGGTTCCACCACCTCTGTCTGGGTCTTTGGTAACACAGACGGGGCCCTGGTGGATGGCTCAGGAACAGGGATGGGAGTGGAAGCTTGTTTGGCCTGGCTGTGGGTGACCACTCCCCCGCTCTTGGCCAGCTTCACATGGTTGGCCAAGTCGTCCCCCAGTAGCATGGGGATGGGATAATTGTCATAGACAGCAAAAGTCCACCTTCCTGACCAGCCCTTGTACTGGACAGGCAATTCAGCTGTAGGCAAGGTTACAGATTTTGATATGAATGGGGAAATTGTTATTTGGACCTCTGGGTTGATGAATTTTGGGTCCACTAAGGACTGGTGGATAACTGACACATGTGCCCCGGTGTCTTTCCACGCGGTAACCTTCTTCCCGCCCACTCTCAAGGTTTCCCTGTGCTCCGGGGGTATTTGAGAGATATCTGGGCCTGGGGATCCTTGGCGTGATGGTGGTGTAATGGACTGTACTCGATTGGGGTTCTTGGGGCAGTTGGCCTTTATATGCCCCAGTTCATTACATTTAAAACATCGCCCAGCTGACGGGTCACTGGGCCGAGGTGGGTTGCTGGAGACTGGTGAGGTGGGACCATGGGTAGTCTGGGGCTTTCCTTGGGTTGTAGCTGGGGTCTTGGATGGCCCCTGGGGGTAGGGTTTATTGTCAGCTGGCCCCTTGTTATATTCACTCCCCTTGATAGTAGCTTTTTTCTTTTTTGCTATTTTTATTTATTTGCCTTTAATTTTTCCTGCCTCTGTTACATCTTTGGGCTTTCCATCTAGGATGTACCGTTTTATTTTCTCAGGAACACCATCTAAGAACTGTTCCATTTGCATCAGGTTGGCCAGGTCTTCTAGAGATTGAATCGTTAGTCCTGACATTCATGCATCCCAATTCTTTCTAATGTAGTAGGCGTGTCTGGGGAATGACACATCTGGTTTCCACCTTAGGGCTCTGAACCACCGACAGGCATGCTCAGGTGTTAGCCCCATTCTGATTCTGGCCTTTGTTTGAAACAGTTTATAATTGTTCATGCTGTCCTTAGGCATTTCAGCTGCCACCTCTGCTAAGGGTCCACTGAGCTGTGGCCTCAGCTCTATCATTTACTGGTCTGTAGGGATGTTGTACCCATGGCAGGTCCTTTCAAAATTTTCTAAGAAGGCCTCAGTGTCATCACCTGCCTTGTAGGTGGGAAATTTCCTGGGATGGGAAACAGTGCCTGGAGAAGGGTTGTTAGGGTTGGCAGGAACATTCTGCTTAGCCTTTTCTAATTTCAGGGCCTGCCTCTGGATTTCCAGCTCTTTGTCTTTTATTTTTATTTGTCTCTTGTGGGCAGCTTCTTCCCTGGCCATTTCTGCCTTAATTAGTTCTATTCGTCTTTGATGTTTTTTGTCTTTTTCTGCTGCTTTCAGCCTAGCCAGTTCCAGTTTGTTAATTGTTTCACTGGTACTCATGTTTGTGTGCTCTCTGGTGCTGGCCATACCCCTCTGCAGTTTTCTGAACTGGAAGGTTTCAGCTCAGGCTGTGTGGTTTCACAGCTTCCTAATCTTTCTCTTTCCGATTGGATTAAAACAAAACAAACTTACTTATTTGCAAATGTTTGCTGGCTGAGAAAGGACCAGAAAAACTGGTTTGTGCTGTTTCTTGCAACTTGCTAATTACGGCCCCAGCTACACAGCTGGAAATCTCCTTCTAACAATACCTTGTTAGAAAAACCTTTCTCTCTGCCCCCAGGCTGTTTTTCCAAACAGCCAAAAAGGAAAAAACTTCTATGCTTTGGTTTCTAAAAAAAAAACCCACCGCTACCACCATGTCATAGGTTTATTCCCCACTTTGAACTTTAGCGTCCAAAAGATGGGGACCTGCATGGATCCTTCTAAGCTTAAATCCTAGCTTAGATCTGGTTTTTGCTGCCACCAGCCAGGTTTCAGTGTCTGGCACACTCTCTGTTCCCCCAAACCTTTCCCTGGGGAACACAGATCCAAACTCCTTGGATCTTAACACAAAGGGAAATAAACCATTCCCCCACCTTCTTTCTCCTCCCCTAGTCATTGGGAGAGATTACCTTGATTCAACTCCTTGAATCTAAACAAGGAGGGATTCACCTCCCCACCCTTTCTTTCTTTCCCCCCACCTGTCCCTGGTGAGTTAAACTAATCCCCTGAGGTTTTAAACAAGGGAAAAATCAAACAGGTTCTTAAAAAGAAAAGCTTTTAATTAAAAAAAATAAAAAAAATAAAACACTATCTCTGTAAAATCAGGATGGAAGTTTACAGGGTACAGCTTATAAAAACTAGAGAAACTCTAGCCTAAATACAAGTACAGCAAACAAAAAAAAATAAAATAGGGTTCCAGCAAACACACATTTGCAAATACAGAAATTAATTAGAAGACTAATCCGCCTTTCTAATACTCACTGTACTGAATAGAAGAAAATACTTCAGGAAGCTTGGAGAGCCTGGATATACGTCTGGCCCCTCTTAGATCCAAAGAGAGAACAACGCCCAAAACAAAGAACACAAACAAAGACTTCCCTCCACAGAGGTTTGAAATTACCTTGTCCCTTGATTGGTCCTCTTGTCAGGTGTCCGTCAGGTTATTGAGCTTGTTAACCCTTTACAGGTAAAAGAGACCTTAACCCTTAACTATCTGTTTATGACAGGAACCATGCTTACCAAGGGGGGGAATAGGGAACAGGGACACAGGCAAGGCTCTGTGGTGTCAGAGCTGGGAAGGGAACACTGGGGAACAGACTCTATCGGTGTATAGAGATAAGCCCGACAGGTGTGAAGGACTTTGGAATATGCTTGCTTGGAAACTAACCCCAATAAACATTGCATTGTCTGTGCTTCGGACTTCTGGTCTTTTGCTGCTTGCTGTCTGCGTGACAAGAACCAGGGAAGTGGGAGGGTGAAGGGACAGCCCTCTAACAGAGTGGGTGGGAGGTTTTCTATAGCCTCAACAAAG